>NC_033556.1:0-600000 GCF_001680005.1 Plasmodium coatneyi
AACCCTAAAAACCCTGAACCCTAAACCCTAAACCCTAAACACAAAAAACTTAACCTAAACTCTGAACCCTAAACCTAACCCTAAAAACTAAAGCCTCGAGCCTAAACTCTTAATCCTAAACCCTGAACCTAAAAATCTTAACCCTAAACCCTAAACCCTGAACCCTGAACCCTAAACCCTGAACCCTAAACCCTAAACCCTGAACCCTAAACCCTAAACCCTAAACCCTAAACCCTAAACCCTAAACCCTAAACCCTGAAAACCTTCCCTTCCTTTCCATTCTTTCCTTAGACCGTCCTTCCTCCTTCTTTCCTTTCTTCCTTCACTCAGCAAAAATAGAAGGTAAAAGGATTTTCCTTTTCCCTCTTTATATTTTTAGTGCAGAAAGTAAAAAAAAAAATTTCTCCTAATCATAATAATAAATGTGTGTGAACATTTTAAAAATTTAATAATAGCCGCTGCTGCAGCTGCAGGAGCAGCTGTTCTTATTTTCTTACGTAGTTGTGGTGGTGAGCATGTTGCCAAAAGAGAAGTACGAATGTAAGTATTAAATATTTTAGAGGTGTCATTTTTTTTTTTTAAATTCTTTCCTTTTTAATGTAAAAAAGGTTTAGAAGGGCGTGTATGTATTTTTTACTTATATATATAATTCTGATGTGTAGTAATATTATTCTTTTTTTTTTTTTTTTTTCTTAATTCTAAATGTTTATATTAAGTCACTTTTGAGGGAGCATGTATGTGATTAGCGGTTCCTTTACGGGTGTGTGAATGTATTTTAAATAAGGAATTTATTAGAATGTATAATAACATACATATATGTGGAAGGTGTTATGATAATAATGCAAATTAATGGTAAAAAAAAAAAAAAAAAAAAGAAGAGTTCATTTTTTAAGCATGTGTATTATATGTTGGTTAGAAGAAGTGAAGATAAAAGTGGTTAGTATTCTTTTTTTCTAAGAGAGAAGAAAAAAAAAAACAAAATAACCCACACTCCCCTATTATATGTCGCACGTTCTGACGGTGTTATAATGATGAACTATCTATATTTTGAGCATTAAACTAATAAACAGAGTTGTATATGTATATACCGTTGCGTTGTCTGCATGCTTGCATGCTCAAAAAAAAAAATTTTTTTTTTTCTGTATTTTTTTTGTGTACTGTTGTTGTTTTTGTTTCGTTGCTTTTTAGGTTTAGGGTTCAGATATGAAAAGGGTGAAAAAAATAAAGGAGAAGGAAAACAGAAGTTTAAAAGAGGGAAGTTGTGGATAAAGGAAGTAAGGAGTATTGGAAGGGAAGGAGAAAGGGGATGCGGTTAAATTGTATAGACGATTCCCCATCCCATTAAATTCAAACCCCTCCTCCCTTTTTGATATTTTATTCGTTCTTTCTTCATCTGGAACATGTTCATCTAATATGTTGTTTATTCATTCAGATGAAGAACAACATCTTCTTCTCAGATGAATGAACAACAGAACATCTTCTTAGATGAACAAACATCTTCTCAGATGAATGAACATCCGTCTAATTGTCCATTCATCTGGACGATGATGTAGTATTAGTAGTATATGGGATGGAATATTCGGACGAATTTATTGTTGTTGTTAATGTTTCTTCGGATTCTAAAAGTCCATCAAAATGGCGCTGCATGGTAGATCTTTTTTTTCTACTTCTACTTCTATTATTGCTGTTCATTCCTCCTTTAAATTTGTTATGGAACCAATCAGGTAAAAGATTATACTAAAAAAGAGAACAGAGAAGAAAGGGGAAGGAAAATGGGGATATATATATATGGTGTATATACATATGTGTATATGTTATATATATAGCTCTATTATAATTATTACTTTATATAAGAAGAATAGAGCTGTGGGTGCTGCTACTGCAGCCAGTGTAGAAGGCACAGAAGCGGCGAGCGCTCCTGCTTCATTCGTTATTTGGCCAGAATAAGTGTCTGACACGTCACTTAAGGAAGTAGTGCACCCCGTAGTTTGGTCGTCCTCAGGGAGGTCATCAAATGCAGAAGACGGGAATTCCTCCTTCTGAAGAAGAAATTCATCTTCTTCTTCTACAGACACTTCAGTACATGTTAAATCTAACGTTGCTTTATTCCCGTTCTTTGTAAATATTTCTTCAAATTCGCTATGACAATCATCACCCTTATTTCCACACTTAGTGTGCACCTCGCTATAGGCCTTAACAATGTTCTCTAAGTGAGCTTTATACTTTGCGGTGCAGGAAGGTGTAGTAGTAGGTTTGGGACTCGGAGGAGAGAGGCCTAATTGTTGTTCTATCTTATCGATGTCATGTGAGAATTCAAATAGTGTTTTTCTATCTTTGAAAGAGACGCTATTTGTGGTGGTGGTGATGGCTGCAGGGGTGGTACCTAAGTCCCAAAGTTCACATTTATGTTCAGGTTGAATACTTTCCAATGCGCTGTTAATCGTACTTATAACAGTCGAAGGTGAATTGCCTTCCTTCAACTTGTTAGATAATAGATGTTCCAACCAAAAATTGAAGAATTTACAACCTGTTTCATCGAACAAGTCGCCCTCCCCGTCCTTTTCCTCCTCCTCCTCTTCCAATTGCAACATTTGCTTTGCCCCTTCCTCCTTTTCCTTCTTCTTTGTTGATACATAACACAACACTTTGGCAATATAATTTGCATATTTGCCATCATCGAAGTATGTTTTCAACTTCTCTGCTATTTCTTTGGTGGGGAATTTGCAATAAATGCAATAACTGTGACCATCCTTAAATCTATCATAGTATTTCATATTCGAATCCAAATGCTTCAAATTCTCTTTCTATAAGTGTATGTAAGTGGAAGTTGGAGTGGTGTGAGGGGTGTGTGAAGTGGGGGAGTTATATATATACATATACATATATCGGTATATATATATAGCACATATATGTATATATATACATATGTATATATATAGATGTATGTATATATGTATGTATGTAGATATGTATGTGTACATATGTATGTAGGTGGTGGGTGGTACGGTGGTATTTTCTTTTTTTTTTTTTTTATTACCGTTAGTTTGATTGATGTCGTTGCTGCTTTTTCTTCTGCTTCGGGGCAGCCAAATGGTTGGAGGCCACCACTATTCTTCCCCCAAGGGGCTGTATCAAATTCGTTACAATACGCTTCAGAACTACTTATACAATTTTTACTCACTTGTGAATATGCTAATTTAGCAGCCTCCCAGTACGATTCGCATTTCCCCTGTTGACAATATTCACTGCACTCCGGTTTTGTCTGTAAATAATTATAATCATAGTAATAATCAAATACTTTTTTACTTTGCTTAAAAAGTGAATCGCTAATATGGGGGTATAGGTGCTCGCACTTATTCGTGCATTGCTCCCAAAACTTAAGATTCCGCAGGTGTGTGTAAATTGAGTTCATAACAGTCTGAAATGGGATATCGTCCTTAAATTTCGCCTGCTTCTTAACTTTTGTACCTATCCAGAAATATAAAAAATGGCAGGGTTTATAATAGGGGGTTCTGTCCGTGTTCACATTACATGCATAAGAGCAGTTATCTGCAATTTCATTGGCCAGGTTCTCATCGAACAACTGTTTCCTACTCTCTTTCCATATTTCTAGTGCTCCCCCTATTCTGTTCCTTGCTTCCCGGTTACAATACTGTACCCATTGGGAGCCTTTCTCACAATAATTTTTCCCACTGAATGAATCGTATATTTTTTGTGAAGGTAATTCTTCTGAAGGATCTTCCATATTGTTATCAACATCCACACCGAACATCACCTTTTATAGGTGTATATTTTTCTGTTCTTCTTCTATTATGTTGTTGTTGTGGATATATATATACTTTTACAAATGTATATATATATATATACTACTTATTTTATGTTTTATTGTTATTAGGAAATTCCTAATATATATATTGCATAATTCATATATGTTGAGTATAACTTCTTCCCTTCCCTTCCTTGAATGGTGTATATTCATTAATATATATACATAGTGAGGAAAAGGAACGTACACATATTTATAAAAAAAATATATAAAAGAGGAGAGAAAGATGTAATATGTAAAAAAAAATTGTATTTAATTATATATATAAGTACCAAAAAAACAAATATATATATGCGCACGCATCCTTATCATAATACTTTTTACATTGTATTATTTATGATGTATTAATACTAGTACTTCTATATTTTTTCTTTATCTCCCCTGAACGTGTATATTATACATAATTCATTTATATATGGAATGTGCACATTGTACCATGTGTTGATGAATCCACATTCCTTCTCCCAAGTTTATATTATATTTTAAAATACTTTGCCTTCATTTTATTATTTTTTTTTTTTTTTTTTGCTTTTTTTGGATTTAATATTTTAAAATGTTAAAAAGTGCAGAGAGGTTCATTTCAGGTTTCTCTTCCCTTTCCTTTCCCTTCTCTTTTAAATGATGAACTAAGTTGTGTATGTGTATGTAACGTTATAAATACATTACCCCCCCCCCCCCCCCTAAAGAATAATTATAGAATATGCGCAAAGGGAAGGGAAAAATGAAAAAAAAGAAAAAGCTCCTACCAATAATGATCCATGATGTTACATCCATAAAATCAACCATGTGATCATGCATGATCATACATGTGAAGTTACATATACCACGTATTACAATGTGTGTTGTGTTGTTACATGTTTTGATAACCTACATTTTGATGATTTTGCCCCCTTCTTCGTGGTGGATGCTGTTGTTGTAGTCTACTATTTGGTGTTCCCCGTGTTCCTTCTGTTCTTGTAGACTGTACATCATATTCTGATGCAGAATAATCTGCTCTTGAAGCTACTGTGAAATATTCGGATGTTGAATCGAACGTCGAAGCACCTTCGGTGAATGTGTCGAATTCTCCTCTAATGGACCTTTTTCCCGTTTCTGTTTGTTTCCTTCCAAATTGTGTACGTAACAAAGATGGTAAGGAAGTGTACTGAAAATGAAAAAAGAGGGAAGGCAAGAGAAGAAAGGAAGGGGAGGGGCAAAAATATGTTTTATATATAGTTATATATATATATATATATTTACATATTATAATTATTACCTTATATAACATAAAAGCAGCGAATGGTACTCCCAATATAGGCACCATGGTAGATACGATAGGAGTGATGGCAGTGGTAGGGGTGTTAGTGCTATCTTCAGCTCCCATATCTTCCGATGTGGATAATGCTGCTGCAGTATACCCTTTTTCTAATAGGTCTTTATACTTCGTTTCTTTGGGCTCCTGATTCACTTTGACACAACACGGGTCACCACTGTTGTCATCAGTTTGATCACTTGCACAGCTCGCGAGAACATCATTATAAACTGAAAGAACCGCTTGTAGATATGACTGATATTTGCTGGTGCACCATTTCTTATCGTTCGGTAATTCATCGTACATAGTTTGGTAGTCTTCATAATAATCGAAGACAAGTTTTCTTTGTTTGAAGAGGTCTTTGGTGATGTGAGAGCTGGTGTTAATAGTGGGGCATCCATCTTCAATACCTGAAGCCTGCAGTTGCGTGTATACAAGTTCCATAACACTGTAGAACGGAGTAGTACCGGTAATGGTAGGTATCATATCATCTAACCAATAATAGAAAAAATTACAATATTTTTTATATAGTTCCTCATCGCGCTCTTCCTTCTTTTTTGATGCATAAGACCAGGCTGCAAGAACAGATTTTGCCTTGTCCATACCACCCAGCTGTGCACTCAGTAAATTCTCTATTCCATCGTTTACGGATACATCACCACGGGAGTCTTTCGCACCCTTCAATTCTGCATATATTTGTTGTGAAGGTAAATCGTCCATATTGATTTTTTATAAGGATATAATTAGTGAAATATATATGTACTCATACTTTTTATTTTAGTAACCATAGTACATTATACAAATAATATGTAATGTGTGCATAATATGCATATTATGCATGTTCACTTTTCTGCATAAAGAAAGGATAACATGCAGCGGCATCGTCGTTACCATTGTTAATGTTTATGAACACATTTCTATATATGTTATATTTATATTTTAGAACATTTTTCCTTTTACAAATTTGCACAAAGGGAATTGCATGGAGTATTTCTGCTAACCCTTTTCGTGATGGTTTATGAATATACATATCAAATTTTTTTTGTTCTTTCCCTTCCTCTAGCAATGAGCATACTGCACTATACTCAATTCTTCTTTCAGAGATAAATGATAATACATTATATACATATATGTATGAATTTATACATATATTAATATATACGTATATAATAATATGATTATCCCTTTTTTAAAAAAAGAATTTCAGTATTCAATATTTATTTAAGTTCCTCTATTTTTTGAAGAATGGTTACTTAAAAAAATTGTAATCACATACATATATGTACTGCAGTATATATACACAGGGTACTCATTTTTTCCCTAATTATACATATATATTGCTCCTATATTTGTTAAATGGAGCAATTTATATTTATAAAGTACACATGTAAAAGAGGGGAGGAGGAGGCTATAATATGTATAAATAAATTGTATTAATTTTCTGTGTACTGTAGGAAGAAAAAAGAATTTTATATGCACCCTTATAGAGTAGCACTTCCCCCTCTTTTTCCTTTAATTTAGTAATACTTTTCTTTCCTTGTAACGTACACCCACCCCTGTTTCCTTTCCCTTCTTCTTTCTTTTTTTTATCATCCAACAGTAATAATAATAATAATAATAATTTTTCGCCTCTTTTTCCTTTCTTCTTATTTATTATCTTCCAACAGTAATAATAAGTACCACCGTCCCCCCCACAAAAAAAGGTTCATCAAAGAAAAGAAGTTCCCATGATCACAAATGGTTTAGGAACCTAATAAATGAACCGAATTCATTTTAAAAATTTCATCCCTAGCCCCAAAATTGTTTAAAGAGCACATCTAAATGGAGTGCAAAAAATTATATTGGGAGCAATTCCCTATATTCCATTCATAGAACCTATAATAATGCATATTCCACATTCATAATATGCAAATATTAGAACAACACTAGAAAAAAATAGATGCAACACGAAATTATGTGCATATTGGTGGCTTGTTATTGTAGGAGGAGCATCATAACTTTAGCTATATGTTCCTAATGATATAGGAACATATATATATATATGCATGGGAAGGGACACACATTTATAGCACTGTTCACTATTAGAAGTGGTATATTCCAATACATTTAATAAATGTTGTAGCAGCAGTTCTGCGTAGAACAGTATTCCCCTTTGGGCCAAGTATTTATTCCTGTAGGAGCAATACACATTTCTCATAAGTACATAATTTTGTGCGCGGATAACATAATGGGGGGAGGGGATGATGTTCTCCCCCACTACAACATTCCTAAAAGGGAAGGGGGGCGGTTCCCCACCACTACAGCCTAGGAGGTTCTTACAACCTCCCAAAAGGTGGGGGTGTATGGGGGGTAGAGGGAAGGTAATGTTCCCCACCACTACAACCTCCCTCAAAAGGGGGGGATTTCACACCCTCCTAAAAGGGAGGGGGGGAACGATGTTCCCCGCCACTACAACCTTCCTAAAAAGGGGGGGGGGGTTAGAAATAGTAGCAATTTCCATTCTCATTCGGCATACCGCGGGCGGTTGTCCACTTCATTAGGGGTCCATTTCATAAAGGCTCTCTCTTCCACACATACATTTTTAATACATACATTTTTTTCACACATTTCTTTCTCATCCATTCCGTACGTCTACAGTTGGTTGCAGAAGTGCAGGGACACTCTACTACTACCTTATTTTAGGAAAAGTATGAATGTGGCAATACCATTTTAATGGTGTATCATAGTACTCATATATTCCAGAACAGGAGTGTAGGTATATGTACCTTTACTATTAGTAGGGTGTGTGTGGAGTTGTGTGATGTGTTTATGTTTGTGTGTATATTCACACTATTACTATATTGTTCATACAATGCTTGCTCTATTTCCTACATATATATATAATATTCATTGTAGTTACATGTATTGTATTCACAAATATTATATTCACACATACATATATATATATGTCTGCATACATATATATCTACATACACATATACCCCATATATATACACATATGTATGTGTATACATATATATATATATATGTAGATAAGTATATATACACATATATACATATAATGTATATAAACATATATATACATACTTCATATATGTACTATATATACATATGCATATATATATGTATATATATAATAAGGATGCATCACCATGATGCATGATACGCAGGTACTATTATTCAGTTCACATATTCAAATTGGACCGTTCATCACTTATAAAGGGGGAAACTATAAATGGAAAAGATCCACATACCCTGTATTTTGCATACCCTGCCCCTATATATTATTCACCATTCCATAAATTACAATGTATGACACAACATAAATAAAGGTAATAATGGTACTCAATGTACACATATATATATGCATTTATATAATGTATATGTATACATACATATATATATATATATATACATATGCCTATAAATATATGAAGTTAGTGCGTTCTTCATGTGGTGCTCCTACTAAAATTTTGGAAGAAAAAAAAAGAAAAGAAAAGGGAAAAAAAAAATAATTACTACGGTTTGCTAATATAATCCTATAAACGGAGAGAGTAAAAGTGTACTTTGTAGAAGATGTTATTATGCGTGCGCGCACATATATATTTCTTCCTTCCCCCCTATATATATAATTAATCCAATTCTCTTTAAATACATGTGGTTCTTATTTATTCCACATATATATATATATGTTCCCGCATCGTTCCACTATATATATATAATTTGCACAATTCCTTCCCCTCTATATAGAATTAATTTTGCTCTATTAATTAAGCTATTTACTTATACACACGAATAAAATGTATACCCTACACCTGGAGTGGAAATTCCTTTATATATATATAAATAAACTATACTACATATATGTGTGCATGTGTCAACAACTTCTTAATAAGCACCATTTAACTGAGAATGAACTATACAATAACAAGATGCATGTTAAAAATTCTTCTTCAGCTCAGGAAGAGAAAAAAGGAATTTACGCCTTCCCTTGCCTACTTCCTTCCTCCCTTCCCATATACATAACAAATAAGTCAAGTAAATAATAATAATTATAAAATATTCCACAACGAACAATCATCGTACACAATACAATATTGTAAGAATAAAATGTAAGAATAAAAAAGTATAAAGAAGGATGGTTTAAAGTGTATAGAAGGAAGGTGTAAGGAAGGAAGGTGTAAAGGAAGGAAGGCGTAAAGGAAGGAAGGCGTAAAGGAAGGAAGGTTTTAAGGTGTAAAGAAGGAACGTAAAAAGTAGGAACATGTATAAGAGAAAAAAAAAAAAAAAAAAAAAAAAAAATTTAATTTCTCCTCTTCCCTCCTCCCCATTATTATTATTTTATTCTATTTCATTTTACTTCCCCTTTGCGCCGTTGTTCCTTACATATATCTGGCTTTAACACATTATGTGCACATATGTAATGATTTTGATGCACATATGTATAATGTGTTATCTTTTATTGTAAATATGTAGCAGTGTATATATATATTAAAAGGGGAGGGGAGTGAAGAGCATAGATGTTTGGTATATGTATTCGTAGGAATAAAAATAAGGGCACTGTATTCTTACTTCCTCTTCCTGCATATATGAATAAACAATAATTTGAAGGTTAAAGTTCACTATAAGCGCAGAAGGAAATATATATATAAACTATGGTAAGAAATTGATACCATTCATTCCTTATGAGGAAATATATGAAGTAATGTGTATATAATATTCGCTTCATCATACAGTAGAAGGAATGTGAGCAGACATGTACAAATATATATTTTATTACTTGTATTTATAGGGTCCAAGTGTAGTTAAATTACCGTCAGAACAGGTGTACAGTAGATTCGACAGACCGGTAAGGTGTCGTATGGAAGTTAAGGGAACGGATTACAAAGGGCAAGTGGAAAATACGTTGGGGAGTGCACTACGGACGTACAGTACTAAGGATCAAAACTTGGCCGATAAAATTATAGGAAATTACTGTTATGCATGTGAAATAATGAAGAGCAGCTTCCAGAACGGTGAACACTGTCATTTCTTATACTACCGCATAGGTGCCTCCATGGGGGAGGAAGTAGAGAATGGTCGATTTCCGACTGTTATGGGAAGAATTTATGGAATACTGAAAAGATTCCAGTCCGCATGTACCTGCACTGATATATACCCTAACATCAGTTGGGACATTTTCAGGAGGAGGAAAATACTATTCGATTATGGTTATGACTATAATACTCTACAGAATAACCCGGACTGCCATCGTTATTCTTCTAGTCAAAATTATATTCAACACCTGAAGTATGCTCAAGAAGCATATAGGGACTTAATTAGTATGTGTGAGCATGATAAGACGGGCAGTTCATATTGTACAGATTTTAAAAAGGACGTTAAGGGGAAGGCCAAATATGTCCATCCTCAGGAATTAACATGCAAAGAAGTTACGAACCCTGGTTCTTCCGGTACCGGTTCCACGGGAAACCAGAACACGGGTAGTCCAAGACCAGGTTCTACGGGAACTTGGAACCCAGGTTCTTCTGGTACCGGTTCTACGGGAAACCAGAACACTGGTAGTCCAAGGCCAGGTTCCACTGGAACCTGGAATCCAGGTTCTTCTGGTACCGGTTCCGCAGCTGATTCTAGTAGTGTCGTACCTGCTGCTGTGTCTGGTGGAGTTGCTGCGATAGGATTACCTGTATTGGCATACTTTTTTTACAAGTATAAATCGCACCTCTTCCTTTCCTTCCTTAAGGGGAATAACTCCTCTTCTGGAGAAAGCAGAAGTAAAAGGTCCCTTGGCAGAGAATTTAACGAGCTCGATGATAACGACGACGACTACACCTCAGCAACGGAAGATTCATCTGAATATTCAATCCCATATACTTCACCATCATCCAGATGAAGACGGATGGGTTGTTAGGTGGGTGGTAGGTGGGTTCTTAGGTGAGTGGTAGGTGGAAGGAATGTAGTTAGGGGTGGTAGGTGGAAGGAATGTAGTTAGGGGTGGTAGGTGGAAGGAATGTAGTTAGGGGTGGTAGGTGGAAGGAATGTAGTTAGGGGTGGTAGGTGGAAGGAAGGTTGTTAGGGGTGGTAGGTGGAAGGAAGGTTGTTAGGTGGTGTGGTGGAAGGAAGGTTGTTAGGTGGTGTGGTGGAAGGAAGGTTGTTAGGTGGTGTGGTGGTAGGTGGGTTGTTAGGTGGTGTGGTGGTAGGTGGGTTGTTAGTTGGTGTGGTGGTAGGTGGGTTGTTAGTTGGTGTGGTGGTAGGTGGGTTGTTAGTTGGTGTGGTGGTAGGTGGGTTGTTAGGTGGGTTGTTAGGTGGATTGTTAGGTGGGTGGTAGGGTGGAAAGGATGTTGTTAGGGGTCGTAGGTGGAAGGTTGTTAGAGTGGAAAGAAGGAAGGAAGTATGCTTAGGGGAAGTGTGCAGATTTGCTTTTTAGGGTAAGGGGAAGGTTGCTCACTTTTTTCTTGAGAAGAAAAAATAAGAAAAGTAGAAAAAAAAATAAAAGAAGAAAAGAAGAAAAAAAAGGAAAAAAATAAAAAATAAAAAACAAAGAAAAGAAAAAAAAAAAAAAAGAAAAGGAAGGGAGGAAAGTGTGTAGGGGGGGGTGCCATTCTTGGGATAGGAGTAAGGTTCTTTTAGGGATGGTTGGTGGAAGGAAGGTTTTTAGGGTGGTAGAATGGAAGGTAAGTTTGTTAGCGGTGGAAGGTGATAAGTGTGCACGGGGGCGCACCAAGGGGTGGTAGGTGATAAATGTGCAGAGAGATGCACTTAGGTGTGATAGATATAAGGTGGTGTTAGTGTGGAAGGAAGGTGGTAAATGTTCAAGGAGATGCAGGTTTGAGTGTTAGAGGTCGAAGGAGGAAGGTTGCTCACTTTTTTTTTGATAAGAAAAAATAAAAAATGTAAAAAAAAAAATAAATGAAAAAAAGAAGAAAAAAAAAAAAAAAAAGGAAAAAAAATGAATAAAAGAAAAAAAAAAAAGGAAGGGAGGAATGTCTGCAGAAGGGTGCACCTAAGGAGGAGTGTTAGGGGTGAAAAGAAGGAAGGTCACTTCCTTTAGGGAGGAAAGAAGAAAAAAAGAAAAAAAAAAAAAAAAAAAGGAGGGGAGGGAAGTGTGTGTGTGGGGTGCATTTCTTAGGGGTAGGAGTAATATTCTGTTAGGGGTGGAAGAAAGGGTTGTTAGATTTTTATGGTTGGAAGGTGGAAGGAATGTTGTTAGGTGGTAGGGTCGTAAGTGTGCAGAGGGGTGCCATGGTTTAGGGTTCAGGGTTTGGATTTAGGGGTAGGAGTAAGGTTCTGTTAGGGGTGGAAAGAGGCCAAGTATGCTCACTCTTCCTCTTTTTGTAGAAAGCATAAAAGTAGCAGAGAAAAAAAAAAAAAAAAAGATTAAAGGAATAGAAAAAGAAGAAGGTGGCTAATTCCTTTGTTTTTTTCTTTAGAAAAAAAGTAAAAGTTTAGAAAGAGAAAAAAGAAGGTAGATAATTCCTTCCTTCTTTTTATTTTTAGAAAGAATACAATGTGCATAGGAAGGGTGGACGGAAGATTGTACGTTCCCTTGAGCAGAACAGCAGAACAATGTTCTATTAACATTGGGTCTCGCAAATAATAATAGTAATAATAGTATAAGTGTGTAGGAAGAAATATGGCGCCATCAGGTGGAGTAAAGTCCGCGGGAGGGGAAATGATAACCCAAGGGCAGTTTAGTTTCATGAGCAAATTATTGGAAAAATGGATTAGGACAAAGGGTCCCCTAGGGATAGAGAACATTGGAGTAAGGAACCTCAAAGATAGAGGTGGGAGTTGTAGGATGATTATGTATGAGTAATGAAATGAAGAGGAACTTAAACATGCAGTTTGAGCGTGAAAAATGTGTACATATATATGCGTTTTTTTTGTGGTAACTTATTATTGCAGGATCATGTTTGGAAGGATATGGAAATTATGTATAAAGATTTGAGAGAACGTCTGAAAAAAGATTCCCATGTAGAAATGAAGCTGTGTGAAGAAATCAACGATGGATTAGTGGACAATGTGACAATTAAAAAAGAACTATGTAAGGCTCTACTAAGGATTATTTATTTTATAAATGGAATTAAGTTACCTGAGAAAAAAGATATAGGGGATCCAACGGAGGAACATATAAATGAAGTAGATTTGCACTTGCGCTGTTTAGTTGGGAAGGTAATGCTGGCAAAATTATTTGGGCACCATTGTAGAATAGAGGAAGTTGCGGAATATGTGCTAGGCGTCATGAAGGATAAAAAGAGGACACCTGGAGTGGAGAAAAAATATGAGAAATGTAAGTCAATGGAATTTCAGGGAATTAGTATAGGCCAGAAATTAGTTGGTAAGAAAATAGAAGAGTGGGTTAAGGATATTAAGGAGAAAGATGATAAAATAGGGAAGAAAATATTGAAGTATAATAAGTGCGTAACGAATAACGTTCTGCCTGGAGAAGGGGAATCCAAAGAAATGAAGGGTGGGGAGCATTTTTATAAACTATTAGGTATAAATAATAAGGACGATCTTGAAAAATTAGCCGATACAAGCAAAAGTTTATCAAAAGACGGAGTGAACAAAGTATTAAATACAGTAGCTGAAAAAACAAAGAAAAGGACAGCAAAGTACCAATGTCCCGATGGAAACATTGTAGAAGGGGATGACGATGAGGAAAGTAAGCAATCATTGTTTTACATTTAATAAGTAACAAATGCACATATACATATTCTGTACTTTTTCTTCCTTCCTTATATGAGTGAAAAGCATGGATGGAAAGTGCAGCATATATTTATATATAATGTACACTCCTTCTCCAGTCCTTCTTGAGGAATGGTTTACAAGATTTACCAGAGAAGTAACGCCTGATGATAGTAACAAATATCGTGAGTTTGAAATGATGGAAGCACTATGTACTGGGGACAAGGAGACATCCGGAATAGATTTGAAGCCATACGAAGGCTTCTGTAAAATTATGATAAGGAATATACTTATGGTAACAGATAAGAGAAATCAATATGAAAATGGAGAGACAAATTGTCAGAGAACAGTGAAAAATATTCCTGTATGTGATTTATTAAAAGTATGGATGTGGTATTTGGTATGGTTCTGTGTACCGGAATCAGTTATAAAATATTTCCTTGACGCTGTGAAACAGGTGAAGACGGAAGGATTTGATCCACAGAAGAACTATGCGGAATGTACTTATGATGCTGTACTTAACATTCCTGACGAGAAAGTAAAGATTATCCTACCTGAGGTGCAACAAATATTGCTCTCAAGTATGTTATATCATAAGATTGGTGCAGAAACTAGCGAGAAAGAATGGTGCTTAGAGGGTAAAGAAAAGTACCAGGACAATAGACTAGCACCTCCAACAGAAGTAGGGGGCTCAGAAATGGGAGGAAATGACAAAATAAGGAGTGGTGACAGTAACTTACAGGACCTGCAAGGAATTCTTCAGCAACTTGATAAAGCATTAAAAGAGGAAAAAGATGAAGAGGCAGAGAAGTTAAAGGAATTAGAAGAAACCGTTCAGGATGCCATACCAGCTCGACGTCCTCCTCCACGACCATCAGAAGAACATCCTACCAAAGTTCCTGAAGCACCAAAAGAGGTCGTTCCTGAGAAAAAAGTTCCTGGGGAGGAAGATGTTCGTAAGGAGGAAGCAGAGTCAGAAGCAGCGTCGGGAGACGGCACTGAACAAACGACCTCAGGTAAGGACACATACACTCTCTTCACAGGAACTGGACACTGTTACCTTTATTTTCATTAACTACTACAGTATACCTCTTCTTGATGGGGTCGGTCACATTCACTTCCACGATAAACGCCACTGCCACTGACATTATTCAAATTACTAAATCTGGCATATGCACACCCTCCTATGATCACACTGAAACTAACGTTCCCTTATTATTATTTTACGCAATTCTTAGAAGCACAGGTCCCTGAGGTACCGCCCTCTGAGGAACCACGCCCACAAGAAACACAGGACAAAAGTGAAGAAACAGTAACCGAAAAAGTTAAAACAACTCTTCATGAGGACGACCACCAGGATCCCTCTCCCTCCAATCCCAGTTCTTCTGTTTTAGGTGGTGGTGCTGCTGCTCCAATTACCCCTACTGCTGCCGCACGCACTAACAAGATTGACCTCCCTACCTCATACCTTCCTTTAATTCCATCGGTAACTGGTATCCTTGTTATGAGTTATCTCCTTTGGAAGGTAAAAACAGAAATAAAAATAAAATAAAATTAATATTAGAAGAAAAGAAGAAGGGGAAAAAAAAAAATAAATAAAGATGAATGCATGAGTGGGTAAAGGTTTGTGTAGAATTTCGCATTTTAGGGGTGTTTGTGTAGGATTTCGCGTTTTACACTTGGGTTTGAAATAGTAATTAGTGTTGCGAGGACAACATTTCGCATCCCTATTAAAGAAACATTTTTTTCCCTTTTTTTTTTTTTTTTTTTGCAGTATTTTGGAATGCTTGGTAAAGCAAGAAAGCGTTACAGAAGAGCACATCAACTACGTGGTCCAATTCCCTTAGAACAGCAGATTGTTGACCATTTGGACGAAGATGGTCCACATGCATATACCTTACTAAAGGAACGAAAACCAAGATCTTTTGCAACGGGAGGAATGAAGAGATCAAAAGGACTTGTTGGTCGCCGTGCTGGTCACCGCATGATTATTGATATTCATTTAGAAGTCTTAGAAGAATGTCAAAAAGGCGATCTGCATTCCACGAAGAAAGACTTTTTTGAAATTTTGGTTCAAGAATTCATGGGAAGCGAATTCATGAAATCAGAGTTTATAAAAGAGGAAAATGCTCCTACGGAAGATGTTCCTAAGGAACAGGTTCAAGGTTCAGATTCATTTTCCGGGTTTAGGGTGTAGTAAATAGTTTTTTTTTTTTTTGGGGGTTTTTTTTGTTTTGTGTGAATGTGTTTACGTGTTCATGTGTAATTCATAATAAACCGCGAAAAAAAAAATTTTCACATCATTCCTATTTGTTTGCAACTTTTTAATTTAAGATTCAAAATGTTATATTTTTTGGGGTATTATTTTTTTTACGTTAATAATTCTTTTTTTTTCTTTAAATATTTTTTTGAAAAAGTTGGCAGCTTATTTTTTTTTTTTTTTTTTCCGCGCCCCGCTTGGGAGTATTCTTTCCTAAAGCAGGGTCATTCATATATCCAAATGTTGGAAAAAAAGGAATGAAATATGAAGAAAAGAAAAGGAAGAAAAAAGAAAAGAAAGGATAAAGAAACGAAGAAAAAAGAAGGAGAAGGAAAAAGAAACGAAGGAAGAATGGTCATTTTTGCTTATTTCCATACACACACTGCATATAAGCTCTATAATGGTCATTTATTCTTCCTCTGATGGGGGATGGGAAGGAAGAACATTGCCCTTCCTTCCTTTCCCCTTCCCTTCTTTCAGGTGTTACATGTTTTGATAACCTATATTCTGACGACCTGGTGCATTATTTGTTCTCCGAGTAGACTGTCTTATGGACGGTGTAGTGTACACGCCAGAGCGCACTGTGGAATTTTCGGCTATATCCGTTGGACCTATTGTGGAAGTGTCCGTTGAATCATGTGTTGAGCTGTTCTCTGTGAACGTATCAGGGTTTCTTGCGGTAGACCTTTTCATTCTGCTTTTTCCATTAGAATTGTTACCAAACCAAGGGGCTAGAAGTTTATACTGAGAAGGAAGGGAGGTTGTTACGGTGATGGTAGGTGCAAAGGAAGGTTGTTACGGGTGGAAGAATTATATTGCTAGGTTCTTGGTGGAAAAAAGGTTGTTAGGTGCTTGATGGTAGGTGGGTTTTTAGGGGTGAAAAGAAGGTTGTTCGGGGTGGCAGGTCGGTTGTTAGGGGGTGGAGGGCAAGTTTGTTAGGTGGTAGATGGAAGGAAGGTTGTGTTAGGTGGGTTGTTAGGGCTCGTTGATGGAAGGAAGGAAGGTTGTTAGGGGTGTTAGAAGGAATGTTGTGTTAGGGGTGAAGCGAAGGAAGTTTGTTGGGCATGTTTGGTGGAAGGAAGATTGTTAGGTGGTAGTGTGGTAGGAAGGTGATGTTACGGCTGGAAAGGGAGGTTGTTAGGTGGTAGGGTGGGAGGAATATTAAGAATATTGTTAAATATTTCAATTTTTTTTATTTTTTAAAATTTTGAAAGTTTGAAATTCTTGGATGCTTACTTTATATAATAAGAAAGGGGCACCTATGGTTGCTAAGGTGCCAAATATGGAGGAAAGGGCCGTGGTGGTGGTGGAAGGAGGGTTGTTAGGGTGGGTCGAAGAGGATATTTGTAGTTCTTGGTCCGCAGAGGGACATTCCGTAACTTTTTCTTCTGCAGCTGGTGGTTTGCATTGCAATTCTGATAATTTCTCCTGAATTGCTGTTTTCTGCTTTGTCCAAATATTTCTACAGTAATCATCATTGGGTTTGTCTGTACAGTGGTGTTCCACTTTTTTATGTGATTCTGAAATGCCTTGAACATAATCCGTATATTGCTGATTACATTCAGTCCTACGTTGTCTTGTACGAGTATATATGGTGTCATAGTTATAGAGGAAGTCATATACTGCTTTCATTTCATTGAAAATGATTTGGTCAATATTGCCAGGGCAAATAAGTCTACATCCCTTACTTACATATTCTTGCTGCACTATTGAACAAATAATATTTAGGAGGCCGCTAAATTTATGACCTGTAAGACTCTTAGATAATTTTTCCCCAATCCAATAGTACAGAAAATGACAGCGAACACTACCAAATAAGTTGTTCTCCCAATTATACATTTTGTCCACATAGCATGCCGCTTTTTTAATATTATCCAAATAATTTTCAATATCCTTATTTGTCGCTTTAAGGTTCTCTATATTTTGCGCGATGCCATTTTTGCAATCGTCCCCGTTCCCTTCAAATGGAGCATAGAAATAGGTCCATGAATTTAATTGCTTTGAAAGTTGTTCCTGCAAATATATAGTTGTTGGCAAGAGAGAGTGGAATACATAAATATGTGTATTTCCAACGAGTTTATCTACATGCTTTTTATTTCATTCATTTTGTGTGTGTGTATTATTGCATAGAGAATAATGTGTATATTATAAATACATCATTATTTATATTGATGAAAAGGAAGAAAGGAAAGGAAGGAATGGTCTAAGCAAGAAAGGAAGTCTAAGAAAGAGGAAGGAAAGGAAAGAAAGGGGGACTAAGTAGGAGTGAAGGAAAGGGTCTAAGAAAGGAGGGTCTAAGGAAGGAGGGTCTGAGGAAGGAAGGACTAACCTTTAATGGTGTTGACATTGTTTATACACACTTCTTTATGTAATGAACTTTTTCTTTCCTCTCTCTTCTTTTAAAAAAGAAGGTGGTTGTTGTGTTGTTGTTGTTCTTCACACAATTATGCACTTTGTAGAAAGAGGAAGTGTAAAAGGGAAGGAAGTGTATATGTATTTATTTGTATGCAAAATTTTCTCTTTTTGTTTAGTTTCTTCCCTAGGATGATCATATGATGATGACATTGTATGATTGGATTGTAAGGGTGTGTAATTTTTATTTTTCTTTGTTCATTCATAATGTATATATTTCATTCAATTTTCGGACGGTAGCGGTAACCTACTATAAATATAAATATATATATATGTGCATCAAAATCATTACATATGTGTGCATATGAGTATAGTTAAAGCCAGAAATATATACTGGAACAACTAAGCAAAGGGCCCCAAATGAAATAAGAATAACAGAAAGAGAGAGTTAAAATTACCATATGTTCCCTACCTGTACGCCATATTATCGCATGTTAGGTAATAGTTCGAAACATTATATTGCACTCCTTACTAAGCATCCCCCCTTTTTCTATTATGTTCATATATGGAGGGAGGTGCAAATTCCTTCTTTTTTTTCCTCCTCTTGAGCACAAAAAAATTGAGCTCCTTGCTATTATTGTATATTTTATTATAATTCAAAAAGAGGGATTATTAAAAAATATTTGTTAACTCATGTGTAGTATAACTACTGTGCAATATAACTCATGTGTAGTATAACTAATATGTGTGAAACGTACCTTCCTTTCCCCCCTTCTTTTTGGAATGTGTGTACATTTATTTATCCATATTTATTAGTGCATATTTATTCAAAAGTAGCTCAAAATTTTATTTTTTATTTTTTCTTTTGGGCAGAGCGAATGAATTAACTATATACCTACCTACATATATAAGAAAGATAGAACTGCGTAACTTATTTTTTGAATAGAAAGGTTTACATACTTTTTCCGCAATAATAATAGTGCTCTTTTCCTTCATTTCTTTCATTTCCTTCCTATTCCTTCTTTCCTCATTCCTGCTTCCTTTCTTTCTTATTCCTTCTTTCCTTCTTTTTCCTTCTTATTCCTTCTTTCCTTCTCTTTCCTTTTCTTACCTTCTTTCTTTCCTTAATAGAATGCACTTTTCTTCTCTAGGAGTGAAAGACACTGCCCTTTAAGTAGGGAAAAAAGAAGAAAGAGAACGTCCCCCTCTTTAGAGAAAACATTCAAAAAACAAGAACAAAGAAACAAGAGAGAAAGAGGCAATATGTCCCAAATGGAAGATGTTGTGTGTGCGTCTGCATACACAATAAAATGACACAAAAACGATGCAAATTACATCTCTGTGCGAAAAAATTTTTCTTCCCTTTTCCACTGACCTTCTGTGTGTGATCCCATTTGTTAAAACCTCCCTGTGTGGGAGAAGGCTTATTGTCTGATTCACCTGCATATTTCCCCATCAAATCTATGCACCGCAAATCTTGTCAAAGGACCGCAGCGAGGAGAAGGAGCAGGTGGACCTATTCCCGTAACCGTATACTTCAATAACATATACTGACACAGTAGATATTGTCATGGTAGATAATGTCATAGTATATGTTGTCATAGTAGATATTGTCATAGTAGAGGTTGCCACTTAGTGGAGGTTGCCACTTAGTGGAGGTTGCCACTTAGTGGAGGTTGTCACTTAGTGGAGGTTGTCACTTAGTGGAGGTTGTTACACTTAGTGGAGGTTGTTACACTTAGTGGAGGTTGTCTTAACAGCTAATGTGATAACGCGCCTATTGTGTTAACAGGAGCTGCCAAAACAGATGCTACGAGAAGAGGTGCTTTCTAGAAGAGGTTGTTCCCTTCCACCCTACAACGGACCTAACAACCTTCCTTCCACCAGGGGGCATAAATTACCCCATCATACATACCACTTTTTCCCATGCTTCTTCTTCTTCCTACATTATTGTTCCTTCCCTGTAGTCTGTACGAAATAACAAACATCATCTCCCCCTTCCTGTTTTGTTTCGACCACCCCCTCCCCAAATGAATATGTAACTAGTAAGTGATGTTCCATTCTCCCTTCCCTCACCACCAACTGCTATGATCTGCAATATTATAAATACATTACCCCCTCCCTTAAGAATAATTATGCAAATGTGCCCCCCAAAAAAAAAATTATCATCCTTCCCTTCCTTCACTTTCCCTGTCCCACTTAATTTCATTCAATATTATTTCACTATTTTTTCCCGTCTATCCAATATAATTCATTCCTTCTGCTCTTAAATGAAGTCACAATTTTTAAAGGAATATATTTGTTGAACAACATAGAATATATATGTTAATTTTATAGAAAATGCATAAATCCGCAAACTGGAGAAAAATCCGCAAAGTGAATAATTATAATAATAATTCGGTTGCATATAGTTAAAAGGGAAAAAAAATAAGTGGTTCTATAAAAAAAAATTTTTTTATTTGCCCATACTTTACATAATAATACGTTCTCCATTTGGCCAAAACCATATATATTTTTACCTTAAGGTGAAAATTCAAATACTTAAATCCAAAAGGGGGGTATTCTCTATACATCTATATGAATGTATAGAGGAAGAGATCTAATTTAGGCTCCTTTTTTTTTCACCATTATATCTACGTTGAAAGAAATAAAATTTTTGAGCACAAAAAATATACAATTTTCATGCTCAAAATATGTGAGCATAATTCGCTCCACATTTATAACACCGTCAGATGTGCGACATATAATTGGGTAGTGTGGGTTATTTTATTTTTTTTTTTCCTTCGCTCTCGCTCTATATATATAGAAAAAAAAAGAATGCGAACCATTTCTTTAACTTAATTTTTTTTGTAATAATACAAAATGTAATTAAAATGAACTACTTTTTCTAATTGAGATATATTCCATTTTATATATTTTATATTGTACGTTGTAATAATAAATTCTTTTTTCATTTTATTTTAGATTTACACACTCATAAAGAGAATAACTAATCGCATATGCGCCCAAACAACTTCACAAACGCTTTCTATTACAAAAAAAAGAGAAGAAAGAAAAAAATACACACTTTTACTTTCTAAAGTTATCCATCATTCTAAAGAACAGAGGAAAAGGATTAAAAAAAAAAAAAAAAAAATCAACAAAATGATATTCTCCGCAAAATACTTCCTATTCATCTTGATACTTTGCTTCTGGCACTATAGCAGCTATGTATGTCAATTACTATTACATTTTAAAAATTTGTGCATAATCATTATTAGGGTTCATTTTTTTTTT
This sequence comes from Plasmodium coatneyi, assembly GCF_001680005.1. Taxonomy (NCBI): domain Eukaryota; phylum Apicomplexa; class Aconoidasida; order Haemosporida; family Plasmodiidae; genus Plasmodium; species Plasmodium coatneyi. The sequence goes on from NC_033556.1 coordinate 21,691, forward strand.
GTTTCTGTGCAGAAAATAGAAAAAAAAAAATAATAAAATATAAGAGAAGGAGTGAAGAAACAGCTCAAAAATAGTATACATAATACACATACATATATATGTACATATTATATATGAATAAACAACTCTCCATAATGTACTTATCATAAGAATAGAATAAAAAAAGAATGTTTAAGGAAGAAAAAAAAAAAAAGGAGCAAGGAGAAAAAAGGAAAAAAAGGAAAGGGGGAGGGAGAAGAACAATTATTATAACTATTGAAAACAATTATAAACATTGCAAAGAAGAGAGGGGGTGAAGGAAGGAAATGTTGTACGTCCTTATATGCAGAATACATAATAGTAGTAGAAAGAAGAACGATATGTAAATAATGGTGGAAAACATTCTATATGATTATACACAGAATGTGCACAATGTGCAAAAAACTAGAATACATGAATAGAAAGAATGCATACACAAAATTTCAACCTCCTCCTTTATTATTCCGCTATTTCCTCAAATGTGCGCTCCATTTACTACATATTGAACATTATAAACATAAAGAGGGTGGTAAGTAGTCCTCATATATGAACTGTATACTACCTATATGTTCACAATTTTTTAATTAACCACCCTTTCAAATAACAATGAAGTCCAAACATTCCAAACGAACACAATTACGAACACAATCCCACATACAATAATAGCAACATCCCACATACAATAGTACAACAATCCCACGTACAATAATACAACAATCCCACATACAATAGTACAACAATACAACGTACAACGTGTACAATCCCATGTACAATGAACTACAAATTACAATAACATAACACAAACATAAAGAAAAAGTACATATATTACAACAACTCTGCGATTTTTCATTTCCTTCAGTTTTCTTCCCCTGCTACTGTAGCAAAGTTTTTCTTACATTTCTTGCTTCCATTATATATGTATATATAATAATTAGGTATATATATAACATGTGTTATGGTTGCTACTGTAAAAAAATTGGAACAATGTATGTACACGTTATTGATAAATATGGATTTAATATATATTTATAATCATAGAGGGAAATTAGAATTCTTGTACTACCCTTCCTAAGTATTTAAACATTCCTTAGAATATATTATATACTCAATCGAACGAACACGCGCCCACGCACGATCACATATATCAAACCATGTCAGAAACCGCACCAGTAGCACCAGCGTTACCTCAACTTCCGGTAAAAAAAAGAAAAGGGGGGGGGGGGGGTGTAAAGAAATCACAGTTCCTCTTCTTCCTCCTATTCTTCTTCTTCTTTTCTTCATTCTTCTTCTTCTTCCCTATGCAGAATAGACAATAATATATATATTATGTGCACATATAGCACTTTATTCATAATATGATGGTAGTATATAAATGCATGGAAGAACCCATTTCTATATATTCCATCTTCCCGTTTATTACATACTTATAGAAAGGATGCTTGGAACAATTACCTTCCTATAAAATGCGCGAAGAATTAAGTGGTGCCATTGACCAGAAAAAATGTAAAACCGGCACAGATGCAGTGAAAATTGAACTCACGCGTATATTGACTGAATATAGCAGTTTCGGGAGCTATGAGGACCTAGTTATGCACGCTTATTGCCTTGCATCACAGAAGAAAGGAGAAAATCAGCACGAGTCGTCCAATGGTATGGACTACTGCACTTCCCTCTATTATTGGATAGGGAAGGAGCTATTCGCTTCTTCTAACAAACGTGACCAATTTTCCACCGGTATGAAAAGCGTCTACGAGCAACTGAAAAAACTGAACGCACCAGGAGTTAATAACAACTGTGATGTAATGTACAAGAATGACAACATCCCTTGGGACATTTTCACCAAAATGAAATCTTTATATGAATACTTTCAAGACTACACACATATAGAATCGAACATTCCGCAGATTGGAACTTCGGGTTTTAACTGTACTAAGGAAGAATATTCCAGCTACCTAACCACCACTGTTGATGCATACGATCAAATGAAGAAACATTGTTCAAACAGTGCAAATTCTGGTTCAATATGGTGTACTGAATTCAATAGATGGTTCCACCAGCAGGGGGAAGATGTTGCTCCTAGCACCAACCCCATTCTATCACCATCCGAATTGAAGTGCAAATTAAAATACACCTCAGATTGTCCAACCAACAACAACATCCCCGCCGCTGTGTCCGGTACATTGGCCACTACAGTGGGAGCTGCATTCATTTCCCTCTTATTCTATAAAGTGAATAAAAATTACAATAGAGCTATATATATAACATATACATACATGCCCATATACATATATATATACATTTTGTACACATGTATACATACATGAATATATATATATCTACATATATATACTGATATATATGTATGCGCATATATATATGTATAATACAAACTTCTGCCCTCCCCTGCCCCTTCACCCTCCTCTTTTCCTTTAACAATTTTTAGTATAATCTTTTACCTTCTTGGTTTGGTAACCACTTTGGGAATAGCAGTAGCGTAGGCACGCACAGAAGAAACAGGAGATCCGTCGAACGCAACTTCGATACGCTTACGGAATACACCTCAACAGAGAACGGTTCAACGATAAGTTCTACAACAGATGCATCTACCATCTATAATGAGAGACCACGACGTGTTGGAAGAAGGACAAATAGTAAACAACAACAACAAAGGCAAAGGAACATTAGTTATGGTCCCATTTAACACATCACATAGTATATGTAACACCGTCCTTGTGCAACACACGCATCAGAAGAATAATGTTCCATTTTACCCCCTGGAAAGGGGCACATAAATGATCGCGCTGTGGTTATATACAGTCTAAATAACAGAAGGAACCCCCCTTTTTTTTTTTTTTTCGTTTGTTAATTCTTTTTCTTCTTTCTTTTCTTTAACCCTTTCTTTTTTTTTACTTTTTCCTTTTTTTTCTTTTTCCTTTTCCTTCTCGTTTTCTTTTTTTTTCCTTTCCTTTTTTATTTTTTCTTTTTTAAATTTTTCCTATTATATTTTTTTTTGCGTACGCTTCCTTTCTACTTCCGCACTTGCTCGTGCTTGCATTGTGTGAAAAAACGACGAACACACAGTTAAAATGAAAACTGTAAAATGAAAACTACGTAAAATGTGAACAAAGTTAAATGAAAAACTGTAAAAAATGTGCAAACTGTATAAAATATAAACACAGTTAAAATGAAAACTGTCAAAATGGAAACGGTAAAATGTGAACACACAGTTAAAATGAAAACTATAAAACGGAAGCTGTAAAATGTGGACACCGTTAAAATGAAAACTGTAGAAAATGTGAACAGACAGTTAAAATGGAAACTGTGTAAAATGTGAACAGACAGTTAAAATGGAAACTGTGTAAAAATGTGAACAGACAGTTAAAATGAAAACTGTGTAAAAATGTAAACAGACAGTTAAAATGAAAACTATGTAAAAATGTGAACAGAGTTAAAATGAAAAACTGTAAAAAATGTGGAAACTGTATAAAATGTGAACACAGTTAAAAATGAAAACTGTAAAAACGACGAACGCAGTTCAAATGAAAGCTGGTAAAATACGAAACAATAAATTAGCCACCGTGAAGCAGAACAGTGCAAAATCGATTTACCTTTTTGCGGTCGCTGCTATCGAAAAATGTGCAACATGCAGCAGCGAGCGCGCGCAAAGCCAAATTACACGGCGTAAAATATTACAAAAAAAAAACAACAAAAAAAAGGAAAAAAAAAAAACAATAAAATTGATGTTGAAAAAAAGAAAAAATTAAAAATTCAACTAACAAAAGAACAAAATTGAAAACAAAAAAAAATTTATTAGTCAAAAATAGCTAATGTACAAATTAAGCCCCGCATAATTACGCGGAGTTTGAGATCACCTTCTTTGAAAATATTTCTTGTCATTTTTTTTTTTTTGCTTCATTCTTTTACACTTCAATTTTTTTTTCAATTCTTTTTCTTTGTTACACTTCAGAATTTTTGTAATGCTCTTCTTATACTTGATACTTTTATCGCAGATAATTCACCTAACACTTGCAAGTCCTTGTATAGTTTTGGGGAAGGAAGGATACTATTATGCTATAGTAACCCATATTATTCCTTCTTTTTTCTTCCCTTATTTTTATTCTTTCAGACACTGTGTATAGCATATTTTCTGTGGCATTGCACTCAGATGTACAAGTTACTGTACTTCCCCCCAGGGAAACTTTACATACGGCCGTAGCTTATATTCGTTCTTTTTGGTTGTTGCGATCTATTATTTGTTCTTGCTCTTTCTTTTCTGGTTGTGGTAGATGATGATGGTGCATCATATTCTGATGAACCAAGTGTTGAATTCCCTTCCGTAGAATATACTGTTCCATATTCTGTAGAAGAATCATTCTCTGTTAGAGTGTCGTCGTCAAAGTTGTGACGTCCAGTGGATCTTTTTCCTCTTCCACTTCTTGCTTTATTGCTTTTTCCAAAGAAGGTGTTTTTTATTCCAGGAGGTAGGAGATTGTACTAATAAAGGAAAGGAGAATGTAAAAATATGTATTATACATATATATATGTATGTACTACATATGTATATATTTATATATGTATATCTTTGTACTTATACCCTATATGCAAGGAAAGCAACAGTTGGTAATCCCACGAATGCAAGTCCAGCAGAAGGGATAGCTATAGCGGGGGTGTTGATTTCACGGGAGGATGATGATTTTGACCTGGGTTCAGGGTTTCTCCCCTGTGATCCAACTTTTACCCCCTGATCCTGTAGTTCATGCTTCTCGGTATCTTTCAGTTCACAATTTAACTCTAATTTCTTCTTACTGCTATATTGTGTATACCAGTCTTTAAAATTTATATACCAACTTTCATCTGTACTATCTGTATATTTTTGACGTATAACTTCATAGGCATTTTGTGCTTCTCGTAAATATTCCTGATATGCTGCAGGGCAAGGTGTTTCCCCTTCACCTCTAGACGCATTACATATAAAAGTTTCGTCCTTCTTGTAATCGAATAATTTCTTCAGTTTCCTAAAAATATCAGGGTCTGTACTAGGTTTTGCAGGTGCACATTCATATTCATCTTCATTATCCACTATTTTATTATGATAGGCAACTATAGTTTTCTGAAACTTCGTGCTACTTAATTTTTCGGATAATATTTTACCTACCCAGAAATAAAGAGCAAAACAGTAATCTTCCTTCGTATTTTTGGTAACCATAGCATTGTCCATTTTAGATACGTAACATAAGGCTTTTCTAATTTTATCTATGTCCTCTCTAATTTCTTCATATGGTTGCACTTTCTCCATTACCTCCTGAATGTGCTTTTCACCATTGCAATTTGTAACTCCATGGTGTCCTGTACTCCCAATTAGTTTATTATATATTTCCCTTGAGGGTAATGCATTCAAATCTTCCTCCTACAAAAGTAATGAGTGGAAATATATATGTATGTACATTATATTACATTTTCACATTTTTATACATTATATGCAACATATTCAGCTTATAATTCCCCTTTTTATTCGCACTTACCACCATTTCCCTTAAACTTCGCTGATTCCCTGTGTTCTGTTTACAACGTTCTGTACATTGTGTACTTATCTTAATATTTGCTTTTAGTCTATCCTACTAGTTCTGGAAAGTTAGGCAAAATTATTCCTCAATTCCTCACACATCCCTATAAACATACGATAAACTTATGTATACTAAGTTCCTAATCCCTTCTCTCACACACACTTAAAAAGTATTCAAACCATCCCTTCTCTTTCCTTCCTCCTGCTTAGACCTCCTTTCTTCCTAAGGATATATTCCCCTTCCTTCTCTTCAAGGATTACAAATTTCTTTCTAAAACTTGAATTGCACAAAATTCATATATTATTTATATGTATTATTTACGTAAAGCACTATTCACTGAGTACGGGAGGAGGAGAAGGATGATAGTGATGATCCTAAGATTATAGGTTGAGAAGGAATAGCGCATGTGCTCTGCTGTGGCGTGGTGTGTTCTTTATTTATTTTTTCCTCCTCTCTTACACATTCAGATTCTGCAAGAGTACCTTTATTTTTTTTTCACACTATTCCTTACTATTTCTTATTTGTTCCTTCATTTTTCCTTAAAATGTAATTTTTTCCCTTTTTCCCTTAATATGTAAGTTGTCCCTTTTCAAAATATAATTCCCCTCCTCCTTCTAACATACATCTTTTTCCTTTAAAATGTAATTTTCCCTTAAAGTGAAAATTTTGAATTATGCTATTTTGGATTCGAGGAAAAATGTGTTCTACACTTAGAGTTCTTATTAAAAATTATTTATACAATGCATACACTTCATTCTTACTGAGAATTCTACACTCCTCTCATTATTTTGTTTCTTTATTTATATATTACACTGAACACATATACCAGAAAAAGAATATGTGGAATATGTAGGAAAGAAGTGTAGAATGTGATTCGTCGAGAATTTTACCATTATTAGTAAATTGTGCTTGTTGTTCCTGCTGCTGTTGTTGTCTGTTACTTTATATAAAGGAAATATGTGCATATGCCTTTCTATATATGGATACTCCTCTCAGGAGCCCCATTTTTGCTGTTTGTTATGTATTTCTATTCAGCAAGAGTAAAATTTCTCCTTCACCCTTTCTTTTTTCCATTTGGCATTCTTTTCGTTTTTCGCAATTTTTTTTGTGTGACAGAATTTATATTAGGGCATTTTTTTCTTTTTAGACAATTTTATTAGAGCACATTTTTTTTTTGACAATTTTTTCTGTGTGACAAATTTATATTTAGGGCAATTTTCTTTTTTTTGTGTGCAATTTTTTCTGTGTGACAAATTTATATATTAGGGCATTCTTTTTCCCCAATTTTCGGTGACAAATTTATATTAGGGCATTTCTTTTGACTAATATTGTACTTAAAGTCGAATAAATACATAAGGAATGAGACGCAGCTTCCTTCTCTTTTATGCAGAAACTGTTATTCCCGTTTTGTGTGAACTGTGCATCTAAAAGATGTGTATAACCATAAAAGAAGGAGGCGCGCGAATCATCTTCGCGGGAAGCTTCGCGGAACGTTCGCGCACAATTTGGAGGAGTACTTTTTTCAAATGTCCATAATTAGAACTTTAAAAGAGAAGGGAAAAACAAATTATTAAGATAAAAAAAATTACAAAGACAAAAACTTCTGAACAGAAATAAATGAACACTTTGGATCCTTCAGTAAAAAAAAATTTGACCAAACAATTCAAAATGAAGGCTAAAATATTTTTTTCCTTCTTTTCCGCTTATATTGATTACACAAAAACGTGAACACTTTCATACAATACAAAAAAAAAAAGGAATGGAGGAAAAAAAAAGAAATTGTCTTCTTTTTTTTTTTTTCCTACACTGCATAAGCTTCATGGTTACTCATGCCCCCTTGGAGATGGGGAAGGAAGGACATTACCCAGGATGGTAAGCTATATTCCTTCGTCTTCCATTCTTTGCTCTTTCCCTTCTTGGTGGTGATCTACCACCATTATGTATGGTAGATTCATCTGTTAAGTCGAATGTTGAACTTTCTGTTGTATATAATGAAGAGGTGTCTTCTGTTAGAATACCGAAGTCGCTTTCAACTGTCGCTCTTCTTCCTCTTCTATTACTGTTTCTTTTACTGTTGATGCTGCTTCCAACAAAGGAATTTTTTATCCCAGAGAATAATGAAGTGTACTGAAGGAAGAAAAGGAAAGGTGGGAAGAGGACAAAAGGAATGGTACTGAAAATATATATGTATTCCACATATATATATACAACACACAGCATAGATCAATTAATGTATGTGTGTATGTATTTATATACACATTTTTATATAGAGAAAAAACAAACAAAAAAAAAATAATAGTAATGAATATGTTTATTATTTATATACTTTTAAGTGTGCATATGTAATGACAATTACAGTTCTAATTGTAATGACAGTTACAGCTATAATGACAATTGTAATTGTAATGGGCTATTATAATGGTCCATTATAATTGTAACTATAATTATTACTTTATATATTTCTAATTGTAGTTATATACTCTATATATATTTTTATTATAATTTCATACTTACTTTATATAAGAAGAAAGCAAGTGCAGGTAGGCCGCCTACTCCCATAATGGCAGGAACAATGGTTGCCGTGGAGGAGGATGGGGTACTTGCTTCATGTGGCTGAAGAACTCCATGAAGCTGCCGTTCCTCAAGAGAATCGTGGTTCATGTGAACTTGCGCAGTTTCGCTTACAACTTGTGGTTTAAGTGATAATGCAGCTTTCAACTCCGATAACTTCTTATTACTGCAGTAATCTTCATTTTCTCCTTTTTTACTATTAAACCAACTACAATATTGATCATTATTCTGTTGTCCTCCCTCTGGTCCGCAGTCTACTGTTACAGATTTGCATGCCGTAGTAATGTTCTGTATGTGCTCGGTATAGTTCTCATCGTCCAAACACTTCTGCTGCCGCACCTGCTCCTGTATTTTTTCATGGTCATTATAGTAGTCGAATACAAGTTTTCTTTGTTGGAAGAGAGTCCAACCAACATGGTTAGGGGTGGTTATTTGGGGGCAAGCATTTTGATTCAGGTGCGTCAATTCAGCGTAAGTACTACTAATCAACCCTGAAATTGTAGAAGCATCCGCATACTTGGGTAAGAAATTCCCAATCCAATAGTAGAAGAAATGACAAGGTTTGTCGTCAGGTGTGCTGTCCTTCTTCCTGCTCTCCGTACATGCGTAACAATATGAATCTACAATTGTACTGGCATAACTCCCTATACTTCCACCGCCCTGTAATTTACCTTCCAACGCACTTATTACTCCCGTGGCCTCTGTTCCATCAGCACAGGAGTGCTTACCACTATCAAATTTACTATAAAAGTTTTCATTCGATGGTAACTGATCCAAACATAATTTCTATAAATATATTGAGCAAGAAGACGGAATGTAGAAGTTGATGATCCCATGTATTCCTATATTTATTTATTACCTTATGCATAAGGTCCTGTATGCATACTGGTCCATTTAGGTTGAATGAGTAGTAGTCCGCAATACCTGCTCTCTCCCCGCTGCTTCCGATATGGTTTCTGGTTTATGCATTAGTACACATTTCGAATTTAACTCCTTCGGATTCCTGCCATCATCGAATATTCCTTTGAGTCCAGTGCAATATGAATCTTCCCCATTACTTGCACAATATCTATTTACGTCATCATAAACAGTAGCAACTTCAGCTAGGTAACTTGAATAATTCCCCCCACCCTGCAGCTTATTACTTTGTAAGTACGAGCATATAGTATTAAAGTTATTGTAGTAATCAAAAACTCTTTTCCTTTGATCGAACACGCCTTTTCTAATGTTGGGGAATGTACCCGTACACACATTTTCAATTCCGGCGCCTTTCAGTATTTCATAGATGCCCTGCATAATGCGTGGAAAAGGTTCAACGTGCTTTGTTTCAATCAATATTGTACTTCCTATCCAGTAGTATAGCGCATAGCAGTAGTCATCATTCGATGAATTACTCATTTTCTTCCTATATGCGGAACACAGAGCTTTAACAATCCGTTCCATACCGTCCACTGTGATACCTAGTTCATTATTTGGATTTTGCAGGTGCGGTTCCATCTGTGCTATGGTAGATCTCTTCCCACAATAATCATCGGACGCGCTGAATTCTCCATATAACTGTCTTGAAGGTAATTGATTCACATCATCTTCCTATAAACAGAACTTATAAAGCCCATATGTTTCTGCATTTCCATAATATTCTACATAGAACATTATGTATACGTTAGTACACTCCCTTTAAAGTAAGGCAATAAACTGTATTACCTGCACCACCATGGTTCATATGTATACATACTCTTCGGCATAAATAATAAATTTTAAAATTGTTCCTACATTCATAAAATATGGAATATATATAGATATGTTGCCCATTTTACAATGGCCACGAGTACATATGTGTGTATATAAATTTCTACTCCCCCCTCCAAAAGTACCTATTTCTTTACTCCTCAAAAAAAAAAGATGATAACACACACGCACACACATTAAATCATCAGATACATATTAACTCATCATATACACATTAATTCATTGCATATACACATTGTTCAGAGTAGAATCATGACCAAGTACACCAGAACAACAGAATTGTGGGTGAAAAATGAAAAAAAATCAAACTTCTCATATACACATAGTATCTCTACACTACATTATTCTGTTATAAAAGATTCCCCGGAATATTATATTTTTACTGAAACTCCTGCATTCTGTGTATATATAATAATGACACTTCCTTAGGCAAAAAATTTCTGTATTTATTATTGTTTTATTTTCTTCTGTTTATTTAAGCAATTATTAAAAATTGTTGATATATATAGTATATTTCTTATATGCAAAATATTTATCTCGCTCTTTCTTATATGTGCACATATTTATAAGTATTAACTGGAATAGAAACACATATATATTTATAATATGTGCCAACAGAAAAAATTTAATACAGAAGACCTACATTCATTGTAAGCAGCAAGGAAATATACGTACACACATTCCTATATAATAACATTTTACACCATACATCCCTAATCCTCCCCTTCTTTTTTCATTTATGGCTGCTCAGTAATAGTAATTTTTCCTCTTCCTTCTTTTCGCTCCTTATAAGTTATATTTTTACACACCTACACAAAATATATATATTCCTCCATCTAAGCTTCCCTTTTTCTTAAAGTTCTTATTGTATTCTACATATTATTTTATTTCTTCACCCTTTTTCTGTCTTCTATTATGAGTACACTTCAGGGTTTAAGGGTTCAGGATTTAGAGTTTAAGGTTTAATGGTTTTGGGTTCAGGGTTTAGATTTCAAAATTTAGTGGTTTTCGGTTCAGGGTTCCTGGTTTAGTATTCAAGGTTGAGAGTTTAGGGTTCAGGGTTTAGGGTTCATAGTTTAGGATTTAGGGTTCAGGGTTGGCAGTTCAGGGTTTAGGGTTCATGGTTTAGGGTTTAGGGTTTAGGGTTCAGTGTTTAGAGTTTATGTTTCAGGGGTTTGGGTTTATGTTTCAGGGGTTTGAGTTTATGTTTCAGGGGTTTGGGTTTATGTTTTAGGGTTCAGGGTTTAGGGTTTACTGTTCAGTTTTTAGAGTTTACGTTTGGGGATTTAAAGTTTATGTTTTAGTGTTTAGGTTTCAGGAATCAGGGTTTTGAGAAGGAAGTCTTTGTTCCTAAGGAGGATATGCCTAAAGGAGTTGTTACTATGGAAGGTGTTCCTAAGGATCAGGTTCGATGTGCAGATTCCGGGTTTTGGAGAGGAAGGTTTTGTTCCAAAGGATGACTTGGTTCCTAAGGAAGAGGTTGCAAGTTCAGATTCCTGGTTTAGGGAAAAAGACTATGTTCCTAAGGCTGATGTCCCTGTGGAACAGGTTCAAAGTTCAGATTCCGGATTTTAGGGTGTAGTAAATATATTTTTCTTTTTTTTGTTTGTTTTGTATTATATGAACGTGTTTACGTTAATGCGTAATAAATATAAGTCAGAACAGAATTTTTCCACTTCATGAATATGTTGGGAAATTTCTTTTATTGAACATCTAAAATGTTCATGAAATTTTTTTTTGTTATAACTTTTTATTTTCATAATTTTTTTTTATCTTAATAATTTATTTTCTTTGCTTCTGCTTTATGTTCTAATTATGGACATTTGAAAAGATGTTCCTCCAAATTGTGCGCAATGGTTCCCAGAAAGTTGTGTTCTTACAACAACAACAAAAAAAAAAGAACTGTGTACAACTACACAAATAATTTACCATGTCACACATGTCTGTGTATACGAAAGAACGAAGTTATGAGGATAAACACTGGCACAACAAAAGAAATAATAAATTAAAAAAAAAAAAAAAACCCATCAATGAAATTAATGTTGCGAACAAAAAAAATTAAAAATTAAACGCACAAAAAAAGAAGAAGTAAGCAGAACAACAGAAAAAAAGGAATTAAAGAAATAATAGTGAAAAAAAAAAGAAAAAGAAAAAAAAATACGAAAGAAATGCCACTTTGTTTTTTCCACACTGCATGAAGTACACTTTATATAGAAACTGTGTATAAACTGTGTGCGCGCATAGCCACTTAATATTAAGTGGGTCACATTGCATTTATGCAATGTTCCACATGCTATTTATGATGTGCGCAGCAATAATAGATTCTATTTATTCCTTTGTGAAGGGGGGGGGATGAATATTATGCGGGATGATAACGTATATTCCTTCGGTGATGACCTCCTGTTGTATTTATCCTTTTTCCTGCAGTGGATTGTCGTGTAGTAGTAGTATATGGAGCAGAGTATAATGTGTTAGAATTCTCCACTGAATCCTCCGCTGTATATTCTTCCGTCGAATCAAATGTTGAGTCATCTAAAGTGGAGCCTCCTTCTGTTGAATGTTCTGTTGTTGAATATTCAGTAGAAGAATATTCCATGGAATCGTCGTCATCCGTTTCCATATCCAAGTTCTGTTCTACTGGACTTCTTTTTCTTCTTCTTTCTCTTTTAAGGGAGGGGTTATGTTTCCTAGAGAATATTGAACTGTACTGAAGGAGGAAGAGGGAAAACGATGGTGAAAATATGAACAATATTTTTACACTACCCCTTATTCTAATATTCATCCGGGATAATACTGAATACTATAAATTATTGGTCTGTATAGGCGCTCCAATGTCACATGTACCTTATATAGGAGGAGGGCAGTGAAAGCTAATCCTCCTCCTACAGCGGCGACGGAAGATATAATGGGGATGGGGATGTTAGAGGAGACACCACCATCATCAACTTGGCTAACACTCCTACCACCCTTACCACCACTGACACCCAGGCTATCACTACCTGCGCCACCCAGAACACCATTCCGTGTATTCTCAGCGCCCGCACTAACTCTTACCCCTGGAGCTGGACTTTGGTCGGATGATTCAGCAGCTTTTTCTGTTTTACCATTTCTTTGGTCATTAGCCTTTTTAGGAGTCGTGCCCGGAAGGACACTCTCCTGTGTATTCCCTACTTTTGCAACCTCCCCACTGTCTCCAGAATTCTTCCGGGAAGCATCTTCCTGATGGTCGTGGGCTTCAACGGTTTCCCCTTTCCTTGGATTCTTGGCACCTATACCTGGATCACCTTTTTCTCCTTTAGGACCACTTACACCTAAAAAGGGAGTGAAGGAGCAAGGAATGTAAGTGTTTTTAGCATATGCACGCATAGTAGGACCCTATAACATTAACACACAGCGAGGGTGCAGGTTCTCCCAGCAGTGTATTACCTCCTTCACTCTGTGTAGCACGTGTCTCTCTACCATCTGTACGTGATTCACCTTCTGCAAGTTCGCGTGTTCCATCGTCTACATTTTTTCCTGGATTCTGTGCTCCTTCTGTTTTCAATGATACAGGTTGTTTTGCACTTGTATGTGTTCCATCTGATTGCACAAGTTCCTGCTTCTGTTGATGGATCTTAGTGCTTACGGAACCTTTTAAACTTTCCAGTAGCTGCTTCGCTCTTGTAGGATTTCTAACTCCCCTGCCAGTATGGACTATTCCATAGAGTTCCTCACAGTATTCTCCCGTATCCTTCTTACCTGCACAAGTTGTTGTTGCTCTCACATATGTACTAAGGAGTTCTTGCCTATATTTTACACATGCTCCACTGAGTGAACTACTTCTGCCCTGTATTTTACTTGTTACTAGGGTATAATTTTTAAAATAATCGTACAGTAGTTTTAATTCTTGGAATTGCCCCTTGGCTACACTAGGACATGTACATGGGTATCCTTTCCCTTTTTCCCTGTATTCCATTAATGTGCAAATGTTACCCATTGCATCGTTAAAATCTGCTTCCCCTTCTATACAACCAGATAGAACTTCTCCTAGCCAATAGTAGAAAGAGAAACAATCAACCATTGCCGGTTTCTGCCTTCCGCACTTGTTGTTCATAGCACACCAGCCCTTTGCAATTTTTTGTGCTGCCTGGTCAGCACTATTACATTCATTCAATATACTCTCTAAGTTCATCTTCATGTAGTTACATTCTCCATCACACGAACCTTGCTTTGTTTTCCCGTCGAAATCTTCGTAATATATTTTCCAGGAGTTCCGAGTCCCAAGACATGCTTTCTGTAAGTATAAAAAACAGCATATGTGCACTCTCCTATGCATACGTGTTCCAGAAGTACTGCGCATCGTGCAAAAAATTCATTCGATAATATTCAATGGCCTATCTGCAATAATATTTTCCTAACCTCTGACATCTTTCTTTCTTCTTTTTCTGGAATGTTTCGGTTTATAACAATTTCATTCTAATACTTGTACCTTCCGTATATTTTCTATAGAGGCTTATTCGTGACTATTCCCTTATTCCATTTATATTTATCTGTAGTCACACATGGAATTTTTATTCCTTCCATTTACGTATTTATTCTTTTTTTCCTTATGAACTACAGTTCATTGTAAATGTGCACTATATAGATGTGTATATTACTTATGGAAAATATTCATTGCTCAACAGGGACATGGTAATTTGGGATGGTAAATTCGGGAAGAATGGTAAGTTAAGGATTCACGCTATTATAAGAGTAAAAGAGGGGAAAACATATATTTTTAACTCCTACACTTACACAATATTCCATTCTTCCATTCTGTGAGCATTATATTTTGTATATATATATTACTTATTTCGTACGTTGGAATGTAATTTTTTCCTCAGAATATTATATTTATACTACACTTTAAATTTGCATCCTACTATTGCTTACATTTTATTACTAGTAATTATTCATTTGTATTATATAATTCACAAATTAAAAAGGATTCCTCACTCCACCTTACATCGTATACAGTAAAGATCTGTTTGCACTATTAATTTACCTTCCACCTCACATTTATTCGTGTGCACACAAACAAAAACACGTGTTTACCACATTCATTTTTTCCTTCATTCATATGTAGGAAGCGTCCATTACATTGCGCCCATTATTAAATTTCTTCTTTGCATTCTGCGCGATTTTATACACACAGTCGTCGTCCATTTTCCTTCTTTTTTTTCTTTCTTTTTTTTTCCTTCCCTTTTTTTTCCTTCCCTTTTTTTTCCTTCCCTTTTTTTTCCTTCCCTTTTTTTTCCTTCCCTTTTTTTTCCTTCCCTTTTTTTTTTGCAATTTTTTCTGTGTGACAAATTTATATTAGGGCAATTCTTTTTTTTCCTTTTGGTGCAATTTTTTCTGTGACAAATTTATTAGGACATTTTTTTTTTCTTTTGGACAATTTCTTTTTTTTATGCAATTTTCTCTGTGTGATAAATATATATTAGGGCAATTTTTCTTTTTTTTTTTGACAATTTTTTTTTAACAACTTTTTTTTTCTTTATGCAATTTTTTGTGACAATTTTATATTAGGGGATTTTTTTCTTTTGAATAATATTGTACTTAAATTCAAATAAATACACAAGGAATGAGGCAGCTTCTGTTTTTCTTCTGTGAAGAACATTATTATTCACGCTTCATGTGAACTATGCATCTAAAAGATGTGTATAACATAAAAGAAGAAGAAAGGCGGGCGAACCACTGCTGGCCCTCGCGAACCTTCGCGGACCTCGCGCAAAATTTGGAGGAGCACCTTTTTTCAAATGTACATAATTAGAACTTAAAGGAGAAGGAGAAAGAAAATTATTATGTTAAAATAAGAAAAATTATTAAGGTATGAAAAAATTTATGAAGGTAAAAAAAGTTATGGTGGTAAAAACTTTTGTAATAAAATAAATGAATATTTTAAATATTCAGTAAAAAAAATTATCCCAAACAAGTCAAAATAAAGTAGGAAAATTTTTTTCTCTTTGAACTTATATTGTTTACACATAAGCACATTAGTACAACGAAAAAATTAAAAAAAATGAGCAAATAAAAGTGTACAAAGGAACTTTTTAAACAAAAAAAAAAAAAGAAAAAAAAATAGAAATATAAACGTAGTGAAACATAGTGTCTGCCGTTTAATGGAAGGAAAGTAAAATATTGTTCTCATATTTTATTCCTATTTATATCCCCTCCTTTCCTTTTTCAAACATTTTGTAACAAATGATCGAAATAAAACTCCTTATCCACGATGTTTTCTTCCCTTTCACACTCCTCAAATACCAAAGCCAAGATTAACATCCACAACTTTGGTGCTAAACGATTTTTCGCCTTATACGAATCTTTACACAATTGTTGCTGTTTTAACTCATCCGTCCCGTTCACCTCTTCTATGTTGTCCAACAAATGCTTGAACCAATCTGCTGTTTGACTGTTCAATTCCATAAGAGCACGTTGTTCCCTTACCCAACTCCTAAAAGAATCTTTCCTTTTTTCTTCAAATGAATAATTATTATCATCATTCAATTCACTGCGGTCAGCATGTACCCGCTGATGCTCCTTCCAACTTACCTTTAGGTCATAAAACCAAGGTTGTGTTTTTATTTCCACTAACGCAACCTTGTTACGTTGGATCCAGTTGATCCAATATGGGACATTGCATGTTAGAGAGGGATGTTCATTCTCTGAGGAAGAAAGGTTATGTTCTTTTGTTCCTCGTTTTATGTTCCCTTTATTCATAAACTCAAATTTCATCAATTCTTCCACGATGATTTGAAGAAAATCAACATTGTTCGTTAATTCGGGGTCTTCGTTTTGGTTTTGATATTCGTTTAGTGATTCTAAGTGAATATCAATAATAGTCTTTCGATTGGCATGTTCTTCTTGCTGCATTTCGGTAGAATGTATAGGTTGGCGTTTTTCTTTCATTAGGCGATATTCATAAGGTGCGTAGGATATTGTCAGACCCGTTCCTTCACTGTTTTTCCCTAAAGGAGAACCGGATATTTGTGTCATACGTTTGTAGCGCTGCTTTGTTTTGCCGAAGTATCCAAAATACTGTACCAGAAAAAAGGGGAGGGAAGAAAAGTGTGTTGAAGGGTGAAATATTACTATCATGATCATAACAGTCCTTATAGCAGAAGTGCGACATATACAACAATTATTTATACTGTGTGAAGCTTCTTTCTTACCTTAGAGAGAAGATAACCCATAACAACCGTTCCAATAGCAACAGGGATGAATGGAAAATATGGGGTAAGAACATCCCTTACATTCCATATATTCCATTCTTCCAGGGGCTTAATAGTCTGTGGTACTGTTGAACTTGTCCTAGAATGAATAACTTCCTCTGGTGGTGTTGTAGGTGGGAGTTGTGGTGTTTGCGATTCGTGAGAACTCGGCGGCTTCAGTTGTATATTATCAACGTTATTCTGGGTAGGAGCAGTGTTGCCATTATTAGACCTAGAATCAATCTTTGTAGAATCCACATGACCAGCATTACCACCATCCTGACTACCAGCAGCACCATCCACCTGGGTGCTTCGACTGGTAGAACTGGAAGAAATGGAACTGCTGGAGTCAACAGACTTATCAGGACTTTCTGCACCAGGAAGAGCGGCAGGGGTGGAACCGTCCGCTTCAGTAAAAGTTGCTTCCTTAACTGCTTTTGTTCCTTTCGATCCACTTTCCGTTGGGGTTGTTGGTCGCGCTGGTGAATGTGATGATGTGGATGGAGGTGAACTATCTTTCTCATTAGTTTCGCCCCTGGTAAGATAGGTTGCGCACCTGTCTTCTTGAATATCCTTACCTCCCCTTAGTGATCCTTTATAGTTCTTCCCAAATTCAGCATGCGTCTGCGCTAATATTTCTTTTACTTTCTCAATCCCCCCTTCATCCCTTATGTAACACAGTATTCTGTCTAATCCTCCCTTTGACCAATTATCACTATCAGCGATCAATGCTTTCAGCTCATCCTCATCATTCAGTCCAAGTAATTCAGCAGTACTCTTCCATTTGCCCTTCGTGTTACTATCTTCTGTTCGCTCAGTAACATTCTTACCTTCACATTTCCCCTGCTCTATTATTTCCGTAATAGTTTTTCCTTTCTCCTCATCCTGTTCTATGGACTTTTCTATTTCTTCCCAGAAAATTTTTCCCCCAATACTTAAACTTTTAAAATCTATATTCTCACACTTCTCATGTTCGTCCTGAATACCTTTCTTTTCTACATTTTCCCCTATTGCTTGCTTCACAATTGGCGTAACTTCATTCAACCTACAATGTGTTCCGAACATTCTTACTATTACTATTTTGCCCACTATACATCTTAAATAGTCTTGCAGTTTCTTCTCAGCTGGAATGGTCAATACTGTTCTTCCCCATATCCAACCTTTTCCTTTATCCCCTACCTGTCTTAATCCACCTATCCAATAGAATATTCTTATTAAAATTTTACATAAAGCTTTACTTGCATCATCCTTCAATTTTGGGCTGCCGTCATCGCCATGAATATTACAGTGCTGTTTCTCCTCTTCCGCATCCTGATATATATTCTCCAGAATATCGCGCATACCTTCTTTTATCCTTTTCAATAAAACATTCTAAGATGGGGAATGAGAACAATATAGCAATATATGTATGAATTCCTGATTCTATTTATTTCTCATTATTCTTCCATACACAATAATTCACTTATTCCACATCCACTTATAAAATACTACAACTCCTGTTACCGCGTTTCTCTTAGATTCTCCTTCCTTCCTTAACCATTCTTCCATGAATTCTTTAAAGTACTGGAACTCCCCCATGTTGACCCGCCCTTTCTACATTGGTTGCACCTTCCTTAATCCTAGAGTCCCTATATTCATTTTACCATTCTTATTCAGGAGTTCTATTCCTAAGCCATCATTTTTTCACCGGTCCCCTTTAAATAATAAAGCATTCCACATTTTCCCTTTTTTCCTTTTATCCATGCTTAAAAGCATAATTGTACATATGTTATACATTCGTTTCGTTACATTAGGCATTCTGTATGCAGTATACTCCTACACATATTGGGAACAACCTTTTCGATAGGAAGTGCCTCCATATGAATTAGCCTCCGTATAATATAAAAATGTAATTCACAAAAAAAAAAGTTGCTTCTCAGTATAAGTTGTTCACAGAAAAAAAAATAATCCACACGCAACTAGTAAATTATGAACAAAAAATTATTGTCACACCGGAAAATACTAATATAAACACATAAATTTTCCGTTACATAATTTTCCTATATAGAGAATGTCAACAACATATTGCCAAAAAAAATAAATTATAAAAACAGAAAAACATGCTCACGCACCGACAGAAATTAATTGTCACAGCAGAATGCATGCATTCTAATGTTGTTCAAATGGATTTATGCACCCATCCTAAGTGTATTTCCGCTCTACACCAATTTTACATTTTCCTCATCAAATAAAAAATAACCCGAATAAAAAAAAAACAATACAACATTCCTTTGGCATTACTTTTCAGTATTTATACATATATGCGGTGCAGAATTCAATGGTTCCAAATAAATTATCCTCAACATGAATCCTCTTTTCCTTCCTTTCCCTCTCATTGTATTTCACCGTGCGCATTGTGATAAAAATTGTTAAATAAATAGTTGCTGTACATAGAAACGGCCAACAAATAAAACGTAAAAAATATTCTTCCTAGAAGAGATTTTTAAAATATAATAAGAAAAAAACACAATTCCAAAAAAGAAAAGTGATAAAAATAAAATTGCCACCAATAATTGCTTTAAAGAGGAAGTTGCACTACACGGAAATTTTACCACATTGTGGGGTTCCGGCTTTAGGCTTTAGGGTTTAGAGTTTAGGGTTTAGGGTTCAGGATTTAGGATTTAGGGTTCAAGTTTTACGTTTCCGCTTTGATGGTTTTATGTTTCAGCTTTCAGTGTTCAGGGTATAGGATTTAGTGTTTAGGGTTCAGGGGTTTAGAGCTCCACGTTTAGGCTTCGAGGCTTAGGGTCCAGGGTTCACAGTTAAGGGTTTAGGTTTTGAGTCTTCGATCTTTCAGGATTCAGTGCTTTGGGCTGAGTGTTCAGGGTTTATGGTTTAGGATTCAGTGTTTAGTGTTTTAGGTCTTAGCGTTCAGGGTTTAGAGTTTAGTTATTAGGTTTCAGGGTTTTAGTTTCCACATTGAAGGATTCAGTATTTAGTGTTCAAGCTTTAGGGTTCGGTGTTTAGGATTAAGGTTTGATGTTTCAGGGTTTAGGGTTCAGGTTTAGTGTTATGGGCTTAAAGTTCAGGATTTTCGAGGTTGAGTGTTTAAGAGTTGAGAGTTTAGGGTTTATGGGCTTATGATTTTTGGTTCATATTTTAGAGTTGAGTGTTTAGGCGGGAAAACTTTCTTCCTAAAGAAGGTGTTCTAACGTTGGGGGTTGCTATAGTTGAGGTTCCAAAGGAACAAGTTTCTATGGAAGATTTCCGTAAAGAAGAGAGTCCAAGTTCAGATTCCGGATTTAGGGAGGGAAGACTTTGTTCCTTAGGAAGGTATTCCTAAGGAGAGGGTTCCAAGTTCAGATTCCGGGTTTAGGGAAGGAAGACTTTGTTCCTAAGGAAGTGGTTCTTAGTGAACAGTTTCGAAGTTCTGATTCCGGGTTTAGGGAAGGAGGACTTTTTTCCTAAGGAAGACGTTCTTAAGGAAGGTGTTCCTAGGGTTAATGTTCCTAGGGAACAGGTTCCAAGTTCAGATTTCCGGATTTAGGACGGAAGACTTTCTTCCTAAGAAACAGGTTATGTGTTCAGATTCCGGGTTTAGGGAAGGAAGACTTTGTTCCTGAGGAAGCTGTTCCTAAGGAACAGGTTCCAAGTTCAGATTCCGGGTTCGTGGTGTAGTAAATATTTTTCTTTTTTTTTTTTTTTTTGTATTGTTTTGTAATTAAATTGTTTACATGTTCATGTGTAATTAATATAAATGGAAGTGAAAATTTTTTTTTTCAGTTTGCGGACGTGTTGGTAAAATAAGCGTCCCCCCAAAAAAAGGGGGGGGCTCGGCTTACCCTGCTTTTTTTTTTTTTGCGTAAAGTTGTTAATTTATTCAGTTGTTAATTTCTAGCACCCAGCACATAACAATCCGCCCTTCTCCTCTCCGCAAAAAAAAAGTGTCTTAAAAAAAGAGTGTGTTCTTACAAAACAAAAAAAAAAAAAAAAGGGGTAAACTACACCATCTTCCCCTCCTCATTGCCCCTAATTGGTGGTGGTGTATACTCTCTCTCAACTTGGAAGATGAGGCATATCCAAATATTACATATCCACATGTAATGAACTCCTTCTTTCTCTTCCCTCCTTATGATGCTGTACTGTATAAAGAAGAGGAAGAATCGTCCTCCATATCTTTGTCCTCCATTGAATCGACCTCTGCTGTGGAGTCGTCCACTGTTGTGGAAGACGCTATGGACCTTCCTTCTGTGGAATATTCTGTTGCTGAATCACTGCACGCTAATGATGTGTTCAATTCATCTTCGATGGTTGATCTTCTCTTTCTTCTTTTACTTTTAGGGGACTGTTTCTTCTTTCCACGGAATAAAAAAGTGTACTGAAGAAAAAAGAAGGAATGGGGGTAAAAGGAAGTGGTGGGAAAAATGTATCACGCACGCATAACTTATTTTGCATCTTCATCCCTTACAAGGGAATAATGCAATTATATAGTACTATTCATACAGGCACTTGTACAATAGCAAGTTTACCTTGCACAAGAGAAGGGCAATGGAGATAAATACTGTCACAACCCATGTAGCAAATAAAATAGGAGTGGTTGGGATAGTTATACCCTCCGTTAGACCTATGCTTAGATCTATAGCAGTGTTACTACTCTCTTCAGATGTCCAAGTTTCCGTTACTGCGAGTTGTGTTGTTTGGGATTCCGTAGTAACGCGCTGTGTTGTTTGGACTTCCGGTGCCAAAAAGGGAGGTTTTGCACCATTGTGGTGGCTGCTGGAATCACCTTTACCATCGAGGCTGTTCCCTGGTGCTGAAGCTGGGAATTCCTCTACAGGGGCTGGAGTAGCGGTTTCAGCAGGGACAGTTTCTGCAAGTGCTGTTTCTTCATGTGTTGTTACTGCAGGGATGGTTTCTGCAGTTGTTGTTGCTTCAGATGTTGTTTCTGCAGGTGATGTTTCTTCAGTGGTTGTTTCTGCAGGTGCTGATGCTGCAGGGGTTGTTGCTTCGGGTGTTCCTTCTGCAGGTGGAATTTCTTGTTGTGGTTGTTCATCATTACCTAAGAAGTAAATAATAGTTATCAGTCATATATGTAATCATGGATCACTGAAGCCGAGGGTACGGTGCTTTCATCTTTAATGCATCTCCTCGTATTTCTTTCTTTCCCTAATTTTCTTTTTTCTTTGACCTGAGGGTCTTTCTACAGCCGCATACTTTAGTTTTTCACTTTCTAAAGGAGTCAACCTACCTTTCAACTCGGGTAATATTTCTGATGGATCCTTCGGTGTCCTATCATCGTTACGTAATATTTCTTCAATTTTGGTACAGTATTCGTTTCTATGATTGTTTGGACGCTTACACTTGCCTTCCTTGTCCGTATATGTATCATGAACCTCCTTCAGGAATGTTCTGTATTCTTCAGCACATGCATCACGTGCCGTACTTATTTTCTCCTTCATTTGACTGTAGTCCTGTGTATAATAGTATAGAGCTCTTAGGCGTCCGAACTCCTCTGGCGTCACATTTGGGAAGGTCTTTGTGCAATTGTCTATATTTTTCCATATCTGTAACTTCTCATAAATATTTTTCATAACTTCCCGGCGGACGGATGCATCGCTCTTCAATTCACGGAATAGGATTTCTCCTAGCCAGTAGTAAAAGAGGTCACAGTACATAGGTTTGTCCTCCTGCTCTTTTGTATGTATATAACACCAGGCATTCATAATTTTCGGTACTTCTTTCTCCACTGAAGGATATCTTTCCACTGCAGCCTGTAAAGCGCTTTTTCTTGTGACGCTGCAACCTTTACATTCATTATTATTCAGTGCTTTCTCCTGAAGTTCTTTATATCGGGATTTGGAGCTTCCATCCCACCAGCAGTTTTCCTACAGTATTTAGTGGTTGTGCACATATGCGTTATATTGCCCATATATGTACTATAATATATTATAATATTTACATGGAATACTTATATATGAGAATTATCCACGTTTATTCTTATTGTTTTATAACATTTATTCTTACCATTGACATTTTCTTCCTTCGTCCTTTTAGGTATAGATTGTCCTTCTTAATTTATTGTGTATATTGTCCAATATAATATATAGTCACTCTTACACCTGTATTTTCTTTGTTTTCTTCCCCTATTTCTGAATGAATATACACATGAGTATACTACTTCAATTCTTCACTATAACTACATTCTATAATAGCGCACATATGGAGAACTCTCTCCTCCTCTTTATTTAAATATTTATATATTCCTTGTCACCTTGCTTTTTATGAATTATAATTCACTTCAGAATTTAGATTATACACGAATGTACATATTATTATTTATATGTAACTTGCCTGTGAAGTATATTCATTTATTGAATATATATAGTCATATAAGGTGGGAAGAAGATGATGATGATGATGGTAAGTTGGCAAGTTTGTAAGTTAGAGGATATGGAACTCGGGGGTTATGTGGTATATATTTCTCTTTTTTGATTTTCTCCTTCCTTCTTTTACTCCTCCTTATATTATTATACTTTGTGTGAGGTTCCTGCGTGTACTGCTCTAAAAAATTAATTTTTTTTTTGATATAAATTCCATGTTCACTTACATTGCACTGTTACAAGCATAACCTAGAAATATGCTATAAAACCTCCTGTATTGCGCATATGGCAAGAATAATATGCAATATGAACAAATAGTGTATATTCTGTTCTGTATGGGCATGAGCACTTCCTAGTCCATCCTTCTCATTAAGGTAACAACCTCCCCTCCTTATTTTATGCATACAAATGAACTTGAAATATGAACCATTTATTAAAGCTACTTGAATAATATGGTAAAAGAAGGAAGTTGTCAGCGCCCCATTCAGGAGGGAAGCATAAGAATAAGTTATAAAAAGGGGGGGGAATTTTATTCTTTTTACAAAATTACAGGAGCAAATGGTTCTACTGAGCCCATTTATTCCATCTTATAAGACCTAAATTTTATTATTCAGATTAATTTGTTTTACCATAGGGGGGGGGAGGCATTGCTTATATACAAATTTTCGCCATTATTTATTACACATATAACAGCAGAAAAACTGTGAAAGATATCTCTCTTTGCACATTTATTCTATTCATATTCATAAATTACGAATTTCTTAGGAGGGGGCATAGGTGTTGTGTAATAAGGACAAAATATGTAAAAACGTAGCTAGTATGCGCACACGGAAATGGAAACAGAACAAGTGCGCTGCGCGTTTTTACATGTGTTAACCTTACATTATTAATAAAATTTATATTTGAGCGCTTTAAGCTCATTTATTTGCATCAAGAAGAAGGCTTCATCAGCTGAATAAAAAAAGGCGTATGAACATAAAAATGAATGTTACACTTTGTGCAGTGTTGTACCCATTAATTTTCCGAGGGGAACAAAATTAGTGCCCCTTCTTTTTTATTTGGCAGTTCTTTTTGACTAATATAATACTTAAATAATCAAGGTAAAAAAGAAGGGAAAGGACGCAGCTTCCCTTTCTCTTTTGTGAAGAACATTATTTAATTTTGCACTTTTTATATGAAACTGCATGTCTAAAAGATGTGTATAACATAAGGAGGGGGCGGGCGAACCTCCGCGCACAACTTGGGAGCACTTTTTTCAAATGGAACCATAATTGGACCATTGAAAGGAGAAGGAAAAAAGAAATTATTATGTTAAAATAAAAAAAATTATAAAGATAAAAATTTATAACAAAAAAAAGTAAATGAACATATTTTGGACCCTTCAATTAAAAGGTATTTCTCAACAAATCAGAATAAATTGGAAAAAAAAAGTTTTTTTCTGACTTATATTGATGTTACACATAAACATATAAACACTTTCATACAATACCAAAAAAAAAAAAAAAAAGGAAAAAGGAAAAAGAAAAAAGAAAAAAAATAGTAATTTTCTTCTGTAAAAAAGGGGCACATGCAAATAAGGTCCAACCGAAAAATAATGTTATGTGTATGCCCAAATCCTATAGGATAGTGGATTTAAGGTCTTTGCCGAATTAAGCCGAACTTGGGAGGAAGGGAATGAATTGCCCATTTTTATGGGTGGCCTTAATGGTGCAGTAAAAACAGAAGTGAACAGTTACTTCCTCTTTTGAAGTGTCACTATTGTATTAAGTATGCACACTGCTTTGAGGAGAGCTTTCCTTGGGGAGCTTTCTCCTTGAGACGTTATACTAAGTAGCACACTTCTTTTATTTTTTTCTGTCCACTGTTTGTTTGTTTTTTCATTTTATGATGAACTAAAAAATTTTTTTTTTTCTTATTTTTTTTTGTTGTGCCAGTTTGGACATTATCATTTTATTTTTTTTTTCCATACAGACGCATGTGTGACATGGTAAAAAATTTGTAATTGTACAGTTCCCATTTTTTAAGAACACTTTCTTTTTTTTTTGCGGAGGAGGAGAAGAGAAGCGCACATTTGTGATATATGTGATGGTGCTGGTGGGCGCTAAAAATGGACAACTTTGCGCAAAAAAGGAGTAGTAAAAACCCTTTCTTTTTTTTGAGTTGTTGTGCTTCCCCCTTTTTATTGTGTGTATTTGCCCCATTCTTTTTTAAAAATTTTAGAGGTAGAATTTATTTTTTTTTTCCTACATTTGTATGTATGAATAAATGCATGAGGAAAGATACTCTGAAAACAGGCGCGAAAAGAAAAAAAGAAAAGTGCCGACCTTTTCAGAAAAATATTTAAAGGAAAGAAAATAAATGATAGCAGTAAAATGAAAAAACAAATGTTATCTATTTTCATGTTCTCCTTTTTATTCCAGAACCAATAATTGGTATGTTTTTAATTGTATTATACAGTATATATGGCGGATGAGGGGTGCATGCAAAAAAAAGTTGAAGATTTTTAAAGGCTAATTCTTTTGACTTGCAAATATGCTGCTCTGTACATCTGTCAAACCTAGGCAGACAAAAGAAGACTCTCTTTCTCATGCACAAATTAGAGCCCTTTGATTTTTGCAAAAATATATAATTATTACCATTAAAAGTTATTTTCCAAAAAAATATTCTTCATTCATTTCTATATTATTGTTCCAAGTCCATGATAAAATAATAAAAATGTCGTTTTATATATGGATATATAAAAACAAATTACAGAAAAGATTGAAAAATATAGCGCATAAAACTGTTTGTACAAAAATAAAATTCAATTTCTAGTCAGTACGTATTATTTAATTGAATTTGCAAAATACATAATTTTCATGGTGAACCAATTATATATACACGTACTGATTAGTACGTAAAGCACATGGGCATATATTAACAAAAAAGTAACTCTTTCTCTTTTGGTACATTTATAGTCTTTTATAAAATAATTCCCATTTTACACACTTTTCCTATACTATCATTCGACTCTTCCGAATTTTGAGGGTGAACTTCTCCCTTCTGCTCCTTTTTTTTTCAAACAGTTAAAAAAAAAAAAAAAGGCTGGTTCCATGATTCTTAATTCGTATATGTACACACATGAATCACACTATCAGGTAGCATTTTCATTACACCTTTTGGACTCCTACGTAACAGCAGAATAAATAACTTCCTTTGTTCCTTTTATTACTCGTTTTTTTTTTTTGCAAGACTTTTTAAAAGCAGCAGAATCTTCTTCTTTTCTTTTTCTTTCCTTTTACTTCTTCTACTTCTTCCTCCTCCTCATGATCTTCTTCTTTATTTATTTTTCTTTCTACGTTTCTTGTTAAAGCAGTTGTTCTTGGTGGAGCAGGGCTTAGATGTGGGCGTACGTATTTTCTTTCTAGGTATGGTCCTTCTAGTTCTTCATTATTTTTTAAATCATCTATGTATGGAAGATTGCGAAAATTGTTTTGATACATTCTCAAATATCCAGTTTGCACCGTTCTTTTGTTCTTTTTTTGTAATACACCATATGGATCCGGGTCTTCATCGATGTCGTGTTTTCGTGCGTCGAATGCAATACAACGTTTTAATGCCTCTTCAAAATTGTATGTTATTGTTGGTTTAAAATTATCACGCACATTTATCCTTCTTTCTTCATAACGCTTTATTAACTCTGGTTGTTCGTTTAAATCTACAGATCGTACACGTATGGATCCATCATCGTTATATTCAATTTTTTCTTCTTTTGCTAAATTTTTTGGAACTTGCAGTGCAACTTGTTCTTCTGCTGAAGGTACAGATGGAGCTTTTTGCACAACTTGTTCTTGTTCTGAAGGTACAGATGGAGCTTTCTGTACAACATGTTCTCCTTCTGCAACTTCTCCTGAAGTTTCTCCATCTTCTTCTATAGCTCCTGCAACTTCCTCTGCAACTGCATGAACAACTTCTTCCTCTAGTGAGGATAGAGAAGGAGCTTTCTGTACAACTTGTTCTTCTGCTCCAACTTCTCCTGAAGTTTCTCCATCTTCTTCTATAGCTTCCTCATTGTGTACAACAAGTCCATCCTGTTCTATAGCTTCGTTGTGTACTACGGGTCCATCTTGTTCTATATCTTCCTCGTGCACTACGGGTCCATCTTGCTCAATAGCTTCCTCGTATACTGCTGGTCCATCCTGTTCAATAGCTTCCTCGTCGTACACTATAGGACCATCTTGTTCTATATCTTCCTCGTAAGCTTCTGCTAATAACCTCAGAGTTCTTGAATCCACGGCCTTTCCAAGGCTATTGTTCATCACATTGTACGAATTATCACCATATTGGCTCTAAAAAAAAAAAAAAAAGAAAGGAAGGTTGTTAGTGGTGGTAGTGGTCAAAAAGGAATTTTGTTTATAAAATTTAGATAAAATGTTAAAAGCAGTTTTTATATTTACATTAATGAAAAGACAGTGAACATTTAGTGAAAAGGTGTCGGCATAGTTATAATAGTGTAAAAAGAAAATAAAAAAAAAAGAAAAAATGTATACTTCATATTTCAAAAAAAAAAATAAAAGGAAAAACACATTTTTAGGCATCAAACGAAAAAAAAAAAAAAAGAACTACTCCCCCCTCTTGGACACGTGTACACAGAGGAATATATATGTGCGTTGAGGGTTGTTCATGGGTTCCCGGAGGGTGTCCGGTCCCTTTTTTTTTTGTTCGGTTACAGATAATATGCATTCGTATGTTCGTTCGTTCATTCATTTGTTGGTTCATTTGTCCATTTTTCCTTTTTTTTTTTTTTCTTACCGAATTGGAGCAATTTACAATCCAAACGAGAAGCGTGTACACGGAAGCTTTGGTGCAAAAGCGAAAAACGGCGCCTCCTTTTTTCCCTTTCTTATTTTGCCTTGTTGCAACAGGCATTTTGTTTATATATGCTAGAAGGTGTAAGAAAAAAAAAGAGTATATTTCTTATTAAGTACTAGAAATAATTCGTTCTTTCAATTAATATAATTAGGCTAAGTAGGTTCAAAATTTATTAAACACCATATATATATTTCTCTAAAAGTGCGAAAGTAACAAAAATCTAGAATTCCAAGTAAGAACAAAAAATATTATTATTGAAAAAATGCAAAAAATATATAAGGTCAAAAAATTACTATATATTAAAAGTTTACAAATTATAAAATATAAACTTTGTACAAAAGTTAATACAAAATTATGATTAAACCTAAATATTATAAAAAATATTGTAAAAAAGGAAAGAAAAAAAATTATAATTTATATTTAAAAAAATATTTTTTTTCAAAAAATTAAAAAGTTATATTATATGCTGAGTTGTAAGAAAAGAAAACAAAAACAACTAAGAATAAACAGATTGATAAATAGCCGCCTCCTAAGAAGCATAGAATCAATCTGTTGTATCACCATTTTGGTTAGAAACCAAACATATTTATAAGGATGAAAAATTGTTTGAAACTGAATATGATTGCTCCTATGTATTGTATAATGGAATCCGAATTGAATACCTTAATAGAAAAGAAAAAAAAAAAAAAATGTAAGGGCGATATAATAATAAATAATGTATATGTATAACGAAAGGTCCGTGTTATGAATTTCGTGAATTATGTTAATAATAGCTAGCTGCTGGCCCCCTTTTTTTTTTTTTTTTTTTTTAATTTTTAGTACATGTACATATTATATTTTATTCATTAATGCTTTTTTTTCTAATGAGTCCCTTTCTGAGGGGCTATATATAGCACTATAAAAACTTATTATATTATTTTGTTTATGCGGTATTAATAAAATATAGCAAAAGTTGTTCTTAAATCTTGTTCCTATATATAGCTCCTTCCTTAAAAAATGAAGACGAATTAGTGTTATATACTACTTGCTATTCTGAGAGGGCGTGTTATTACGTAATAAACGACATAGAGAAACTTCAACTTGAAGAGCTAATATATTTTCATAAAAAGTTCACATGTTTATGCATTTTTTTCTTGTTTTTTTTTCATGTATGAACGATTGACATTGTATATATATATTACTATAACATAAAATAAGTAAAAAAACGAACATAAAAAAATGAGAGCGAAAAGTAAAAATGAAAAAGAATGGGACAACCGCTGCGAGGCGGGCAAGTATATAACCTATATATATTATATATACATAAGAATAAATACCAAAAAGTTAGTAAACACATTTTCGCAATAATTTAAAAATTAAATTTATATTATAATTTTATTTTAATCACATCACACATGTGACATTTGACTCATATTATACATAGTTATACTTACTGGATAATCAAATTATCGATTTTTAATTAAAACGTGAAATGATATCTGAATGAGTAAAAATAAGAATTGTTTCTTTGGGCCACGTAGAAACATTCAACAATGGATGGATGCTTGTTTTTTCCTTTTCTACTAAAAAAAAGGTCCAATGGGGTTAGTTAGACAAAAAATTCACTGTCGTTATATAGCTGAACAATTAAGTTAATCACTTCACCCAGTAATCAACTAAATAGTTAATTAAAACAGTAGAAATGGTCACCAATTTTCTATGAACCTTATCAACATTTTAGCACATAAAAATTATCAAGGCATTAATATAGATATACTGGGAACAAATGAATCGTTTTTTTGTGTAGTGTAACCACCATTTTAATAACACTGCTTTATGTGTTGTGCAGAACTAATTAAACATATACCTATTAAAAATATTTACTTAATGGTAGAAAAATTTACTATGGGGTTTTTGAAAAGAAATTCACATGCCTTGTGCTAAAAATATTTATATAAAAATGAAATTTTCAAGTGTCATATATTTTAACCCTTAACCGTCAGAATAAATATTTTGCACTATATCGAAATAAAAGCTGTAGAAAAAACCTAAATAGTTCCTCTGTCTGAATTTAGAGATAAATGTTTAAAAAATAGAATGGTCCTTCAGGGTTCAGGGTTTAGGGTTTAGGATTTAGGATTTGGGGTTTAGGGTTTAGGTTTTAGTTTTTAGGTTTTAGAATTCACGGCTTAGGGTTTAGTGTTTAGGGAGGAAGACTTCCTTCCTAAGGGAGGATGTTCCCAGGGAAGAAATTCCAAAGGAGAAAGTTCCTAAAGAACAGGTTCCATGTTCAGATTCTGGGTTTAGGGGAGGAAGAGTTTGTTCCTAATGAAGAGGTTCCCTTGGTTCATGTTCCTAAGGAACAGGTTCTAAGTACAGATTCCGGGTTTAGGGAAGCAGGACTTTGTTCCTAAGGAACATGCTTCAATGCTTGATGTTCCTATGGAAGACGTTCAAAGTTCAAATTCCACGTTTAGGGTTCATGTTACTACTTAATATGTCTCTAAGGAACAGGTTCCATGTTCAGATTCTGGGTTCCGGGAAGGAAGACTTTGTTCCTGATGGAAGGTATTGCTAAGGAAGGTGTTTCTATGTTTGATGTTTCTAAGGAACAGGTTGCATGTTTAGGTTCAGGGTTTAGGGAGGAAAACTCTGTTCCTAGGGAATGTGCTCCTAAGGAAGACGTTCTTCAGGAACAGGTTCCACGTTCAGATTTCGGGTTTAGAGAAGGAAAACTTTGTTCCTAAGGAAGAAGTTGCAAGTTCAGATTTCAGGTTTTAGGGTGTGAGGGTATATGAAATGTGGATTTCGGTTTTAGGGGTTCAGCAAATATGACCTGGTGTTTAGCTACCCCAGGGTAGGTTGTACATGCGAGGGATTATTAAAGAAAATAAAAAAAAAGAAGAAAAATGAAACATGTCGCACCATGATTTGCATATTTGGCGTATTAATGTGGGCGCGTGAACGTTCGCGCGTGAAAGGTTCGCATCCGATTTGTTCACGCTTGCTAAAGAGTACAAAAATAATGTATTCATGTTTTCATTTGTACGTGTCCTATACTTCTACTTGTTGTGAAGCCTTTACAGCAATGAGTACGACGCCTTTTTCAGATCGCCCAGCAGGAGCTGCGCTAGAAATTTGTCAGAAAAGCCTTCAAACGGCGAAAAGAATACAATAGTTGGAAGCCCCTTAGAAGAGGAAAGTACCACGGAGCATGGAAACAGCACAAATTTTAGAGGATCTTCCTCAGGTTCCAACAATGCAGAACTTCCTTATTCTAGTGGAAGTGTATCCAATTCGAGGCATGCCGAACGTTTTGGCCTTGAAGACATTAATAAAGGAGTGGAATGATCTATCCCTCATCGAAATAGAAAATTGGTATCATGTAATGGCAGGAGCTTTGGATACATTAAGTACAGAATACAAATCATCTTCCAACACTGTGGACGATAAGGGAAATAGTTGGTCCGAATTAATCAAAATATTAACAGCTTTCCGACAAGCAGAAATTAAGGAGAACAATGCCATTTTTGTAAAATTTTGTGGATTACTTGCGATAAAACAGGCAAAACGAACCCAGTGATACTTTAACTGAAGAAGAACAAAACATCTGGAATGAAATCAAACAGTTAAAGCAAGAAAAAGATGCTATGTGGAGGAAATACCAAGAGGAAACTTGGAAGTATTGGTTCCAGAAGGAATTCCCCACGGGGAAGCAGATAAAGAATGAATAAGCCAGCATGTACACAAGTAACCAATTTTTTGTGTGCTTTTTTTCTTGTATAATGGGATTTTTATAATAATATACAGATGGCGTCACATGGGTGTATATGTGTATATTCATTTGAAGTTCCTCCTCTTATGAAAACCTTTTTTTGTCGAAAACATTTGGTGGTAGCCGTTTCTTTAGGAAGATATATGTTCGCCGGGGGAGTGTATAGTGAATTTTCTATATTACTGCGTAATTTTGTTCCTGCCCTATCAGGAAAGAGGGGATAGGGTGTGTGTGTCTATGTTTTGTTTCCCTTTAACTGAGAAGAAAAGGAAGGGGTGCCCCGTTTGCGCATGTATATAAATATAATTACGTGTATGTATAATTATGTGTATTGTGTATTGTATGTGTATGTGCACTTTCTATGGACATGCAAGACTTCCCACGACTCGTCTCTCCACACAGAGAGAGAACGAGCACCGCGGAAGGTACTATAGAACGAAAGATATAATGGTTGCTCATTTTCTCATTTTTTCCTTGTTTTGTTCTTTAATTCCCCTTTTGTCAAATGAGTGTAAAATGTGCTTTTGATGGTGTGGCAACATTCATGTTATGCTTTACACCACCAACTGTGTTTATTTTGCCTAACCAGTTTTTCTTTTTTTCCGCAAAAAAAAAAAAAAAAAAAAGTGGGGCAAAAAAAAGGAAGAAGGACATTTATAAGGAATGTGCAGGAATGAAAGGTGTAACACAATTTTTCCGTATTAAATAATGTCTCACATTCTGATAATTACATTTTTAATAAATAAATGTATAAAATTATGTTCCATGAAAATAGTTCCCCCCTCCCTTTTCTTTTTTTTTTTTTTTTTGATGTAAAGAAGTTATAGGCTAGGTAGCTAGCTTAAGCGCAGAAGCGAATACTAAAAGGAAAAAAATTAAAAAAAAAGTTGTGTAAAACTTCCTTCCGATGCGTTCTACAATAAGTGTAACGACATGAAAGATGGAAAAAGTGGATATTTTTTAAAACAAACTAAAAAGTAAGAGTTCTGTTTTTTTTGTTTCCTCTTTTTTTTCCTTCTCTGTTGTTACTGTAAAAGTACA
Source organism: Plasmodium coatneyi (assembly GCF_001680005.1). Taxonomy (NCBI): domain Eukaryota; phylum Apicomplexa; class Aconoidasida; order Haemosporida; family Plasmodiidae; genus Plasmodium; species Plasmodium coatneyi. The sequence continues at coordinate 54,827 of NC_033556.1, forward strand.
TATTATATGATAGTACTAAGAGTAACACCCCGCGTAATACTCCACCGCTTCACCTAATTCTTAGCAACGATTTTGAAGCATACGTAGAGGCAGTCCAATTACTGCCTTCTTTTTTGCCATCTTTAAAAACACAGTTTGATTTAGAAATCGCGCAAAAGTTGGGGCATCCCCTATTTTTTCTTCGTTCAACATATGTCCGGATTATGTCGTGATTATGCCGTAACAGTTATTATATAGTGACCGTATTCCTTCTACTGTGTCATTTTGTAGCGTTATTCCTACTGTGAGCCTTTTCTTTTTTCTTCTTTTTTGATGTGAAAAGATTATACGCAATCTAGCTTAAGCACAAAAGTGAATGCAAGAAAAAGAGGAGTAAAAGAACCATTGAATCATTCAAGCAAGAAATTCCTACTACCAATGAATCCATCCAACAGTATTCCAGTTGAAATAATGAATAATAAAAAAAAAGAAAAAAAATTATATTTTGTTTTAAACTGAATATTAAACGAGTCTTGCACAGAAAGGGCGGCAAACAAAATGGTTTTTCCGAAGGATCGTCGTTTGTGGGTGTACCCTTTACTTATTATGTACTTTGTCCTGCTTTGGATTGAGTCACAGGTACGTGGAAGTTGTACGTGGGTCATTTTTTCCTTAATTCCTTCTTTTTCTTATCATAGTAGTGCCAGCATATGGGAATACAATTTGCCCCTTTGTCCAAATTTATCATTGTAAACGTTCGCTACTTGCTGCTCGTTCTTGACATTCCCCCTTTAATGCTGTCCATTGCCCTGTTCACGGCAGATTATTTTATTTCATTCTACTTTATTTCATTCTACTTTTTATTTCATTCAATTTTAACCTTTGCTATTTTATTTTATTCCTTCGTTTGCAGAGCTTAAATGGGGCAACGCACGTGGAGACCTTGATAGGGATATACCCATCTGGGCGTTCAAGAAGTTTGTCCGAGTTGTCTCTCTTTTTAAATGATTTTTCACGTAGGGAGAACCAGCGCATGAATGGGAATCACCGCTCTTCCAGGAATGGCCACAGTAGCAATAACCAGAAAAGTAACTCACACGGGGAGATGCACACATGGGGCAACTGGTCTGATGCGAGTCTGCTTGACAGATCCGATCTGAATCTGCTTGGCAGGTCTGACGTGAATCTGCTTGACAGATCCGATGAAAGTCTGCTTGACAAATCCGATGCGAGTCTATTTGACGGGTCCGATGAAAGTCTGTTTGACAGGTCCGATATGGGAAATGGTAGGGAGCCCTGCATTCAGGAACGTTATGGAATCTACCCTCATCAAACTTATAGAAGGTGCCCCCCGCAGCGATATGGAGGTTACCCTCAACAAAGTCATGGAGCCCATGCAAGGCAATACAGTGGGACTGCTTACCCCAATTGGAGGAATCGTATTCTAGACAAGTACAGACCAATGCTCCCATATGGTTGCGCCATCGAGGATATTTCGAAGGACCTCACAGATGAGTATATATTGAACATGCCGGAAACATTATTTATTAGGACCAGTAAAAGAAAGGCATTTATTTTATACTTTTACAATGGGATCTACTTAGAAAGGAAGTATTATGCCATGGTGAATAATTTGAACAGATGGTTTTCCAGCGTAGCAGAAGCCCATAATTTGCCAGATGATTACAAGTTAGAGTGGTGGGAAGAATGCAAGAAAGAGCTTCTGCACGACTTGGAATGTATCCAAAGGACATGTGAAAGTTTCTTCTGGAACTTTATTACTAAAGGGAGAAAAGAATATGTATGGACTATACCCTTTGAAAATCTACTACATCGTCTTCGCAATTTAACAAATGGAAGTATTAACCGAAACAAGGAGAAATGGACTAGTATTTTGGCACAGAAGATGAGAACCTACGGAGCGAGCGCAAACAGGAAGCACATTACTCAACAAAGATAAAAGGTGGAAGTTGGAACAAAAGGGCAAAGGAAGGAGGAGCGTTGTGTAGGATGGCTCAACATCTTTAATTATTCGATGACGGGCTGATGCAATATGGATTTTTTTTTTGGGTTCCTGCCTTCTCCTTACATTTACATACTATGTGCGCCTATGGGATGATTGGTTTCTTTTCCCCCCTTTTTTTTAATAGCAATGGTAAGCTCCCGTGGTATTGTACCCCTCCCCGCCCAACGAAGAGCCAACTGCCCCTTTGTGCCTGATCATTTATGATTATACCCATCTGCGATCAGATCCATCTGTGGTGGTCTCATTGTGATGGCCAATTTGTGACGATCTGCTTATGATTACACCTAGGTGTGATTATGCCTTTTTGTGATTACACCTATTGAAGGTGGCCTATTGATGATTACACCCATTTGTTATTACACCCATTTGTTATTACACCCATTTGTTATTACACCCATTTGTTATTACACCCATTTGTTATTACACCCATTTGTTATTACACCCATTTGTTATTACACCCATTTGTTATTACACCCATTTGTTATTACACCCATTTGTTATTACACCCATTTGTTATTACACTCATTTGTTATTACACCTATTTATTATTATACCTATTTGGGATGGCCTATTTGTGCGCGCGATGCCTTCAATTCCCTTTACCGTTTGGCCGTCGCATGCCGTAATCCACCCTTTCTGAATAGCCTAGCGCACCTGATTTGAAATTAATAATTAACGCTATGACGCGACATCGTCGAAGGATAATAATTTTTCATTCGTTGCTCTTCCGCACCATGGACACAAGTAATGTGACCATACGTTCAACATAGTTTCGTATATTCCTACGCGCATATCGGTGTAATTCTCCTTATGGAAATTCACAGTTACACTTTAGGAATTCCGCATGGAGTCCCCCTTCCCGGCTCGCGCACATTTGTGTACTTATCACAACACGGAATTATGCTTAGTTTTTTTCATTAAAAATAAGATGGTCTGCAAGGTGCGCACAAATTGAATCGAAATCGAGTGGGAAGGTCCATGTTAAAATTTTAAGGAGGTAACACATAAAAAAAAGGCGGGGGAAGCACACATAATTCGCGCGGTTGCCCAGAAGCCGTAACGAGATGCTCTAAATGTGTTATATTTTTCGGCGGTACACTCAGATGAACATGTAAATGCTCCTTGTGGAAATCGCAAATATGTGTACGCCTGTATGTTCTCGCATATTTGCTTTTTTTTGTTGTTGTTCATTTTAAGTTACTTTTTTCTATTTTTAAAGTTGCGTACAATTCTGTTTTCGTGACCTGTTCTTCTTTTCTCTAAACAGAATTGCAACACAATTGCACCCAATAAATTAGGCTTACCACCTCAAAGTACACACATTACCAAATGTCCAAAATGACAAATACCTGAAAATGAAGGTTACCACCTGAAAGTACATACATTAGCAAGGGTCAGCATAACTACTAAAAAAATAGGGTCCAAGGTTTAGGGGCCGGGTTCAGGGTATAAAAATAGTGGTCCATAATATAACAATTGAGGTTCAGGCTTCAAGGTTCAATTTCAGGTTTTATGGTTCACGCTTCAAGTTTCAGGCTTTATGGTTCAGGCTTTAGGGTTTAGGTTTTAATGTTTAAGATATAGGAGGCATATTTATATAGTGTAGTGGATTTCCTGTTTTGGGGTGTAGATTTCAGGGTGTGTTGCCCGGTTTAGGTGAAAGTAGGATTCAGGTTAATAGTGAAGATGTAAGGTTTAGGGTATAAGAGTAGGGTTCAGAGTGTTGAAATAGGATTTTAAGTATAGGAAACATGGATTCACATAAGGGGTATGTGGGAAAAGCGTTTAGGGTATGGGAATTTGATGTTGTGGTATGGAGAATGATGATTCCAGGTTCAGAAATATCAGCACTGCCTGGTGTTTATTTACCCTGAGGTATTTGAAAGGAAAAAATTGCTCGAAGTGCGACCGTCAATTAGTTCAGAATAAGGGAGTGGTGAAGGAAATTTGATGCTATGCACTTAAATAACACTCTGTGGATCCGGAAAACCTATGGAGTTACCTTAAGACGAAAATGTAAACAACACTTAAATTCAACAGGGACTCGAAGAAGTTCTATACTTCTATAAAATGTACATAAGATCCTAATTTATGCCATTTTGCGCTAGTTTTTTCACTCTTTACCCAGTATTGCATGCACAATGTTATGTATTTTAGAGCAATGAAATGTTAGTGCACTTATATGTATATTATTATTATTGTTCACATTCCAATTAATTTTAAATTCTAATTTTTAAATTTAAAAAATGATAAAAAAAAGTTTAAAAAGTAAAAAGTTTACATTTACACACTTATAAAGGAACCGCTAATCACATACATGCTACCTCAAAAGTGACTTAATAAATATTTAATATTAACATAAAAAACAGTTATGTTACCTATTAATACACATATAAGAAAAGAAGAAATATCGCCATTCTAAACTATCTTTATTATTTAAAAAAAAAGAAGGAAGTAAAAAAACAGCAAAATGACACCCTTCCCTACAAAATATTTACTCCTCACCTTCGCCATACTTTACACCTCGTGGGCACAATATAACCCCAACCATCACCACGTAAGATGGGAACTACTATAACAGCTATAAGAAAATTCCTACATTCATTATAACTAACTTTTATGTTTTTACGAAAGATGGAACTTTTTTTTTCGTTCTATCATAATAAATATGTGTATTGTATAAATTTTGAATATACTCCTTCCTTTACTTTTTCAGGCACCTGAATTAAGCACACCATGGAACGGGGCAGCTGGCCCAACTAACCAATACGACACGTCCGTTGTACGCATCAGTAGATTATTAATGGGATATGAACAAACTTATGTAGAAACAACACCACCACCACAACAAAGACAACAACAAAGACAACAACAGAACAACCCCATTTTAACGAAACAAAAAATGAACGGTCCATTATTCAGTAAGAGCGATAGGGAATTATTTAACCGATTAAATGCATCCATACATGGCAAAAATGGAAGGCACGCACGGGATGATACTCTTTCATACTACACCTCTTTGAAGAACCGCTTAGGTGCAACAAAGTACGATGGTAGTTCTAATTCGCTATCTACAAGAAGCAGCTCTATGGACAGTGTTAATTCACTATGTACTAACAGCAGCAGTTCTATGAATAGTTTAAAAGAAAAACCTAAAGGAATGAGGCATCGTGACAATTTTGACCAATCAAACGATTCTTTAAACTTGCACAATTTTGATGATCATGACGACGACTATGCTGATAACGTGTCCACAGACACTTACTCATGCAAGAGTGAATATACTGGTACGGATTACTACGATTCGGATGATGCATTTTACAATGTAATGTATGAGAATAGTGGATATGAACGGGCAGAGACAAAAACAGGAGTACATTTACCCATGCTGGATGAATATTTTATTAAGGACTACACAAATTATACCACTTTTAAAAATTCCTACAGGAAAAATAGTGTAAAGGAGAAAATATATAAACATATGCCATTCCTACGCAAGTTCTTTAAGGAAATCGATACTGAAGTCGAGTCAGAAATTAGGCGTTATTTGGACATTAAGGAGAGAGAAAAGCAAAATTACCCAGTCAGAAAAGTAAAAGGGACACAAAAAATTTTTAATTTTCTCAGCAAATACCGAGCTTTCATTCCGCTTGTTGTGCTTGGAATATTTTCCCTATTCCTGCTATCTTCTGTGCGTATACAATTCCTCGCTTTTTCACCCATATTGTCCCTTTTAGTTTCAGCTTCGACCTACTGGGCAACCCCTCTTCCGATACTCCTTGTCATATCCTCTGTATTTTACTTTATGATATTGGTTTGGCTTGGTGGATATGGACTTTTGGTATTCCACTTTGTGCGCAAATTAAAAAAAATAAAACGCTTAAGAAGACATATAAAAGAATTTGGGGCCATGAGAAATGAGGACGACGACTAAACAAATTAAGAGTATCCTATACAACGTCCCTAAAAAAAATGTTAATTCGAATCTCCTAATAAAGGTGTAAAGGAAAATGTACCTACACATAGGTGCGCCCTTTCGTTTTTTTTTCGTATTTCCCGAATTATGCCATTCCCCTGCTCCTTATGGTAAAAATATTTTTCTACTTTCCCTTACATAAATTTTTTTTCTTCCCCTTTGTTTTGTCCCGACTTCATTTTCACTTTCACATTTTTGTTAAGTCAAATTTGTTTGATATCTTCCGCATGTTACGCACAACCAGAATTAAACCTAAATTTGTTAACAAACTTTCGATGTGTGGCACGCGATATGCACCTTATTTGGTGTGTTTGCAAGAAATCCATCGAATGCCCACCGTTAAAGCGTGGCCCCTTTTAACTTATCGTACAAATGGCGCGGAAAAAAATAAAATAAAAGATTTCTATAAATTCGTTTATGCTTGTGTGTGTATACACATGCGTCACTAGTACATTTGTGTTTGTGCATACATGGTTTGTTGTGCGGTTGCTTCATCATGCTGCCTCTCTTTACCCTTAAACAGTCTCCGTCACACACAGTCATGCATCCTTTTTTTTTTCAACACTGTTCATACGTTGTTATAAGCATGATGAAAGATCGGCATGGAGGAAAAAAAAAACGTAAAAACTCAGCGGCCGTACACAGATTAAAAAAAAAGGAAAAAAAAAAGGCACCAATCGAATGGAAATGGGTCTAGGTGTGTACTAAAACGGAGATAAGAACTCTCAAATCGAGCGATTGACTTTTTGACGAGCGGAATATGAGCGAACAACCCTCTTCGTCCCTCGTCGGAAAGGTGAATTTTTTTCTCTTTTTTCTTTTTTTTTCGTTACGTTACTATTCCTACGTATTGTTTCGTTTGTTCCCATTCCACATGAGAAGAAAAAAGGAACAAAGGCTACTTTATCGAATTTGCTGCCATAGAAAAGGCTGCCAATGAGGGTAATATGTTACTATGGATTTGTTAGGTATCGCATGTGAGGACGTTCATTCTGTGGGAACTGAAATAAAGGAGCACATAAAAAAAAACACACTTCCACATGCACATATATTTACATGCATACTCGTCCATCTTGTCGATAATAATGCCTTATACCACGCACAACCATTTACACATTGAATGCATCAACGTAAGGGCAGCTCATTTTTGAAAAAGAATATCAGCTTGCTCTTTCGTTCTCTCCCTTCAGCGTAACAAATTGTTCAGATATCATTCACCTTGGAACTGTAAAGGAGGGGACGTGTTCGCAATTCGTGCAGTTACTTGACGTAAGCGGGTGGGTTTTACTGTTTCGGCTAAGCACCGCGGACAATGGAAAAAAAAAAAAAAAAAAAAAAAAAAATGCGAAAATCGCGCCAAATTCTTTCAGCAAAAAGGGACAAATCTAATTTATATTGTACACAAGTACTCCTTGTATGATGCAACTAAGGTATTCATTCTACAATGTACGTTACATATAGGACGTTAAAGGCTTATGCGTCATGCACTTATATATATAGAATGCAGACGCATGCACCTTCCTTTAAATGTGTTCCCCCCGTAACACTAATACATAATTGAAAATCTTAAATAAGCAGCTAAATATATAATTAAACTATATGCACTATGACAGAGTAAATAATACCATAAATTAAAAGCACATGCTTCAAATGAATTGTGATATTATGATAAGCTCCACCATAACTATAGTATAAGACATTATGAAAAATAGATCTAGTAAATATGAAAAATCATAATATGCCACCAAAATTGTCTACTAAAATATAATAACTATATTCTTCCTGATTCTTCAGATATTTTATGCCCGTGGTCTTATGCTAAGGGAGCTCTGAATTTTAGTATTTCCTTCGGTACTCTAAATCTTCCCCTCCTTTTGTAGTAGAATCGATATAATACGAACAAAAGTATAAGTGCTATGCTCACTGTAACCAAGGACAAGGATATAACGATCTTCGACGAATCAAAATACCCTGAGAAAATACTATATATATAAACACCAAAAACGATCAAAGTAGCGGGGATCCAATATTTGTTCGACAGAACAGTATGTTTCAATGCACCAAGAAGCCCTCTGGGTTTCTTTCCCATTCTTCCGCCTGGTGTTCTATTTTGTAAGTTTGTTAATAACCCAACTGATTCAACTTTCGAATTTGATGTTCCAAACGGACCACCTGGCATACTGTTCCCAAAGGGACCTTCCCCCATAGCAGTAGGAAATTTATTCTGCCCTGGTGTCTGTACATTAGTTTCACCCTTCGATGGAAATCCTTTGGGCTTCCTTCCCATCTTTTTGCCGGGTGTTTTATTTTGTGAGTTGGGTAATAACCCATCTGATCCAAGTTTAGAACCTGGTGTTCCAAACGTTCCATACAGCGTGCTATTTCCATGGGGATATCCATCAGGCTTAACTAGGAATTTATTCGGTTCCGGTGTTTGCATATCGCTTTCACCCTTCAATGATAATCCTTTGGGCTCTGTACCCTCTTGTCCTTTAGGTGTCGTATTTTGTGAATTTGGTAATAACCCATCTGATCCAAGTTTAGAACCTGGTGTCCCAAACGCTCCACCCAATGTGGTTTTCCCAGGAGGACCTCCAAAAAGATTAACAGGATTTTTATTCTGTTCCGGTGTTTGCACATCAGTTTCACCTGTTAATAATCTACTAATCCTTACACCTAAGGTACCATATTGGTTAGTCGATTTCGCACATGATGTGCTTAATTCAGTTACCTAACATGGAGGAAGGGAGATGTGAATTCAAAATTTTTAAAATACATAAGTGTTATTAAAGAAAAAAAAAAAAAGGGAGTGGAAAGTATTTTTTATTTTTTAGCATAAAAAGTAGAAGGAATTATAATGAATGTAGGGACTTCAAGAACTCAATAGTTCTTATCATACTTGGATGGTGTACTGCAAGGAGCACACAACAAGGCTAAGTATTGAAAGTTTTGCACAATAGGGTGCCATTTTTTGCTTTTCTTTCCTTTTTTGTTTTTTTTCTTCTAAAGTAATAAGTGTTTAGAAGGATGGTATATTTATTTGTTTTTTATGTATATATATGAATGGATTATAGGATTATTTCCTTCCTTTCTGTTTAACAGAACATGTTAATTAAAATCTCTTGCGCATGCGATTTAAAAAGTTTTCTTGTTCTAAGTGTCCATATATAATTTAATCGAAAAAAGTAATATACATTAAATGTAAATAGAAAAATGTGATAATGCAGAATAATAAAAAACTTGACTCCTGTGTATATTCTATTATTCAAAAGTTAATTAAAATGTTTAGTATTTTCCAAGAAAATATTGCGTATTTCCCAATTATACTGCACCTCTAACGGTGGAAATACATGGAAATTGTGTATTCCGAAAAATAAAATTATATATATGTGCTCAAATTTGTTCTCATAATTTGGAGATAACAGTGGATGAAATAATATAAAAACGAAATAAGTTACATCCTTTTCACATAAGAACTGCTGAAATCCTTAGATTCGGCATTTATCTTTAATGTTCATTCATCAACACGTGGCTACTCCGAAATAAACCTCTACCCTCTATATTTCTTACCGCCGTTTCCGTAATTTTCATTCTTGAATAGGCGGTTCCGTAAAAACCAAAAAAATAGGAAATTACGATAATCCCCCCTTTTGAAGAATTTAAACAGGGTTCTGGGTTTACGGCATAGATGTAAATATGTACAAGGATAGAACATTGTTCAAATTTTCCCACTTAAAATTTCCCCCCAGAATTAAAAATCTGTGAACCGCTCATATGGTAGAAAATGTTCATATAGAAAATAATAATCTGGAAAATATGTAATATGAAAAATATAAGTTTGGAAAACAAGAATGTGCGAAATATTGAATTTAATTATTCCTTTAATACACTTCTTCCAAATATTTTTTCCATGAGGTCGTTAACATAGCAAGCGTGTAAGGAAAATTAAAACAGGTTGTAGGTGCCTTCTTTGTTTCTTTTCACCTTGTGTACACGCTTTAGATTTCTCAAAGTGTATATATGCGAGAAACCGCGTAAATTTTTTTTTTTTTGTTATATGGCTATTTTTTTCTTTCGATCGTATCGAATATATTCATATTTCTTCCTTCTACACTTCAAAGGTTATTTGTGTATCTTTTAAAATTAGTATTTTTTATGTTGTCCAAAACCTATATATTATAAAGAGTGAGAATTTATTTCTATGAAGAAGAAAAATCTAATATTGTATGAGACAAAGTTATTTTCCAATTATTTTGTAGTAAAGGAACCAAACTTCGGTAAAATAAAAATAACCGTTATAAATATCGAAATTTTAAAAAAAATAATAAATATGTCCTAGTATATATTAAGAAAAATAATAAAATGTACATTTTGTAAATATTTCATTTGTACGGAGAAAATGAGATAATAACAGAAGTACGACACAGTGTAAAAAAAAAAACAGTCCGATATCCTTCACTAATTTTGATATAAAAGCTCATAAAAAAAAATGGGCATAAGAAATGGCAAAGGGACCTAATACATAAAACATGGTAGACTCAATAATGGAAAATCTTGAACCTGAATTCTCAAACATCTCTCAACGGGAAAACTTCTAAGGAAGCAGTTAACGCATTCTACCTTGGGAGAGATAAATGATGACCCACGCGATTTTTTCATTAATCCTAAGCGCATTATATCATTGCACAGAGTATTCATATTAAAAGACTTACCAAATGATTTACAAAAATATCCTATCTCTTGGAAAAGTGTTAAAATTTCTATGAACCTGAGTGACAGGAAACTGTTGCAACTTATTTATGCCCTAAATGAACCATCCCCCCAAGCAATATGTATTTATGCCTGGAAGTCATTCCCCTGCTTTGTTAGAAATATGTATGTTCATATTTTAGATGAACTATATACTGTACATAAATAATTACCCAAAATTTCTTACTGGCATGAATTTCCTTCTAAAGAACAATGGAAACAATTTTACGACCTATATATGAACCATGTAAAAAAATGATGAGACTTACTTCAATAAAAAGTTCGTTACCGTGATCGAATGTGAAAATGCAAATATAAGTTAAACGTTTCTCTTGCAGCAGCTTATAAAAATCGCAGGCATGCGTAGACAAAATTAAATATGAATGCCAAAAGGTTTTAGAGGGAGTTAAAGCCCTGAAAAAAGGATGTACAAACCTGATATAGCAACATAGGTTAGTGTAAAATGTACGTTTTATTAAATTTTAGGCATAAAACAAAAAATATCTCCTGAAGAGAACTATACACCCCCATGCACTTCGTCTATATGTGAGGTGTGTATATTTCCATACGCACAAGCACAAATCTCTAAATTGCAAGTGCGTTGTACTTATATGTACATGTGAAGGGCACGACTTAATTGAATCTGTTCGGTCTTTATGTAAATTATGTTTTTCCATTTTATGGTATAACTAGTTCAAGTATATATACACATCAAACGCGTATTATGCACAGTGTATGTGTACAGCACAAGGTTCCATCTATCCAAGTACTTTTTTTCTCATTCTCTCTCTTTTTTTCTATATAATATATAAGAGAATAAGCACCCATAAAAATTCTGTTTAATTGTTTTAAGTGGATACATTCATTTCTATAACTTTGTAAGCTTTTCCATTGTACATTAAATTTACATTACTCCTTACCACATACGAAGTTCTTTCCTTAATTAAAAAATATAACTCCTTCATAGTATATTATCACCTACTGATTTCGCTTTATGATATATTATTTTATTTGTTAACTTTATTTTATTAGCTAAACACGATTAACATAAGCATTATATGGCATTACTATTATTCTGCTATTCTATTATGAACAATTACTTTCAAATTAGACACTTTTGAAGGTCGTACATTTCTTTCGTTCATGCAATAAAATGTTTCGCAAGCAAACTGGGATGACACGTTTCAAATGAAGAATCAATAAAATTAAAATTACTGGGACATCATATACCCTCCTCATTAATATTAACCTTCGTACGATACTCCTTGTTCGGTCCTTTTTTTCCTCGCTTATAACAAATTATAGCATTAAATGGGGAAAAGGATTAGCACAGTGTTCGCTAATACGTAAATTGAAAGCAGTTAGTACAATATACAATTTGTTCGAACGGGAAATTATACAAATTAAAATGCCCCATTATCGAAGAAACGACACTTCCGTCCTTTTATGTGCTCCTATAATTAATAAAACGCACTACAACTTTTAACAAAGCGCACACACTGGCCATTTTAACACAGTCCATTCTGCAATTGTTCCTTCGTCCTCTTTTTTGATAATTTTCTGCTAAGACTTTTTTCTGACCTTAAACCATTTTAGCTCCCTTCTTTCATCTTTTTTTTCATTCTTTTTTTAACCATATGTGGATTGTTAAAGGGGGGAATTCAGGAATTTCAGAGAAATGGGATTTAAAAAAAAAAAAAAAAGGAGGCAAAAAACAATCGAAAAACAATCGCCCTCCATATGCTGCTACTATTTTAACATTTTTTACAAGATTTATAAAACTATGGACACAGCAAATTCTAAGGCCATGCAGCAGCACTACGCCCTTGAGACATTCCCCTTTCTCATCAGAAACATGTCATCCTCATCAGTAGAAATGTGCATACTATTATTCATTATTATATAGGTAGAGTGAAGTTCCGTAGAACGCGACATTCTTCCGTCCACACAATGAATTAATGCGCCCCTTTTGCCATGCTGAATAGCAGAGGCCTGTATAAATAGGGAATTCGACATATGTCCATATATGGAGAGAAAACATTCTTTCCTAAGGCGATATTCCAATGAGATTGTAAAACATGGAAAAATTAAACGTTCCACGCTTTTTCCTCCTTATATTCCTATTCACCATATAATACATATACTATGGCAAAATAAAAATTGTTCACCAATTTAAGAATCATTCTTTGCACTTAGTGTACAATCACAGTACGTCCTTCTTAAAAGGTATTATTCTGTCGTGCTAAATGTGCAAGGGTTCGGTAATCCACGTAATGCGCTATTTCTCAGAAAATTTTCAAATAGTACCTTTATACCAAAAGTTCAACATGTGTTTTACACCAAGTATTAATTTTGTTAACAATATTTTTACTACACATATTTGAGTGCACGAAAAGAATTTTTTTTTAAACATGCCCCACACATCATATTGTTGAACAGGCAGGAATAATAATTGTACGCCTAACATTAGAATAGTGATAATATGTATTCAACTATTACGCACACACATGTATGCCATGCTGTACGTGCGTGTGCTCGCATAAATATATTTTCCCCGTTACTGAGCCAATGGGACCAGGAGCTTCCATTTATTTATTATTGCAAGTATTTAAAATACGTTTTATGCTACAATAGCGCGCAGAACCGAATAATAACATTCGCAAGAAATTGCCCATGTACGTACAGTACAAATTTAATACCTTCCTTCGCTACAAAATAGGACATTATGACTTGGTAACTTCCTTCTCTTTCGACGTACTTAAAAGTACGTACCCAAATAATACAAGCTACTATTTATAATGAAAAGCCTTTTCAGTCGATTACCCTTTTTTTAAATATTTTCCTTCACGCTACGCATACATATTTTTCTTATATATTCTTATACCGACCAAGCTACATATCTTTTCTTTTACTCTATTCATTATTGCGTCAAAAAATATAATTGATTATTACATCATATGAATGAAATAGCATTGCGTTATGCCTAAACAAATAGAACCCCCAAAGAAGGTGTAATTGTAATAATAGCATAATAGAGGCTTAAAGTACAGCTATTTGGAAAAACTATAAAAAAAAAATGAGCATATATTAAAATTAATTGCCCAGGCAAAACGGAAATAACCAATATAGCAATTATTTTTTGGCGCAGAAAAAACTGCCTTTTAAACGAATGAAAAAAAGAACGCAACATATAGATAAATAAATTTCTTGCTATAGATAAAATACAGGAGAATATTCATCATCATATAATTTTCTAAAAGTAAATTCTTTATTATCATCCCTTTAGAAAAAATATATTCAATCCATATATATACACCTAATTAATACCTATGCCCATGATAATATTATATGCTAATATATAATGTAAAGAACGCGCAGAAAACTAGCTCATTCTCATTCCACTCATAACTCCTGTATATGTGCATACTGAGCAAGGGCTTGAAATTTTTAACCCCATACTAAAATATAGTAATTATTTATTAACGTAAGGAAAAATACAAAGTATGAGAGAAACATATAATATATACGATAAAATCCAGCTTACCGCACCGCAACATGGATTTTGTAATTCTATTCTTCATGCTCTAAATTGTACTTTTTCAAATAACACAGACCATTTTGATAACTATTTCGCAAATAAAGGCAGCATTAGTTTTATAAACAAAAAAACGCAATTTCTAAATTTTACAAGAAAAAATGTACTCTTTATTAAATTCTTTATTCCCACGATATTAAAATTCCGTATACTTTGTTAAAAGTAAATGAAATGTTCAAATTTCCAAAATTAAATTAGAAATCGTTTTTTTTTCGTTGATCCGTCAATGTATTTTTCCACCTTAATTTTACTTTTTTAAAAATTTATAAAAGTGTATATATTTTTTTAGCAATTTTAATATGATGTATATACTATATTATATTATTATTTATTATTAACATTATTTTTAAAATGTTACAATTATTCAGCGAAAAATATATTTTTTTCAACTTTCCCAAAATAAATTCGAAATAGTAAAAAAATTTACGCAAATATTCCTTGTTTTTTATTTTAACAAATATTATATAATATTATGCAAGTTTGTTAGAATGGAAAGCTATTATTTTTAATTTCTTCAAGAAAAAAAAAATATATATTTTTTCTAAATTAATGTATTTTTCAAAAATAATAAAAAATACTTTCCGTAAATTTTAACATTTCATGATTTTTATACCTAAGATTTTACTACAATTTTCCAATGCTTTTTTGTTTATAAAACCCTACGTGCTTTATACAAGTATAGAAAAAAAAAAAAAACTTAATTCGAACAGTAACAATATTTTGTTTATGCGCTTATTCTATGAAAAAAAAAAAACTACCAATAGAACAATTGTTATATGGTAACAAAATATACATTGCCCATGCTACAACTTCCTCTTTACAGCTATAGAGATACACAAAAAAGATTGGCAAGCCCACACAGCTGGTTGAACGGTATTCCTTTCGAATAAGGTACGGCAATACTTTCGTCAAATATGTGTGCATTGTGGATGCATATATACCCCGTATGGCTATCCACATGTGAGTCCCCCCACCGGCTATGTACTTTCCTGCCCTTTTCGCTTATTCGAAAAAAGGAATCTCAACCCCCCTCTTACTCTCTATGCATGAGCTACTGATCGAATAAATAATTGTAGAGGCCATTTTGTGCTCTTTCACCCCCATTTGCATATATATGAGATGTGAATACTAATACGTGTGAATCTTCGCATCATATATGTACTATATATACTACCCCCTCATATTCTCTTAATATATACGTAATAATAATGTCCCTTCTGCTTTCCCTTCCCATTCCAGAAAGAAGCAAATTTTAGTAATACAATACGGTGATCCACTCCGCTGAACATACCACTCAGACGAACAATTATAAGCCTAAAGTCTACTTCAGAACAGAGTGACTGAGTATAATAAATACCCTTTTTCCCTTATCTAATAACGCAATAACCGAAAATGTTTCCACAAAGAGGCTTCGAAAAATCCGACCCCTCTTCCCCAAGCCAACGTCAATTTGAAGAGTCAGAGGAAGGTAGATCAGGTTATGGAATCCCCCCCAACCCAACTATGATAAACCTCAGTGGTAACCAAGAACTACGACCAAACTTCATGCAACAACTTGGACTAAACAACAGAAATGTATCGCAGTTTTTAGTAAACATGTTCGTCTACGTTGTTGCTATATTAATTAGTTTAAAAATATGGGACTACATGTCTTACAGCAAGTGTGATTATTACAAAGATTTATTATTAAGAATTGTAAGATACCAATCACATATGAATGATGGTAAGGTTGTGTAAGCGGTAAATAGACATGGAAAACCGTCTCACATTATAAAACCGACAAGACGTGGGAAACCCAGAACTTTAGGTGAGCACTTTGGAGCGACATAGCATCCTATCAGGACAACATAATATTAATATAATGTAGTAATATATAACTGCACATTAATTTTAGATCAATTAATAAAAAGCAGAATAAAATACACCTCCAAAGGAAGGCTCAGAAAAAGTGTTACTGCAGTTCACTTGAGGTTCCCTTAATGTCTTCCCTGCATATATCAGCATATTACGCTATTCTACTTTATCCTATTCCATTATATTTTTCCTTTTTTATTATTTATATATACACACATGATTAATTCCCACCGCGCTCCTTCCATGATAAAATTTTGCCTACATTTAGGGGATATTTTAAAATATATATTTTTTGTTTTGGGTAGCATATATCATTATATGCCTCTCTTATAAAATCGCAGCGAGTTCTATATTTATATATTGCAAACTTCTTCTTTTTTTTTTCCCTTTTTAATTAAAATTTATGTTGCAGGGTAATTAAGTAAATGTTATGTATGTATATTTGCATACTTCTCAAGTGTGTGTATATATATATTTATATACATTTATGCAAATTACTGTTGTATTAAATAAATATTCTTTTTTTTGGGAAATGGCATGCTGTGCATAAAAAGACGTTTCATAATTTTTATGATTTTCTATTTTTCTCCCCCCATTTTATAATTTTTGCGTTGCATACTTCTTATAACGCGTTTTAATGTCATAATAAAATGTCCTAATCATATAATGGATGAATAAGTAAAACTTTAAAATAAAATTCTGTTATTAGATTTGCTATTTCTGTGCCGATATCTGAAGTTTAAACGGGAATTAGCAAGTGGGGAAAGAAAAGAGTACCTCCCTTAACTACTTTCTAAAAATGAACAAGGAGAAATGTGTCTAATCAAATATAAAAAAAGGAAAATTACAATCATGCAGCAAAAAATTATGGTATTCCTTAATGCGATGCATCTATGGTGCGCGCATTTGCCTTTTTTTTTTTTTTATTACTGGAAAAGGGGAAGATAAATTTTCCCACAGTGAGCGTACAAAAGTTGACCTCACTGAAATGATGTACCATACCTAGCACAGTTTTTTGCCACAGCAGCGGAGGATGTACAAATGAAAATTATGCCACAAAACAGAGGTTACATTTGGGTGGTTCCCTATTTTTACCATGTTCATGAGAATAACACCCTATTCATTATCTCTTTTGTGTAGTTCATTATCTGACACATTTGTATCACTTTCCTATGTAACGTTAACTTAGTCCTTATTGTCTTTTCCGTTTGCTCACAGGTCAGTCTACCCTTCGCACCAGAAAGAGCACAATTTTTGCATGCTCCCTACCTTCAAAAGAGTAATAGCACCAAATCAAACTACCTAAATAAGAATTCTCCCATTATTTTATTTTCCACAATGTGACATTCTTGAATTATTCTAATATTCCCTCGCTCCTATAAGACATGTTTAATATCTTCTACCTTTACCGCAATAAGTGATATGTCACTACTGAAAAAAAAATATATAATCCAGGTGAGCAATATGTTACAATCTTCTACATTTTACGGTTATATGAAGTAATTCGAAAATGGCTCAATAGGGGCCAAATGGGGAAAATACACCGATTGTATTTTCTCTCTTCCAAAAAGACATCAAAAAAGTACATTTTAGCCTGAAAATAAATCATACAATATGGTAGAGGGTTAATTTCCTAAGAGGAGAAAACATAAAGCAACATGTGGATTACGAAAACGTGCAAAAAAATGGATACTCTTATATTATTCTCTGTTTTTCTTTATCCCTAAGCAATTAAAATGTTGCAATGTTTTGCGCAAAACAAAATGAATGTTCTTTTTTTTTTTTTTTTTCCGTTCCATATTTTTGCACAACGTATTACTATTTTCCCCAATTTTACACTCAATCTGTGTGTAATAAAAACCCGCTAGTAGGAACAAACTAATGTGAAAATACTTCGCAGTGTCTTCTCATTTAACCAATATAGAACTGTGAGTGAATGAAAAAAGGAACCTCAGTTCTAATAATACCCTACACGAATAAGATTAGCAAACTGGACACTCAAACACGTAGGGAATTGTTCTTCATGTGCATACTATAATATAACACTATAACGAAGAAGCCTTCTTAATATTTCCCTACGCGATGAACTAAAGAGAACAATGATAAACTTAACGAACCATAAGGTTTTCACACGAGCAGAAGACAATACAGTAGATATACTACCCTTTTAACAAAAAGGGTCACTGGCGAATATTCCAAAATGGACAACTACTTAAATGTAACCTCCGTTTTGTGCCATAAATTTTAATTATTAGCCAGATATTATAAGGTAATAAAAGTGTTCACTATCCTTGTGCGATCATATCAATGGGGCAACAACGGTCACCCCCCAAATATGCAATACCTTTTAACTAGGTATAAAGCAGACTCTTCAACGTGTGCGGAAGGAGTAACGCAGAATGGACGAATGAACCACTGCAGCCCTTTATACTATGTTACATTAGTAGGAATTTGTTTTTATTCTGTTTTTGAATAACGGGAATGTACACACCTATATGTGCATATATGCACATATCTACACTCATGTATACATTTCATTTAGGATAAAAAGTACAAATTGAATTGTTACAAAAAGTTACATTTTAACAATTTTTCCGCTGATCCATTTATCATTGAAGTATTAGTATCACGGCTAATATAAAAATGTGATAGAAAAAAATATATAATACATAAACATTGCTTTTGTTTTAGCTAATGGTGGTGGAAAAATATATTAAGAAATATAATATACATATGTATGCCATTCGCAAAAGAAAAAAAAAATAAATATACATCATTTTTTTAAGGAAAAAAATTATAATCTGGTGAATCGCTTCGAAACATAAATTTTAATTAAAATACATGAATTCGCGCGTGACAAAAAAAATAATAACACCTTTATGCAGCAGAGCTATTACATTAAGTGATTCTACTTTAGTCAAAAATGTGCACATTATAATACCCATATTTAAAAACTCATTTGTGTGAAAACTGTGAAGGTAATATAAAATATGTGGCACATATATATATCCATGGACGCATAGAATCTTCTAACATTGTTCAAACAAGACATCCTAATAGAATTATGTCTAAAGTGAAAGTGCGGTGCACCCCCCAAGCTTTCTGGACACCACCTCCTCATATATGCTTCTTCCACCTTATTTTTTCTTTCATGTTATTTCTTTCTTTTTTTTTTTAACGCATTTGTTCCATTTCATCTTCAGGGTATTCTCTATATGGGCCTTGATTTGGCAAGTTAACATAGGTAAATGAATCACTTCTTGGGAAGTTATTCACCTGAAATGTGAAAAGCAGTTAAATTGGAATGAGATTATGAGCCAACAATACAACAATCGTTTAAGTCGGGGTCAAATGGGCAGTTAAGCGTTAGCCCAAAGAACACTCTCTTCTCAGTGATCAGATCAAGTTAACGAAAGGCTAATTATCCTTAAAAAGAATTTGACGTGTGCGCGTCATAACTTACCCTATTTTTGTATCGTCGTGTATAGTATAGCATTACATAAAAAACAAGGATACCAGCAAAAACTCCTTGCAAGAATCGTGGGTCCGTGAAAAAATAGCCTTCCCTGTTTAGATGACATCCTCCAAGAGCAGACTTGATCGCACTGATATCATCTGGAGTTGTAGTATAGGGGTTTGTGCTACCCGTGATTTTGAACAACCTCACTAACATATTTACTTCTGAAGTTTATTTTATCTGGTAATTTGTAACAACTTGGAAGTAGGAGAAATATTCCTAAAGTGGAAAAGTCACAAAATGAGGCGTTGTGTGGTGGAACTGTACAAATTTAATTGTGCAGATGCCGGGGAAAAGATGTGCATCAAAATGGGTAAAGATCCAAGGTGGGCAGAAAAAAGTGGAGGAGCATAAGGTGAAAGCACAAAAGGGGCAAACATCTTCTTTGCTTTTTGCTTTTTACTTTTTTGCCTATTTTTTGCTTTGACCTTATGCTCAAGGTAACACTCGCAAATAGGCAAAGCATACATATGAACGCAAAACGAAGTAAAAAGTTATTACCTATTTCTTTGGCACGCGAAAAACGTTATCGGTATTAAAATCTGTTAATTCGCGGGAACACTCTTCTTTCTGTCTTTATTTATATGCGATAAACGTTTGCTGTAATTTATATATCTTTTTTATGAATACAATTTTTGATGTATTCTAAAGTTAATATATTTTTTACGCCGGGAAAAAAGGATAATTACCGTAAAATTCTTGACGAAAATTAATACATCCTAATTGACATAAAAGAAATGCACTTAAAATTTTTTACTCAGTAATTTCGAAACGAAATGATAATGATTATGATGGATAATAAAATTTTTAGTTTACGCTAAAAATTTAAATATTGTATGTTCATGAATATTATATATAACAAAATCGGAAAGTGTTCCTTTTCACTTAACATTTTATGCTACAAATAGCAATTTTTTAAAATTCCTTAAGGATTTTATATATTATAATATGTTATTTATTGCTTCTTTACTAAGTTAAAGGGTATGCGGTGATATATGCACGCACTATAGCAAACGTAATAAATGCTGTGTAAATATATTTTACTAAAATGGCATAAAATAGTAGGCGCAAGTAATGTGCTCAATTATTAAAAAAAAATAAAATATATTGATAAATTATATTATTTTTATATTATTTTTTTTTTTAACATTCATGAATTATAAAATTTTTCCGTGGACGTAAATTAATAGCAATACTGCATAGAAGGAAAAAAAAAAAAGCTGAACATCTTTTGAAAACAAAGGAAAAACGAAACAATAGAAATTACCTTATTTTATTTTTTACCAAGATTTATTTTATCATCACTATTATTTAAAGCATCATATTTCCTGCATTTATTTTTTTCCTTCTTACCATAAAAATGATCATTATTTTATATTATCCTTTAAATTATTTTTTATAGTTTCAGGGGTATAATTCTTTTTTCGCTGAAGCTGACTTGAATTATTTGTAAAGCATTTTCATTCGCTCGTAAGGTACACTGCATTTCTTTCAGAACACTGAAACAAAGCAGATCTCGTAAAAACACTTAAAGAACTGAGTAAATAATTGTTTGTTCATTTCTGTGTTTGTTATTTTTTAATAATCCTAAATTTTCAAATTTAGAAATTTTATATGAAGAAAATAATTCCTAATGAATACCAGGAAAAAATTCCACTATATATGTCTGTGTTTATAGTAGCATGCATACATGTGCATAAATAAACATGCTTAGTAAGGAAGCTCCTTTATATTATCCCATGGCCTATTTATAACGTTAGAAAAAAAATGAAAAAACATTTATAATATATATTTTTCTTATTAAAGCTTAATACACACTTTACCTCTTTACTAATTTGACCGCAATTTTTTTTGGAGCACCCACCAAAAAAGCATCATAATATAATATTCGTTCCTTGCCTCCTCTTTATGCTTTCCTTAATCATAGATTTTAATCGTGAGGCGCGGAATAATATACTACTATAAATAATTGAGCACGCAGAAAATACCTTATAAATCACCTATTAAGTTAATATATGAAAACTGTGATTGCACAAAAAGAGCTGGAATTATTAATAATAAATAACTGTATGTTTTTTTATATGCTAGATATCTATACCTATAGAGGGGGTTGGTATGTAATATATATATTATATGGGCATAATACCTTTTTAGCAAATTGTTCCTTCACCCCCTATTTTAGCATTCTTCACATCATTCTTTTGTTTATTCTTCTTTGGGCCATGTCGGGGATAAGTAAGTAGATTAGCTCCGCTTTTTTTAAAATTTAAAAATTATAACAAAAATACATTTATTTACGCGCTGGTAGTGCAGAATTATTTATATATCTAAATATTTATATTTCTATAATTTTCCTATGTTTTAGTAAAGTCAATCGGAACGGATTTTTTCGTGCAAGAAAAAGGGGTGACAGCAAAATATGCATAATATTTATATATAGCTTAAAGAAAAAGTAAATAGCATGAAAAATTGATCACTTACATCCCCCCGCATAAAGCTTCAGTATTTTTTTCTGTTACAAATGAATTCACATATAATTATTATTGTACTATGCAAAAACGTGCCTTAAAAGGATTTATAACTTACCTCCCAATGAGGACTTTACTTTTTCCTCCTTTTTGTTTATTTTGCCTATTTGGCTCAGGTGCCTAATTTTTTGGTCTTTATTATTCGGTTTGTTGGGTTTATATGGCCTATTTCATCCATTTGGTTAACTCAATTATCTTTGGACTATCAGTGGACCCTCACTGAACCTTCATTTCCCGCATTCATACAACTCCAAATTTCCTTTAAGTCCCTTTTCCATAGAGCCAAATGGGTGTATGCGCTATCATTTGTCTATGGTAATAACAGCAACGAAACAGAACACCTTGTAGAGTGTTACCTCCCTGCTCAGTCTTGCTCCCCCCTAATAATAACATCATCAACTGAAATGATGCACATTTGGTTGTGAAGCTGCTCAAGAATACTACACCACTTACACAACGCTCTATTCTGAAACACATTTGGTTATATGTAATAAGGAGGTCCTTACAATTTTCTGTACGCACTGTTACAAAAAGTTAAAATTTTATGCGTATACTCATCGTGCAAATAAATCCTTTATTTGTACATTTTCAAATTGGCTATTCTTTAAAAAGGATTCTTTCTGATGTGTACAAATTAAACACCAGTACATTATATTCTGTAACAATTCTTTACGAATCAGCGTAACAGCTGAATCTCACCGAATGAACTACATAAAAATGTGCACATCGCTATAGTTTCTTTCCCCCCTACCTTTGTGGCTAACGTTTTACCAAATTAGCATTACTGAACGGGGTACGCAATAACATCGTTTTATTTATGTACATAAAAATATATATTATATACGAATGAACACATGTGTTCCATTTCCCCTCCGCGTATCCTCCTTAAACTGCATCACAAATGCTTTGAAACTTCTAGTTGCCGCACTTTAATGTGTCCTCCCTTTGAGAACATAGTTAGCTCACTGAAACAATAGCACGTGCTTCTCTTATGTCCCTCACACACGGTAGACTTTATACCTTCCGTCTAAACATAAACCACATATATGACGTAAAACTTCCTATTATATCAAACTTAGCGTTTTCTTCTGAGAATAAGTAAAAGTTATGCACAAGGATAACTACTCACCGTTGTCAATGGTAGGCATCTCCTCCTAAGCACCCATACGAATTCATGGCTACAATTATATGACAAACTAAACAATTTTTTCCTTTTTTTTTTTTTTTTTTTTTTTTTTGTTATGAATTCATCACCAATTTGCATAAGTTCACATACGTGTGCGACATTATTAACATATAGTACAAATTACCGACCGCACCATGAGTCGTCCATTATTCTGTGCAGCGAAGGAGTAAACTCCCGGACACACCAAATAATATCGTGCTACATATACACTAACCTATACAGGGGAAAAAAAGAATTCCCTCCATTAACCGTTCAAAATAAATTAAACACATGTTGCCTTAGTACTAGCCTGGCAAAGAAAAGCGCATAAAAGCACACCATCCGTACAAATCTTTGCACATTCCTAAAAATCCCTTCCTATGAACAATAAAAAAAAAAAATCCAGTAAAATGGAGTTAAAACATTCCTTCCTCTAATTTCACTTACAGAAAGAACGGCATATGGGTCCTTTCATTTTCCCAGCTTCTTTGCTTTTTCTTTTGCTCCTCTTGTATTTTTCTATTTCT
Organism: Plasmodium coatneyi; assembly: GCF_001680005.1. Classification (NCBI taxonomy): domain Eukaryota; phylum Apicomplexa; class Aconoidasida; order Haemosporida; family Plasmodiidae; genus Plasmodium; species Plasmodium coatneyi. The sequence continues at coordinate 78,743 of NC_033556.1, forward strand.
TTTATATAAAAATTTGAGTTTTCACAAAAAGAAAAATGTACTTCATTACAAATAGACATCTTACAAAAACGCATGAAACAATTATACGTAACACATTATTGACACAAGTTTAACATAAAAATGTGGGGCACAATAGTCAAAATTAAGACACAATAAGAAGAAAAATAAACAAACAATTCTGCGCTTATTTTACAGTGTCACAAAAAAAAAAAAAAAGACAAATTAAAGGATATCATATGCACTGATCCAGAACAATATGAACATCCTTCTATATATAACGGGTTCCAGAGGAAGACTATGGCGAAAAGTATACAAATATTGGTTAACAAAAAACTTTGAACATAAAAAGTAGCAACGAAATGCGCAGAACCTAATATTACATAATAAGGAAAGCATCATATTATTCGGATTCATATGAACCAAATGAATAAGAAGAAAAAAAAGTAAGAACGGAAAGAATACATTCAGAGCATATAGCGCATAATTTAAAAATAAAAACAATAGTAATATAACTTTAAGCTGTTAAAAGCTGGTGCCCCCTTTTACACGCTGAATTCCTTGGGGGTCACCTTTCTCCGTATATTTCATCGAACTCATCTTCCCGCTTACTAAATCATTTTAGGGACGTTACCACATAGCCACAATGTTTAATTTTGTACAGGCATTTCTGAAATGGAGGAATAAGAAAAGGAAGGCATATAAGTATCGTGCGCAGAATGATAATAATAGTACTAATATATCCACACATGGACAAACAAATGAAAGAGGCACTTTTAAATTGAACAAGCCACTTAAATGAACGCACAACAATGCAAAGACATGCACATAGTAGTTCTATTCAAATATGATTGTATTACCTTCCTTTCCATATAGTAACCCAGTACGAAAAAAATACCAAAAATTAGAATTCCATAATTAATCATTTGTTTGTAATCTACGGGACATATATTGCGGGATTCTTCAACACACAGACTTAGACCATTCCTCACTGCACTTAATAAACGCGTCCTTACAAGGGTTGATTGTTGTTCTTGCATATTGAATAAGTAATACTTTGACCTTCTAAATGAATGCTCTGAATTCTTGGATTTCTTTTCATAACTGCATCATCTCTGCAATCCTGAATCTAGTGAAACATAATATATCAGTTAATGAGAACACAGTTGCTTGAAGTCGCACGGACAGGGTACAGCATATCCATCGAATGAAAAGTCTAAAAGAGGACATACAAACAGATGCACGTGTTCTCAGACGGACATGTGCAACAGATGCGCACACGATATTTGCAGCAAATCACTCAGGTCCAACAGGACATAGAAGCCACATATAAACACAGGAAACACGAATAAAAAAACAAAAATTAAATAAAAGCATCTCAGTATTACTTCTGTGCCTGAATAAACCATAGTGTACACTCTTCCGCTTATATACAGCTTTATATACTGTAATGAATGCTGAGGGAATGTCAGTAGTTCCCTTTTCTGAAACGCTAAATCGTTAATACTTCAGTAAGTATTCGAATTTACTTTTCCACTAATCTGACATTTTATTAGAAACTTAACTGCATAATTTCCGGAAGAAACAAATAAGAAGGAATTAACAGAATTCTGCAGTTTCTTCAGGTTGTGTTATTTTTTACTATTTTATTATTTAATTTTTTTTTCGCATATATTACTGAAATTCTTACGCTGTTCTTTTCCTTACTATTTACTTCTTTTTACTCATGCGTCATTTCATGAATGATTTTTTTTTTTAATTATTTTTGTGTGGCATGAAAAGCCATAAAAAATTTTTTGCTAGAATTTACGTGTTTCTAAAAACTAACGTTTCATTTGTTTTCCCTAGAATTGGAGAATTATGTTAAATAATGTGTCAAAAAAAAAAAAAAGAAAATAATGGATCGGAGCAGTAATTTTTCCATATTTTCTATATTTAAGAACCGCACAACAATGAAATTAGAATTATTTCTGTGAATACAGGGAATTTAGGGTAATTCATAAACGTATCCTTAGAATATAATAAAAATAACCCAACATACGCCGTAAATTTTTTATTTGCACTAAAAAAAAAAAAAAAAAAAAGAACGTAAGAATGCATTTAATCTGTAATAGGAAAAAAGCTGAGCTGGTTATAATGGAATTGCGCATCTTACATAGACAAAATGATTTCTTGCCTTCTCCGTGCTAATCGTGTTAAAAAAAAAGGCACAAAAATAAATTCGTACTCCAAGCTTGAAATTTCGTACTTTTCATATATTCACATTATATTTCATTTTGCTACATATACAATTGCTCGTATGAACACGGGTTGCCTTCATATCCCCCTCCCCCCGATAATTTACCAGGGGTACATTATTTAATTTGGGGAATTCTTCGTTATACTACATATGTGCATATTATACTCGTGCGCATTATCTTTTGTTACGGTGCTTTTTTCCTCCCGTTTTTAAAACTAATATAAGTTCATTAATGCAGTAACGGAAAAGGGGTAAAGACCCGGAACCCTAAATCTAATAACTCCTTTTCATTTAGCATGACATCCCGAGTTAGGACGATCCCAATATAGGTCATTCTGAGGAGGTGGAAAATTTCCACATTTTTTTAATGGTAAAAAGGAGGGTGAAATAATTCAACCGTTTATTATTATTTTTTTTTTCATAGCGTTTGTGCTTTTCTTTTTTTTCTCATTTTAAGTCAAAAAATTTGCTCATTTTTTCTGTTTGAAAAGAATGCCGTTCGGTTTGCATAGAACTATAAGTGCGTGATCCTTCTTTTTTCTTCTAAACCCTTATAAATATCTTTTGCGTTACTACAAATGCACAATTTTTATTTCTTTGAACCCTTCTACGATTTGATAGACATTCCGGTTGAGTTAAAAACGATAGGTATACGAATAAATCAAACTAGTGAGAGCGCCAATTTCTTTTCATCCCATGTTGTTGAACAGCAGAGGCGCACAACACATTATAAGGCTGTTTTTTCTTTTTTTATTATGCCTCTATTTTTTTGGTGGAGGCGCAGGCGGTGTTTAGGAAAGCGAGGTAGAATAATCATATAACAACTACTTTTCATGACACTTTTCCTATTCTCCCTGCGACCAATTGTTGTAAATAGGGTTAAAAAGGAAGCAGGAAAATTTTTATGGCGTCTTAATACTTTGCTTGATAGTGACAATACCAGGTACATATACTAATGCACGAATTCTTACACAAGCATATGGCACCCTCTTACGGAAACCCTATGAGAAGTTATTTTTTTTTGTTATTCACCATTGGACAATATGTATTCATTTGTATGCGCGACGTATATTTGGTATGTCGTTGTATTCGATCATAATTAAATGGAAGGAGGAATAAGAAAATATTCGAATGTGCCTGATGTTGCTGCTACTCTGTTAAAGCGGAAATAAAGCGCTGGTTAATTTTAGATAAGGACATTTGCTGAAATATTCATACAGGCAGACTAAATAACAATTGTATCATTATAATGATGAATTTTCTTTAATGAGTTGTGCTAAAAAATTTAACCTTTTTTTTTTTTTTTTGTGAATGTAATTTTCCCTCTTTTTTGAGGAACAGGCCTTTTTGCGGAATCCGCAATATGTACTATTTTTTGCGCACATTGATGTGCCCGCGAGTCAGATGTGTGCGCAATTTCGGATGTGCTAAATTATGGAAGTAATAACATACTTTATTAAAAAAAGACCGAATTGATTTAACAGCATTATTATAAGGAGAAATGTAAAAAATTGGCTTATATATATTTCCTATATTTGAAAGGATTATGACATACTCATCTGCTTGCAGGAGTTAATGATACTCACCGTCCCGCGGCACATTACGTATATGTGTACACATGCAATAATTATTCGCCACGCCGTGTATCATCCACTTATTTTGCATTTAGGTACATCCGCTTTACGTTATTCATAATATACTTTCAGATATTTTTATAAAAAAAAATAGATGGATGTTCTGTGTGTTGTGGTCAATCTGAATAATTCGCTATATCTCTTATATATATATAAATTTCTTTTTTTTTTTTTTGAACTACTAAGGTCTAGCTTCTTTTTTCATCATGTAGCTATATGGAACAGCTATTTTTTTTTTTTTTTTTTTTTTTCCATACTCTATAGCTAGTTCAGAATTAATGAGGATTGCCTGAATTGTAATCTTGTCTTTTCGCTTCATAACTATAGCTGGAAGTTACATGTTTTTTTTTTCAACATATTTTAACTAACTCAAAGACCTTTATTAATGTTTTGCATTTTTTTTTTTTCTCTTTTCCTGGATAGCCATATGCATATAGCTTTTTTCTTTCTTTTTTTGTCCAAATGTTTTAGCTAGCTGAAAGATCTCTATGAATATTTTACATTTTTCCGCCTCTTTTCCCTGAATAGACATGTGCATATAGCTTTTTTTTTTTTTTTTTTTTTAAATGTAACTTCTTTCAGTTGTAAAAAAGTCTTTTTTTTTTGTTGTAGCTAGATGAATGAAAAAATATTTAGCAATTGTTGTTTTCATATTTCTCATTTAATTTAATTCAAATTTAAATTAAATTAAATTTAATTTAATTGTCATTTACTTATTATTTATTTATTTATTTTCTTATTTTGTGTTAATTCTTTTTATTTTATGTTTCTTGTTTCTTATTCTGAATTCGTTATTTTGTTTTTTTGTCCATACATGTGTTTCCGTTTTTTAGCACTTTTTTTTTCACATTTTTGTCTTTTCCATATTTTCAACTTTATTATTTTTTCTATTTTTCGTATCTTCATTTTTTTAGTTTTTTCGTTAAGGGTCTACCCTTTTCAGTTTTCCCATTAACATTTTCTATATTTTTTTATTCTTCCAAAAAATGAATACCTTCAAGTCGCTCTTTTTAATTTTCGCTTCTGTGCTGTATTGCACACATTCCGTAAGCCTTAAGGGCAGCAATAGCAGAGGAGATAATCATGAACTAAATATGATCATGAATGGGGTAAGTAAGCTGCAACTAACGAAAGCGCACAACCAGTCATTCCATTCTGGCTTATACACGGACCAGTCAAAAAAAGTTATTTGCGAATGTACATGCACAGGAAGTAATAACACTGAGGGGGGAAGTGGATCAGGAAGCGGCAGTGGTTCTGGAAGTGGAAGTGGATCAGGAAGTGGAAGTGGATCAGGAAGTGGAAGTGGATCAGGAAGTGGTAGTGGATCAGGAAGTGGTAGTGGATCAGGAAGTGGTAGTGGATCAGGAAGTGGTAGTGGATCAGGAAGTGGTAGTGGATCAGGAAGTGGTAGTGGATCAGGAAGTGGAAGTGGATCAGGAAGTGGCAGTGGATCAGGAAGCGGCAGTGGTTCTGGAAGTGGAAGTGGATCAGGAAGTGGTAGTGGATCAGGAAGTGGAAGTGGATCAGGAAGTGGCAGTGGATCAGGAAGCGGCAGTGGTTCTGGAAGTGGAAGTGGATCAGGAAGTGGAAGCGGTGTAGGAAGTGGAAGTGGATCAGGAAGTGGCAGCGGAGTAGCCGGTGGTAGCCATGATAGAAGACCCCCAAGAGAAATTTTAGAGGAATATAAAAGAAGAAAGCAAGGAATAATTGCAGGATATTATGGTTCATGGAATAGTCAAGGAGATAGAGCCAAAAACATGACCGATTCCAGCGCAATGGTATCAATACTGTACATTGCTTTTGCTCGTATAAATATGTTTTATGATGTATCTAGACCATTTAACGGAAAGCAGAAATTTTTAGTAAGGAAACATGGACTAGAATATGAAACTTACGGAGTGATGCTAAACGAAATCAGGCGTATAAGGAAAGCTCGCCCAGACATCATCTTAATTCTATCATTAGGAGGAGAGACGTACATGATAGACATTACAAAGGATATTGACTATATGGACCAAATAGTTAAGCTTGTGAAAGATTTTGACTTAGATGGTGTAGATATTGACTGGGAACCACATGGCAGCTTCAATAACCTAAACGAACTGGACTTTTCAGAATATTATGTTAAATTAATCAACTTAGTAAGAAGTAGCATCCCAGAAGAGAAATTAATCTCCATATCCGGATCATCCAACGCAGCCTTATCATGTGTATCAGTGAATGAAACATTTTGCAAAGATGATGACTCTCCATATAACACGAACTACTTGTCTGAGCAAATGGGTAAAAACGATGAGTTATACAAAGCATCGACTATGTTATCCACAGGAACTTTTGTCAACATTTTTAACAGAGCGAAGGAAAAAATTGACCTTGTATTTATTCAGACGTACAACTTAGATACGTCTAACCCAAGTATAATGGTAGACATGTATCTATCCCATCTCTATTACGGATTGAAATATAACATCACAGTTTTGCTAGGATTTTCATTAGAACACAACCGAGGTGGGTTCAGCCCAGATGACAGAGCATTAGTCGAATTAGTATCAAAAACAATTCATGACGAAAATCATAAGCACAATCGGGCAGACGGAGTAGGAATATGGCACTTGTTTATGAAAGAACAGATGCCAAGCGGATCATATGATATAGATGCGTTTCTCACGAATGTATGGAAACATTTAAACCCCCAGGTAGAAGTACCCAAAGATGTAGTTACAACTCAAAACCCTGATGACTGTAACAGTATAGATGAATATATTTATGGACTTGTTGTGGCTAAATCAGGTGTGTATTACAAACACAATGGAGCAATATGGAAAACTAGGTCATACGCAACCCGTGCTCCTGGTGTTGACAGATATGAATGGGACTTGGTCAAATTATGTTATGAAAAAACGTGCAACGGGAAGGCATCCCATTACTTTAACACTGATTATCAAAGTGGATCTATAGTTATATGGAAAGGAGAAGCTTTCACTATTAAATGGTGGCAAGCTGGACCTCCTGAAGGAGCGGCGTTGGAAGCATATGAAAAATTGGAAGCATCCGCATGTCCAGGACTCTCGGAATGGAACAAGGAGCACCCACATAAGCCACTTGAGGAAGATATCCCCTATGAGCAGGAGCAAGACGCGCCTCTGTAAAATGTGACCACAGAATTACATATTTCACGCGTTTGGAGCGAAGCATACAGGTGCAGATCAATGCTTCAATATATTATCACATTCTTTTTTTTTTTTTTTTTTTGTATCACCTTACAAAGAGGTTTTTTTTTTTTTTTTCGTTTTAGCTTTATAGTGTTAAGTTTGTCTTTTATGTTTTCGTGCGTTTAGCTTAAAGTGTGTTTGTTTTGTTTTTTTAATTACGACTTCTTCAGCTTTGAAACGAATTATAAATGCGTTGGCATTTAGTCGCGCTATATATACATAAATTAAAAAATATGAAAATACAATACAATAGTGAAGGAATTGTTGAAATGTGCACTCGCATGAGCACCTGGACATGTATACCTAGGCATCCACTTTCCTACGCACAAATCATCACAGTTTGCTCGTAAAGACTGCAAAAGCAACAGTTGGACCGCAAAAAAGGTGCATATAGTGTGAATAAAATTTTCATAATATGCGTGTGGAGGTGTATTGCAAATGTTTAATGAACATTTATTACGCAAAAAAAGGAAACAGAAGCAACGGCCTGGTAACCTTTTTAAATATTTTGCAGGCACAGGGAGAACATTTCTTCTCTCGGAAAATTTACATATTTGAATTTCCCATTTTACTTGGCTCCACACTAATTCGATTCACACTCCCTCGTTTAAAGCAGTTTTAACAAACATAAAAATATAGCAGTGTATAAGGATCACATACATCATTTTAAAATTTGCAAAAGTTCATCCATTCGAGGAAAGGATAATCCATTTTTCCTCGCACGTAGTTATTACCAAGGAGTAAAAATTAATTGTGCATTTATTACGTATACATTTTGCTCCTTCGGAAAAATGATAAGAACTGTCCCATCCTTTTTCATTGCAAAAATGATAAACAGTAAAAAATAAAGTTCCTTATACATATTAAGAATTCTCTCATTTTAAAATGCATAAAAATTCATATTCAAATATTATATGGAAAATTAAAGAATAGTTATTTCAATTTTTTTGAATATTGTAATAAAACTGGACGACCGGGGTATCGATCCCCGTACCTCTCGCATGCTAAGCGAGCGCTCTACCACTTGAGCTAGTCGCCCTTAATCAGTTTTCACTTCATCAAAAGCTAATAAGATACGTGCCACCATATATTAAGATGTATTTAACCTTATTTCCGCAACATGGGCATTACTACCCACAGCAGCATTTTTCCCCTCCAAAAAAAAAAGATTAAAATCAGAGCGTATAAAAATATACAAGCGTCCCGCCTCCCACTAAGCAGCAAATAGGTACGAAAATAATCATCTATTTTTTTGGCCCCCCCGGTGGATGCCAATTCATATGCAAACAGTTACAAATATATATACGCACAATTGGAAATTCTTTAAAACATTTTTAAGGAAAAAAAAAAGAAAAACCGTTATGAAGTCAATATATCTTCAACCATATCTTGAAAAAATACTTCCACCTCCAAATGAATTTTTACGCAAAATTGGCATTTATATATGATCGCTTAGATGGTGGGATAAAGGGTTCGCACATATAAGAATGGAAAAAGCGAAAGTGGAAAAACACCACGCGCGATACGTGATAGATAATACACTATATCTTACAATATGCTTTCGCATTATATTATAACCAATGGAAAAATTCTACTAAGCATACCGATGATAGCTCAGTTGGTAGAGCGGCAGACTGTAGTTGTAATGGTTATCTGTTGGTCACCGGTTCGATTCCGGTTCATCGGATTTTTTTTTCTCACGAAAAAATTTTAGGAAAAAAATAAAGGAATTTGTGCAAGCTAAGATGAAATTAGAAATGTATAACACTAAGGAAAAATAATAAAAAGAAATATGTATTGCCTTCTAATTTTATAGTGTTAAAATCAAATGTTTACCTTTTTAGCCTTTTCAAATTATCCGCTTAGCTAATCGCCCGACTTTTTTCGCTCCGTACGCTGTTCACAAATATCTTATAAATATTATTGTTAAACGTTGCGAACGATAAATTTATTCCGTGTACGTTTAAAAAAGAAATTTTATTGTTCCCTTCTAACTGCGTTTGTGTAAAGAAATGCGAATGAAGACGTAAGGCAAACCTTCTACAAAAATTTTCCCTAAACGCTCCTCCCTGTTCATGTTCCGTCCTTACTTTGTACTGCTCATGATTGGAGAACTAATTTTTCATCATGCAGGGGAACTTTATGAACTTAAAATTCAGATACAAAATACGTGCGTTCAAAATTAAGCCTCCTTTGAACAACAAATGAACAAGTGTGCACACGGGTTAACAGGTTTTGATGCCCTTAGAAAATAAAATAAAAAAATGTGTACATTTATGTATATGCAAGAAAAAAAGGAAATTATATTTTTTCCCATTCATTCTTCATTTACAAAACGAAGTTGCGCCCTTCCGCATATAATTGCTGCTCTTCAAGCAGCTTACACGGAAAGAAGTGGAAGTTGCGTCATATCAAAAAGGTTTTCTTTTCCCCCCACGTCTCACCCTTTGTGTATTCTTTTTTTTTTCTTTTTAATGAAAGCGAATTAAAACATACACTGATGTGTTTCATTTGTTCATAACAAAATTTAGTGTCACAAAATACTGTAAAGCTAAACGCGTTAAGCGAAAGTACGTCTTTGTTTTCGTTTGTCAGCACGTGTAAAGCTAAATACATTGGTATGTAAAATTTTATGCCATTAGGCATTATCCGTAGTGTTATAAATGTCCCCCCAAAACTCGTGGGAACTCCTACGGGACTTTCTAGTTCAAAAGATGAACGAGGTGGTGATATGGCAAAAAGTGGACCTTCCCCCCGCTTTGAAAAATCGCATTCTTCAAAATTTCGCCTCCCTTTTTATATTCCATCCATATGGTGAAAAAAATATCCAATTCTGTAACTTTAAGAATTATTTCCTCCAAAAAAAAATTTATATCACACACGTTTCCTTATAGGGCCCATTAATTTGGTATCATCCTAAATGTGTGGCCTTCTGTTTCATTTTATTCCGTTGCATTCTTCGAATTCGTAAAATTTCACAATTAATTAATCCCACGGTGAATACCGACGGAGACACAAACATGAACAATACACGCATCAGTATACACACGTAGGGTTGTACGCGTCCTCCGAATGAATGAGCTAATTTTTTTTGCTCTGGTTAAGATGATATGTGAGGAACTGCAGCGCTTCGTAGCATCGTGCTGTTCGTATGAGGAGTCTCTTCCTCTACCTCCCCTACGTTCTAGTTTGAATTCACAAATATCATATATTCATTGAACGAAACTGTAAAAAAAAAAAAAAGAGCATTATTACATAAGATGTGTATATGATAAAGCGAGTGCACATTTCTGTAAAAGGCAAACATGCTCATACATGTAATACATAGCGCCCCCGCCTTACTTGTTCCTGAGGAGTTTAAGTCTACTTTGGTGAAAAATTTTATAAAGTCTAGTTTTTTCATATTCTTCAAAACGGACGTAATTTCTTCTGCGTCGATTAAGCCTTAAAAAGAAAAAAAAAAAACATCATTACATGAAAGGGTGCACACACATGTACTGCACATGCACGTGAAGGCAAAAGATCCGCATCTACTCGCAACTGGAATTGCCCCTTTGTGCCAGAACAAAAGAGGATGACGGTAAAAGTAGATTTAAAATATTTATGCCAATTTCTTCGTCCCCTCCTCACAATAACAACTTCGCGCCCTCTAACACGTCACAATTTAATCACACAAGGGAATATCCACACCTTTGAGCATGCCCAAAATGCGGTACACCGTTCAACGCTTGCACCTCGGACGTGCTCAATAAAATGAACTCACCATCTCTGTTCAAATCATATTCCGCAAACTCTTCGTACACTTCTTCCTTCTCCTCTTCGGACATGTCAATCGGCAGCTGATTTGAGAGTTCAGCGCCTCTGCTTTTCTGATAAAACGATGCAAAAAAATGGGGTAAAAATGAATGTGAACTATATCGTATTTACACATATGCATTCGCTATCAACATGCGCGTAGAACCCAATTCAAGGTGTTTCCCTTTTTACCTGAGATTTTAACTTTTTCCAAAATGTTGCAAACAGGACGGGGATGAAAATTAGCTTCAATGATGGCAGTCTCATAATATCACAAATGCTGTTTATTTAAAAAAAAAAAAGTTCACACAAAGAGGGGGGAAAGTTTATAAAAAAAAAAATTTTAATTGTTAATTTTCCGGCTAAGTACCTTCCTTTGCGACTTTACTGTAGACTAAACATATGTGTAATGCATGTTTGTAATTGTGCGAGGTGCAGTCTGTGCTCTGCGCAAGACGCAAATTGGGCGTCCTAAATTGTGAGATGTTCGGGTTAAAATGGCAACACTAAAAAATAGCAAGCAGAACACTGCAACATACGTATATACTTCCCCCTAATTTACATTTACATGCGAAAGTACGACTTCAATGTACTTAATCTACCAAAGGATGAGACCGCATATAAACGACTGATGAAAAGATAATCTTTTGCTTTTATCCTTTTTCCTTTTTTTTTTGTCATTTCTCTTAACTGAAGAGGTGTTTCATAACTTCCACATTCTGCTTCTTTTCCGTCCGTGGTCTTTATCATATGCACTGCTAAGATTTGCGCTGTCGGGTTGGCAGAATTAAAATCACTTGACCAGTCTCAACTCAAGAACAGGATGAAAAAAAAGTAAACTTCCGTAATGAGATTTCTAAAATAACTCCGCTTTTACATAATTGTTCCTTCACGTTGGTTATCATTTTTATGAATATAGAACGTGCTTTGAAAGCCCTTCTCGTCGCTTCTCAAAATGACAGTAGAATATTCAATATAAAACGCAGCTTTGAACAAGCTTTTAAGAAGGTTTTCCTGTTGTGGAGAAGTGTATAGGTATTTTCACATTCCTCATATATGCGGGAAAGGACCTTTTAAAAAGGTGCATGTTTTTTTTTTTTAAAATGATGTATATGGAATTTTGTTTTATTTTTCACAACGCATAAGTCATTCTGGAAGTGTACATGTATGTATGTACTTTTCCCACTCGCTTCCAAAAATATTGTTCTCCCATCGTTGCTACTTCCACAGTTGTCCCAAGAATATGTGGGTACATGGGTTTTCCCCGTTTGTGTGCCCTACTACTTTGTTTTAGCTAAATTGTCGCGGAATTTTTCGTTCTTTTTTTTTTTTTTTTTTTTTGTTGTTTCCAAAGCTGCTTGCTCTCTTAGCGTTGCTATATTGAGCAACATATTAAAAAATAATTCCCCGCAAAAGGAGGAAAACAATGTGTTATATATTTTGCATATCAGCAGAATGAACAGATAAGTGGGGGCATTTGAATTTTCCAAATGAAGGCTGAACATTTTCCCCCCTTTTCATTATGTACATTTTTAATAGTTTCTCTACCGCTACTGCCACACATGAGGGAGATTTTATAAAAGGAAAGCGAAACACACACACGCAAGCGGGGACCTACGCTTAATTTATCAATCCCAGTGTCAACCCCTTCTCGCGGCACCCCCTACTTCTGCGACAAGTGATTTAAGACCAGCCTGCGCGCCCTATATCTTCATTCCCCTTCCCCGTTTTACACAAAAAATGAACAGATCGAAATAACACACATATGGTTTGCCTACACGTGCATGACCATATTGCACAACTGTTTGTGCACACTCCAACATGCTAACAACACGTGCCACCACGCATGCACAGGTTGTTGACAAAATGGCTGGTGATGAATCCCCGAAGGACCAAAATTTAATGTTCGACACAAACAACAGCATAAATCACCTGACCGGAAATGAATTCTATTTCTACTCTAACGACGATGCGGGGGTGTATAGGAGGAAGACACCGAGTGAATTCCAAACTGGGGAAGTAAACACCAGTGAGCGTGATGAATTGCCCCCGGTAACCACCAATGATAGAAACGTAAGGGAGGACAAAGTGAAAAAGTTAAAGAAAAACGAGAAAGAAGCAGAAAGGAACAAAACACACAGAAATATCAAAAAAAAACAGGGGGACACAAGTGACTACTTCTACGCTGATAAGGTAAACTTGCAACACACGTATGAGGAAAGAGAAAAATTTGTCTTTGAAAACGAATTTGATAAAGTACATGATGTGTACAATGGGGAAGAAATAATGAAAATTATAAACAAATTAAATTCTATAAGGAAAGAAATCGAAACGGTCATATACAAAAAGTTGGAAACAAAATACGTAGAGTTCCTCACCATGTCTAACAAGATTAAAGACATTGAAGTCTCCATATCAAATATTAAAAATTCAGTGGCAGAAAATACCAGCGAATTGAAATTTCTGCAGGACAAGAAATATAAGGAAAGTCTAAACATAGTTAATCTTGTGACTAGAAAAAAAAAATTACAGAAAATAAACTTAACAATTTTAACCATATATATTATCCACATATATGATAAATTAATTTTTAAAAATATTTTAAGAAAAGATTATGAGTATGCATCTTTAACTTACTTCGAGCTAGCCAAATTTTTAAACAGACATGGAAAACTTCTCCATCACCTTAACTGTATACACCATTTGAAGGAAAAAAATTTGGTAGATTATTTCAACAGATTGAAGCAAAAAAATCAGACAAATTTTATCGAATTCTTATTTGCAAATAATGGCAATAAAAATTTACAAGCACAGTTAGAAAAGTCCTTCAAAATTTATTTCTTCCTTTTTAAAAAAAAAACCTCCAATTTTATCGAAAATTTGCTAGCCCATGTCTATCAATGCTTTCGCAAAATTTCAAAGCAGGTCATTTTTTCCTTCGTAATTGTAAGCAAAAAGGGCGGCAAAATTAGAACTAACCAAAGGGAAGGCAAACAAAAAGGAAGATACTCAGATCCCCCCGAAAAAGAAGCACAAAGTAGTAAGCACCTCAAAAGGGAAGAAATGGATAACACCACCGCACAGAACATTGACGAAGAAAATATAGTTCAACCTTGTGAATTAAAAAAGAGTGATTCGCTGGAACAGAGGATTAATAATACTCCTCCATTTTATCACACAAGTGTACATCAAAATTTGAATCAGAAAATCCCCAACCACGGGAAGAACTTCGCACAGGGTGGACACCCTAAGCAAAACGAAGGAACATCCCAGGGTCTACCACATAATTCTGATAATATAAACGATGATATTACCCGCACATACGAAAATACAGAGGAATTAAAAAAAGGAAGTAATAAAAACACACATAATAAGTCCCCGTCAAATGAGAATAACCCAAAGGACAAACTCCAAATTGATATAAACCAGCTTCAAGAAGAGGAAAATTTTTTGTTCATTCCGCTAAATGAGTTGGTACAAAAATTAAACGAAAAGGGCTGCTTCCTTTCTCTTGTGAAAATATACGAAATTGTCTTTGATGTCCTGAACAAGTATGACTCCCTCATCATTTATTTATTAAGTTATCCAAAAAATGAAACACCTAGTGGCGGTGCGAAAGGGACAGAAATGGATACAGTCTCACTTAATGGTAACAATAAGAACGATCCAATGTGTGCCGCGAGCGATTTTTCAAAGCACCACACCGATGGGGGAAGTGCTACCCTTGATCGAACTGGCAAACCACAGAGTGACCATTCTGAGGATAACGAATTAGTAAAAGAAGATTTCTCGTTAGAGAATGGACACACCTTGGACGATGCCAACGGGGAAGGAAATTCCCCCCAAGGAGGAGACCACCCTGATAACTTCACCTTTTACGACCTGTTCAACGAATATAGAAGCGAAAAACGCTTTCCCACTTTCTCAAAATTTTATCACATGAGCGATGGTAATAGTTCTTCCCCCCAAATAACTGATTTTGTAAAAAATGTCGATATTGAAAATTGTCCCTTTGCAGAGTATTCCCAAAAAATTAAAGAAAAAATTGAATTACATTTAAAAGGAAGGAGCATCCATTATAACCATTCCGAAGCCTTCCTATATTTCGCACTAGACAATGCGAATAAACTGATAAGTGCGAAGAATAAGTTCCTAAAAAATATAGAGAAAGCGCTCAAAACGATTATCGAACATATGAAATTTGAGAACTTTGGTTTTAATTACATATTCCGGTTTGCAGTGGTCACCATTATGTTTTGCCTGAATTCGTTTCTCTTCGAGAGGAACTCATCCAACGGTCGCATCTACCATTTGGTGGTGGTCAACCCGAGTGGAATTCTTGCAAACAAAGTGGACCACAAAAAGGAGGTTCAAAAGGGGGACGTAACGGAGAGCCAACCGGAGGGACAACAAAATGGCAACCCCCCAATTCTGCACAACAAAGAGCAAACCCACGATAATCATCTAGAACACCACGCACACATCGAAACAAAGGCGCTAAATTTTATTAACAAAACCGAAGGGGAGTTGCCAACCTATCCAGATTCTCACCAACTGGGAAGTAAAATGAAATGCACTGAAGTATCACACCCACACGCAGCTCATATTGTAGATAACAAATCGAGCGAGAAGAGTCAACCGGGAAGACATAATTACCAATCAGACGTGGAACAAATATGCACGGAATATTTTCTGAATGAAAGTGTACCCTTCCCCTTTGCAGAAGAGGAGAAACGAACCCAATTCTTCTACGATCTGCTTAAAAGTAGTCTCATTTATCAAGAAATGGAAAAAAAAATTAAAAATAATTTTCCCCATTTTTTTTACCTTAATGGGAAAAAATTAAATGACGCCATTAATAAAGACAACTGGGTTCGCATACCTGCAAGGATAAATCAATGCATCTTTAAAAAGAAATTTCATTTTTTTCACGTTATATCGCTATATAAGAAAACGTTTTACGATTTTTTGAATGTCCCCTTTTCGGAAAATCCCCTAATCACTTTTAACTTCAAGAGGCTAGAAGAAAAGTTGTGTTCCGATACGGACCTACCCCCCGAGTATACGAACGCGCAGGGACACGAAAAGTGGCTCTCATCTAAATTGAGTAATCATCCGAAGAATGACACCAGTTGGAGTAAATGCACCACCCTTCATAATGATCCATCCGAAGTGAAAAAAAAAACGAACAACCGCAAAGCGGACGAAACGAGCGAAGAGACATACTTAAACAAGACAAACAAAATGATGAATAAGAAGGAAAATTTCCACATTATTAACTTTGATATAGTTGTATCAAAAAGTAGCAGCATGCTCATCTTCGTGTTGCAGAATTATTTAATGCTGGAGGAGCTCCTGCCCAATTTGAAGGACGAAATAAAGCAGTACATGTTAAAAGTAATCGATTTTTACATGTACATATTATGCTGCTATTTTATGAAAAGGGAAACCTTGGAAGAACTCCTCCTTGACTTAAAAAAATACAACGACAGGTTAGGCATAAACAACTTATATTTTATTATAAAGAAACAAGAAAAGTACAAATATTTGTATAACTTTTTAATTTTTTACACTGAAGAAATTAGGAATAATTCGGATAATTATCACTTCCTGGATGCTCATAAAAATTCCCATCACCCTTTCCAAAATAAATACAACGTAGCAAATTGTACCAATGTGACAGATGGTTTCTGTCCACCTTTCAGCTTAAATAACTTTAGTAAAATTTACAGCTCCACGTGTCACTACGCCATTTCGGAAAAGATAATTGCCATCGAGTCGTTGTACTGCTTGGTTAGCAAATTGAAAGAAGAAATAATGCAATCGGGGGGGGTCAAAACGGAGGAAAAAACGGGCGAAGTTGGAACGTTCAGCGGGTACAAACATCTGCCAAATGGGGAACCAAGCCAAAAGAAGAATATCCAGCGCAGCAGTACTATGAGTAACCACCGTAGTGACGCAGAGTGGGCTTCCCTTAGCCCCTTCTTGGAGCAAAAGCTGCACATCGTGGATGAACTGCGAATTTTAGCTTATTGCGATTCGCTGTATGAACTTGTAGACAGCAGTAACTACATCAGTGAAGTTGTGAAGTTAGTTAACGACGCGTTTAATACGCTCGGAGGGGACAGGAACGCAACGCAGGGTCACAACATCGGAACAAAAAAAGATTTACAGACAAATATACAGACAAGCTTACAGACGACCTTACAGACAAATTTCCAAACGCATATGAACCAGTTCATGAATTTATACATTAACATACTGAATGACGCGAAGCGAAAATTAACCTTCTGCTGCGACGGGGTCGTATCTGTCGTAGTGCACTACCTACTGTGGAATTTAATAAATTACATTTTTAACTTAAATAATATTGAAATTATCCACCAGATTAGGGGTGATATGCTACCAGTAGTAGCCCCCTGTAATAGGAACAACCAAACAGCAAGTCCATCTGCCCCCCAAAGTAGCATCCAAGGAAGGACAAACCAGCGTGTGCCCATCCCAGGTGCAGGCCCAAAAGGGAGAAGAGAATTTATGGTGAACCAGAAAAAGGAAGCCAAAGTTTTATCCCGTCGGAAGGATGCAAAATTAGGGGGAGCCAACCTTGTTAGTAATAATAAATCGGACATAAGGGAAGCAAGTACACAAAAGAGAAGTGATGATTATACAAACAGCAGCAACAGTGGCAACACTAATAAGGATGCACCTCAATACGTAGTAAATACCTTAAAAAAATTCTTCAGCACAATTTCAGAGTCCATAATTCAGCATATAACCAATTTGGAAAGAGAAGTAGAGAAGTACTTATCCCAAAGCGAGAGTGACAATAACCCCATTTGTGATGTGCGCAATTCTGTGTACATGAATCTATACAGAGAGCTAAAAAATGTGCACTCGGAAAGGCACAGATTTTACTACATTTTTCTCGCAAATGGGATAAATTATTACGATCAGTATGTAGACCTCCATTTGTGTAACTTACCTAAGCTGGACCAACTGGTTAAATGTGCAAATGCAGATTTCTTCCAGTATAAGCACGTGCATTCCGTCATTCTGAAGTACCACTATTCTAAGCTGGTACCTGAGAGCTACGTTAATCAGTACGAACTGAGCGTCTTGAAGGAAATACAGAGCAAAATAAAATCACGCATTGTATGATGGGAAAGGAAGGCCAAATGGGAAGCAACTGACCCCACGAAAAGCACACTCGTGTGTGCGCGAACCTGTACATACATGAGCGCGACGCCATACACCTGCTCGTGCGTCATCTACAAAAATGCATAACTTGTAATATGCAAATGGTTAGGGGTGGCGAGAAAAGTTACTCTGTGCAGACTTCAAAAATGAGCTCATTTGCTCCTTCGATCAGCCTTCCATCAACCTTCCATTTGAGCAACTTTTTTTTTCGTTTTCACTTTACACTTTCGCGACTTCCAAACGGACGACGTCATTAATGCAACTTTACCCCCATGACTGCAACACACTCTTCATATGGCCCGCACTTCCATCCGCACAAACGCTTTTTGATGAATTAAATTTGCTATGAAAAAGTTTTGACGCGGTGTCGCGCGAAGGTACATTTTGCGCTGCGCTGTAATGTGCACAATTGCGTACATATATACATATGCATATGCATGTATTTATTTATTCGTTATTTTTTTTTCCACGATTGAGAAAATCATGGAGCTGAATTTTTTTTTGGTAAACAGTGTGATCATTTTTTTAAAAAAGAAAATTGGTTCGATCCTCTCCTGCTGGATCTCCAAGCTGATTAAATTTGTTTTTTAATCCCCCAAATTTGCATCATCCAAATAGGAAGAGGAAGCGCCTCCAACTCGATAATTTTTATTTCCTCTTTTTACGCGCGCTTCCTACGGGGCCACCCCAAAATGAACAGCTACAAACCGGAAAACGAAAACCCCGTGTTGTACAACTACAAGGAAGACGAGGAAAACCACCATATCCTTAACGAGCAAACGATAAAGGAGCACCTATATAACCCAAGCGACCTGTGTAACCTAAACTACGATGAAGATCAAATAACTGTAGACGAAATTTATGATATGCTAAGGGATATAAAAGACCCCGAATATTCCTACACATTAGAAAATTTAAAAATTATTGAGAAAAAAAACATTCATGTAAATCTGCAAGAAAAAAATGTCACTGTTTATTTCACTCCAACCATTCCAAACTGTTCCCTAGCTACACTAATCGGTTTAATGATAAGTATAAAATTACAATTCTCTCTATCCAACTGTTTCAAGATAAATATATACATATTCCCAGGGTCTCACAATTCTGAGCATTCCATAAATAAACAACTGAACGACAAGGAAAGAATCGCAGCGGCGATTGAAAATTCCCACCTCTTCAATGTCATCAAGAGTAGCATCACGTACAACTACCCCGTCGTTAACTTTTGACCCGTACTCACAAGTGACCATGGATGACGTTAAATGAGCACCCACCATCTTAATCGTAAGGACGTTATACATTATGCGCCTAGAATTGAACACCACGTAATATGTAGCTACACGTGGAACCTCCCTTTACCTAATCTGCACAGTTCCACCCATCCAAAATGGCCTTCCATTTTAACGTAAAATTTTTTTTGTTTTTTCACCGATAACATCTTTGAAATCATGTTTAATTGCTTATTTTCCCTCCACACTGGATGGGTGTGTCCAAATTTGGAGGACAGTCCGGCAAGTGCTTTTTACCTGCACGGTCGAGCATGGATTATTTAAAACTGGAAAAAAAAAAAAAAAATTCCACATGGAAACAAAATGAGAAGCAAATATTCACGGAAATGGAATCAAATGTGTCATATGGGCATGTCTATCATGTGGAGGGTGCGGCCAAACATGCTCAGATGCACGCCGAAAATACATCAAATTAATTACAAATTGCTGTGCATCTAATCTTCAAAAAAGCGTGCACGGTAGGACACAATTAGTAAAGCCAATCTAGCAATCAAACAGAGGCAGAAATGAATTTAAAAAGGTGGGAAATTTTATTAGGGTTGCGTGAAGCCCTTTCCACTCCGACCGGGACGAATGGAAAAGACCATGTGAAACTACATTTTTGTAGAATGATAAACAAAGTGAAGTGACCTCACGAATCGATACGTGAGTACATCAAGCGACACGTGAAAGGGTCAACTGGTAGGTAATATAACCACCCAAAATATGAGCGCATCGTGCGACCAGTAACCCAATGCACACACCCACTACGCGGGCCAAAGAAACTTCCCTAAACGAATGCAGTATATCCTCTCCACGTCCATCCGTGCCTATTTACTTCAAAAGGGGAATCAGCATAAATAGGTACGATGAGAAGGGGCGCATTCAAATGCAATGAGGTGTGCACTCAATGTACCGACTGTAGAGAGCAGCCTTGTTACATACCTACAATGAAAAATTGACTATATTTTTGTAGTATACGTAATAAACCATTTCAGGGGCCAGCAACTCCACGCCGTTCGAGTTGTCCCTAACGAGCAAATTGTTCTGGGGCTCCTCGTCGGGTTCTTCCAATGGTGAACCCACATAATGATCCAGATTTTCCCTTATTTGTGAAAATGAAGGCTTTCCCTTTTCCTCCATTTTTTTTTTTTTCCTCCTTGTCCATTCCCCCACTTCCTGCGACCCCCGCTCTGCAGACTTATCCACCTCGTAACAGAGGAAATTCTCTTTACCAAAATGATAAGAGGAGTTGTAAAAAAAATACATGGGGGGGTTTCTATAATACCCTGTATACAGTATTGGAAAGAGGGACGAAGGGTGGCTTAAATTCTGGATACTAATTTTATTCTTTATAAATAAATTTATGTAAATAATAAAATACTTCCAAATAGGATCATCTATATTTTTATGTTTCGGTTGAATATTTTCTATTAAGTCAAATTCGTTTTCTTCCTCGATGACCTCAATGTTTGATCCTATCAATTCAAAGTCGGAGATGAAGAAGCTCCAATTATTTAGGTGTTTGTTCTTTAATACTAGTAGGTAATTCCCTACAGTGGTAAGGGCCACTAGCATGTCATAACATTTTATCCACCTTATCTGTTTGAATCCTTTGTATGTAGAAATGTTTACCTTCACTACATTCTGTAAATCCATGTGTTTCAAATCGTAAATGTATAGTGTGTACTGCCCAGACTTTAGCGATACAACAAGCAGGTAAGATTGGTAAATGTCTTCACTGAAGCAGCACAACTCGTACACTTCCTTCTGAATTGGATTATGAATTGTGTGATACAGGCATATCCGATCGATGTAGCTGTACAGATGATCGTGTTTTCCCCCGTGCGTTGGTAAACTCTTGTTTTCCCCTGTACCGGTAGTAATGTTATTTTCCAACTGGGCCGTCGCTCCTTCCCTTGTGCACTGCTGCAGGGAATTCCCCTCATCCGATACGGATATCCGATTCGAATGGGAAAACCCCCCCATGCAGTCCACACTATACTTGTAAGTAACCTTGTACAGGAACACCTTTTCCGATGTCCTCACACTGAGCAGGTTCCCCTTTTCCCTTACGGTAATATCCAGCGGGGCTGTTATCCCCAGGTGTATTTTAAACAGAAAATTTAACTCTATTTTTTCGCCAAAAAGGTTTCTGTCCTGTATATTCCTCAAGTAATTATCGGACATCTTGCAAATTTCATCCGACATATACTCAATTTTGGAATATACTATGTTATTCCTTTTTAGTGATTCAGCTTCCTTGTTTCCCTCTTCCTCCTCGGTGGCACCCTTTTTCACGTAGTTCATTTCAAATGCAAGGACATACGACGGGGTTCCCACATATATGTAGTGCTTGTTCTTGTCTATGCTTCTATGCTTATTCACATTTTTCAATTTGTTCTCACTTTTTAGCAAACTCTGAGGAAAATTAAAGTAGTCCGTTTCTTTCCTCCCGGAGTAGTCAAAAAGGTAGTAATCATTTTCTTTTTTGAAAATTTCCTCGTTTTCCTCTCCCGATATGTTACCCCTTAAAGTTTCTCCCTTCAGAAGGGCATCCAAATTGTCGTATATGTTCAACGTGGTTGCTAATTCCTTGGATCTCCTCTTGCTCCTTTTTTTGTACACACAAATGGGGAAATATCCACTTAGCACTTTTTTTAAAATATTCCGACTATTTTCATAATTTTCGAAAAATTTCATCAACTCCATGACTTCTTCGTTATTCACTTCAGAGACGTTTGCGCCCTCTTTATTGGTCCCACTGGTGGGCGGGTTACTGTTGATGATGTAGCTCCCCGCAGGGTCTACCATTTTGGCATTCCCTATAGTAACTTCGCTCGGCGCTGCGCTAGGAAATCCACTGGGCGTTTGGGTATTCACTGCATTAAGCAGTTCTATAGCACCTCCCCCCTCAGCCACCGCT
This sequence comes from Plasmodium coatneyi, assembly GCF_001680005.1. Taxonomy (NCBI): domain Eukaryota; phylum Apicomplexa; class Aconoidasida; order Haemosporida; family Plasmodiidae; genus Plasmodium; species Plasmodium coatneyi. The sequence goes on from NC_033556.1 coordinate 101,014, forward strand.
TCGCTAAGGATTGCCTCCCCTAGCGTCCCCGCGGAGCACTCCATCTTACTCACATCATTGACCTGGTTATAGACTATATTTTTCGAGACAGCCTCCTTCACAGGTTTTTTCTTATTCTTCGATTTACTCTTCGAACTACGTTTGTCTTTCCTCATATGCAAGCTGCTCTCTCTGGCTATTTCCTCAAATGTCAAGTTCATCTGTTCGTACGAGATGAGGGGAAGCGTCTCATTAACGTCGACGATGAAGTCGTTCATGTAGTCTGCACATGGACCAAGGGGATGAACCTCACGCATGGAAGGCGCGCATTGGCCACTAGGATCAGCCATCTCTTCCACGTACACCCTAGATACGTACGGAATTTGCTCCTTCAAACACAAGACAAGATCTAGGACGTAGATGTTCCCCCCTTTGTCCCCAGAGGAGCGCCTCTTCTTCTTAAACTCCACGCACCTCACATCCCATATTTCAAAGTTTCTAATTTTGCTAGAGTTCAAACTTGTGTATAATTTATAATAATCTTTGAAAAGACTTAAATGACCCTTCGCTCGTGTTGCTTCGTCTTTGTAACCCCTAAAGGGGGGCGATTCCATCTCTTCACAATTTTTACTGCATTCAGAGATTTCCTCGCTTTTATTTATAGACACGTCAGAATTGGACCCAATGGGCCGCAAAAAATCGTTACTTAAACTACTACTGTTAAGGAGATTCCCCTCTCCCCTTTGTTTATATTCATTTCCCTTATAAAGAAGATAAAAATACTCAGAAAAGAAGCAAGGAAAAAAGAGCTTCTTCGAAATGACCGTCTCTATTCCTATGCAAAGATACAACAAATCGATGTACACTATTCTTCTGATAGGAAATTCACAGATTTTAAAAATGTACAAGTACCTCTTCGATACGCATAGTAGATACTTGTCATTTTTTATAAATTGTATTTTCTTTATATGTGCTTTTTCATCTTCAAATTTATCGTCTGCACTTTTCCTACTGTTGCTTTCGTTATGTTTGCTTCTCGAATTGGTTGTGTTTTCTCCACTTTTGCTCTGATTTCTCGGAGATTTTTTCGAACTTTTTTTCACTTTCTTCGACTTTTGTCCCTTTGGTGAAGACAGCTTCCTCTTATTTGATTTTACGGAGTCTTCGCAACAGATGGAATCATTTTGTGTCTGCAAATTCTCGGGAAAGTCGTTTCCATTTGGAATTTCTGCATTTGGGGTCGCCCAACATTCCTCTTCCTCTTTCGTGCTCTTCAGATCTTCGTCACAGTTGGGGCTTTGTCTGTCTTTCGCCTCCCCCAGGTCGTAACACACGGCCACGGGGTCAACATATTCGGCATGATCAACACAGTTGGCTTGATCAACTTTATTAGCTTTGTCAATATGGCTGGCCCGCTCACCATCGTCCAGGTTACCAATTCCGCTTGCACTTCCAACCTCGTTGCTGCTGATGTTGTCGTTCTTTGTAATGTTTCCGCTCGTACTATTCACATTCTGGATCTCCTCCCCATTGTTACATTCATTCCCCTCCTGTTTTACACTTGCGTTGCTCCCCTTATCATTCACCCCACTGCACGTACTGGCATGTATTTTCCCCTCCTCGAAAATTTCCCGCTTCACATAATCCTCCTTTTCATTTTCATCGTAATAACAATGCTGCAGTAGTAAGGTGCCCGTTAAAACGTGAAAAAAGTAAAGAGACGTCTTGGACGCGGCCACAAGAACACTCCCACTTGAGTTTACGTCGAAGCATAAAAATTCTTCATTGTCGTAATTCTCTAATTTGTAAAAAACATCCTGTAATATATTCTTTCTTATTTGTCTATTGTAAAGATGGCTAATGCAAATATCCATTATAAATCTGTGGTATCATCTTTTTCGCTGGCGTTTTTTCCCTAATTCTTTCTTTAAATTTTTTATCAGTTCATTTGAGGTGCAACTACCTTTCTCGCCTAGTTCCTTTCACAGAGTGGTGAGTGCTATTTTACTACGATCGTTCCGTTCGCTCAGCCTGCTCCTTACTTTATCTGAGGGTGAGGTGACACAGCCACCAAAATATGCAACCCTGCTGTGGTTAGATAAACGCGCTACCCCTGCACGACATTCCAGTGTTCGTGAACAAGCGGAAGAGGAAAATTTACAGAACCCTTTAGGAGCGCCCTCAGAGCGCCGATAATTTTGGCGAGGGAATAATCTGCGTGCTTGTGTGTGTGCTCATGCACGTACGATTGCACAGAGTTACATGGGGACTTACCCTCAACCTCACGCATGGGCGAATGAATCCACTAAAAAGTGAAACAATCACAAACACAATTAACATTTAGCGGTGTTTTCCAAAGTGGAATTTTATGTATTCATCTGTTGCCACTTTTAATTTACGCGTTCATACGCTTGTTGCTATTTTTTTTTTCTCTCTTCAATGTGTTAAACTTTCAAAAAGGTTATCACCAGCAGCTTACAAAATTATTCAAAATTGACAATTGTTGAAAGATAAGCATCATTACACATGAACAAAAAAGTTTCATCAATTTGTGTTACTTAAAAAAATGTTTACAGATTTTTACTCCTTTTGGATCCTCATTTATGTGCATATCCAATGAGAAATATGGAAAAATGAAACAGAGCAATGGGCGGCAAAAGGAGCGATAACAAAAACAAGGGCAGTAAAACACCCACCAAAAAAAAAAAAAAAAAATTAAAAGCAAAGTAACGGTTAACACTTTGTTCTTCAGCAGCACCTATACAAGTCATAGGAACTATATCCACACGCACATGGACGTTTTCCCACAATTGCATATAGCACATATATATACACCTGTTACGCTTACAAATTGCACGCCAACTATGCACATATTTTTTACGTTCCTTTTATACCATACCGCTTTTATGTGCGCCGAATGAGGGTGAAATTAAATACTCATATGTGTTTGTGAAAAATGCATACGCACTCAAAACCGTTTTGTAAAATAAATTGCCAGTTAACTTAATCCATTCATTTCGGCAAACGCACAAATTTTTTTATTTTTTTCCTCCATAAAAGTAAAAAAAAAAATTTACAATGCTGCTGTGCTGTCATTTCCTTCTTTCTACAATTTTTTCTTTTTTTTTTTTAATTCAAGAGCGAGTACATATAGGCAAAATGTAAACACCCCTCCCTTTCTAAGCTCATCGCAGCTTCAACATTTTAAAAAAACGCTCTTGCAAAAACGAAGATAAATAACAAGAAAAAATTCCAAATGGTTTAAATGTCTTTTTAACTCCTTGCTATTTAATGGTAAACTTTTTAAAGGAGCCTTTTTTTTTCTTTTTTTTTTTTTTTCCTGTTCATTTTTCCACGCATAAAAACAAATATAGTCAAAGCCAAAATTGAAGAAAAAAAAACAGCTGACTTCTTTCAGATACCCATAAAATATTAAAGCAAACATCCAGTAAACGTAACAACCTGCTTAAAACATATATTGAAGAATAAAATTAATGCTAATTCCCAAATAAATGGAAGCCTTTTCTTACTGAACAAAATGCTACTTTTCAGAAGGAACTTTTCCAGATTTATAAATAATAATACACCCAGGAGGGGCGTGCGGAAGGTTCTGCATAAAAACGTAACAGAGTATAATAGGTATACGCCAAATGGCAACATTGTAAATCAGCAGAATGATAATAACAAACTTGTTAGAGGAGGAGGTGGGGGGCTATTGAGCACCTTCTATGAAAGCTTCATATATGGTTGTGGTTTTTTTTTAAGCAACCGATTGTTAGATCAAATTTTCGGCCCGCGCACGTACGACACGTTCAGTAACAATATGGATTACTCGAATGAAAATGTGGGTGGTCAGCCCCCGGACAATTATAACAGTTACCCCAGTGAGAACCTTAACAACAATGATCCGTCTATCAATGACAACGATTTTCAGCAGGACATAGGTCTTGACGATGACACGTTTGATTTTTAAAAGGGCCCAAAAGATGAAAAAAAAAAAAAAAAATTTATGAGGCCATGCAAAAGTGTGGGTCCATGAACATAGGAATAATTACACATTGGAGATTTATTAAAAAAGCATCTTCTCTTCTCCGAGGGAAGTTGAGCAGGGGAACAACTTGAAGAACGTTATACATCCCCATGTGTAAATATGTACCGAACGCATACGTGTTAAAGATCTGTGGAAGTTTTTCAGCTAAGTGCATTTAAATATACACGCCGTCGCGTTGGTCAATTCTTCAATAATTGGGCGTATTAGACCCTAATTCGAGTTAAAAAATAGCAAATTTTTTAACTGTTCCGTGGGACGGGGCCACGCATCACGCGTGATACACATATAACCAGGTGGATCCAATTTTCTGCCCATATGTACCTGTCCAGCTGTGCGAACAGGTAGGATCTGTCCAATATTGCCTTCGTCGAACTGTGTATGAATAAATTTTTTAGTGAACACCCCTTATTTTGTGAAATAGAGCAAATGTTATAGTGGCTGAGCGAAGTCGTTTTGGGGGAACACCTTTAAGGCATCCATCTTGAAGCCTCTTCGTCATTATTCATTTATTTTTTTTTACCACTGAATTTACTTCATTTGCCTCTTTTTTTCAGCCTCACCGCTGTTATGCCATATGAGCAACTGTTCATTTCGTTTACCCCCTTGTTTTGTCTTTGATTCATTTGCTGTCCATGTGGCAGCATGTAAGTACTTGTGTACCTTTTTTTTGTACTTTTATCAACACAGTTATTACAAAGAGTGTATTACGCTCACAATATACCCAAACAAATATATTCATTTTTGAATAGCCACCGCATGGTGTGTAGCAAAGTTGTGTTATTAAATGGGAAGCGGCTTGAAAGAACGCTTTTCAAATGTTGGAATAATGGTAAAATTACACAAAAAAAAAAAAAAAAAAAAACGCCAAGCGTATGTGTTTACACAAAAATAACGACCAATATAGCCAAAAATGTGCATACCTCCATTGCACAATGGGCACACAAGTGGACAGTGTGACAACACAGCAGGGGAGAAATAGCCCCCCCCTGGGAGGACAACATTTACAGAAGCTCCCGTAACACCTTTTCATCCAAATTGCTAACATCGTCATAGTCAAAATTTTTTTCCAAATTGACGTATTTCTCCTTTCGGAAGTGAAAAATCAAATTTTCCTTGTCGAACCTTTGCAAATAAATAAATTTTCCGCACGCCGAAATGTCGCATATCGTGCACAGGACCACATCGCCAACCCGTTTATCGTCAAAATAGTGAAAATTATTTTCCTTATCGTGCAACACCCCCGTCAGTATGTTATTTTTATAATTGTACAATTTTTGGTTCCTACTGATTTGCACTTTTGACTTTCCTAAAAAGAGACCCTCATTTATGTTTCTCCATAAGCGGTTAAGTTTGCTCCCATTTGTTTTCCTCTCCAAACAGGTCCATTTTACCTCATTCGATAGAATATTTCGAAAGAGGACATCTTTTGCGTTTAAATTGAAGCGGAAAAATATACTTTTGCTACACCTATTCACCTCGTATATGTACGCATATATATTTTTACCCACAATTAGGGGATGGTTATATATGGCCTCTTCGTTTTCGCTTAAATTGTTGCACACGGAGTTTAGAAGTTTACCACTGTTCAGTTGATAGCTACAGGAGGTAATCTCCGAAGGAATCATTTTATTTCTTTTTCTTATACCCTCATTGGAAAATAGTTTGGCATTTTTTTTTATCACCAACATGGCTCCAAAATTGTTCAGCGAGTTGTACTTGTCAACAAATTCGTTCATTTTGTAGCAGATGTTGTGTCCCTCCAGGTCCTTATACTTTATCAGTAATTTATGGGCGCATGGAAATATATACAAAATGTGTATTAAGTGCTTTTCAAAGTTAACAAGCTGATTACTATCGTCAGTGCTGCTACATATGGATATAATTTTTCTCTTCAATTTGTAAAACTCATCCGGGGGTCGTCCCTGTTTGGCGATTTACCTTTTCTTAATTCGGACGGGGACCTCTCATATTTCAATGCGCTTCCATATTTTGCCTTCGAGGGAGTGGCTATTCCGTCTTTACGCAGGAGCTCGTTAGAGCAATGCACCCCGTTGGTATAGTGCATCCCTTCGCAAGACTGCACCCTCCCGTACTCACAGACGAGCGAACTGTCGAAAATTCCAGGGAACAAAATAGGGATAACCGAAAAGATACTTCGTTTCGAAAGGTTGATCTCGTATAGCGCTATCACATCCTGGTAGAGATGGTGCAAATCTATAAAATTAAACGAATTAATTTTTAAAAAGTTGGCAAAAAAGGAACACAACTCAATAGCATCTTCGTAAATTACTTTTGTGTACTTCTTCTGCGAAAGGATTTTTTCCAATTCTTCCCTAAGTCCCTTCTTTAAATCAGCTTTTCTTCGCCTATACACCTTTTGGAGCAAATTATTTTTCATTTTCTTTTGCAAACTTAACTCCCTCTTTTTATTTTCCCTCCTCGTGTGTGCAATAACCCTTTCGTAATAAATTAACGCCTTAAAACTCTCAACAAACGATAGATGGAAAATGCAGTTCGGCAGGATAAAATAAATCTCAAAGAACAATTTCCCCTTAAAGGAATCCTTCAAACTTTTGAAAATGTAATAATAGTTAATGTCCACTGAGTGAATGCTCCTATTCGTGGGAATGTAAATGCCGACCAAATTCCTTCTCATGACACTTCTATTCCCTTGTTCATCCGAACAAAATTTAAAGACATTGTTCCCTTCCTCACATTCCTTCTTACCCTTTTGGGGGGTATTCTCCCCGTTTGTGTTTACATTGTCTCGTACATTTACTTTACCCCCAAAATGGAAGTCATTCCACAGGTTGTAAACCTTTTCGAAATTGTGATCTATGTGCACGAAGTTTGTCACCTGACTTTTTCGAAAATTATTTTCAAAAATGTCTCTCTCGGTTTGTTCACTGTTATGTGCGTATGTGCTTTCCACATAACGTACCATCTGCTTAATTTCGCTTATTTTGCTTATGCACACTAGGGGGATCCTTTTCGAGGAAAACCACCGTTTCGCACAGGTCCACCGTTTTATAGCAGGCCACCCAACAGCCGTGGTGGCTTTCCTCCTCGTCAACAAATTGCTTCTAAACACCGAATTGGAAAAGTACCCCATTTGGATTACCTGCCCCCTTCCCCTTCTACAAAATTTCCATTTTGCCTATGGAACAAGCATGTACATACACAGATGTAAACGTAGAAGTCACCATTTATGTCTCTCCTTTTGGGCAAACAAATTCCCCATAGCAGTATTCCCCCATTGGGGCTGATTCTATGCCCCTCTGCATTTATGCGCAATACAAAATTGGCCACACTTACTCCTCAATAAGTGCGCAAAAATGGCGTCACACTTGTGCGTTCCCCTTTTGGAAAATTATTTCGCCGGGCGTTAAAACTGCTTCTATCTCTTTTGCTCTCACCAGTCGACTGGTAAAGGGAACAATTCCCATTCTACCTGCTCATTTATGCACTGCTTTTTTTAAGGTGCAAAATGGCAGTCGTGCTTAAGCCGCAAAAGAAAGAACCACCTAAAAATATCACATTACGGGATGCGAAGGGAGGACCCATTTCCGGATTTTCGTACTAAAAGTAGCAGTGCCATGTAGTGGAGAGTTCCCAGTTTGGTCACATATTTTTTTCCAGTGTCAAACGGGTTGCTCGCGTGTGGGCATGATAGGGGAAAGAAAACGGAGCTAGCTTTTTTTCCCAAACATTAGCAGGTGTGCCTCACAGCCCTTACAGACGATTAATACGCGTACGAGATGCACACAGCTAATGCCTTTGCTTTTTTCGCGATTACTTTCCTTTTTAATCTTAAAATTCTGTTGGTTCCTCTACAACTGGTGGTGATAAGTGGTGGGACGAAATAATACCCTTGACAAAACGTGTCCCTAATGTTTCCCATTCTGGTTCATTAAATTTGCTAAGCTTATTTTTACACAATGGGTAAAACCAGTTTTAGAAAGAAGTGGCAGATAAGTTGTCTACATCGTTCGCCAAAATGGAGGCACATACATTTTCCATGCACGCGAAAATACCAGCAGCACAGGTTACCCTCTTTGGTACAAAAAATTTAGCACACATTTGCAAGTACAGCAAAATAGAAATGCGAAAATTCCTTCTCTTCACACTCTAGCGGGTTTACCTTTATGCGACGTACTAAACTGTACATGGCTAACCCCAAGAGGAGTCGACTGTACACTATTTTTATACGCCATGCCACGGGGTCATAATAAAATTCCCCCACCGACGTACGGGCTGAAGGGGGGTACCCCTCAATGGGGAGCAACATACAACAATACATACTGAACAAGAGTGACTAAAAACGTCTTATCCTTCAAATTTGCAAAAACAGGAGGAGAAAACTGAATAAAATAAAATGTGCCATAAAAAGCTGTCACATTTTTTCGCGGCAAAGTGGACAGTGACAGACACGCACTTGATGCTCACATGCGACACTTCCCCTATGTTCGCTCTTAAATTTCATTTGATTGTAGTTCCCCTCCTACGGAAAAAGTCCCCCCATAGGCTAAAAAAAAACTGACACTACGTACATCATGCAAAAGGCGACACAAGGTATTACTTCATCTTTGAATTGTACCCATTTGAACCTTTTCAAAATAGTGACCGTCGAAAGCGTTGCCGTTGTTTGATGCGTTATCATTGTGCAAATGCAGCTCTGAGTAAAGGACCAAGTGACGAAATGAACATGGGGTTCACCCCTTTGTGCTCAAGATACCATATGTACACACCACCCCATGTGAAATGTTTTCATTTTTTTCTCATCAAACGTCTATACGTTTATACGTTTATATGTTTATACATGTGGCATGAAGAGGAATCACGAATTACATGCTCTAGCGTCGAGGCATATTCCGGCATCTTCCTCCCAAATGGTTCTTTTTAAGGAAGGAAAAAATAACACAGGTAAAATGAAATGACAGGAAATGGCATGCTCCTTTTTCATGATTCTTTTCTTTGGACTATTTACTATTTTTTCACCTTAGCGATAAATGTGCACTGTATTGTGTACATAATATATACATGAACAAATAATACCTTCGTACTCTTTGTGCATTTTTTAAAAAAAATTAAAACACTCCTGCTGTTAGAACCTCTTATGCAATTTCGCACATACGCAAAAAGAGAAGAAAAGTTCGTAGGATGCTTATAGGAAGCTTATGTAAGAGCTTTAAAAAAGTTGCTAACAAAGCGTTAAAGAATCATAAATAGAGTACACACGAGGATCTTACAAGTCGATTTAATGAGGGACATATAAAACTAGTTTAAATGTGATGCACAGCGACGGAGAGGCGCGCAAGTGTACATGTGTTTTGCGAATAATTCTACACTGTTTTTTTTTTTTTTTCATTACTGGGGAAGTGTACGCATTATATGTACTTACCCCGATATATATCCATTAAGTGCATCCTCAGATGGAGGGGGGTGTACGCGGATTGCATTTTTTTAATAGCATTTTAAATGAAGGCATTACAAAAGGGTTCATTAATACGAAGTGTTTATATAGATAAACGTATGCCCCCGCGTATGAGCACATACGAATTAATGCATATATATATATATTTTTGTGATGATGCATCACTCCTCATTTATTCCTCTTAACTATGTACATACGTATGCAGTCAACGCGTGCGTGCTTTCAAAACAAAACCCTTTTTTTCTTCATTTTTCCCCCTCTGCGGAGCTGTTATTTTTGCTGAATTGCCATGGCGCGCAGTTAAATATTATATATATGGAAGAAAACAAAACACCCCCCCCTTTAACTTCCTTTAAAAAAAATAAAAAAAACATTACATTATACATACCCATTACGCGCACCACTTGTGTACATCACCACAATTTTGCCAATAAATTTTAAAATAAAAAAAATATATTCTATTTCACCATTTAGCCCAATTAATTATATAAGATTGTGCATTCTCAAATATGTACTCATATAGATATATATGCATACATACATATTTTATAGTTCCCAAGTTTAAACTCATCAAAATTTTACTTGTTTTGGTACATTCTTTTACACCGTGTTTTTCTTCCTCTTTTACTTTTTTCCCCCTTCTAATTTCTTTAACTCTTTCCCCATCCACACAGCCATTATTATTGTGTATTTATTTTCAACCTCCAGTTAAGAAAATATATGTTGAATACGCCAATGCGTACCTACATACCACTTGTACACATATTATATATGTGAATTTAGCGCCTATTATCCTAGCATTTGCTTGTATGCCATACGTACATACGTAGTACCTCTTTGCGTGAACCCAACGGAAGGAAGTAGTTCATTTTGTGTGCCTTAAATATATGAGGCTGTACGCGTAGCCTGTGAAGGATTAAAAGCCAAACCAGCAATCTCCCACGCTCATGCCAAAGGAGGAAGCGTCAGCTGAACGAAACAAAAACAGAGTAAGCTTACGCAAGCGCCAACGCGAACTGCAAAAAAATATTCGAAAAAATAAATCCATTCAAGGAAAGAAAAAAACAAACGAGTTTAACATATAGGTATTCTTTTGAGAAAAAAAAAAAAAAAAAAAAAAAAGCGTTTCATTTTGTTAGCGTAAATATGTACATATATTTACATACATATATGTATATATATTAATCCATGTTAATGCATGTCAATACATATATATATGCCTAATTCGTACATTTAATTGCAAACTTCGCGTCAATATACACGGAATTTTTTGCTAAAATATGCACGTGACGAAGATATATTGGGAATAAAAGCAACATATGAGCCAACATTCCCTATGTAGTTTTTTTTTCCATAAAAAAACATAAACCTGTTTTGTTTTTGCGTACTTTTTTCATTTTTTCATCATCGCCATTTTACGTATTTTTACGTTCTTTTTGGCCTTATCCACCTTTCCAACATATTTTCATTTCATATTTTCCCCATTCATTTCTTCTTTCCCCTTTTTTTTCCATTTTTTTTACAATTTTTTTCTTTTTTTTCCATCCCCCCAAATTTTACTACATATTTACTTATACTTTTTGTGTACAGTTCACGCGCGCCTGCAAAGACCCGCTGCGTATACATACTTTGCGAGTAGCCGCATACCTCCCTTTCTATTGAAGGTTCCCTGTACAACATCCGTGCGTATCTTTTTATTTACCTTCTTTAAAGTTTCCTTGTGGCCCAGTTTATTCCAAAGTTTCGTATCCATTTCTTCCCTTTTTTAACGAGCTTTGTATTTTTCTTCTCCTTTTACGTCATTTGTTCGCCGGCAAGTAGAGGTATGCAAAAGGCCATACCCATGCATATATGTTTCTCTGCATACTATACATATGCGTCCATGCGAAAACCTACGCAAGCGCACATTCACACGCGCACGATATATTGAACTAAGCGAGTAGTGAAGATTGTCTCCTTGTGACGGACACAAGCTAGTCGAAGCAGCTTGAAGCAATTGTTCCCTCGTCGTCCATCGGTACGTGTTCCAACACTTCCAGGAACAACCTGCGAAGAAACACATTCGGAGCAGTTCCCACCAACCTCATATGACATGATTTTAAGAAGACTACAAAAGCCGTTAGCACCCTCCCGATACATGTACATTTTTTCCCTAATTAACGTGCTGAAATCAGCATCCAGTACCCTGACAAAACCCACATATGCCTACATTCACAGTTACAATCATATCATATCACAGCACCCCAAAAAAACAAATAAACCAATTTTAAGCAATTGTTCGAACAAGAAAAATTATAATGCTTTTGTATGCAAATCTTACAAGAAATTTAAAATGAATAGAAAATTCTCCAGTTCCATAAATATGAATAAGAATAACGAAAATGAAAATGCTCTAAAAGATAATAACATCTCTGGTTTTAATAAAAATACCAGTGATGTTAAGAATTTTGGGCAGTATAAACAAAGCAGCAGGAGTTCTGCCTTCGGCAAACGATACAGCTATGGCAGTAAAAGCAGAAGCAAGGTATATTCCAGCAGTTACGTTGGTGGAGGTATTGGTGGTAGTGGGGTACGAGGTGATAGCGTCATCGCAGAAGGACGCAGTAAGTACACCAGTAGCCACATCTATACGAGCAATCACTCAAGTTATCATCCAAACCAGATAAACAGAGAAGCGGCAAGAAAACATGAAGAAGCCAGTTACGCCCTAAAAGAAGCGAAGTTAAATACAAATGCGAATTATATAAATTCGAGCATGAAGGAAAACAGAGGAGGAGGGGGAGGCAGCGGCGGCTACCCCCTGAACAGTAATGAGCCCAACATACCACCTGTCAATGAGAGCAGTAAAATCATACAACACAACACCAAAATGAATAGTTACAGTAAGGATAATGTGTTGCGCAAAGGCGTAAAGGACGAAGGTATGTACAGCCGCAGTGGCTTAACCCCCAACAGCAGTGCCAACAACAATGCCAACAACAGTGCCAACAACAGTGCCAACAATGTGAAAAGCAACATGGATAATGCCAAAAGCGGCATTACTAACAACAGTGGAAACGCATCGGGCGGTATTTATCAGGAGAATAATCAGGTGAAAAGTACGAGCTACAAAGACACAAAAAACAGCACAAGCCGAAGCGGAAATAACAGGAACAACAGCATGAGCGAGAGAAAAACAAACATGGAACGCATAACCAGCACGAGCGTAAGAGACAACGAACGATATAACCACCTACACGAGAACCGTGCCAGCAGCACCAGGTACAGTGCGAAGAATTCCTTTAGCTTAAATAAGAAAAATATCTCTACGTATAACTCCAATTTGAGCAGCGCCAACAATGGCAACCTTAAAAAAGGTGGTGAAAGTGCATCTTATGAACAGAACAATTTCAAGAGAGAAACAGCAGATAATGTAGTGAATAGTAACGTCAACATGGCAGAGGTAAATAAAAACGTTGGGGTTGTCATTGACCCCAATATGAACATGAACAGCATTGACATGAGCAACAAACTGAGCACTAAAGATTCTTACGCAAAAGGTGACGTTACCAACAATGATGCAAATGTCGGTGCGAATATCGGAAATAGCAGCCGAACTGGCAACACGCGGGGGGCCAATGGTCGAAGCGGTAACGGGCGCAACAGCAACGGTCGGAGCTCCAAGGGTCATAGAGGGGGCCGCAGAAGAAACAACAACTTGAGTTCAAATATTTCAGGCGTAAATAATGCAGGTGCGAATTATGCAGATGCGAATAATGCTGGTGGGAATAACGTTGGCGTAAATAACCCTAGCGGAAGTACCCCCAGCGGAAACGGCGCCACCGGTCGAAGCGGTAAACGGGGAAGCAGACGAGGCGGCCAAAGGAACAGGAGAAGCAGCAACAACTCGGGTGCGTTCAAGTCCCTCAGCATGATGAAAAGCAAAGATGAAAAAATGAATGAAAATTTTGACAATGCAATGCCGGAAAATGAGTACATGCAGGAAAATGCAAATAATTTGAGGGGCATAACGGAGAATCAGCCCACGCACGGCGACGGCAGCAGAAATAACAAGATGATGTCCTATGGCTCGAACGCTGCCATGGGCGGAGGCCGCATCAGCAACGTCGGAATAAATGGCGTGCATAATGTGCAGAATGTGCAGAGCATGCAAAGTATGCAAAATGTGCAAAGTGCTCAAAACATGCAAAATATGGCAAACGTGCAAAATATGGCAAACGTGCAAAGCATGGCAAACGTGCAAAACATGGCAAACGTGCAAAACATGGCAAACGTGCAAAACATGGCAAACGTGCCAAGTATGCACAGCGCAAAGAGCCCCGAACTCGGAATGAAAAGCTCAGGGGAAAATGAAAAGGCGATCCCCGGGGCTATGATGATTAATGCGAGAAACATGTCCTACGATAATAAGAGGAACAGCTACATGAATGACGCGAATCAGACGAACCAGACGAACGCGCTAGACGCGAAGAAGAGCGAATCGTACGCAAATTACTCCTCCTCCAGTAGCTTGAAAACGATGAGCCAAATGAACACCATGAATAGCATGAATAGCGTGAACAGCGCTGGCAGCATGAGCGGTATAAATATCCCCATGGATGACCAGTACAGTGGAATTAAGCAAAGCGGTAACGTGAGGAGCTCCACGTCCTTTGCAAACATGGAGGCAGATGCATTTCTCTTTCATGACTTCAACGAATTTGTTACGTACATGTATAAGGATGAAAACATTTTGACCCTTTTCTACATACGAAAGAATTACCTGAAAGCAGAATCGCGCGAAGAATTTGCAACCGAAAATGACAAAATAAAATATTCCATCATATGGTCCTTTCCTAATGATGAAAAGATTACGGTTACCGGAACGCATAGCACAAAGAAGTTAAGCAAAAAGGTATGCGTGAAAAAAATGTTACAAAAGTTAAAAAATATCTCCGTTTTAGAGATAGACCAAATGACCAAATGGATGATAAACAGCTTAAATGTGGTTTTGAAAGTGGAGCATAAAAACATGGAAACGCAAGTAAACAATAATAACATGTATTGCACCAGCTTAGAATGGAAAATCAACAATAAAATGTATCACTCCATGGGCATACATGAACATGAGAAAATTGCCGAAATTATTGCGACACAGAATTTGTACATGATTCTGTATGACGTCAAGGATCAGTTGGTTAAAGAAATGGAGAGTGGCAAAATGGCTAGCCAGCACGGCGCCGCATGTGGCATGAATAGCGGCAAGGCACACGAAAACAGCCTCTTCGATAAAATGATGAATAACAGTAATAACAAAGGTTACGATGATCAGGTTGCCAATAAAATGGGAGGAAAATACGACTGTGGAAAAGGACAAATGATGCAAAACAAAAATATGATGGATGCTGCAGGTCCTTACAAAAATGAAAACCCCTCGAATAATAATTTCAATGCACAAGGCATGAATAATTGCAACACGTTTTACAATCCGAATGATGGGATGCTGCACCCGCAGGGTGGTGATAATCCAATGATGCACTCCATGCAACAAGGCGCAGCTGCCATGGGAGGTAATGTAGGCGGTTTGGGCAATATGAACCCTTCCGCCAGAGGTACAAACAGCATGGACTTAGCAAATGCAGGTCAAATTGCAGGAAACAACAACCTCAACATGAACCTTATGAACTACCCAAATGGAAACAACATGAACGGCATGCCCATTATGAACGATAAGAATATCGGACCAGGCGTAGGAGCAGACCACATGAACGGGCTGAATAACCCCGGAATGGTAGCTCAACCACCAGTCATAACAGACCCTACAGAACTGATCGCCTACAATTTAACGAAACAGGATTCGGGGAGCATCCAAATGTTAAGGAACAACATTGCCTCCAGGTACAAAGTGCAACAAACGGAGAACTTCGAGCAGGTGTATAATTTGTTCAAGTGTACGCTCCAGTGGGAGTGGAAAAATGGAAAGATAGCGTGCAAAACTAAAAGTGTCGGTTATGGTACCACCAAAAATTTGGCCAAATGCGAAGCAGCCTACGATATGCTAGTAAAAAATAACCTCATAGAGTATATATCCTCCACGGATAGGAAAAACGCCCATTATATAAAAGATTTAATACAGAAGGATGTGAACAAAGCTATGAAGCTAGCTATTCAGTTTATCATGCAGTATAGCAGTAACGCGTGGTCGATCTTTTTAGTTAACCTTTTGAGGGAGTTGCTCATAGATGGTAATTACGACCACATCGATAGGCTTCTCACCACAGTAGTGGAAGTTAGTAAAGAGGGAAGAATCGAGGCCGATAAAATCAACGAAAGTAACAATGCCAATAACAATGCTAATGTGGCTGGTGCAAGTGGCACAAATATGGGCAAAATGGATGGCAATCAATCGCACCGATTGAATAGAATAAACAGCAGCGGTCAGAACCACGGCATGTACAGCAATAATGCAGATGGAGAAAACTACGTAGACAGCTCAAGCAGCCTATTCTTCTGCAACCCCTTTATTAAGAACCGAAGTGACAATAGCAATTATGTGCATAAACTGGTATCCATAGATTTATGGGAAAAATTAATCGACGAGTGTGTCGTTATTTTAAATGACAAACTATGCTTCCACTGCATAACCCTCTTGAAGGATGTAGAGCTGGATTACTCCATTTTCATTTCCAAGTGTGCACATGATTATTACAAGAGGTATAGAATTATGTTAGCGTTAGAATTTCAAGCCAATTTGTCACAAAGTATTCAAGAGAAAAGGGATTTCGAATATCTGCATGAAAATAAATCGTTACTGTTAAAGGTGAAGAGTGCCACTATGCCCATTTTGTCATTCACCTGTACCTTAACGTTGGAAGAAAAGGAATGGATGAAGTCGACACAAATGAGGGAAGACGATATTGTTCTACTAAAACCGTGTGACTTGATGCTTACCGATGAAGATGCCTGGTCCAGCAGCCTCATCGGTACTATTACAAGTACAAAGAGTGACAACACCGTTTACAATATCAACGTGAGAATATTCTCTGCTGAAAATACGAGAAAGGCAAATGTGAAGTATAGCAAGTATAAGCTCTTCCTCCTATTGAACATTGTGACACATGAAAGAATGCTGCAAGCGCTAAGGGCTATAACGTTTATTAGTTCCATCCCCACAACGAACCAATCGCCCTACGTGTTCACCCCAGAAATTCGCTTCCTCATATTGCATTCCTATAACAAATATTCAAAGCACATTGCGCAGACGGGCAAATTGAACCACGAAATTGCAGAGTACGAAAAGATCAAAATGGATTTCCACAATAATGATTCGTCCAAAAATAATACGCAAGAAGATTTACTGACCCAGTACAGTGGGCAAGCAAAGAACCCATATGGAGATTTACTAAACGATGCACTGAACAAACAAATTGGAAAAACACACACAGATGATATTGACCAGTATCTAATCGAATCTATCAATTTGCCAACCAATTTGCCGCTAAACGATTCGCAAAAATTGGCATGCCTTAGTGCTCTCACCAGAAGATTAACCCTTGTGCAAGGACCCCCCGGTACAGGAAAAACACACGTTGCTTGTGCGATTATTGACAGCTGGCACAGGCAAAATAGTAACAAAAAGATTCTTGCCGTGGCAGACTCCAACGTTGCAGCTAATAACCTTGTCGAAGGACTCAAAAAGAGAAACATCCAAGCAGTCAGAGTGGGAGCAGGAAGTGACAGCGATTTCCACGAAGAAGCAATCATGGACTTCCACCGATATAAGGATCTCCTAAAGTTAAGAAAAAACAATTTACAAAAAGAAGCCAAAGTTATGAAAGCCCTATTATTCCTCGAAGCGGTGAGAAAGTACAACGTCGTTATAGCCACCTGTGTCGGTTCAGGACATGAAATTTTTGACAATGAAAAATTCGAAAGAGTCATTATTGACGAATGTGCACAGTCCATTGAGCCATCGAATCTAATCCCGCTGGGACACAATTGCACCAATTTGGTCCTCATCGGAGATCACAAACAATTACCACCAACTATCATTTCGTCGGACGCTACCAAATTAGGTTTAGATCGATCTCTGCTGGAACGATTTGTCATGGCAAAAATCGCCCCCGTTCATTTGCTAACCACGCAAAGACGTATGCATCTAAGTATTTGTACTTTTCCAAACATCCATTTTTATGAGAACAAATTGAAGACTGAAAATGTCACCGAGGAAAATCGACCAATTATTAAGGGATTCCTGTGGCCAAACCCAAAGTGCAGATTAGCATTCATAGATGTGTCTCTGGGAAAACCAGGAAGCAAGTTTGAAAATGCTTACGGTACTTCCAAGTTTAATTTGTACGAAATTGAGCCCCTAATATCTGTGCTAAAATCGATCGTAAATGAGGGATGCGTATCCGTCGACGAAATAGGTATTTTAACAGCCTATGATGCGCAGAAAGTAAAGTTGAAGAAAGCGGTCCAAGATGCGTTCCCCTATGAGGCAGCATGTCGAATAGAAATTGACTCCATCGATGGGTTCCAAGGAAAGGAAAAAGATTTAATTCTCTTCTCTGCGGTCAGATCAAATGCAAATAACGAATTAGGATTTTTAAAAGATGCCAGAAGATTGAATGTCATGTTGACAAGAGCTAAAAGAGGAGTCATCCTATTTGGAGATCAGTTCACCCTTGCTAATGATCCTGAAAATTGGTTACCCTGGCTCAACTGGATTTCATCCAAAAGGGCAGTCGTACATATCACCAAATTGAATGAGCACCTAGAAAATGCAGATTATTCTTTGATAGATAAACTGAACAAAATAAACAAAACTGTTAATTTGAAGAATGTCAACGTATCGGATAATTATTTCTTATACGGAAATGACACCGGATTTTCGAACGACTACAATGAACCCCAGAACTATAATCAGAACGAAGAAACCAATTTTACCGTCGGTTTGAATGACGCCAAGGAGGAAGTAGAGCCAGTAGAAGAAATTGTTGAAAACTGGGAAGATTTACTCTGAAAAAATGATCACATGAGTGAAGAAAAATAATTCAGTCGTTTTGCTTTGTATGCTTTTTTGCACATTAAAATTCATGTGTTAATTGGTGCAAAGGGCAAAGTTGTTGCACAGCTTAAATATGGAATCACGCGGAGTGGGGAAGAAAAAAATGTCCTTTTTTTGTAGCTGTTTCCCGTTGGCGACCTGTCCATTCTCCGCAAAAGCGCGCACAAATTTGAACGTACCGAGTGCCATCGTGCAGAAGGGTTCAAGTGAAAGAAGCTGCCAGATTAATTCGTCATATTTGTTTCTTGTTTTTTTTTTTTTTTAAACACGTGCTAATGTGCTAGTGTGCGCGCCTGTGTTTTAGGGCCAGCGTTCTCACTTGATAGCACATCATGCACCTTCCATGCCACAATTTAAAGACGCCACTTTCAATGTCTGTTGTTATGTTTTGTTTACGAAATTAAAAAAAAAAAAAAAAAAAAAAAAATCATTTTTTTTCCATCTAATATTACCTTTACCATTTTCCCACCACACTGTTACACTGTTTTTATATGTAGATATATAATTAAATTCTCACGCTGCGGTGAAGATTTAGCCCCAATTCAGTTGCTTCATTCCGCTAGTACACCCGTGCAAACATTAAATGTGTACCTCCTGTGCCTTCCCCTGTGCACAAGTCGTAGTTCACTGCAATAAGATAAGAACACGCGCTGAAAACGGGGTCGCACATGCATATAGAATATAGACATGTACAAATAAACATATTTCTATGCAAGTACTATGTTTCTGTCCATGCGTGCCTGCGTTGCATGGGTAGAGGGGAATGCCCAAGGAAAGGCGCACCTTACACCCTACTACACCCGCATGAAACGTGCAGGGCATAGCATCTACATCTCATTTTCCAACGACACACTAATATTTTAACGTTTATATATAGATAAGTTTTTTCTTTTTTTTCACCTCTCCAATGCTGTATTGTTCATATGCTATTATTGCAAACGCGTTGTTGCCCCTTTTCCGTTCCTCGTATGTGCAGCGTTAGATGCCATATCGTGCAATACGCAGCAGAATGCGGAGGTTTAGACTCAGCACCTTACCAAGCCGTATACCACACAATCCACGGGGCACTAAACCATCCAGTTTTATATAGCAACATTTTTTTTTTTTTTCACCCTCTATTTTTTACAACGAACAGTTAACTACCCCATTAAAGTTACAAATTAAGTTTTTTTCCCTTTTATTTTGTACGCATATGTGAGGATAAAAAAGACAAGAAAAAGTTTCGATACCTGCTGAACTCGGTGCTTAGGTTGGTACTCTGTCACACGGGTGAGGGAGGTGCCGAACGAACGGCTAGCGCAGGCACGCGCAAATGTATATATGTACCTATGTACAAATGAAGCATGCAAAGTATGCACAATTGTTTTATGGGCGCGCACACCCTCACACATCCCGGTTGTACTCCGAAAAGGCTGCACCCACTGCTAAAAAAAAAGAAAAGATAAAGAAAAACGCGACAGAGTTATGCGAAATATAACACAGTAAATCATGGTATGGGTAACGCAAAATATAATTTCCCCCTCTTGCGCGTTCTTTTCCAAAATGTGAAGCTTAAAGGCAAAATGGAAATTTTTTCATGCCCCAATTTTCCCGCCCCCAAGGAAGGCATTCTATTTTCCCCCTTTGAATAATTCCCCCAGGTGCTGAAAAGCGTTTTTTTTTTTTTTTTTCTTTTTTTTGCGTCACCTTTGCCAGGTGCTGCTTTTTTTTATTCTCCTGTGTTTGTTTCCTCCACCTTTGCACGCATAATTTTTTTAAAGTAACTTTCGAAGGGGCACTTTTAAGGATACTCACGCTTTTACTCGTTCGACTGCGTGGAAATATTTGTGTATCCCCCGAATCAATTGAATAAATGAACAGCTCACCAACTTAGCTAAAAGAAACAAAATTGTCCTAATTTGACAAAAAAAAAAAAAAAGCAATCTGAGAGAGTATTTTCACCCCCACATGCAGCATAATCGCACATTTTGTCCGAATGTCTATATGTACACACATTTATATGTGAAAAGGAGGGCACTTAATCCATGTTCCCCATTATGCCACGTAATTTCCCCCATGTATGAAATACTTTAAGATGGGTAAAAAATGTCTAAAAAATGAAACGATGCAACTTCCTCTTA
Source organism: Plasmodium coatneyi (assembly GCF_001680005.1). Taxonomy (NCBI): domain Eukaryota; phylum Apicomplexa; class Aconoidasida; order Haemosporida; family Plasmodiidae; genus Plasmodium; species Plasmodium coatneyi. Next base: position 121,647 of record NC_033556.1, read on the forward strand.
GTTACTTGCAGGGGGGTGCCACTTGTACACATATGCGTATATATGTGCATGTGGCACTCATACAAATGTATGCTGACTCTACTTACTCATCACTACCATAACGCTCTTCCCCCCGTGTAGAAGATTTAGCCAAAAGCGGAATCTACAGCAAACAGTTCTCCCTCAGCCAAAACAAGCACAGCAGCGTAGGACACGAAAACTCATAGAAACAGATCCACCTGCAAATATTTCTGCCAGTGGATTCACCATCAATGCCCCTGTGCACGTGCATCAAAGCAAATAGTCACGCAATACTTAGTAAAATCCATTTTTACGACCACCCCCTGTGTGCTCCCACTCGTAGGAAAGGTTGCAGAGACTTGAAAAGAGACTGAGCGGGCTACACTTCAGCATCGAATTGCAGAAAAATGAAAAGATTGACGTAATTTAAAAAAAAAAAAAAAAAATCCTAAATGAAAAATGCATGATGCGTAGTAAAATAATATATGCGCTCTCCTAACGCTGTCACATTTTCCTCTTTGTCGCACTTTTAAGAAACTGAACGAGAAGATCAACATGCTGGAGGAGAAGCTGGTAGAAATGAACGAAAACTCAAATAGGACCTTCGAAAAATTAAATGAAAAGGTAAGGACAGTCATCATATTCCTGGAGTGGAATCTACCACAACAGTATAGGACGACTATCCTCATATGCCGATCAAAATGAAATAGTTATTTTTTCATTCCATTGGGCAATTATATAAAATGATGTTCCCCTTTTTCACTCACTCAATACATGCGTATGCGCATGTACATGTTCACTTGCAGCTGAACGACATCAGAGCGGACGTCAATAATTACAAGACCGAATTGGAAGAGTTCAAAAATGACCACAAGAAAAAATTAGAAATCCTCCAGAAGAAGTAAGCAATCGCGTGGTAGTGCGGATGAATGTAGCCAGGGTGGATATAACCCCCCTAAGGGTCTCCTAAGATTACAATTTTGCAGGTGAATGCTTGCACGGGTTGATGCGTAGGTCCATCATTTGCTGCACATTTCCCCCAACAGGGCTGAAGAATTCATAGACAAAGAAAAGGAAGAATGGAACAAGCTTAAAATAAAATTAATAAAGGATTTTCAAAATAAGACTAGCTTACTGAAGTACTAAATCACGTTCATACTCATGCTCATGCGTATACATACGATTACATGCTTAAGCATATTCCGCCCACTTGTTTGTCCTCCCCCTTTAGGGAAGAAATGACCGAGGAGTACGGACTGTTGCAAGAAAAGGAAGAATCGCTCAGAAGATTTTACGACGTAAAAAGCCCTTCCACCATTTGATGCGCGCTCCTCACATGCGCATCATTCCTACGTGCATGTAAATAAACCGAAAAACACGATATACAGTGAACCACCCATGAATGCGTCACCCCCATTACACACTAATTCACTCACCCACTACAGAATGAAATTGCGAACCTCAAATCGGTCGTTCAAAATGAAATAAACGAAAGAATCAAAACAGAAAAAATTATCCTACGGGATGTAGATGATAAAGTGAATGAAATTATTAAAATAATTAAAAATGAGAAAATCACCAGGTAAATGTTGAGCGTTTTGCACAAATAGCAGAAGAGGGTGCATCAAAGAAAAAAGGGGGTGGGGGGAACTTCTCTTTGCTTTCTTCCTAACGACTCATATGTAGTGGCAGAGTGTACACTTGGATACGGACATGGATGTTAATGCGGATGCGGGTGCACACTTTTCCATTTACTCATTCATGCCAACTCCCCCTTTTGCAGGGAAACCTACTCGGAAAATCTGGTATCCCTCATGGAGCAGTACTTTTCGCGAATAAAAAAGGAAATTGATAATGTATGCAAATGCTAATTGGATAACAACGGGGGGACAAGTAGACACCTATATTCACTCCCCTGTGAGCAAAAAAAACAATTGCACGGCATAACGCCAAACCGTCATTTATTCGTTTTTTTTTTTTCTTCTTCAAAGGAACGGCTCGAACGGGAGGACACGGAAGAAACACTGGTTCATTTGATGGAGGAAGCTCTCGATAAAATTGGAATTCCATTCGCATGAAGGAAGGATGTACGCTGTCCCTCTCCCTACGCATTTTTCTTTAATAAAATTTTGTACCACTATTAAACTAATTCAATTCCTGTTTGTAATTTTTTTTTGCTACTTTGTTGCGAATGATCCGTTCGGAAAGAAATTTTTTTTTTTTCCAAATTTGTCCCTTTTCCTTCATTCTTTAGCGCATCACCATGTGGCAACTGACGCACACGTGAAAACAAATAGACACGATGTGGCCTTTTTTTCGCCACACCTTTTTGTTGTCCTCATTTGTGTAACATATAATAAAAACTTTAAAATCAATTTTGTTTTAAATAATTTGTGTGTTTGTTCTTCAAAAACATGAATAAAAACTACCAACTTAAAAAAAAAAAAAAAACACTTCAAAATAAATTGAATTCTAACATTAAGGATAAAAAAAATTGTCGAGAAAAAACGCTTGAAAAGATAAAACTTAACAAACAAAGCAAAATGCTAATGTATTCGCACAATGGACGCTGTAAAAACGGGGAAGGAATGAGTCGTCATCTTCTTCATCACCCTCATCATAAGTAGTATACGTTTGCGGGGGGCATGTCTATGCGTCCACGTCGGATGGAATATTTATTCTTTGAAAAAGCGGAGTAACGTTCGGGATGGGCCTGGCACAGCTTGGAAATGTCTAACAAAGTTTGACAAAGCCTGACATACGTCTGACCTACTTACAGGGGTCGGGCAAGGCGTCCAGCTTGGTACAGTTCAACAAAGTTCTGAAGCAGTTTTTCTCGCTGCACGCTTTGCAGTCATCATTGCACTGGTCCTTTGCGCACTGTTTGTTGCACGAAATAAAGGTACATCCGATGAAGGAGGAAAAGCAGCTCAAGCACGTCGGAGAAAAGTCAATGTTGTGTTTTTTCATATATTTATTTACACATATATCTATTAAATACGGTTTTGCCGATGATACTTTCGCGCAGTCAAAAAGTACTTTGTAGAAATCATTGGATGCAACGCTATTCGATTTGAACAGATGCAATACGTACTCCCTAAATTGGTTCGTTTTTAAACTTATATAATCTTTAAGATTTTCTGGCTTCTCAATTTGATAATTCTGACTTAGGAACTTCTCACCATTTATTAACCTCTGTTCGATGTCACCTGTACATCCTTTATTGTCACTTTTTTCAGCAAATATGCTCAATTCGTTAGGGTAATTTTCACTTGGGGATTGGTTATTGTTGTTAATACCGTTACCTTCCAGGCAGAGTACGTCGACTTTGCAGGCCGCGCTCAAAAGAACGCTAAAGAGGAGGCCCTTAACTGTATAATTCATTTTTCACAATTAGAGAAATGGTAAAGTAACAGACGCAGCGTACTTATGCAATGTCAAAATGTTGTTTATGCTCGCACGGCAGGGGATGTTTAAAAGTATTCAAAATTGAAAGATTCGCGGAAGTTTACAGAAAATCGAAAATTATTTCAAATTTTTTACAACTGTTGTTGTATAGGCTTATATATGCGCAGCTCACAAATGCGAACAGAATGTTGCTTTTTCAAACGTAGAAATAAAACATGGTAAAAATACGGAAAAGAAAAAAAATAATAATAATAAACTTCCTACTAATTTTTGCTAAAACGGAGATCACACAAATAGTTGTTGTTCAGTGTTGCTTGGGTGCTTCAATGAAAAATCATATGGCTATTTTTTTTTTTTTTATTTTATTTTAAACGTACTTTTTTTTATTTTTGGCATATTAAAATGCCAGTTTATTTTTTTTACTTTGCCTATGAAACGTGTCGCCACCCCTTACTACCTTTTGGTTCTTTTGACCACCTGGCATAAAATGAGAAACTATTTCGGCTGGATATAAAATAATACCACCTAAACGCAGAGGAGTTGTAAACATATAATTTCATACGAACGCCGCTGCCTATATATAAATAACTATATATGCACTATATTATTATATGCAGGGGGATGTAACTCTCCTTCTGGTCCTGGTCCACTAAACCACGCTCCTGGTTGTGGAAGCTGGGTGCGTAAATATGAAATAAATGATGTAACATGTAACGTGGTGGCAGAAGCTGTTTTGTTGGACGCGTGAAGCCACTCATACTTTTTTTTATGCAAGGGGCAACGTGCATATATAATATATTAATATGTACGCGTTCATGTATATGCCCCGTTGGGTAGAGGAATAAGCATGAAAAAAAAAAAGCCACGCGCAGCGGTAGACCAAAAAGCTACAACCGCTTGTGCCACCCAAAAGTTGTTGCTTGTTCTGTATTTGTGCATAAGTGAGCGAACGCCATCTGCGAAAAATAAAAAAAATAAATAAAGATAAAAAAATAAAAATAAATAAAATATAGAAAAGCGCTCCAAATAAACAGCTTTAACAGCTAAAAAGAAAAAAAAATAGAAAATAGAAGATACTAATCAATAACTGCTTCACATTGACCAAATCGAATGCCCCCCATTTGGTTACCTCCCGGTGCACAAAATCATTTATATGACCCCCCTACTGCCCAAACAAATCCACATGCTTTCTGCAACTTTTGAAAAATTGAATTCGCCCATTACGCCGCGGTAACTTAGCCAGTATGCATACCCTCCAGAAGCCAATTCATTCCTCTAATTGGGGTATCACACATAGCGTGCTATAAAATCTGTTCATATAAAACAACGTTGCGTGCATATTTGTTTATCCTATGAATGTTCGCTGCGTATACCTATACATCCCCATTGGGGAAAGGCAACCAATGAAGGCAAAATAATATGCGCCATAATCCCCATTCCAATTTTTAGTCACATTATTCACTATTCAAATACGTGAATTTTCACGGCGCATAGAAAGCGTGCTAGCTGTTCTTTCTGACGGATGGCCCGTCTTACGTAGTAGAACAAATCATAGTTTGCTAAAAATAGGAAGATGTTTTTTTATCAGAGTTGCAAAAAAAATGGTCGATCAGCACACATGTGCAAAACGAAATTGGGATAGGTCCGTCAGACTTGCTTGAAAAAATTGAACGATAAAATTTTTTAAGCCCAAATGGGTGCCTTCTTAAAAGGGGGAAACTTTATGAACAACTTACACATTTTGAAGGCAAAAAAATGAAAAGAAATAAAATGAGATGAAAGTTTCACATGGACTGAGATCGTCGTAGCGGCGCATACAAATGACGACGCAGATTACCCTACTATTGCGACATCCTCACTCAATTTGCAATGTTCTACCCCTATGTTATGCCCGCAGCAACGAAAATAGGGAGGGAGTTCTTTCCCGCATGGACGCAAAAATAACAGGGCCCTACCAAACCACGCGTTGGAACTTTTCTTCACCTGTTTATATATCATTGCCGCACATATTTGGTCACCTAAACAATCTAATGGAAGAAAAGAAAAAAATAATAATACATTGTTCTGATAATTGGGCACACAAAACTGCCTCCCACCGATCACCACGACCTCTCGTCTACTTATTATAACTGTACCAATTTCACATAAAAAAAAAAAAAAGTTAAAATGGAAGCAAATTTTTACATAATAAAATTTTCAAAGAGGGTAATAATTTCCATACATATTTAGAAGAGAGTGTGACGTGAGGCAATCCTATAAGACTACTCATTTCATTCCCAATAACGGTTCAAAACATTCGTAGTAGGTCCTGATCCCTATTATAACTAATTTACACTTACCATAATCAGTTTTAATTAATAAATCCTTTTATTTTATCGTAATATATGTGATTTAAATGCGAGAAGGACGTGCGCATGCGCACCAGTTACTCTTATTCCAATTTGAATGAAATAAATCTTGACCCTCTTCCCCACGTCGCCCTTCTGTGGGCTTCTCACAATAGGGCGGAATTTTATTTTTTCTCTCTACGCGTCTGGTGCGAAAATAATTTAGACAAAAAAGTGGAAATGGAAAAAAAAAAAATCCTGTAGTGTGATTATATATACCCTCTTGCCACATATTTTTACTTCTGAACCCCTTCAATTTTGTTTTCATTTTTTTTTTTTTTTTTTTTTTTTTTTGGGGTCTAAAGTGTGCAACGTGGGAAGGCTGTCTTTGACAGATGAAGTTAGCAAAAATGGACAGCACATAAATGCAAATATGTGCAATGCCGCTATGTTTAGTCTCGTAATGGATGTCCCAATTTTTTTTCCCTTAAATTAAAATTAAAAGGATCAAATTTGTAGTCCGTTTGGTGAGGCTTATCTTACGCCCCCAAAGGAGAGGACAAAGAATGCGCAAGGGAAGAAACATCGCACCCTTGGGGGACGCATCTAACTGGGTACCCCACTGCAGTATAGCAGTTTATATGTATTAGCACACATGTGTACTTTCTCCACATTGTCGTAATTATATATATAAACGCAAACTGATAAAACCTGCCCCGCTTCGATAGGCAATGCGTACGTGAAGTGATGCACGTATACCCTCAGTTATTCCACTCCAGAGGGACAGCAATTACTTCGAAGGGGTACATATTCAAAGGAAACAGACAGATATACATGCACACATGCACACACCACATTACCCAGTTGTGCAATCCCGCGTCACCTACTTCTTTCATGAATAAAAGGAAGCAAAATGTTGAAGAAAAAAAAGGACACAAATGTGAAGGAAAAGGTAACAACAAAGACGAACGGAATGAGTTACAAAAATTGGGAAAAAAATCCCAAGGGAGAAATGCAAGATAAGGAGGAAGACTTCAAACACCTAGAGGAGAAGGAACATGAAATAGAAAAAATATCCAGAAGAATTTACGAAGAAAACAGTAAAATAAAAAAAATCAATTTACATCATAAAATAATTAAGGAAGAATTTGAAAAGAAAAAATTAATCGATCAAAGTGATAAAAAAAAAAAAACACTCCTGATTATTACAAAAAAATTACAACAAAGTTACAGAACAACATAAATAATGTGGAGGAGTACATTAACAACATTACAAATGACATAAATATTTTAAAAAGCTCCATAGATGACGAAAGAAATGAGAGAATTATCTACAACAACAATATGAAAATTCTCGTTAATGAGTACAACACTTTAAAAAAAAACATCAGTAATTTAGCCACACAGGAGAAGGAACAAAACTCGCAAAATGAAAAACTGAAAGTGGAGCTGAACGAACTCGTTAAAGAAAAAGACAATCTGGAGAAAAAACACAGAGAAGATTTCAAGATGCTGCAGCAAAAATTGAAGGAGCAAAAAATACTCTCCTCTGAACAGAAAATACACGAACTAATCAAGATGAAGTACAACTGCAAGGAAAGGAAAAATAACAAAATGGCTGATGGATCCGAGGACGACTTGGAGCGAAGAAACGAAAGACACACCACATCCTATCCCCCCAACAATGATAATAACAGTAGGAACCTCCCTGGGGAAGGAAATCTCGCAAATGACAACTACTACCCACTAGACGAAGCAGATTATGAAGATGAAAAGAAAAGAAAACTAAACGCAAAAATAATTCTCCTAAAGAAACTATGCCTGAGAATCCTGTTTATTAACGAATATCAAAAGCAAAATATTAAGAAGCTGGAAGAAAATATCGAAAATATGAACAAGGCAATCAATTCTATAAGCATTTTGACGTCCAAAAAAGGAGACTTTGATCACATCATTATAAATTTAAATGCGTCTAAGGAAAAAAACTACAGCCTCATTTCGAGAATTAATCTCCTAAATTACGAAACGAACGTTTTAACCAAATTGAATAAAAAAATGAAGGAGAAATTTAAAAATATCAACCTACAAAATGACGAAATGGTTAATTTAAAAAAAGAAATTACGAACAAAATGAACGACAAAATGAATCATATTAAGACATCCCTCCTGAATAATCAAGAAACGTGTAAATTAAAAAAAAAATGCTTCCACGATTGTGTCATGTATTTGAAATGTCTGTACGATTTTATCAAACAATTTGAAAATACAAACAACAAATTAAATTTAAGAACACAAATTATAAATAAAGAAAAAAATTTCCATTTTAATTATATCCATAAGTACAATGAAGAAATTCTGGTGGATGAAAATCACCTAAATGACTTTTTAATTTTTATTGAAAAATATATTTACGCCCTTAACTTTTACCTTCCTTCTCCTACATTCAATTACAAAAACTTTATCATTGAAAATCCGAATTTTGGAGTTCCCAATTCTGCCTTATCGGCGCATTCTTTAGACGTTGCTTCGAACGAGAATGCTCAGTTTAGCACACTCAACTGTGTTACCTCAGAGAATGAAATCAGCGTGTCTGAAGGAATTTCTCCACAGGAAGATGAAAATTTGATGAATGAACCCGTAAGTGAGGGGCCAATAAATGTGGAACCCCCCAATGACACCACCCAGGCAGTCGATCAGCTCGCAACCATTGCAACACAAGGGGACCAAGCGGAGGCGAAACATACAGAGGCACATGACCAAAATTTTGCACCCAGTGAAGTGGGAAACGACCAAAGTGAAACACACCAAGACGAACTTAAAAAAGAGAACGAACTAATCGACAACCAAATTGACCAGGAGGATGCGGCGAATAGTCAAATGGACAAACCCATTGCTGAAGTAGAAAAAGAAGAACATACGTTACAAGATGAGCACCAGAAGGAAGAAGAGGAAGAAAAAAATGCCATAGAGGGAGAACAACAAAAAGGAGGGGAACCTCAAAGCGAAACAGAACGAAGTGATAACGTGGAAGGTGGAAATATACAAAATGGTGATGATTTACCAAATGGGGAGAATGAAGGTGAGGCGTCGGAAGAGGCACTGAAGGAGGGAAGTTCACCTGCCGAGCAAATAGAGAATGAGAGTACTCCTAACGAGGATGAAGTGAATGTACCAAATGAGGAAGAGGTGAACGTACCAAATGAGGAAGAGGTGAACGTGCCAAATGAGGAAGAGGTGAACGTGCCAAATGAGGAAGAGGTGATCGTGCCAAATGAGGAAGAGGTGATCGTGCCAAATGAAGAACAGGTGAACGTTCCAAATGAGGAAGAGGTGAACGTGCCACATGAGGAACAGACGATCGTGTCAGGTGAAGAGCAAAGCAACGCGACCAAAGGTGAGCAGGAATCTTCACCAAATGAGGAAGAAGTGAACACACCGGGGGAAGAAACGATAAATGCACCGACAGATACTCAACAAACTTTACCGAATGAAGAACCGATAAACGCACCAAGCGAAGTGCAGACAACCCCCGCAACCGCAGATCCAGAGGGAGATAACCAAAACTACAATTTAAATCATTTTAATTCGCGCAGCATCGAATACGATAAGCTAAAAGAAGAAATCCCTGCCGAATTGTTAATGAAAAAATATGACTCTAAGAAAAGCTCAACGGCTGCAAATTAGGTGTGGAACACAACACACCAAATTGCCTGCCCACAGCTGTTATCACAAAAAAAAAGGTGCACCGCCTTCATCGCCCTTTCAAGTGTTACAGCGACGTATATTATGTGCAGTAATATGTACATCTTTTTTTTTTTCACTCTTGTTTTGAAATTTTTAAAAGACGAAAAAGGAAAAAACAAAAAAACATTTAAAAAAAAATTTTCATCATGTTCCTTGTTCCGATAAATTTTTTTAACCCTTTCAAGGCAAATAAAAGGACAGGCAGAACGCTATAATTCTGTTGAATGACTCGGGGAGGGGAGTACCCGTCTTTAAGTAAGAAGACAGCTTCTCTCTTCACGTTTCTTACAGCTATCCCAAGGGTGAGAAAAAATATAACACATATATTGTGCTAAACCTGCGCCCTTTATATTTACACTGCTGCGAATATGAAAATAAAGCTGACCTCCTCCAATGTAGACTACCGCTCTTCCGTATTCTTTGATTTATCACAGTGTTAAAAAGGAAAAAGGAAGCATCTGGGTGACTACACCTGCCCGTCTGCTATGTATAGGAGGACGTCCTTCAAATGGACGTTCCCTCCAGGTGTCCCCCGTATGCTTAAAAAAAGAAAAAAATAATAAAGTGGGCCTACTTGAGTATATTTTTTTTTTACCAATTAAATTGTAAAGAAGCTCACATACGGTTTGTAAAGAAAAAATAAAAAAAAAAAAAATAGCGCAGCTGCACTTCAAACAGGCGTAATGTCAAATGGGGGGCTTTATAATGAGTGATACACACACCCCTTAAAAACGCACTTCCTTGATAATGGGCACAACATATTTAACGCTTAATAAAGCACACGCACAATTAGTAGACGTGGAACGGCGTTTTTTCCCCGTACGAACACCCTCTCAAAGGACCTGATTTAGCAAAGACTCCAGGGGGGTCCTCTTAGTCATTTTCAACAACTCATATATGTACAAATACACCTTTGCTCTGCTGGTGCCTTCCAAAAAATGGTAAACAGTGATTAGCTTATTCAGGAAGATATAACCAAAGTGCTTACTTCCATTGTAGCATTTTTTACGTAGCATGTGTAAAACCAGCTGGATTATTTTTCGGTAGTAGGTGTAGTTCCCTCTGTTTGGGGATTTTGCGTGCGTCCTTCTCAGCAGCGTGTTGTGTATATCTATGTGGTAACTTTGTATGGTTTCTCTCCCCCTTCGATGTTGCTTATTTTCCGAATTGTTCTTCTTAACAGAACGTTTTCTCAAGCCATACGAACTAAAGTAGCTATGAAGCACTACAACATTTTCGAGAAAAATCATCACCTCGTTGAGCACAAAACTTAGGTCCTCATTTAGGAAGGACTCTTCTACCTCCACTTTGGTCGAAATGGAATTCTGCGCGAACTCCCCGTTTGGAACTCCCCGGTCGAACACACTTGTGCAAATGTTAAATAAATTATTGAACATAAGAAATATGTACTTTACGAATATTCTACATGTCTTCAAATTAGCTTTTCTCATTTCTCTAATGTTCGTTGTTTGATCTGCAGTAAAGTTTCTGCCTCTCTGTTTTGCAGTCTCCTTTTTCACGCCTTGATTTTGCACATTAATGAAGAGGCTAAAATATTCCATATGAAAGAGGTTGATAAAAATGTAATACAAACTCCTATTCAAATTTTTTATAATTTTCACCAAATCTGAGAAGATATTTAAATTGGATCTTTTCAATTCGTTTCCTTCCTTCCTTATAATGAAAGTGCTTCTAACTTTAAGGGAAATGTATTTGTGGAAATTACTGTACCAGAAATTCCACAACTGGAATGAGTTACCTTTACTTGGTTCCCCTTTTTGGATAATCACCCTTTGTGCGTTATTTAGTATAAATCTTTTTATTTTTTTTTTTTCCTTTTTCAGAAGCGCATTTGTAAATATATGGGCGTAGTCCACACTTGGGTAAAACAAATTCGAAACGATGTTGCTTACAAAGAGGGAGAGGTAAAAGAATATTTCAGACGTCTTTTCGTAGCTCTCTTTAAAAATGTAGCCCATAATGTAGCGATTTTTGGTAATTTTATCTATGTGCATTTGGTTGGAGAGAACAATGGTAAGGCATTCTTCCTTCTCCCTGCTGCGTCTGTTATCATTTGGTTGTGTTTCTACTTTCCCTGTTTCGTTTTTTGGCTCTCCAGTTATCGATCCTTCTTCTGACTCACTTTTCTGCATTCCCATCTTCACAAATGATTTCCCCTTTTTGGACGTATAACAAGGATCACATCTTCCGAAAGAGGCCATTTCTTCCTCGCCTTTACCTGCAAAGCAATCCGCTTCAACGTTCACGCTGCTCATGTAAAGCTTCTCATTCTCACCATCCGTGTCGTAAAAATTGATCACCGGCATGGTGAAGGAGGTCGGGTAATAAAACGCTATTTCATCTTGGAACAACTTTTGGTGCATCATTCGATCTAGCCATAGCAGGATGTTATTCCTGGTTATCAGTTTCAGCACGAGGTTGTTTTTGACGTAGTAGACCACGTCGCAGTTGTTCTGGTTCGCCCCGCTGACCCCATTCGTCCCATCCGGTTCGTTATCTTGTGCACCCCTTTCACCATAGTATACGTCGGCACTACCGTTTTGCTGCTCATCCCCGTTGTCATCACTACCTCCGTTGTGCCTCCTCTCTTCAGTGTCCCCACCATCCATACAGTCAAACTGCATATCCTCCAGGACCAATACACCACTACACATGACCAGCAGAATTAAAAACTTCTTCAACAAATTGTAGTTGAGATAATTACTAAAAAACATGGTCAGGTAAATCTCAAAAATATTATTTTTATTTAATATGTTCAAAATAGTTTTTATGGCATTTTTATGATTCCCCTGAATGTAGTGCAGTTTATCCACAGTTTCTTCTTCCTCCTCCTTCTCTTTGTTGGTAACTCTCTTTCCATTTTCATTCCCTTCTTCCACATCGTCATCCTCATTTTGAAAATCGTAAACCATTCTGTGGCTCACGTTGGACGTTGCGAAGAAGCTCCTATCGATGGTGTTACTTTTTTCTTGTGCGTGTGTTGTATTACCATGGTACTGATTGTCATCCATGTAGTCACCATTCTGATCATACGCGGTGGTGTAATTTGCATTTTCTTCATCATAGTTCTGATCGCCCAGTTCCTGATTTTCCGCACATTCTTCATCATCCTTTTGGCCGCCCCCCCTTAAATCATACCTCGTGGAGAAAAGCGCCTGCGTCGCAATGATCAAAAAGTTGATAACATTTAGCGACATAAAATTCGTCTTCCTAAATTGGTTATTCAAATACGCGTGGAAAAAATGAATCGAAAACGTCTTGTTCCTAATCAGATTTTTCAGACTATCCCTGAAGCCCTTTTTCTTGTAAATTTCGTTTATTAAAAAAAACGAGTAGGTCGACACGCAGGGGTTTATGTAGTACGAATTCGGGTCTACTGAATATTTCAACTTCTTCATAAAGAAGAACAAATAAAATAGTTCCTTGAAGGGAATAACCAGCATCCGTTGCTTCTTCTTTCGGCCCCCACTGTGCTGGATACTACTACCACTATTGTGGTACCTTTGCGAAAGGCTATTTTTATATATCACGCCGTGACTTGCTTCTTCCGTCTGTGCAGTTGCACCGCCAAATCTCCTAAACGAATTTAATTTCTTCCTAATTTTATACAGAACAAACGAATTCTCAATCAGCTGGTAAAATATGGACAACCCCTTTATGCTAATCATCCTCACTATAATGTCGTTACTACTCAAACAGAATATTAAAATTTTCAATGCATTCATCGAGAATGTTTTTATCCATTTTCCGAAGAAGTCAATATCGTTAAGAAGGTATCTCTTTAGCAACTTTTTGTAATTCTTCCTAAAATGAATATCCTTCATTTTTCTTCCGTATAGGAGATCACTACTGTCGACAATACAATCCGTGTTGATGCTGCTGTTGGGGTGGTTCTTCATTTTTGCCAGTTTTTCCTTCGCATAACTTTTCTCCTGCGTGGTGGTATTTCCTTTGTAGTTTCCGTCGACTCCGTTCTGCTGATCTTCATGGTGACCGTTCTCATTGGAGGTGTTCTCCAACTCAGCACTTCCCTCATCGGCACTTTCATTCCCAACACCATTCTGTTTGTTATCTTCATCAACTTCCTCCTGCGGTTCTTCCCTAAATGTGCTGCAATTCTTATACGCGCTACCTTCATACGGGCTGCTCATAAAAATACTCGTTCGAATGGTCTTTCCATAGTAAATCATATTTTTGACATTCGCTTTTTCCTCCTTGTCTAGTAAATCTAAAATTCTCGTAGATCTGTGAACACTGTGGATTTGTTTAAATTTTATACAAAACTTGCAGTTCTTATTATTTTTTTCGTTTTTCTTCAAATGGTAAAAGTGTTCCTTCTCTTCATCGTATGTGATAAGTTTGTTGGAACTCCCAAAGGGGAATCCTCTCCTTGTGTGTTCGTTCGTCCGATGGATTCCTCCGTTATAACTGTTGTGTGGATCTACTTTACCACTGTTGCCATGATATGTGTGGGAGAAATTACCCATAGCACCACCAACCTGGTTTCCCTCACCGTGTTCCCCCCCTCTTTCCTCATCTTCGTTGTTGTCATAGTCTATATAAAAATGAATATCTGGGTACTTCCTTATGTAGTTCTTTATCTTTCTATTAATCTCTTGCATATTTAGCAGGTCAAAATTTAAAAACACATTTTCATTCCGATACGACGTGTACAAAATTCTGAAATGGTAGAAAAAAATTCTCAACTTTTCCGCCATCAAGATAAAGCAGAAAATTAACTTGCTAACTATTAAGCACAGCAAAAAGAGGTAATCATAAATGTTATCCTCCAACTTCATTTTATGTGCTAAAAAAAAGACTTCCCTTTTGATATACTCATTTTGGCTCATAATACAATGTGGGAGTTTTGTCCTGTAAAGCTTCAGCAGGAGTTCCCCTTTTTTCATTCTCCAATCGGTTTGGTGAAAATCACTGTGGAGTTCTCCTTGACAATTTAACTGTTCCTCATCAGATTGGGCACAACTGGAATCATTTGCAGCACTGTTGCGAAAAGCGCTATGGTTTAGTTCCTCCCCCGATGGGTAAATTTCCCTCTCACAACATTCGCTTTGCCCTGATCTGTTCATGTGCTGATAAAACAAAAACTGCTTTTCCCCACTTTCCAACTTCCTGCGCACATTCTCATTCATATAAAAGTACAAGCACGTCTTGTTCAGCATGTTGGTATCCATATTCAGCCAATCGTACCTACCATCATTATTTAAATTAAATTCTTTAAATTTCAAAACTTCATCTATTAGCTTATTGTCCAGGATGCTCTCCATAGTGACCGACTTCAAATAATGCGAAATGTCAACGAAGAAAATACTTCTAATATGCACATCTACACTTTCGAGGGTGTAATTGTATGCTTTCTTCAGTCCATTGAATAGATCCTTGTTTAGCGTTTTCAAGCATATGGCTTGCGTTTGGGGTGCCTTCTCTCCGCTCTGATCGTACCATTCTTCGTAGAATATTTTTACCAGTTTTAGGATGAACAGGAGGCTGTTCTTGTTTCCACCACTAAGCACATCATTGCACTCGTCATTCGTGGTCTTCCCAACCATTCGTTTGCCAATAAACGCTTCCAACTCCTGCACAATCAGCCTTCCTACATGGGAATTTCTGAAAAACGCCTCTACCAACATTAGCGCGTCCAAGTTTCTTAACTTCACATATTTGAGGAGCAAAAAGAAGGCGTAAAAAACGGCGTACAGCTTTTTGCCCTTTTTCACCTCACCCACGTCGTGTTCACTAAAAATATACATGTACTCCTTCATTGCATTTTCATAGTAAAAATGATTTTTCTTCCCTTTTACACATAACACTAAGTCAGTTAGCAGATCGCAAAGATGGTCATTGACCATCTTTTCCAGCTTAAATTTCCCCACATTTTGGTTCAGCATTTGCAAAAGTAGAACTAGCAAAATGCAGTGGTCATTTCTTCTTCTTAACGTTCCTTTTGTGAAACTTTCCTTATGTATCGTGTCACCACTCCTTTTCAACCTTTTAAAAATCCCCTTGAAGACAAAAAAGGTAACTCTCTCGTAGCACCTCATTATACACTCCCCCTTGGGAATGTCATTTTTGTAAAAGTAGCCATAAAAGTAGAAGAATGCAACTTCGCATATTCTTCTCACAACGTCTTTGCTGTACTGTCTAAGCAGTTGTCGCATTCGCTCTTTTCTACTTAGCATGTTTCCCAAAAAGTACAAAACGGATAATGCTATAAATAGGCAATTTTTATTTTTCGCCTTCTTCGTGCTTAACAACAGAAAGCTAATTCTGTTTCGCCTCCCATAAACAGATTTGTATGCGTGTGCAAATTTTTTCAAATAAAATTCCGCCAGCATGTCTGAAAAATTCTTTCGAGGCAGCTTAAATACTTCTTCATGCGTTATGCTCTCCAAACGGTGCATATCAATTTGGTCGAACAGCGGAGGGGTGTACTTATTTTCCATCAAGTAAAGAAAAATCATAAAAATGTCATTCTCCTTGGTGTTGTTACAGGTTGCTTCCTGAGGGAGGGCCTTCAAATCGAAAAGGGCAACGTACCTCCGCAGGACGTGCGCTTCTACTTCTCTCTCGACATCCTCACGCCGCTGCAAATGTGTTCGCTCGTTTTTGATGCCCCGAAAGAAGCAATGTTGGACTGTGCTTCCATCGCAGGTGTCATTTTCCCCGCTCCTGATTCCGTGGCGAATAACTCTTTCCACAATGGTGCTACTCAGTGGGAAGCAGCTATCTCCGTACCATTTCTTAACGTACAACTTGCACAACTCATTTAGGGTAGCGCTCATTTCGCCTTCCAAACGTTCGTCTCGCGTGATGATTTCAATTAGTAGGGGCACCGTGCTGGCACCGCTTCGGTGCATGCCTTTTGTGCCATTTCTTAGTCCAACTTTAAAACCGTTTTTCTCCTTTTCGCTACGCATAAGGTTGACGAAAAAGAGAGCGATCTGTTTCAAAAGAAAAGATCTGCAGCTTTCCATGGATGCTTCCTCCCCATTTGGATCATTGTCATTTTGGTTACTGTCACCTTTAGAGGAAGTGTCTCCCACTATTAGCTTCTTCATAAAATATTCCTTCGCATCTAACATCTGCAGCAAGGACAGGATCATGAGTGATAATTTTCCCTTGATCTGTTCGTCCCCCTTTTGTGTGTCCTCTTCCGCAATGATATGGATCAAACGAATAAGGCTCTCCCCCACGGGATTTTTATACTTCTTCCTTTTTAGATTAAACAGTTGGATGTTCTTATGCACGTAACACAGGATGAGATGCGCGAAGTTGTAAACAACGACACGATTCGTTTTAAGACCCTTCTCCAAATGATCCAATAACTTTACAAATAATCCATTTTTAAAAATATGTACAAATAAGGAACACATGGACCTACTTAAATTACGCACCTTTTGAAAGAAATTATTTGCGTCACATTTTGGATCTCCTTGTTCTTTTCTACTTCCACAGCTAGCTATTACATTCTTCACATCTTCGTACCTTCTTGTGTTTTCTACAAATGCATGAATGCTTGTATTTACAGTGGCACTCAGGGTGAGGAACACCTCCACCGTTCTGCTCATTTTTCCAACCAAATGCAGCAACGTCTTCGAGTCAACGTTACCGTCACCATTTAGGTACACATAAGTGGTGAAGAAATAATTAGCTATCAAAGTGCTAACATTACACAGGTTGTAAAGCAGCAGTTCAGCTTCTTCACATTTGTTCTTCGTCCCTTCCAGGTTATCTACGCTGGTGTAATAAAACGTAACGTTATTATCTTGCAAATAAAACTCCAAAAAGGTTTGGCTCCCGTTTGGAAAGGCCCCATCAATTTGAGGTTTATCATTTTGATTATTACTTGCCTCGTTAGTGACACCCTTTTTGTGTACCTCACTGCAGAGCTGCTTCATTTCTTCCTGGTACTCTCCTAAATTTTTTTGCCCCATTTGAACCTTCTCAATTTGCTTTAAAAAGGCATCTACGCTTTGTAAAAATGTTGCAAAACTGACAAAGGCAGCATTCTGCTTGTTCGATTCGTTCTGATATGCTACATTCTCTTCGGACCCTTCCATCATGTTGGTTACACCTGATTGCGGCTTCTCACTCGGTGGATTAAACGAGGGGGCGTTACTGGGTGTATCTCCCCCCCTTTGGCTATCACAGAGGTTGTCCCCCGTTTGTAAAAAGTCCTTCTTCCTCGTAAAGGTACAAAAAAGTTCGCCCAAGCTTCTCTGATTTTTTAACTTTTCTCTCACACTAAGATAAGCATACGGGTTCAATAGCAAAACATATTTTACATAATCCAGGTAGTTTATATACACCTGTATAATATCCTCGAGGGTGTAATCGAACACATCGCCGGCGCCTCCCTTAGTTTGCTTCTCCTCCTTGATGACCTTCATAATTGGTATCCCCTTCAGCGCGAAGTTCAGGTTGTTCGTGAAGAACAGTTCTACTAGGATGACGAAGAAGGGGGAGGCTTCGCCCCGAAGTGGGTTCTCCTTTTGGAATTCGTTTGTACTGTTCCCCACCCCTTCGATGGAAACTTCTCTGGTCACTTCATTAGGTGCACCACTGTCATTATGCACTGCCCTACTTTTGTGCAAGTTAAAAAGGCGACAAAAAACGGACAGCGCAACGACGAATTGGCGCAGGCTAGGAATGCCCCTCAAGAAATTCAAAAACAAAAGCAAATCATCCACATGGGGGGAGTCAAAAATTTTCGTCTTCCTCAGCATTTTGTGTATAAGGGTCTCCACGAAGGAGTAAAACGCCAACTGCACATCTGATGCACATTGATCCTCCGTTGAAAGAATCCTCTTCTTGTAGTACGCCAAAATTGGAAACAGATTATCCAACAAGTGGTAACTTTCAAGCGGGAAATAACACTTCTCGAAAAACAACTTGAGGAATATCATATATACATTCTCGTTAACATTTGCAAACAATTCAAAGTTTCTTATTTCTATAATTCTCTTCTGACTGTACAGCTCATTTAATAATTTTTTTCTCAATTCGCTATCGTCAAAAAGGTTGATAAAATTGGTTACTAGCACAAAATGGTAGACGTACAAATTGTCTGTATTTATGTGGACGTCATTCAGGAAGTAGTGCAACTGAAGGATGTGTTCGCGTTTTTCCTGATTTTTTTCACTTCTCGTATTTACTATTTCGTGGTCCTTGGCGCCGATGTTAAAGGTGTAATCGTCAGAGTCGCTGTCGTGAGGTGGGTTGGCTTGCAAAGTGGTGCCTACACCTGGTAGATTGTTTCTTTTCCCAGGGTGGCCACTATCACGGGTATCCTTCCTGCACACCTCACTACTTTGCGCCCCCTTAATCTCATTTATAATGTACCTATTTATATAGGCAATGTCGAACAGGTAGTACGAACTAACGCGGTTGTAAAAGGCAATAGATAGGTCTTCCTTTATCCTGTTCATCAAAATGGTTTTGTTCACCCCTTGGGGGAAGGGCAAGAACGAATCCAACGACAGTACAAACTTGGAAATGCACTTGTAAATTTCAAACGTGTAGTGCAAGTAGCACATAATAAAATAATTGTAGTAGTTGTGCTTATCTCTTTTCGTAAACATTTCTACAATATACTTGGTAACGTTCCTGGGGATAAAAAAAAATAAAATTTCTTCAATTTTTTTTTTGTAATTTAATTCGTTATCCAAATGGTGCAGATAACTGTTGGCTTCTTTCACATTTTGCATCACCACCCTTCGGTCGATTATCGCTCCTTCACTGTTCATCGTAGACCCCTCTTTAACGGCGTCGTACAATTCTACCAAAACTTTCAAATGAATTGCCTCTCCACATAGCTTTAAAAAAATTGTATTTCGCACCACTTCGTTATTGACACTTTGGTATGCATATCTGTATTGCAATAAGCGGGGGGAAGTTTCTCCCGATTTGTAAGTGCACTTATTATTTACTAACTCACTGCTGCTTCCTTCTAGTTTCTTTTTTTTCCTTCTCAAATTGTCCCCTTTCTCATCGCTTGGTGCTGCATTGCTCATTTTTCTCTTCCTCTCACTTGTCCCCAATGCAGTGGCCCCTTCATCGTGGCACAGTTCGGGTATGTCCTCACCCGGGTTGGTGTCACTCTTGGTGCTCCCCTGCATGTCGCTACAAGGAAGGGTGAAGTACCTGCACACTTCGTTTGGTATTCGGCCCATTTCCTCTTTCCCCCTTTGGGAGTGTTCCCCCCATTGGTCCTATGCAGGAAGAATATTTTACTAACATCAATGTACAGAAGCAGGAACAAAAAAAGGTTGTCGTCACATGTTAAAACGTGCAGTTTGCTGCTGCCATAGTAGAGGTTGATAAAGTGCTGGTACTTTTCTATACTGATTACAACAATATAATGATTAATAAAAAAATTTATTTTTAAGTCCGTTAAGAAGGAAAGGAAAGCATTATTCACTTTGTTCTGGATTTGCTTTTCATCATTGTAGGACTTATCTCTCAACAGAATAACCTCCTCCTCTTCCTTCACGTGACGCGTGATTAAATACTGCTTCGTTTCTCTTATGCAGGTAGCTATATACATTTCCAGATTCGCGAAGATGAGACAGATTCGACGAATGTCTCTTTTTTGTATTCCCATCAGGAACAATTGATTTCTCACTTGGGCGTACTTTTTATTTTGCATGTTTGCGGTGCCATCGAACAGATCACCATATATGTTGGCTAGCTCCCCTCCCTTGTTCTTCCTGTTGCAATTTACGGCCAGATAATACGACGATGCGGAGGGAGAAGAGCCGGACGGGGAACGTCTTTTTTTCCCCTTCTTTTCTTCCTGCCCCTCTTCATTATCCTCCCCATACGAACACTTCAAAAGGAAGATACAATTACAATTGAACTTCTCATTTTTGTATATTTCGCTGAACTTCCTCTTTTTTAACAACTCGTTTATAAAAAACAGCACCGTCGTGTCCATCTCACTCTGCACATCATTGAAGAAAATTCCCACCAATTTTATCACATTAAAAAAAACGTTCATATTTTTATATGTCTCACTTTTCTCCAATATTTTGTAAAGACACAGAATAATGTAGTGGCGTAGCTCTTCCCCACTGCTGCAGTATATTTTGCGTATCTCCTCACAGATCGTGTGAAAATGGGTGTGTATTTTGTCGCTCCTCGTGCTATCTAAGTAGCAGTATGCACACATGATTAGGAACGCCACCCTCACTGCTTCGAAATCGGCCTTGCTGACGGCTCTGCTATTCTGATCTGCCTGACCTGTGTCATGTTTACTTCGCTTTCTTCTTTTCTGCTTCTCCTTTTTTCTATCTACAATCTTTTCCTTAAAAGTTTTCGTTTTCCCATTTTTCTTCTTTATTTGCATTTCTGCGTAGAATTCGCAATTTTCAACAGTCCTCTTTTTTTCCCTTTCCTTTGCCACATCCCCTGCAGCACCCCTGTTCAGTAAGTGCTTATATAGTTGTACCACTTCGTTTTGAAAATTGTAACTGCAAAGAAGAGTTTCGTCCTCTTTGATGTAGTCATCACCTGTGTGGTACTTCTTTCTCCCCTTCTTTGTATCACGAGAGTATCCTTCCTCTGAGTTGTCCCCATTCTGTGAGTCTTCTCCCAAAAGGGACTCATCCCCCGTTGGAACACTTTGATCTTCCTCCCCATCGAGGATCCCCCGTCCTGCCCTCTCCACGTTGTCATCAATCACGTCATCCAGCCCATCCACCTCATCCCCACTGTCCTCCAAATGGGTCAACTCATTTTTCCGCTTCAACTCGGAAACGGTTTTGAGATTCTTTTTCAATTCAATCAAATTTAATAACAACGAAGAAGAACAAAAAACAAAATGAAACCTTTCATGGAAAAGGAAAAGGTACAGAATGACATTTAAAATAAATATTCGGTTATAGCTGAAGTTGTTCAAAATGGCAATTTCGAGAAGATTCATTTGTTCACAGAGAAAAAGACCTACATTTTGGAAGGCCTCTGATTTGACAAACTTTTTTTGGCACTCCTCATCGGGGCCGGGTGTTTTCCCCAGCTTGTTCCGAAGGAGCCAATTCAAACTGTAGAAAATTATTTCAACATATCTCAGATTAATATTCTGCACTGACTTGGTTCCCTTAGTTTTCTCACCCTCCAAGGATAACACAAAAATGATCACATTGAGGTAATTATTATTAATTAAAATATCCACACACATGTTGTAATCTTCTTCAGAGAGGTCTCCATTATTTTTTATCAACCCATATAGACCTTTCAGACCTCTTTCTATCTCCTTCTCACTGTCGCTATTCAGCTGGGAACATATTCCCTTCAGCGCGCTTCTTAACTTGTCCATCTTGCAGAATTTCAATTTCAGCTATTCATGACCTGGGGGGTTCATATTATGGATCACTTCAAGTGTGGCTACTCTACCTCACCGCTTTGGAAGCTTTTACCCAACTGATCGACCTGTTCGTTCAGGAAGAAGAAGCGCTTTTTCTTCTCTACTTATAAACACAAAACTTCTTCGTTCCTCCCATTTAGTCGCTTTATACAATTAAAAAATAGGGGGGGATATACTATCCCGTGCGGAATTTTTTTCTTTTTTCCTCCTTGATACTTATGCTCCCACATATGGGATATAACAAATGCTAGCGCTACGCATTCGCATAAGTTCTGTAGAGGAGGCCCTATGTTTGGGGTTCCAAGGAAAAATTCACTTCAAACACGAACAAATTGGAAATCTCACAAACGTACATTTTGTACATAAACAGAAAACGGTAAACATTAAAAAAAAACACCACAAAAAAAAAAAAAATTATACGTACATTTATGTATATATATTACTTCGATGCGCGAACATTCAAATGGCTTCAAACATGATTGCAAAAAAGTATTCACTTTGTTTTGTATGCTTTGATTAGTTGGTTACGCGGAGTTGCCGAATGGGCAGAGTATACCTGTTTTTTCCAGCGTCGTAGGAGGGAAAACATGTTAGCCATGATTTGTGACGGCTCGTGCCCTATATCGTAGCGTCGTTCCGATCGGCGCAAGAACAGATCGATCTACCAAATTGCCGGTACTAGCTGGCTTGGCGCCATTTGAAAAAAAAAAAAAAGTGCATACGTGCATATGCGAAAAAAAAAAAAAAAAAAGGAATACACCTGCGTTTGCGTATGCTCCGATGAATAAGTTTTCCAAACAAAACACTTATTTAAAATTATATAAAAAAAAAAAAAAAACCTTTTTACGTGTTTTCTACATTTTTGTAAAGCGTTTCATCAAGTAGGAGTGGAGTGCGTGCAAAAAAGGGGAATCGTGGGTATCCAACTAGGCATGTAATCAACCACAATTGAGCGCAAAAACATGCACAGCGAATTTGCAATAAAGGGGCTCTTCTCGAAGAATACTGCTAGCGCAAACATGTAGGCATGAGGAGGTCCCCCTTGTGCACCCCTTCCAAGTCGATCGACGCATGCACATACGTAACCGTGAAAAAAGGATCTCACCCCATAACACTAATTTTTTTCTCACACTTTTGCGGAAGGTGGTATTTTCCGCTTCGGTGGGAAGAGTTATGCCCATGGGGTGGTACTCCACAAAAGAGCGAAGCCCACATATTCACATATGTAATATTTATAGATGCATGTATGTGGTGGCCCCCTCCTGTGTGCTCAACCAGGAGAAAACTCCCCCGCCCGTCACCCGTACTTGCTGACGTACTCCTGCCACAAGAAATTTATCACCTTCTGTACGAAATGGTTTTTGTTGTCGGGGAAGAAGTACTCGGAACTGTTTAAAACGATGCCCTTCGGGAAGGTGATGAAAAAGAAACTTAAATTTTTAAAAAAGGTCTGCAGGAGGGCGAACTGCCTGGCCAGTTTATCTGTCAGTTTCTTCCTACTAATGTGATCGTTATATCCACTGGAGGTGGGAATGGTTCCCTCAAAGAACGCCTCCCGAATGTGTTCGCTGATAAACCCCATATGGACTAGGTACAGTTCGTAATTATTAACGGAATAATATTTGCTATTCAAATAGTTCAGCAACGTGCTATCGTAAAGTAAAATTTTTTTCTTCTTCCGTTGCTTTTCCATGAATGAAGTTTTTTCCATATCGTCGCTCTTCCCACCATTGTTTTGGTTAGGGTTATTCTCATGGCTATCGTTTTCGTCATCATCTGATAAGTCTGAAAATGGGGGTGTATCATCAGTGTGCCAATTTTTGCCACCCCTGAAGTCATCCACGTTAGCTTCATCACTCTCCGATTCCTTCGCATCGTCCCTCTTCTTCCCATCCCGGGTAGCCCTTTCACGAAACAGCTCCTTATAACTACTTGTCAAGATGTTTTTATTCAAGTTCAATTCGAAAAAGGTAAAAACATCTTTCATACATAGAGGGACGGTCAAATATTTGGTGAAAATTTCACGTTCTCCCGAAATGAAGGCATTGTCTTCCGCATTGGAGTTAAAAAAGGTCACGTTCATATAGGAGTTATCGACAAAGTCTTGGGTATATCCCGCCGTAGCAATGTCGTCTGTGTCATTTACACCCCTGCGTATATTTCCCGGCTTAATGAACAAATTTTGTTTTTCTTTTTTGCAAAAAAGGGAAATCAATTTGTTGTAGCTTTGCCGCAACTTGGTTCTTTGATCATTATTTTTCATCATGTAAAATATTCCCAATTTTTTTAAAAAGAACATATCTTTTTGTAAAAATAATTCATTTAGCAGGTTGTTGTCTTCCGTCCGCTGTGTGTGTGTTTTCCTTCGAAACGAATTTCTCATTTTCGTCCTTACGAATTCTTCCTCGATGATGAGAAGGATTTTTGCAAGTTCGACATCCTTCGGGGGGTTGCTTTCCCCGTTGATGCTGCTACTACCAGGGATGTGGTTTCCGTTATGAGTATTCACAGAGAGGTCACCATATGAATACAACTTGCTAGAATCCAACCCGCTCTGCTCACTGGGTAATTCTTCCCTCTTCCCATCACCGCCGAAAAACGGAAATGGCACACCCTCCCCCTCAGCAAAAAACTCCCCCAATAAGCCGCTCAACTCGGTGAACGGGCCAAAATTGTACATAAAATTATTCAAAAGGAAGGAACTGTTCTTGCACTTCATGCAAAACAGAACAAAGGAAGTGACCACAATGTAGAGGTAGTCCTTGTTAACCTGAGATACACTGCACATTTGCAGCAAACCGTCTAGGATCTTCTGCTTCTCTCCAAAGTGACTATATATATACGCTAAAGAGATGCACTCTTTTACCCAAAAAAGGTGGTGAAAAAAGTGGAAGAGTTTCTCGTCATCTAATGTTAATGAGATCGTTCTTTCCCCATTTCGGAGTTTCTCCTGGGCACAGTAGAAGTCCTGTAACCTCTCCCTAAATGTAAAGTGACCCTTCGGCTCATAAAACAGGATTTTATTTTTTATCAAATTTAACCTTTTAAAGGATGCCCTCAATTTTAGCATGACGTACCCTTGAATGAGGACGGGGAAATTTTTCAAAAGTTCGTCCACGTTTATTTCGTCATCTAGCTTTTCTTTAATAATTATTTTGCACAGGTGGGCAAGGAAGTCGGCTATGCATAGCATGACGTTGAAGGGGACGTCCACGTGAGGGACGTTCTTGGGACAGTTTGCACTGGTTTGTCTTTCCCCCCGTGTGCTTTTCACCATTGGTTCTTCGCAACGAAGTCGGTCCTTCCATTTCTCACCATTTGGCGAATTGTTGACATTTTCTGCACTCCCCCCTTTGGTAATTCCACCCGCACGCAGATATACAGAGTAGTGATTGTAGTAGTTATCCCTGAAGCGAGCCAGCACCGTCTCGTTAAAAACAGTGACGAATGCGAATTTGATGTAGGAGCCCAAGTCATAGTAACTCTTCGCCGAATCCATTTCGACTTTTCCACTTGTCTTCGCACTTTTGTATATCCTTTTCAGCAAAACTTTAAGTATCGAAATGGCGTAAATCCATAAAGACGTGTCCTCATGAAACAACTTGGCACCTTTCAGAACATTCAAATAGACAAACTTAATTTCTTCCTTTTTGATTCGCTGAAAATTGGTAATACACTTAACATACATGTACTTTTCATAAGTACTAAACCAGTCGAAGTAGTTGCTGAAGTTGCAAAAGATGTGACCATATGAATTGTTGAAGCAGCTAAAAAGGGAGAAGTATTCAAATACGCTGATTCGACATTCGTACAAAATGTGCACCCTTCTTATAAACTCCTCATAAAATTGGTAATACCTTTTCATGTTCTGACTTATATTTTGCGTGATCTTTTCAATTATCACTTGGAGGAGGATGTAAAATATTTTTATCAGTTTGGTTACATAGGAGTATATGTTCAACACGGCGTCCTTTATCTGCACATCCAACTTTACATAATTTATCAGCTTCATAGTTTTTAGGAAGCTCCCCAAATGGTCAAACAGTTCCCTTCTGAAGAGCAGTAGGGACTTCACATCCTCCCCCTCTACATGGGACAGAATATTCAACTTAACCTGTTCATATTCCTTATCCTTCTTAAAAGAGTTTCCGTCAATGTCGAGGAGGTTCCCCACTCTTAAAAACCCCTTTATGTAATTTTCAATCCTCAACAAATTCGAATAAACGTGGTAGAGCATATTTTTCTTCTCTATATTTTCTACCCTAATGAGGGATTTACTTACCTCTTCATAATACTTATAGCAGAACAAATAAATCAGCGTCAAAATGGTACCGTGGTCATTCACTATAATGTCACTATTCAGTTTGTAATTATCATTCTGATAAAGGAACAAGCTAGCATCCTGTTTGGTAAAAGTGCTGGTTTCTTGTCCCAAATGATCAGTTCTCACAAATTTCTTCCTCCCCATGGAACTACTCCCCCCATGCAAAGTCTCACCCTCGTCCTCCGATTCCGAGCACGCCAAAATGTTATTCGTTGCACTTACGCATTTTTTAATTTCGAAATCTTTTTTTATAAACCTGTTCATAAATAAAATGGTCATATTGGAATATTCGTTCGAATCGAAGTAGTCAGCCGAAATGGACTCCACACCGAGGCTTCTTAACCCAATCAAATTGCAATATGAAATGAGACTCACATTTTTATCATCCTGTTCTTCAAAATACTGTACAATAATTTCGTGCATCCTATGAGATAGGAATTGCATCGTTTCTTTGAGGTTCTCACTTTGGTTTGTCTGATCTCCACCTCCCTTGACGTGTAAATAGTTACTTGTGCCCCCCCTTAAGGAGCTCTCCTCACACACAAAGCAGTCAAAATTCTTCTTGTAATAAAATGTTAAGACGTGGTAGAGGGAACAGAGACCATAGATGACGTACTTCGAATCGTACACCAGGCCGCTGCCCAGATTGGCCACAACCACCTTGAAGGTGTTAACCATTTCGTGCACATCTATCACTTTTTTTATGTAAAGGTACATCATAACGTTCGCCAGCGGGACAATCGCGTTGTCGACTTTTCTCCGTAACGACTTCACCAGGGCGTCGTAAAATTGTTTGATCGTCTCATCGAACGTGTGGCTGTTGTAGTGCTTGTATAGGTAGAAGCAGAGGTTCCCGAGAGAGAGGAAAAAGTGCAGGTTCTCACCATCGTCCGGTTTCTCATTCTCCTTTACAATGTCACTATTTTTGTCTCCCCCAGCGTCGTATGCCAAGTTGATCCCGTCCCCAGCACACAGTTCACTCCTATGTAGAGCCAAAATCGTCGAGATTTCTGCGCCGCTCAAATTGGTGTAGTAGCAGCACGAACTCAGGCACAACAGGAGAATATTCCTCACTTTGCGGATAGCCACTTCATGCAGCATGTTCGTAAGAAACACATAAAAGTTTGGAATCTGAGAAACGTTCGTGTGAATATAATTTAAGCAAAGAAAAATCAAAACAACTTCGTTCTTGTTTCCCTGCAATTTGCTATCTTCCTCCTTAATATACGAGTCAATTCGCTCATAAAAGAAATTTAAAATCTCGTTAATGTCGTTGTTGTGCTTGCATAGGACACTCAATACGGGGTAAAACACATACACGTTCAGGTTGTCCTCCCCTATGATTCGCTTTATTTCTTCGTACATCCTGTTGCAGATAAGTTCATATGTGACTCCTTTCTTCGCTGCTCCCGGAGGGGGTGCACTCCCCTTCGATTTATCAACAGACTTGTCCTGTTTTGGCACTTCCCCCTCAGCTGCCTTCCCCTGTACGTTCAGAATGAACTCCTCCCCAGCGTCAAACTTCCTTTGCATCTTCTCGAAGAAGCAATTCACCACGTAAAAAAAGAAAGAAACATAGTGGACGTGAAAAAAGGGCAAGTTCTTCAAAATGGAAATGACCTCCTCAAGGTGCTGGAACTTATCGGTAAGAAGTAACTTCACATAATAATTAAAATTAGAAATTTTATCATTCTTAATGTTTGAGTAGAAAAGTTTGTAGAGGACCCTCACCAGGTGGTTGCTGTTGCTGTTATTCTCATTCCTCAGGTTGTACAAGGACATGTTGTTCATTTCGTCCTTCAAAATAGCCTTTTGTATGTTCTCATAAATGTTTTCTTTCAACCCGCTTTTCATAAATGATTCATGTATGAAATTCTTGTCGAAGAAGAGACTCAGCAGATTCTTTTTCTCTTGCACATTTAGTTCGCACATCCCAGGGTTGCCTCTATACATTGCGTTGCTACTGTTTCCAATTGGATGGTTTATATAGTGAGGATCATCATCTGGTCCGCCTTCCCCTGGTTCGAAGAAACCCCCACTGTTACTAATGCTACCCCCCTGTGCGTTTACATCAAAATATTGGTAATACACTGGGTAAACCACCGACATGACGTCAACAATTTCACCCAGGATGCTCTCATCGTTCTTCCCGCTCAGCAATTTGTACAAGTCTTTAAAAATATATTTCAGCTTTGTATGGTATAGAATATCATACTGCTCAGCGCACAGCTTTTCCTTCTCATAAATCATGTGCTTGATGTAGTGCCTTGTGAAGCAAATGACGGAACAGATGATGTCTTCCCCGCTGTTACCTCCACTACACACCGCATTCTTTAAAAAATTCTTCTTCAGCAAATTATAAATAATTTCAAATTCTATGTACTTCTTCATCGAGAGGATCACCAAAATTAGTATGCTCATTTTGATGATGCCATTTTGGACCTTCCCAATATAACCCTCGTGCGAAGTCCAACTTTTGTATTTTTTAAAAAAGGAATTTATCAGCTTTATTATGCTGTTTATATAATAGCTGACGTTGTAAAATCTGCATAGCTTCAACAGGATGAGCACATTTTTTAAGTCAAAAAGTATGCCCACATTTTCCTCCGTCATGTAGTCGATTGTGTTCCCGTTTTCAGTACTATCGTTGTGATTTTGTTCACTTAGGGGGGGATTCCCCTCTTTGCTGCTCTTCCGGATGATGTGTTTCTTCTCTACACCCATGTTGTCCTTCCCACTGTGGCTTGCCACCTCGAAGGTACCCTCCACATACTTGAAATATTTGCTGATTATATTTTCGTTCACGTCCACTAATTTATCGTAGCAGTGTAAGAGGTACAACTTGTTGAACAGAATCTGGTCGAAAAGGTTCCCCTCCGTTTTATGGTAGTAGTATCCTCCCCTTTTCCCTCCCTCACATGCATCCGATTCTATCCCATCTTCAGTGGGGCACACTGACAAATCTTCATTCCCCCCCGCTTGGCCATTTCCACTGTTCAGCAAAATACAAATGCAGTTATAGACAACAGGAATATTCCTATCGCTGCATCCGATTTTGGTCAGCATGTGCAGGATTAGGCTCCTCAACACAAACGCATGCCGGTGCGCATCTCCCTGGGGGGTAGATTCATCAGAGGGAGAAAACCCCCCCATTTTGAAGCTCCCCCCCTGTAGTACGCAACTCGAGAAAGACATCTTATATACAAAAAGCAAAGAAGGAATAAACCTCAACAAATCAAACGAATTTATTAAACAATAATATGACATAAATTTAAAAACGTAAAATAAATTGCACTCAAATAGAGACAATATCAACAAATTGATGTAAACAAAATTCACTTTAGATATATTTTCATTTTTCAAATTCTCAAATGTGTTAATACATAATTTTGTGTTCATTTTGGAGAGCACAAGCAATTCTCTGTTTTTGTGTACCACGTCAATGCATCGAAATTTGAGCTGATCACTTTCGCACATTTGGAAGAAGCGCATCAGATAAATCAGATCTATGTGGACAAATATTTCGTGCAGATAAAATAAAATATTATTTACACAGAGGACTTCCAAAACGTCTTCTTTTGTTAAATTATTTGCTTCACTCGTTAGGTAGTTCACCTCCTCCATTATGTTTTCCATTATGCTGAGGTGGTTTCCCCCACTCCACATCCTTCTGTGGAACTGTGTTGAGGACTTTCCTCCGTGAATACCATCATCCAAAGCGTGGCCCATGCTCATATCTTTCCCCCTTAAGTAGCCCAAAAAAGAGCTATTATAATTTGTGAAGAACGTAACCCACTTACTTTTCAGCCTTTTCGAGGTGTCCATAATTCTTCGATTGATCCCGTTCGAATTTTCTTCCTTCTTCTGGTTAAGGTTGTACTCCAGATGAATAGGAATTGTTAAACATAGAAGCAACGGTGAGACGTTAAATTGGAATAAGTTCATCTGGTGGGGATTCCACTTGGAGCGGATTGAATTATTATCCCCCAGGACACTTCCCTCCATTTCGCTCATATTAGTATAGGCTTCTTTTTCACCTCGCCTTGATTTTGTTACCCTCCCCCTTTCACAGCAGAATGGATCCCCATCATCTGCATCACCAACCAAGTTGCGTTCTTCACATGCCACATGGGCGTCCTCACTATCCCCCTCCTTTTTAGTGCCTTCATCTAGTATATTGGCAGGCGTATTGCTCCCCCTGAGGAACACCCCATTTGGGTAATAAACCTCAAGCAGCATATCTAAACATTCCAGAATGTAAATCACCGCTTCATTCTTGTCAATATTTAAATTGTGAAACACCAGAATGAGAAAAAATAGGATCGTTTTTAACACGTGGTAAAATCTGTCCTTCAAGGAATGCACATTCCGTCTTAGCAATCGCAGAAACCTCTGCAACGGCTCCTGCACACACCCGTTAAGGTAACTTATGTCGTATATTTTGAGGGCAAATATGAGGAGAAATAGGACCAGGTGTTTTGTCCTTTCTTCGGCGGCAGTTTCGGTCAGTTGGTGGGTGTTCGTCTGGGCTTCGTCAGATAGTTCATCATTGGACGTTTCATCGTTCATTACCGCACCATCCTCTTCATCACTGTCTGTTTCTTCGTCGTCCGTTTCTTCATCGTCCTCCCCCTCCAAGCCCAGCTCCCCACAAACGATGCCCATGCAAAGCTCCAGGTTGTACGCGTTATACACATTGCGCAGGTTCAGTATGCACAGCGCCACGACGTACGTATGCAGGACCCGGTTTCTCCTCACCATTTCATTATTCAGCAGTATGTGATACACAGTGCCTATTTCAAATTCATCACAGTAGGCAATAATTTCTTTAAACACATTCACAACGCGTGCACACAGTTCGTCTTCATTTCTGTGCGCATTCATTAAGATGACCTTTTCTACATTCTTCAAAAAAATATAAAACACATTTTTGACAAAACTTTTATCAATGGTGATTAGTTTTTTTAAAATGTTCACCAAGTTGATGTTCTTATCGTCCACGTGGTTGGTTTCATCCTTGACATTCTGCTCCTTAGAATGCATCAGGTAGCTTTTTTGAATATCACCATAACTATGGAAAAAACTTTTTTTTTTTTTTTTTTTTTCTCCTTCCATATCAGACTCGCCATGCTCCTCATGTAGACCTCTCACAAACAGGGTGAAGATCGTTTCGATCAGGATGTTCACCAAATCGTCATTGCAAATTAGGTGTTTGGAATAATTCCCGCTCTGTGGAGGAAACCCATTTTTGCTGCTCTTAATTTGAAAATCTACATAAATTTTATCAACTAAATAATTTATATGCACACATCCATTGAGAACACTGTTGCAAATGAACTGAAAAATAATTTTTTTGGCATTTACAAATTCACGACTAAAGGTACACAGGTTTTTCCTTCTCAAGGCAAAATAGTAAGCATCTTCTTCATTCACCTTTTCGATGTTTTTATTCTTCACGCATATTTTATACTGTTTGCTAAATTCCGATTTATTTTTCCTCCCAGCATTTAAATGTAACTCCTTGCTCCTTTTCAAAAGGTTATAATTAAACAAAAAATTCTCATTGTAGGTGTAATTATTTTCCTCTAAAAATATGTCAATAAGTTGTATCACTACGTGACTGTCTTGTCTTTTTCCTTCATTCTGATAAATTGCATTTAAATTTTCCAGAAGGATATTTTCATTTTGCGTGTACTTTACGCTTTCTACAATTTTGGCTTGTCTCTTTTGCTCCTTTTCGTTCATATTTGCAGGTGGTCTTCTCGTTGCAGCGAAATGGGTTTTGCGCTGTTCACGAGACGACTATTCTTACTTTAGCTGAAATGCGTTACAGGTGAAGAGATGCCCTTTTCTTGGCAGTGCCTCTTCTTTCCGTTCCCCTGGACCGTTTCAACGTCGCAGCAGGGGGGGAACAGGAATATCCACTCTGCTATACTACACGTATGCTTACAGCGCATAGGTGCATGTAGGCTTATTCGTGTATACGCGTTTAGCATATGCCCCCTGCGCAGGATAGCTCTTCAATTTTGCTATCTTAAAATGCACATTTTAGTAACTAAAAAAAAGGAAAAATAAAAAAAAAAGAGGCATTTCCTATATATGCATGTGGTGGGTTGTTCTTGCGGCGGTATATATATTCGCTGCATTTATTATTTTTTTTTTACTTTTGCCATTTATTCATCCCGTCGTGCGTATTGCGCCAAATGGAGAGTACCTTATTGGAATTTTTTTTCTCTCATTTATATGCTGAAAATTCTGCGCTTACTTAACCGATGGAAAGATGCCTACCACATGGCACGGTGCTCCCACTTAAGGGCATTTTCAGTGAACCTTTAATTTTTCCGCCTTTACTTTTGCACTCTTTGGGGCGCAACTCACGTGGGAGAGAGGCACATATATGGCTGTGCATAATGTAGCAACATAACACCGTTGTATGATTACCTAAATGTACAACAACAAAAAAAAGAAAAGAACAAATCATTCCATTCTATCTTGCAAATTTATGTAAGTGCAAATTGTTCAAAGTTGTGAAAGTGCCTGTTCGTACCGCTTACTACAGAGGACCTGTTAACCCCCCACAAGAGGCTGCCATTTCTTGCAGTTGTTAAAAAGGCCAGTAAAAGGATACGAATGTTTGGCCGCACTTTTGGTCCCATTTTGTCCTTTATGTTCACACTTATTTGCGTATAAAGGATTCTTTATACATTTTGGCCAAATGGGTACGTAAAGTTCATTTACCCCATCAGGTGCCAAATGGCCTCGATCAAAGTTAATATTACCTCCTTTTTACATCTAGAACAGTTTTTACTCACTGGAGAGGTCACCTTCCAGCTCATTTGACAATTTCTCCATAACTTTCTGCGAAGCTACTATTGCATATTTGTGTATGTACACAGTTATGTACATTTCCGATGGTGGGAAGGTTAGAATCTCCTTCATGAACACAGCAGTTCCAAATCAAAGGTGTGTGCGTTATGTGGGAAGTGCGGCAAATATAGAACTGCAGTCCATCTCATTTTCTCCAACCAGCGCAGTGAACAAAGGTGTTGTAGAAGGGAACTCCTTTCACGCGGTACAGAAGGTTTTGTATGGGAAATCCCTAATTTAGCGCTATTTACCCGTTTTTAAATGTCAAGGAGCCCATATAGTATGTATCTGTTGTGCAGGTCTATTTTTGCTGACATGTGTGAATGCGCGCATGCACCAGTGAAGGCTCCTATTTGTGTATACCTCATAAGTGCTACACATAAAAGGCGCGGTACAACTATGCCATAGAATTTGACAATTTCCCCAGAAAAAAAAAAAGAAGGTTAAGAAATTTTTGTAAATAAAAATTTTAATGGCACATGTACCAAAGTGCAACATTTGAGGGGGCATAGAAAGTGGTTGTATGCTTCGGGGGAAGATAAATTACGACCTCGGAAGGCACTTAAACTTACCCTCATTTGTATTCTCTCATTGAATAGCATTAAAAAAAAAGGAAAAAATTCAGCGTAAGTTTGGCGTATGTGCAGTTACACATGTGTACAAATGCTTACGCCTCCTCCCGCATTGACTTTTTAAAAAATAAAAGATTTATTCTTACAGAAATGGCGAAGCGTTCTCATTTCTGGGGTGTTTCCTAAACCGGGCAATGCTTCGTTTGGCCGCGAAAACAAAAAAAGGTAGAACAAAAAGGAAGAACAATGGGACATGGCAACAGCACGTTCCTCTACTTCCCCTTCGCAAATACACATTTTTTTGTGAAGGCATACACGGAGCTTTTTCAAAATACACACCTCCGTTCCGCACACAGAATTAACTTAAAAAAATATATACATGTATATATATACCATATCGTTGTTTGTTAATTGTCGAATAGAACAAATTTCCCACTTATTGTCCTTATTCTTTTTTTTTTTTTTCCCATTTTTTATGTGCAAAGGTGAAAAAAAAAAAAATATGTATATTATCCTTTTTGCGTACCAACACATGTACACATAGGCAAACATAAAATACACTAAGCATTGACAAAGTTTGTATAATTTTTGTTAGGACAGTGCTAAATTAAGAGTTGACAAATATTTCGTTAATTCGGATGTTTGCTAAATGCTATGGCTGCCATGCATTTCTTTTCTTTTTTTTTTCACACTTGTATGCCACGTTTTGTCAGCTTGTTTCCCTTTACCCAATTTCCGCGATTTCTTAAAAATCAGGAAATAGGGGAACGCCCAATTCGCGATACCCTTGGAAGATTCACTTTCTTTGATTAATTTTTTTACACACTGCATTTGTTTCGCATTTGTTTCGTATTTCTTACACGTTTGTATGCATGTTCATCTCACCTTTCATGAACTTTTTACCGGCATCATAATTCGTTGCTGAGGAGAATGATAACCCCTTTGTCTTTTCCGTAACTTTTTTGAAGACCAAGTGGAAGTTGTCTTACGTGCGAATATTCGCGCAAAGCTGCTAAACTACGCTTAGCTCCATTTGTTTGTTCTACACATGTGGGTGTGTCTACCCCCGTGTACACGTGCTGGTGAGCGAAGCCTCCTTCACGTGAACGAGCCACCCTTCCTGCGTAAATATTTGTCCCCCCAATTTGCATGCACGTAACTGCTCTGCAATTTGCTGATTTTTTCTGCACACTTGTAACTATCCCCTCGTTTAGCATACATCGCTATATCGTTATGATGATATTATCTCATCTTGACATTTTAAACACCCCACGTTAGCACACATATGCACGTACACATATGTGCATAGCCCCCACGTGTGCACCCTATCCCCTTTTTAGCCAAGCAAAGGACGCAACTACCGCGCAGAATGAACAATTCATATGAGGGCAGCCTGGAAAACTTCACAGTGTCTCACAATGTAGAAGAAAATGGCCATGTGACGGAAGGGCAGACTACACATTCTGGTACCTTCACCAAAAAAGACGAAAAAATGGAACAAAAAAAGAAAACTAAGCTGGACAAAGGAAAAACCAATCCGCATGTTTGCGAGGAAAAACATAACAAAATTACAAATGAACTTTTGCTAAAGCATGATGAAGTGCTTAACTGGGATATTCAAAATAAGAACATATCACACAGAGTGAAGAAGGACTCAGTGGTGGAGAAAAGACAAGAAAATTTGAGCATGAGTTCCTCTAAGGCAATTTTTCTAAAAAAAGAGAAAAAAAACATGTTTTGTGCCCACTTGACGAAGGAAAAATGCCAAGAAAATATCGAAAAAATGAATGAGAAAATAAACCACACAATGAAAAAGATACTAAAATTGTACAACGACTCAAACAGGAAGCAATACTTATCGAGGTTATTTCAAATGAAGGACATAAGTTGCCTCTTCAGTTGTATGTTCTTCTGTTTGTTAATCATTTTTTCCATTATGAGTGAATATGTTGGAGTGCTACTCTCCATCCTGCTACTGATCATATCGATACAGCTAAAATATAGCCGATCAAATATGGCTCTGCTAAACTCGATTGTTGCCATTGTTTTCATTTCTATAGCCACTGCATATTCCTTTTCGAACATAAAAATGGGGGACATTCGCGGTCATAGCATTACACAGATTGATATCTCAAATGCGAACACGAATAGGAGACTACTAATCCTGGAGACGGTCATATGTCTTGCCTATGCTTCCATCCTATTTATATATATGCTCTCACTACGGTCTGTAAAAAGGTGCAAAGAAAAACACGTCTGGATATATCACCACATAGTTACCCTCTTCAACTTCCTAGATCTATGCATCCTCTTTACCTTTGGAGTGCTAGCCTTTTTCTTTATATTTATTTGTCTTGCAGAAACTCTATTCATCATTATGTCATTCATATTATTTTCGACCAGTGTCCTTACCTACACCCTTCGTAAAAAAAGCAGCGTAGTTACATTGATACTTCAAACAATTGCGATCATAACGAATTCGATTGTAGCTAGCACGTATTTATCGAAAAACACGACAACAAACAAACTGGCAGAGCTCCCTCCTAACGAATTATCACAATTGAGCAACAACATATTCCTCTTCTATATGATCTTTCTTATATTTTTTTTGGTTCTTCACTTGTTGTACATTTTTTATATATTTTTTTCTCACAAGAATTTCTTGTCCAAGTGTTTTTCCCAGAGGTCTGCGTACTACTCGAGCGTCTTTCCGCATGCCGAAAGCGTTGTGGGTGATCAATCTGGTGATGATAACCACGAAAATGCGATCAACCAAAGTGATGAAAACAGCACGTTTAATAAAAAATACGATGGGTACAACGGGGGGGAGATCCATTTTGTGCGTGAGAAGTACCTACTCAGTTTAGATGACGACAACAAAATTCTTAACGTCCAGAGGAGGAGCTGCAAGCAGGTGCATCTCGATATGGGCAAATACACATACAACGAGCTTCATTTGTACAAGCACCTCCTGCTCAACACAGTGGTCGAGTTGAAGCGCTCGCGATGGAGACGCAGAGAAAGAGGTAACCCGTCCGGGGGGGCAAGGAATAGGGACAGAACGGGCATAAAGGAGAAGGCCAAACGGAGGAAAACCACACATAAGAAGACCAAACAGGGGAATCTCACTATGGGTGCAAAAAAAACACCCAAGCGAGTGCAACGGTTGAAAAACCCACAATCCCAGGGAAACAGCCAGACGGAAGACTTTGTACTAAGCATCCATGAAGAATCGTCCGAATGTCAGAGCAACCACTACAACACAGATGAGGGTGCCAACACAAAAGCGAACAAAGGACGATGCAGGAAGAAAAACAAAAAGGGAGCACCTAAGAGTGCCAATTTTTTGCTAAAAAATCTATCCCTCGTTCAGAAGGAAAGAAGTCGGAATAAGGTCGGTCCAAAGAAACCATTGCAGAACCATGATCTTTACCTTACGCACTGCGAAAACGACATATATTCCCCATCCTCCCTATTTTACACAAAGTACACACACGTAATAGATGTCCTGCTGGAAAATTACGATGAGCTTATATTTTACTTGGACCGAAAGAAGTTCTTCGTAAGGCTAATCGAGTTGGCTGAGAGGGAAGATCCAACTGGTAATGGTGATATTTTTTCCTGCCAAAATTGTGCAACCGAAGGGGATATATTGAAACGTGGATCGGCCGTAAACTCCAGTGCACTTCTACGGAATACTAGCATGAACGACTCTTCGCCTGCTTCATCACATGCAACTTTGGAAAAGAACACTGAGTCGCCATCCCTTCAGAATGAATCTCCAGTGTTGAGCCCGTTAAAGGATGCCTCCATTCCCCCATCCGAAGAAAGAAGTCCCAATTATATGAATACAAATTGGACTAACCAACTTAGCAGTAATGTAAACCTAACGAACGAATACGGGGCAGCAAATGAGGGACAATCCAAGAAGGAGCAAGATTGTACAGCCGGTTTGTTAAATGGTGCTCCCAAATGGACAGACATGCTGAACGGAACAGATGACGAATTAAACGAGTGTTACTCACGGTTCATGCTAAACGCAGAAGGAAAAGCAGCAAAGGAGAGGACCAACTCCCTATTTAGCAATCTCAACAATGATTATATGAACATCCCCGTTTTTTCCTCCACGTTCAACTCCTTCAATTCCAACTCCCTCACTTCCAACTCAAACACCACCGACGCAGACAACAAAAAGGCAGAGAACTACTTCTGGTACTACTCCCCCGGTATTATCGGAAGGGTTTACAAAGAATGGCTAAAGTGTAAAAATTTAGATTATAAAAAAATGAATAATGATTTTTATTACCTCTTTGCTAACTCGAATAAGCTGAACGAATTCATAAAGTCCAATCACAGCACTTTGGAAAAACAGGAAGAAATTAAACTCTTCGATATTAGTCAAGTTCTAAGTAGTAATAACAGCATTCTAAATTCGATTCAGAAATCCTTCTCATCTCTTAAGACTTCTCATTTATTTTCTGATGAGGTACCAAACAGCAGCTCCTTAAATAGAATAATAAACACCTTCCTAATGGACACCAACAGCAACATTGAAAGGTTGTGTATGGTGGATTATAAAAAGGTACACTCATTTTTAGAGGACACGAACATAAATAAATTTCTTTCATCATTGTATGAACAGGAGGGGAACGATATTCTCCACGGAGAGATGACTCTCTCCCCGTCTAAGCTTACTCCAAATTTGATTGAGCAGCTGAACCAGATCGTCGCAGAGAAGCATTCCGAAGAGGGGATACAAATGAAGGACTATTCTACACACATGGTGGGGAAAACGTCTCTTATTGATGCTGATTGGGATCATGATCTGAACGCTCTAATTGGTGCCCCGAGAAAGGAAAGGCAACCGTCACCGCAAGGAAACGGCGAAGACCTGATAAATCTAAGCACATCACACGTGGTGAAAGAACACGGGGAAAACTTCAACCTGAATGACCTTCTAAATTACGCCGAGTCGCTCATCCTGCAGAACAAGCAAAATGAGGCAATCAAAGAAAGTGAACTACCTGCAACAGGCAGCACAGACAACACAGACGTGCAGATGCAAAGCGACTCGGACGCCGATTCCACCGATATAAAACACTTTGACGAAATTTTAAGCAACTTTATTAAAAATTTCGTGTCTACCCGGGACAGCAGGGTGCCTCATAGTAGCACCAGCCAAGCTGAACAGAAGGATGACGACCAAATGAACAACTTAAAAAATATAGAGGAAATTTATTCCAATATTAAGAAAACCATATGTGATGAGGAGGCAAACGGGGCGGCCACCACGGAAGGTTGTGTGAAAAAAAATGGAGAATACTTAGCCAAGCAAATAATCCACACGAAGAAAAAAGAGATGCACCTAAAAAAGAGAAACGTGCAAAATGAGCAGCACCTTTCGAATGAACTAAAAAGGAGGGAGGATTCAAGTGGGAAGAACGAATTAAATAAAAGCCTCCCAACAGGGGGGACGGGACACCAATTGGGGAATCTTAACATAGCGAAGAACAAATCCAAAGGGAGCATCGAGTGCTTAAGGAAGAAGGGCAAAAAGGACACGAACCACTGGACATATAACGCATTCAACGAGTACATAAATAATGATTTAAATTTGGAAAAAAAGAAAAAAAAAATCGATAGCAAAACGGTTCCAGGGAGGATCGATTCGGTGCCCTCAGATGATGTAAGGGCAAAAATAAAGTTCACCCTAATTTGTAGTAGCAGCGAGGAAAGTGTCAAGCATAAAAAAAAGGGGAAAAATAAAATCCTCAAAGAAAAGAAACTTCACGTTGATGATACCCAAGAGGATAACCATCTAAGTGAGACGCAAACTTATGGCAACATCTCAGAAGGGTCTCTTCCTGCTTATGCGACTTATGGAGGACATGCACAAACAGGGGGCAACAAGTTTTCACCCACCCAGAGAGGCTTATCGTCCAAATTGAACAACGTAAAATTGGAGCTAGAGAAAAAAAACAAACCCAAGCAACCCATAGACGCAAAGAACAAAAACACCAGTGGCAGCAGCGCCAGCAGCACACACGAAGGGGGGGCCTCTAACGCAGAAAGGCTGAACGAACCATACCACAAATTACACGACGGGGAGATGAAAGATGACCCTAAGAAACCACTCCTTCAAAATAATCAGAAATGGAAAGGCAAAAATGAAAAGTGTAACCAGACGGGGGAGCTAAAATCGGACGTTTCGCATAATGCAGAAAAGGGGATTCTTTTCAATGGAAAGGAACTCCATAGCAGCGTCTCCACATCGACGTTGAGATGCCCCCTCGATCAGGCAAAGGGGAACAATAAATACGATCATGAAGGGACACAAAAGAGCCTCAAAATGGAAAACGCCCATCTCGGAGAGCACAAAGAGACACCATCAAACCAGCGAAAAGGAGAAGAAAATGCAAAATGGAATCACCATATGGTGAGTGCAAAAGTGAGTGGGGCAAGCAACCCAACAAACATTCCATCCCCTGTAAAGGAGTACTTCATACATAGCAACCAAGTGAGTTACAACAATTCCAGCAACTTCGATTCATCGCAAGGTTGTAAGCGATCTGCTGAAGGGGCCTACCACAAAGGAAAGTTCGCCTATCCTTCTAATTACCCCAAAAATGGTGAAGAAAAAAGTGACGATTCTTACAAATTTTCAAGTGAACACCAAACGAGCAGCAACTTCAACCTCGACACGCATGACCTCATAAAAGATTTGAAAAAATATTTATGC
The DNA here is from genome assembly GCF_001680005.1 of Plasmodium coatneyi. Taxonomy (NCBI): domain Eukaryota; phylum Apicomplexa; class Aconoidasida; order Haemosporida; family Plasmodiidae; genus Plasmodium; species Plasmodium coatneyi. The sequence goes on from NC_033556.1 coordinate 162,031, forward strand.
TCACCTCCAAATAGTGTCGACCTGGAGGACAGCAAACTGAATGACACCTTTCTACTCGAGTTTATCAACAAGTACTTGGAGAATAGCAACCCCTGTGAAGTGAGTGTATACAACGAAGTGGTGTTTGACGGGGAAAATGCGAAAAAGGATAACCACCAAGTGAACACCCCGCAGAAGCACCAACAGAGCGAAGGCACCATCATCAGAAACGCAAAGGAAAGGAAGACACAATACTATCATCTGTATGATGATAAAAAAAAGTGGCAGGGACAGAAAGACAAAAACGCAAGTGGGACACTATCCCCCAATTTTTACGATGAACACATTGTAAATTTCCTCAATACGTACATGTTTGAAAACGGCGATCGGTTGATGAAAAACGCAATTTTGAAAGACAAGCAGGAAGGAAATGCGAAACTGGAGAAGAACATAGGAAAGGCCAAACTACCTCTGGACGCTCACTCTACAATGGTCTACAAGAAGGGTGAAAAGGAGGGCGGCTTCCTCGAATTGAACTATGTTAGTTCAGATCGTAATGGCAATCATTATGATGGGAAGGCGAAACTCCACAGTGATTACCACGATAAACAGGAGAGACCGCCAAACAAAGAGGAAAGCATTGCCCCCAAAGGAACTCACCTAAAGAAGATACAAAATGACACCCCTTTAGCAGGAAGTAATTTGCATAAAGGGGAAACAAATAAATATCTTCACAAAAACAATCAGGTGAGCATTCCTGGGGAACACCTACCATGGGACCACGCTGGAGAAAACGCTTACACATACAAGGACCGAAACAAGAAAGGGACACTCTGTTCAAACAAGAGACAAAACATGATTGAGGAGTTAGTTATTTCGAAGGGGAAAAAAGAAGTAGAGGAACAAGAAAGGCAAAAGGATGGAGGAAAAAATGAGAAGAAAAAATCAAGCAGTGATATCTTCTACAGCTTAAGCAACTTAGAAAGTCTTAACGAAGATGAACCGTTGGATCACCTGAGAGGTAAAATAAACAGCAGCAATCATCGCCCTTGTGAAGAAAAGATAATTAAAAAGGCGGATTTAAATTTAGTCTTACAAAGCAGTGGTAGCGAAAAGCAGAGTCATGAAGCTGCCTCCTCCGATGAAGGAAAATCTGATAACGGTGTGGAAACTTTACAAAAGGAACATACCCTTCATATACATAAACCAAATGTGAACATATTTGATCAGGCCTACGGATTTGAAAGCAAAATATCTGACGTCACCTCATCCTCAGGTATTGAACCTTCGGGGGTACTAGTCGGAAGCGACGCCTTGTACGAATCCTTTGCTTATAAAAGTTTCGAAAATATCGACAGTGTGAAAAGAAGGATGCACCAGCTTAGCAGTAAAGAAGCAACGGATGATGGGAGTGCCGACTTGGACGCAAAAAAATCCGCAATCATAATAAGTGAGGCAGTTGATGGATCCAACACAAAGGATAGAATGGAAATCCTTATCAATACCGATGTTGTCAAGGAGGGAAGTGGTAATAGGAGCAGTTGTGGTGAGGAGACGAAGGGGGAGCAGGGTCAATCAAAGTGCATCTCTTCACCCACTTCGAACCATTCAACGGTACACGCCACGGGGAATGTGAAGGAGTGGGACTATTTCGCGGTAAAAGACGCGCTACGTTCAGGCAAGGAAAAAGAGCTAAACAGAGGTGAGCCCAATCCAAGTAAAGATCAACTGGGAAGCACACACGTAGACCACCAAATCGGGAAGGAAAAAAATTACTTAAAAAACAATTTTACCAATTATGAAATTTACGAAGGTTCAAAAATACACGGTGGTAGCAGTGAGAAAGTTGGCACAAGTGCAGGAGACCAATTGCACAACCGTGTGGGTAACCAGGTGGAAATGAATCTTTCCAATAAAACTCCCCCCTTCCAGGAAGAGAAAATAATACAATCTAAGGGTAGTACGAATTTGAGAGCTGATCCTCTCGCAAATAGTTACAAAAATATTAACCACGTGGATGTGCTCAAAGTGGACCATAACGTCGTCACGAAAATGATGACCTATGATGAACCAAAAGCAGGGAAAATTCCACTCTCATACACACATGGCGGAAAACTACACAAGAATGTTGGAGCCGCTCAGATCACCTCCCTGTCGGGGGAAATATCTTCCCCTATGGTAAGTAAGGGCCCCATGGATTCGCAAACCGGTTCATCGAATAACCATATAAAGGGTAAGAAAAAATATGACTACCCCAACAGCGTGGACGGAGCCCAACAGAACATGCCTCAAATAAATGAGCAAACGAAGACGCGCAGTAATCCCAATCAGCAGCACTTCCTCGGAAGGGGAACAGCTGTGGTCACTGGTCCAGGAGGAGGAAAGGATACCTCTAATGGGGAAGAGAAAAAAAAAGATGACGCAGGAGAGGTGCATGTGGACGAAGCGATCGAAGCAGACATAGACGAGGACGATGAAGACGACTTCTCCGAAGAGTTCTCCTCGAAGGGAAAAGCGCGAACGAGCGGGAGACCTCCCAGGAGCCACACCAAATTGACCCTCACGGAGAGGACGCCGATCAGCTTAGAAAACTCGCAAAGCACTGAAAGTGACGTGGAGGAGAAAAACGGTGGAACGAAAAATTTTAATTTGGGGGGGACAAATCGTTATAAGAAGGAAAATGAGTTGATCGTACGAAGGAGAAGAAAGAAGTGTACCACCATGAGAGGCCGCACCACAAAGAACAGCGATCGCATTTTCGACAACTCCGACTACATCAAACACTTTAACAGCATCATTAAAACGTATTCGTGGTCACCAGAAAATTTACGCATAGGCGAAAATAATTACTCCCTCAAAAAATACAACACGTGCATAGACACGGCTAGCACAGAAGATAGTGATGACGCATCTAAAATGACATTCTTCGTTAAGGATATCCTGGGAGAAAACTCCAATTCGATTTCTTCATCCAGTGGGTACGAAATAGACACGAGGAAACGCAACAAGGAGTTCAGTCGTGAAGCAAAATTACGTCATCCTTTAAAATCACGCAAAGAAAAGCGTAGCGAATACAAACACAAAGACGTTCATGGGGACGTAATGCAATGTATTAAAACAGACACGCAAGAATCCTTCATTGAGTTAATCGAACAGGGCAACATTTTCCCCACCATCAGACGCAGCAGGGATAGAAGTGGTACCCTCCATCGTAGTCTGCCCTCAAACGGTTACAACAGTTTGATGCAAAAGGGAGGGAAGATACCCACGAGGGGCACATCAAATTATTCCCCTTCTTCCCACCATTCCAATTCTTCCAACCAAGGTGAACTTCCAAGAAAGAGCAACACGCAAACATACGCCAAGAAGGAAGGGAAGGAGGCCTCCAACGTGCGAAGCGTGTCGGAGAATGGCCTCAACATGGAAGACATAAAAGTTTTCACAGATGACGGATTCAATGATGAGTATAATCTTTTTTACAACTGGAATGAAGTCAATAACGAAGTTAACTACCAAATGAACAAAACGGAAAATTATAAAAAAATATATTCCCTGAAAAAAAAAAGGAACAGTTTGAATCTGCTCAAAGGAAATCCTAACAACTCACACAGAAGGCTCCACCTAAGTGAAGACATTTATGTCGATGGTGGTAACTCACGGGTCAAGGGAAATAATAACAATTCTCCATTTTACGGCAGCACAAAACGGATGCGAAGATCGATTACTATTGGGGATTCCAATTCGAGCATTTTTTACAGCTTAGAAAAAAGGGGCAAGAAAAATGCAAGCCGGTCAGTAAATGCATTGGGAGAGGAGACCACACGGAAGAGACGCACTGTTCACGGGTTTCACAGTGCGTACGACTCCAGTTACGAACTGAAGAACAGCCTAGCCAAAAGAGGACACACACAAAACAACAGCTCGTCTATCATTTCATTCAATGAAGAACATTTTGGAGGAAATGACCTCCCCATTACAAAAATTATGCCGCATTACGAATCGGTTCAAATGAACTCTAACTTCTCTTTCGAATCGAAGTACACGGGAAGTTTATGGAAAAAAGTGAAGAGGGGGGCAGTTGGGGAGAGGACTAATCTGGAGGATAGCACCGTAATTGACTCCCCCACGGGGAAGTACCACACAAAGCATGAAGGCCACTCGAACGGGGGGGTAATGAAAAGCGCATTAGGCAAAAGGAAAAAATCGCTAACTAGAGGACAAACGGATACAAAATATTTGGCATCCTACCTACCGCAGGATTCGAAACAAAACTTTGTTCACGAGTTAAAAAGAAAACTGACTGCAAAAAATGCTCAAGCGAAGAAAGGCCAAATGGGAAGCGGCCCAAATAATAAGGGTGACAACCAGGCGTCCAAAAAGAAGGCCCATATTGACCCCAAAAAGCTTACCAGCGCCATTCGAAATTTTCAAAATTACAAAAAAATGTCTCGTGAGAATATGAAAGCGATCCCAGTGCAACTGCCACCAAAAAATACAAACGCTGAAAAATACAGACCTTTAAAATTGCGCTACTCAGTGGACAACTTCTACAATGTCATAAATAGCGAAGACGACGCGAATGAGGACATGTTCATCGGCAGGCACGCCAAGTGAGGCCACCGCAGTGGTTTGCATAAGCAGGGAGGGAAAACAGCCGTGTTTTCCAAACTGAACTGGAAAAAGTGCACCCATATATGCACACTTCACCCCAAGGTGGGCATCTACTTTTTTCGTCCTTTAAGCCTCATTTGATGGGGGAAACTACCTTTTCCGTCTTGGAAACGCCTCACGAAAAAGGGCACTCCTTGCGAAAGGAAAAATTGTTTGAGTCATTCCCCCTCACCTGTTAATTTTTTTTTTTCTTACCAATTTTTTGTCATCACAAAAAGAACATAACGGCAACCATTTTGTGACAGCTCAAACGTATTGCAAAATTGCGAACGCAGTTGGATTAAATGTGTCCAGCGTTGCGCATAATGAAACGGAAAAAAAAAAAAAAAAAAAAAAAAAAAACATACACAAACGCGCAGTGCAAATGAACGAGCAAACGAATTAGAATGGAACAACGAACAGTGTAGCCCTAGGGTGCGCGCTTAACGTGAGCGGTTCACTCAAATAGCAGGTCACCAATCGGGTTGAAAGCGTCATGTTCGCACTTTCGAAAAATGGCACTCTGTTGGTATGTCCACGTGGAGGAGACAATGCAACGCTGACATACCAGATGATGCCATTTTAAAAGACGGCACAGCGAACACACACATACACGGGATAGCACAAAAATGTAACCCAGCGCAAACTCGAAATTTTTTCTAGTTTAAGATATATGGCAGCATGATGATGGAGTTCTTATCAATGCTAATATCTACAAACAAGTTTCCTTTATTCGCAGGGATGGCCAAAATTTGTTTATTCCTATTTAGGGTTAACAGAATATTGGGGGAATGTTTCGTCAGCTTTGCCGTCTGCCTAATTGTCTCTTTGGTGATGTTATTTATTTTGGACTTATCTACTTTTATGAGATCCAGGATGGCATCGCTTTTCACCCAAATGGTGTTCACGTCATTTTGCCCTTCTTGGTGGTCCGCGATGGGCTCGTCTGTTTTTTCCACTTTGGCGTCGTTTTGGTTTTCCTCTTTTACCTCGCCTTCCTTCTTCACACCAACACTATTACCTTCCTCCTTCACACTCGCTTTATTTTCCACTTCCCCTGCCGCCTTCGCCTTGGCCACGGCCCTGGACATGGTGCTCTTCCGCTCCCCGATCAGCTGCTCCATGTAACCTTCAAAGTCAAACACCCTCTGCTCATTCTCATAAACAGGAGCAAAATAACTTTTGATAATTTCCTCCCTACATGTCTTGTCCAGCAAAAATGTATCTACGTCTTTAAAGAAGGGCAAGAAATTCAGGCACCCACTGTAGTTTATTCGGTAGTAGTTTTCCACTCCGTTCTTTTTATTCTTGTCTATCTGGATAACAGTGATCCCCGCGCTGATAATCTTTAGTTTTATTTTTGTGTAGCATTCTAAAATATCCTTAGTATGCTTGCTGACCAAATTTATCTTCTTAATATTCACATTGATCCTCTCGTCGATCGATAATTTTGCAAAATTGGAGTCATCCTTGAGGTGAATATATAAATTCTCCTTAATAGACATAAAGTTGTCATTCAGGTTGAAATAATTTTTTACTCTGTTTAGGAGGTCGTGCGTTGGGCGCAATTTTTCGTAGTACTCCAGGCTCACGTACTCCTGTTGCTTGGTCATTTTGCGCTCCTCCCGCTGGGGTGTTCTCGCTTCCTCCTCGTTCTGTTGATCACTTTCCTGTTCCATTTCGCTAGCCATTTTGCACCCCAACTTGCTGCCAACCTGGCCACCCATGTAACTATGCAGCGCCTCCTCACTCTGCTTATTGATGAGTCTTATTACACCCCCTCCGTGTCCTCCACTGGGTTGGAAACTCCTCACCATGTCGTCACTGTCTATCATGTTGTAGTTACTGCTCAGATCGTCATTGTCGATCAGGTTGTATTTCTTCGTCACTTCGTTGCTCGTCACAACATTGTAGCTAGTCATCACATCGTCAATATCGATTACGTTGTAGTTTTCTTCCACGTCGCTTTGGTCCACCGTCTGTGCGTTGTTACTCATGTGTAGGTTACTGTCTGAGGAGGATATTTTCGCGTGGTCACTTTGCTTGACCTGTTTGGGAACATAATCAGAAATGTAAACGACACCATCAACCGATTCGGTATTGCCATTTTGTTCACTACAATTTTGATTTACCTCATTGGATGGAATAATGTCTCCATTTTTTTCCCTGTCCTTTTTTTTGCTTCCCTTTTTATGTCTTCTATATTTGTACTTTTTCCTGTACTCGTCCTTATCCGCCTTGCTCAATTTCTTGTAAATTTTTTTTTTTTTTTTTTTTTCTTCCTTCCACTGGAGCTTTCCGCACTTTTTAATAACTGCTATGAAGAATCCACCCGCGTTGTAATGATGAGGAAAAAATCGCTTCACGTATTTCAAGTTAATCTCATTCATGAATTCCTCACCCGGAGTAAACATCCCAGGTTGTATTTTGTCGTAAATTTTTTTATATTTCCCATGTTCCCTACTTTGCAAATAATTACAATATTGCTCATACGTATCAAACCACTGATCGTCCATCATCACTTTCCATTCATTTAGCCCTGGTTTAAAATTTAATTTATCTATAAGTTCGTTCCCAAAATTGATTAATTTAAGGCAGTTCCTATTTTCTACCGAATTGAAAACTTCGCAAATGACGGCCTCATTTTCAATCGGGTTTAGCGAACATGTACTGTATACAATATTCCCACCTTCCTTGGTCAATTCGATGGACCTTTTTAAAATACTGACTTGCATTTGAAATAAATTGTACGCATTATATGGGTTCCAATTTAACCAGATATTTCTATCCTTTCGCAGAGTCCCATCGCCACTACATGGAACGTCACACAAAACCGAGTCAAAGTACCTCTTCTCATTTGTATTTCCCTCATCATCCTTCACATAAATGTAAGGAAAGTTAAGTGCGTTGTTGTTTGTTACCACTAGACAATTACTGTGTATATTTTTTAGCCGATGGAACAACATGCAGCACCTTTTAAAATTCGCATCATTTGCGATGACGACACCGGTGGGGTTGCTATTCGAAATGAGCTCCTTGTAGTGCCCGTACAAATGGTTGTCTGTGTTGAGGATGTACTTGAACAGTTCATCGTCGTATTGATTACCGTCTAGTGCGTCGTGCAGGCTTTTGTACAGCTGGTTTTTCTCCTCAGAGGGGGGATTTCCATGGCTGCTGTTTAGGTGGAAGGCACTTTCATTGCTTACGTCGCCACGATCATTGCTATCATCGCCGCTGACACTGCTATCGTCATTGTCTAAATTGGTGTGCACGCCCCCAAGGGATCCTCCCAAAGGGGACGAGTTGCGCTGAATAAACTTCCGAATCAAATAATTTTTTACATTCCTCTTGCTAATGAGGTGCATGTAATCCACAATCTGAGCCGTCTTCGATCCAGGAGCTGCGCACATGTCCAGAACAAAATAATTCTCTTTCAACTTTAGGAACAACACTGGCAGCATGCTTACCAGCTCCTGTCTAAATATGTACCCACTCTCATTTAAGTTTATTAAATAGTTATACAAATTTTTATAATTTTCATCTTTTTTAATTTGGGACCTCGTCAAGTATATCTCATACATCTGGTCCTCTTCATTCAACTTTGTAATCGCATAGTTGTCCTTACAAAGATGTTCCAATTTCTTTTTTATATTTTCGTGAATAAATTTGCTGTACTTATTGTTGTTTAGAACACGAAATGTGATTGGTAATTCTGTGTTTATAACGGTCATAAAATTGTCCACTTCATTTTCCTTGATTATTTTTTGATGGATGTAATAGTTAAAGAAGTTTTCATTTTTCTGTAGCAGGTTCGTGTTGTCGTAGTATGGGACGTCTTCCTTGGCCGACATGGTTGCCTCTACTGGGGGTGGTGACGGTAGACGTGCAGTCTCCTCTTGTTCGCACTGTTCAGCGTTCATTTATCTACTTTTATTTTTTTTTTTTTGCTTCGTTTAACTGCCCCACCTATTATTATGTACAAATGGGGGACGCAACGATTTTCATTTAACTGGGCTGGCACGCCCTTCGGTCAACCGTTGTTACGCCCTCGTACCTTATTTTGTAAGCCGCTGTTTGGCGGAAGAACTGCATCATTTGGCTGGTTTTGCAGGGTTCACGGTTTGGGCCTATTTTGCTTTAACCTACTTTGATTGATTTTTTTTTTTTTCCCGCTTCTATAATCCGCTTGCCAACATGTACACTTACCCGTACCAAGTGGCACTATTAAAAAACAAATACTGTCGCGTGTTTTGCCCCCTTTTGACGAACTGCAGTTTTTGTTCCTCTTCGTAGGTGCGATATCCTCATAGTACTACTTTGCCCTCTATGGCTATCTCAAAAGGTGATTTATTTAATGCAGGGAAGTCCTAGTAATGATGCTTATTATGCTCCGCGCCTTCATTTTTTTTTTTTTTTTTTTTTTTCCAATTTTGCAAAAACGGTGCGGTGTAAATCTGTTCATTTTGGCATACCAACAATGGTGCGCGGTGATTAAGAGGCAAAGAAGACTGAACGAGCTACATAACTGTTTTATTTTGCTTTATTTTTTTTACTTTATTTTTTAATTTTATTTTTAAACTTCTTTGCAAATGAGCAGTAAATTTCCTCCGCGGTTATTCATCTCCAGGTGGAAAGGGAAAAAGCGTTTTAATGGACGCATCGCATATTGTGGCTAATCACCAATCGGTTGAAGTGAGATGCTTTTTGAAGCCCCTTTCGCGATGTTGCAATATGATAGTGTTGATAATGTCGGATGCTCATTTCCCCATATTCATCTTCCTCTCCATAAAAGGATTCATCACCGCGTGATTTATGTTTGCAGAATAGAACTACGGTTACGTATGCGTATAGATTTGGCCTCTCTTCCTATGTCTTAACTAGGCCCCCTTCGAAATATGCACACGTAGCCGTTACATGAAAACGAGGGAAGTACCATTCGAATGCTCAAATACGGTAGTAGTTGCGTAACACCCCAATTGGCAACTGTTTTAACTGACCAAAAGGAACGAAAAAAAGAAAAAACATTACTGCCGTTCTATCAGTTTTGTGCAGTTAAGCCCAATTGTATGGATAAAAAAATGACCAGTCCAATTGGACAAATGAGAAAAAAGGCACATCATTGAAGATTAATATTCCTTTTTTTATTAACTCTTAAAAGTTAGCAATACAGGGTAATACACAAACGTCTCATTACACCATTTAGCATTTTTTTCTTTTTGTGTAACATTTGGACATTTCACCGATCCTACGTTGATATGCGAATATTTTTATGGCCTAACTTTTGGGTGTTCTATTTTGGGTACCATTTTCTCTGGCGTTCTTTCTTTTTTGGTCCTTCTGTTTTGTTCGACCGTATGCCCACATATCAACGTGTCTAAGAGGTACGCCGAGCATTTCTGCCTTTTGGAAGGGGGAAAAAAGTGCCAGCGGGGATTTCTCTACCGCGACCTCTATGACATCCGGTTGAGTAGTTAAAAAAGGAAACGTATGCACGTTTACACACATTGGGAAGTGCCATGTTAACGCCGCCTACCGAGTGGACATGGCAAAACGTTCTTACTTTTACGCACTAAGGTTTCTACTTCAAAATGAAGAATACGTTTAAAAAGCGCCTATTTCTGCTAAAAAGGGGTGAACAAACCCTCTTTCGCATGCGTTGGTCATGCTCATTTGTAATAACCAAAGGCATACCAGGATGTGAGGAGAAAAAGTAAGAAAAAATATAACGTAAGGGAAGAAAAACTGTTGGGGGATTTATTTCCCCTTAGAATTAAAACTTCTTCCAACTGTTTCATCACGAACGTCTTCAACCTTCACTTTTTGGATGACAATGTCCTGTATGCCAAAGGTCTGCAACTAGGTTACGTAGCATTTCACCCGTTTTTTGGTCAGCCCCTTCGTGCGTTTTATTTTTCCCCTGCAAGATTTTTGTGTACATTTGGGGTACAAGTTTGCTATATTTTGGTTCCCCCTGGTGCATGTTTGCCATTTGCACTTTTTGCCCCTCGTGCATTTCATCTGCCCCCACCGTTTTTTAACACCCACCTCGCGCATGCTGATATGCTACAGTTAAATAATGAGGACGCCAGTTCTTTCGTTCCTGAGGCAAAAAAAAAATAAATAAATTAAATTAACATAGTGCAGTATATATTATATGGAAAAAAAATGCAAATATGTACTTGCATAAAAAGTTGCATACTTATGTCACACGTTAAATGCCGCGCGCCATGTGTTTGCGAAGAAGCGGAAAATGCTACACAACCAGGCAACCCATTTTGAACAAATCTAAAAAAATAAAAAAAAAATTGTAACAGAGAAAAATTCTCCAGGATGTTTTTGTGAGAGCATACAGGATACACTTTTTTTTTCTTTTTTTTTTTTTCTTCCCTTATTAAGTAAGAACTGGGCAATTTTTTTTTTTTTAGCGGTAGTGTAGTACTCGTTACACGTATTCTTCCTTATGTCCACGCAGTAATATATATATAACTAGTAGGTTCAACCAACGCAGTAGTTACAATAGTTATGTTCGTGAGTAAATAACGCATGTGTCTATCGACCCTTCCATTTTTACACCCACGTACACATACGAAAATTAGCCCCCCTGTGGGAAAAGGGGCATTTTTTTCATCTGGTAGAGTTGCCCCTGAGTACATTGTTTCGTGAGGAGCGCTCACTCCTCGTCCCTGCGCGAATGTACCCTTTTGTTCCCTTACAAAAAATAAACATAGCACCTCTTTTCCATAAAAACAGTGTGTGGAGTAGCACATAATATCAGAGAAGACTTCTTCTCACCGTGTCTATGTCTGTTTCGCTGCCCCCCCTTTGAGCAAGATGCGCGACAAGGAAGAGATGGCAAAGAGTGGGGGGTCTTCCTTTACAAAACGGGCAAACTGGAGCCGAATCAATTTTACCTTCCTAGTATTTGTACTGGGAATCAAAACGGTGTTTTGCATTTTACTCTTCATATACCAACATGTGTTGCTGTTTTTTATATTCTTTATGTTAACCGTCATTTCGCTGTATTCCCTAGTTGTAAACACCTTCAAGGCATTAACCCTGTACATAATTATTTTAACGTCCATCCTGACGTCGATCTTTTTGTCCCTATTTAATGTCATACACGTAGAGTATATATCTAAAGTTTTTAAAGACGTCTTCCTATCGACCGTGTCATTTTCAGTGTTACCCTTGTTCACATTAGAATTTTTTGTAGCGATTATTTACATATGCTTGAAGAGGAAAAAAAGAGGATACATCGAAAGAAGTTTAAAGGAATTAAAAATAATCATCGATGGGAAGAGAAACAAAGAGAAAGAAGAAAAACTCCTGTCGCTGCAAATCGATTTGGAGAAAAATGAACTAAACACATATGACAAGACGTATAAGTACTACTTGACTAATTACAAAAACAAGAAATACATCTGCATTGAGAAGAAGACGGATTATTCCAGTGACGAGGACGATAGAAGTGTTCGTCACATCGGAGACGACTACGTCGATTATAATGCCATTTCGTCTAAGGGGTCAACTTTGAAGAAGCAGCAAAGTAGCAGTGGTAAAAAAATCCACCAAGGGGAGAAGAAGGCAAATAAGGGAACCCCCAAAAGTGACTCCCTCTCCTACTACCACGTCAGCGAGGATTTAAGTTTTATCCATTCGGGAATTAAAAAATATGCTAAAAAGAACGAAAAAAGTAATGCGAAAAAGAAAAAATCCGGAGGAAGGGGAAAAGCGGAAAAGGATACCCACACTGCTGGTATTTCTGGTGATGGTTACGATAGCCACATGCACAGTGCGAGCCCTAGCACGAAGGGTAGGAAGCGCCAATGGAGCAATGACAAGCATAGCATTACTGATAAGGGATCCACCAACTTGGTGAATAATGAGAGAGCAGATGACGCAGAAATCACATCCAATATTTCGCAAGAGTCCCCGTCTCAAACGCAGTTCCTAACGCAGCAGATTGAACCATGTAATAACGAAACCATGTCTAACAGCTTGACGGAGACTCTACCAAATCACACACCAGATGAGAAAGAAAATTCCAAAAAGGGTTCCGCAGAATATATAAAAAATTCATTTTCATTGGACAATTACGAAGAGGTAAATCATATAATAGAAAAATTTATCGAAAAGAACAAAAAGGAAGGCACTCCAGGGGAAGATCTCATGTTTGACTGCACCAAACAGACTGAAGAACAAAATGGCGCAGAGGATACTGCACAGAAGATGGACGAATTAGACATGGAAAGTAAAAACAGGCAGATGAATGACGGTCTCGCACAGAAAGAGGGACCACAGGATGAAATCCCACTGGGTGAATTGGACCTTACCCCGTTACCAAATGTACAAAATGATGAAGAAAAATGGGACCATCTATTGAGCCGCATGACCCCCCAGGTAGAGGAAGAACTGATCAAAATTATAACAACCCAGGGCGGTGATCAGAAAGAGGGAATTTACGCAGAATGCACAGCTGAGCAAGAAAATTCCGGTCAATTTGTGGACGTAGAAGATCATCATGACGACATCGTCACAAAGTTCGAAGCACAGCAAAGTAACCAGGGGGACGAGCTTCATTCAACTGTGAGTGAGACGGAGGCCAAACAAAAAAAACAATCGGATGTTAAAGAAGTCAACCCAAATGACATACCTAACAAGACAGATAATCTGCTATCTTGTAGCGCCGCCAACATGGAGGAGAAAACAAAACAAGTGGATAAAACAAATGTTCAGGAAGTGCTGATCAGCGAACAGTATGACAATTTAAAAAATGCAGAAATGGGTGCACAGGGAAATTCCCAAAGTAAGGTAACACCCGTAATTAGCCCCACAAATCAAGCGGGTGAACACACGGGAAAAGTAACGGCTACGCATGGTGCACAGTCCTACCTGGAAGTACAGCTCCAAATAGAGGAAGAAATTAAAGAACAAGGGGTGGAGCAGTCGCAGGAGCAACCGTCCGAATTGCCATCCGGGGAACCATCCCAGTTACACATAGAACAAATCAACGGCAAAGAAGAAAAGGACGATGGGGATGAACACCAGGGGGACACCCAGGGTGACAACACCTCGGAGTTGAAGGAAACACATGAAGGTGAAAAGCAGGTGAGACATTTCCTCTGCACCAATTTAGATCATACCAACCTGCTAAGTAGTGCAAATTACGCGGTAGATACAAAGGAATGGATAAAGCTAGAAAAAGAAGACATAGAAATGTTGAAGCGATCTGTGAACATCGACAACATTGAGCACATACCAATTGATGATTTTTACACAAAAAATATAAAAGAACGTGGTGCTAATCTGTTTTCCTACTCCATTCATTCGAGTAACATGTCTGAATTTCTTAAAATCGGGGTGGACCAAAAGGCATGTACTAGCTGGGATGCTCAACAGGAGGAGAGCCTAACCAGCAGTGATGATATATACAAAAAAATAAATTTCACAAATTTGGAAAATAAGAAAAATAGTTATCTCACCCTTTTTGATGATGGAGTTATCCCCCCAGGGGGCCTTAACGGAAAGGTTACCGAATGGATGAACCTCCAACAGATTGGAACCTCCCATTTGGATTGCAGCAAAATGGGTTCAGTGCACGAATCTTCTCACGTGGAAGGAGCTAACCAAACGGGTGAAAAGCACCCATCGAATGACTTCCAACCGGGTGAGGATGCCCACCAGAAGTGGAGTGAAAAGGAGGAACTCAATCATGGAAAAGACCAATATCCATTCGCACAAATGCACAACAGCAATAACGCCTTCAGTTCCAACTTGTACACAACGGAACACGGGGAGTATAGCAATTACGAGGAGGTCATGAAGGACAACTCGAACATTGCAGAGGCCTTTCTCAATAGTGGTATGTATGGGCAGAAGAGCGAATTGGGCAGAAGTAACATGAGTGGTGAACTTCCCCCAAGTAGCTTCGACAACCCGAACGACAATAACATCCTTAATTACAGCAGTTGTAATGATGACATGCAAAGTGTTCCAAATAGCTCCCTCATTCTCGTCAAAGGGGAACATTGCACGAAAGAATCAGAGAACTCGACAAGCATCTTCAATCAGGGGAGCGACCCGAACAGCGGAAACATCAATCAACCTGCTAAATTCATGGACGATAAAGATACGAATAAAAAACAGATCGACACAAAGAACATTAGCAGTAATGACATGTGCGAAACGACTTCCATATTTAAACAACGGAAAACCTTCTTCGAGAATTTAATAAAAGACAAGCCGTTAAGCAGCCACCCTGCAAAAATGCTGCTCAGCAATGAAAGGAACGTCCTCAGAAAGGTCAGCGGAAAAAGTGAGGGAGAAATCCTCAATTCCAACTCGTCCATAAATGAAAACAAAAAAGGGAACATCCCAGTAGAAGAATCAAATGTGAACAGTTCCACCCTAGACGGGGATAATAACCAGGCGAACACAGATCCCCATTTGGAAAAATTTGCAAAGTTAAAGAAAGCAATCAATATAAGTGACAATTTTTACATCATAAATGACAAGCTGATGAGCAGCGGAAAGGAAAAAAAGGACACGTCTGTTATGGGCATATCGCCAAGTGAGCAGATAACACCGTCAAATGATCTGGCAGGTAGTACACCGGATCTACCCAACAAGGTTAACGAAAACGAAATAGAAAAAATAAAATACATCGACGGAATGGCCAACAGTGAGGGTAAGCAAAAAATCACGCAACATTTTGTCATTTACGATCAAAGCGATTTGGCAACACCCAGTACAAAACTAGATGAAGGAACACCAACCATGGGGGAACTCCACAACTTGGAAAAAAAAAAAAAAATCGAAGGAATCGCACCCAACACAGTAATAACCGTGAACAACTGCACTATTAATTCGAGTGCGGGTATACATATAAAAGACGGAGAAAAAAATATGTTCAGTTCGGCTACACAACTGAGTAATGATATTTTCATAAATTTAGAAAAAGCAGAAAAAATTATTAACGATGTAAAAAGTGAAGGCAATTATCACGAGGTATCCCTTCTTAGCCAAGTTAAGGAGGTTCCCACGTTTGGCAGCAGTGAAGAATCCAGCTTCCAACATAAGAAAAAAAAATTCACAGAATTAAAAAAGAAGACCACTCCTATGAACAGCAATCCTCTGAATGAAAACCCCCCAGAGGAAGTTACAAATTCGAAGCTGAGTGCATTCGCCGACAGGAACTCAGACGATACGAAGGAAGTCTTGCCAAGTGAACACATGCAAAGCGAACACATGTCCAGCGAGGTGATGAACTCGGAAACGTGCCCCTACTCCGGCGGTTTGTTGCCTCCTGCTTATAAATCACTTGCCACGGGCTCTACACAAATGGACAAATTTGAGGACGATTTTTTGAATATGAATTCCTGCGACAGTAGCGTCATGTATAAAGACTTCATGGACGTAATGAATTCGGAGGGGCGACCGGAGGTGGAACAGGTAGAAGAGGTAGAAGTGGAAGAGGCAGAAGTGGATGAAGTTCCCGAACTAGTAGAAGTTATTTCCGAACAGATGGAACCCACTTCCATGTCGGTGGAGGCGCCCCCCGAACAAGCAGGTAATAACCTCCCACATGGAGCATTACACTCTGCAGAGGAAGAGGCAGATGCACAACCAGAGGAAGGGCCTAAATCAAGCGACCTAAACGACGCAGCTCTGGAGAGCGAAAATGTCCACGTGTTGAACGAACTGTTCACACAAAAGGCACATCCAGAAATGGAAAAAACAAACGTTATGGGGAATGCGAACTCTGCCTGTGATGTATCATCCGATGTGCAAACAGATAAGCATGAGGAGGGAGAGGCAAAGGCGGCAATTGATCATTTGAAAGGGGAACAATCACTCGACACTGCAACGGACGTGAAGGAAAATTACACAAATGTAATGTGCACAAATAATGGGGCAGATGAGCAACCCCTTAGTGATGATAAGGCGAAGGGAGAAGAGAAACCGACCGAGGAGTTAACTACCAAGCCAACATTGCAAGAGGAACTCACAACAAAGGACAACTTCGAAGGCGACAAAGCAGAGCTAAGTTACCCACACGAAGAGGACATTCCCCTGGGTGACGCACCTATACATGGAAGTAACGAAATACCCCCCGTAGAAGAGAAAAAGGAAGACATCACTTCATCGCCCACAGAACAAGCGCTAGACAATTTAGAGAATTTAATCGACGACCCCCCCATGGTAGAAGCAAGCACCGGGGGTGGCGAACCAAAGGAGGAAGTGCCCCCAGATGAAGAAAACAGTGGCGACGAAATTATTGACCCCAATAACCATGTGGATGCCTCTGAGAAGGCAAAAGCGGGGCTGAGCGAAAGTCAAACTTCATCCAAACTTAACCAGGAAAAGGCTAAGAATTATAGAAATAGAAAAAATAATAAACGGAGGAATAAAAGAAGATGAGTAGTCACGTCACGAATTGGGCATAGAAATGGGGAGCAATATACTAGGCTCAACTTAACATATATTAGCATTCCAGAGGGGAGTTAAAGGAGAAGTGAATTGCAGCACGTCACTCGGCAATGAACACCCAAGTAAAGAGAACGGCATATTAATTATATCACTTCGGAGTTATTAAGAAAAAAAAAAAAAAAAACAGCTATACGTACGAATCTTAATGGTGAAACCTAATCACACGGATGACATTCTTTAGACATTTTTTGCTTCCCCCTTTTGGAACTTCCAACCTGGTTCATGCTTCACCATGGCGCAACATGCCTTTGCGCAGGCGCTCTCAGTGAGCTAAGATTAAAAGTTTTTTTTTTTTTATTATAACTTTTTTTTTATAATTATATATATTTTTTTTAAAACAGTGGAATATTATTTTATTCCTCTTAACTATTTTTACAGTTTCATTTTTTGTCACATTTGCAAAATTGTCCTTACCATGTGTATTATCAAATGCGGAATTTTTTTTTTTTTTCCACCTCAATTGTTTTCCCTGTACATAGTATGCACAGTGAACTGTTCATGTTTGGACAAACATATATATCATGGGCTCAAAAATTGGCTAAAACAAAATGTGTAAATATGTGTGTGCAAGTTTTCCCATTTGGATGGAAATACAACGAGTGCTGTGTTCACCGCCGGACGTTCCTCGCGAGGAGAGGCGTGACGCGCCCCCTCTAGAGGTCAGCAGAAAAGGAGGCTGCACCACCACTGCGGGTCATATTTGGAAAAAGAGCCAGTTTAGGTGAAACTGACCCCATATGTGTGTCTGCACTATACGCGTGAAGCACAGCGGTTGTAGGGGATTACTTTCGCATAAGTACCAGTGGCCAATGTTTTGTGGAACCAATATGTGCGCATATCTGTTGCCCTAAGACAGCATTGCAGGGGTGGGGAAATTTCTACATACTGCTCCCAAGTCACATTTAAAAAAATGCTTAAAAGGGGGTGATCGTAGGGGGTATCTAACGGGGGCGAAGTAACGAGTTTGGCCATTGAACACACCGTGATATATGCGCTCCTTCGCGATTATGTAAAATTTTCACAATTGAAACAATTATCCTGAAAAAAGACGTACAAGATTATGCCTCTCGCGCAATTGTGCAGCTGCGCAATTTGAGGAAACGCTTCAGTTTTGCCTTTTTCTATGTGCTTTCGTAACCCTCTCAGAATTCCAGCCTGTTCTGAAACCTTTGCCCCACATGTGCGTTTGAGCACGAAGCTGTGGTTAGCCAAATTTTGTTTTTACGCTTCCCTCATGGCCCCGTGAACATGAGAAGGCTGCAACATTTCTACAGAGCATTATGCGTGTGTGCTTATTAGCGCATTCCTGTATGCGTTTTTTTTTTTTTTTTCTTCAGTGCATACATTAATGTGTTTGTATTCCTGTGGCCCATATTCTGCCCGATGGGCGATGCGATTTGGAAATTTCCACCGTGGGGTATGCACAGATGGTGACGCTCGTAGGCTAATTATTTTTGTTCACTTTGCACTTTACGTGCCTCCCATTTTGTGAGTCCCTCATTTTATGTACCTCGTTTTTTTTTTTTTTTTTTTTTTTGTCACCTATTTCAAAAATCTAGTTGCGCGAAGGACGCATGTCGCATTTCAGCCGATTGTTAAGCGCGCCATCCGATCTTTTGTTTAACATTTCCTGGTGAAATGTTTACGTGATTACGTTGCTATTGGTTTGTCACCCCTTTTTTTTGCAGTCCTTGCGTATTGTGTAACAGGGGGGGATATTTTTTTTTTTTTTTTTTTTCTAAATGGATACGTTTGACATCCTTTTTGAGGGAGCTTCCTTCGCTGTACTTCCTTCTGCATTGTTTTAAAAGGACGTACCGTTTGAAGTTCGCAGTGTTGAAGGTGAACTCCTTCACCCCCCTCCCCCTTCAGCACGCGAAGCAGAGAAGGGGGCGGGGGAGGATCTCTCGTCCGCGAAGAGCACGTAAAAGGTACTCCACCATTTTGTAACGTCTGAGTTATTTTTCCTTGCACACCATGGAACTGGAACACTTCGACATCGGCATAAACCGAGTGGAACAGAGAGACGAGAAGGTCTACTACGTCATCCTAATTCAGTACAAAGACCTAAAGTACGAAACGAGTAGGAGGTACAGCGAATTTGAAGAGCTCCACTGGGAGTTACTCCACATGGGTTTTTCAGCCCTGCCAAATTTACCCAAGAAAAAATTAATGGCTTACAAAAACGTAGAATATATAAACTACCGAAAAAAGGTACTAAATTCTTACCTGCACAATTTATTTATCCGAGCGGATGTAAGATGTTGTGCTTTGTTTCTGAATTTTATTTTATTTTACGACAAAATTAATTTATCCGTGGAGGTAGTAAAAACCAAGCTGTTAAACAGCATAGGATCGCAAAAATTTTCCTTGAGCGATTTGTATATTAACGAAAAATACAATTTTATCATTTGTGTATATGAAGATAAGAGTAATTTAAGCAAGTTGGGAAAATTGTGGTCCATTATTGAGCCAGACATAGTTGGGGAGATAAAAATCTTCACTTATAATAACGACTTGACGTCTACATTTTGCGAAACGTACAAAGAACAAACCGTATATAAGGCTAGAAATATCGTGTGTGCAGAATCGCAAAATGAAGTGATCATATCAGGGGATGATGGAAAAATCCACATTTATAAAATTGACACCCAGTTGCTAACCCTAACTTATGTAAAAAATATTCCTTGCCATAATGACACCATTTTAAAAATGATGAGTTTTAGTGGCGATTTATTTTGCACCTGCGGTTATGATAACGCCTTTAGGTTGTTACGATTTAGTGATTATAAAATTCTGAGTGGGGGAAGATGCAACAAACGTCTGGACAAGGATAAAATTACTACATGTCACCTGCTCAACTATGGAAATATCGTCCTTGGAACCGACTGTTCTGTTTTCTTTATTTACAATATGATGACCAATCCGCCTCTCTACCTAGACACCAAGAAACTCAAAAATGGCGAAAAAATTAACTGCTTCGCTAACACGGATAAGTACCTATTTATAGGGTACGACAACATCATTGCGTGCTACAATTATCATTATAACAGTGAGGCAAAAAATGGGAGAAGTCTAAATTTAAGTGGGACCTTCTCAGAATGTGTGCCTCACGAGGATCCACCTGGTGGTAGCCACAACTATGCGCAAACCAGCGAAAAGGAGCCTGTCTTGACCAAACTAATAGTAGACAACAACATGTCGGCACAGTACATCCCACCATTGCTCTTCGACAATACTGTCCTCTCCCTAAGCGTTAACAAAGAGAAAAAAGTACTCTACGCAGGGTATGAAGACGCAATTGTTATCTGGTCCATAACCAGCGGTCTCATCATTTCGGCCTTCCATGGGCATACAAACGGGGTGCACTTTTTAAATTTTTTGAGCAGTTCAGGTTTTTTACTCTCAGGGGGAGACGGGGGGAATTTGAAAGTATGGAAAAATGACATAGATAATTTTCAAATATGGAAGCCGAAAAGGAGGAGGAGTTACAAAACCAACGAACCGGCAGGGATCACCCCCCAATCCGTCTACGCCGAATCCTCTCCCCACAGAAACAGTCAGCATAACAATTTCAATTTTAACGAGAGCGAAGATGGGGACGACCCCGATAACAGGAGCAATCCGCAAAGCGAGACCATGTCTATTGACCACTTGTTGGGAGAAACGAACAAAAAATACGACTACCAAGTGTATGATACGTCTAACTACAAGAAAGACCTACTTAATTACAATGCATCAACAAATATAAACAGTGTTAACTCCTCCAGAAGTAACGTTTTTTACGATAAAAGTATGAGCAATGCACCTCAGGAGTTTCTATCCGATGCAAGCAACCTGGATGTCTGTATACTCACAAACCTGGAAGACAAAGGCCGAAGCGTTAGCTACGATTGTGACGTTGATGAAAATTTTAGCAAAGCAGATAACTCCTTTCACGCACCACATTATGGCCAGGACTTTCAGCAGAATCATTTGGATTATTGCGTAGTAAATGAGGATGTAAAGTTCGATCATGGTGGTCAAAATGAGGAACGTTACCAGCATGGTCAGTATAACCTGCGTGATCACAAAGATTACGGCGTGCCTCCCATTCAACGGGATGAATACGAAACGTACTACGAGAAGGGGGGTTCCTACAGAAAGACAGAACACGATGATAATCACCATAGCATTGCTCACCGAAGCGTGCCCCACCAGTTGGACGTGCATGGAGAAAATTACAACAGCGATACTGCCCCTCAAGTGCAGCAAAACTCCGATGGGGGGGCACCCAATTCAATAGATATGAAGCACAATAATGAGGACGACCAGTTCAGTAACTTAAAGAGGGACATCGTTTACGTCAGTGACGAGGACGATGATTTGATTTCAGCCTTTAGGTAGTCCCTCTTTTTTTCTTTTTTTTTTTTAAGTTCATTTTTGGATTCACTACTTTTGTGTGGAACGCGTCCCACGTGTGCGCCAATTGTGTTCCCCTCTTGGGGACAGTTTTGTTCCACCTTCGCACATGGTGCATCACGTGGATGCATCTTTTCTCCTTATTTTTTTTTATTTTTTTTTTTTGTGTGATAATGTGTGCCCCTCATAATGTGCGGAGGCAACCATTTCTTTTGTGAGCACCCAACCTGCTTCAACACAACGGCTGAAGAACTTCCGCCAAATGCGTGCGCCATTATCGGAGGTGTAAACATTTGCAAAGACAGTCCCTACTTCATCTTCTCGCCCTATTCTGCCTTTTTCACAATGTTAACACACTCTTGCAGCAGCCATTTGATCATATTCCCTGCTGGCATGTTCAAAATATACATCCCACAATTACTCCACATGGAATTCAAGAACTCGGTGAAATATACTGCACAATCCACATGTAGGCTTTTCATATATGTCATATATGTACTATATAAATCGTACTTATCCCACTGAGTGGATGTTCCTTCGAATAGATTTCCAATTTCTTAAAATATCCACATAAGAGAATTCTTCTTTTTAATTTTTCTCTTCAAATTTTGGGAACTCCTATTATGAGAATAATATGAGCAGCTATGTAATTTACTAGTTCCCCTTTTTATTTTTTCCCGTACATTCAGAAAAAAACGACATTCAATTTTTGCATGGTTGATGGATTGAGATCCTCTTTGCTTGGAAGAAATTTCCACATTAGATCATGTGCCCAGTCATTTGTATAGTCGAACACTATTATTTTTTTCTATGTTTTTATATAGTATACCATATATATGTTTCATGCTAAATATGAAAGAATAAGATTTTTCACTGACTCGAAAAAAGAAAAAAAAGGATCGTGTGGCATATGTTAAACATTTTTCAGAGAAAAACATGCGTTAAAAGGAAAAAAGGAATGTACAAAAATTATTGATTTATCATTATCTGTTTTTTTGCATTTCTTTTTTTTTATGTTCATATATATATGTATAATCATCGTCCCCGATGCAGCCCTCATTTGTATTGTTCTCCTTGCGTTAGCCTAAGCAACGGTGCATTTTTTGCATGTAGATTTTTTTTTAATATTTATTCGTTCTGCATGTTCTCTGCAATTTTCTTGTATTTATCCGTTTCTGACTTCTTTTTTTTTATATTTTTTTTTGTAGTTCAATTTTATATAAAAGTACTTGTTAATTTTCCTTGAGTTGTTCTAAGATACATTGTTTCTGTTAAAATTTCAGATAATTCTGTTCCGGCTTTTTTTTTTTTTTCTTTTTTTCGGATAATTATAGAATATATATGACGTGAAAATGCTGTACATTGATAAAATAAGAAAAATGAAAATAAAATAAAAAAAGAAAATTTTCCACTGTGTTCCAAGCTGAGCCGACAGTGCAAATATTATGTATATTATTGGTAAATAACATATTAAGCATTTTGCAATTGAGAACGACATCTGTATAGCAACATTTTATACTATATACGATTTCCTTATTTTTTTTTTTTTACCATTAAACATAATAATATATAGTATATTTTTTTCATTTTCTTTTTTAGTTTTAATTATAAAAGCACAGAAAAAATAGAAAGACAGGGAAAGAGAAAAAAAAAAAATAAAAAAAGGGACATTTTTACTAATAATTTTTTATTCAAAAAAAAAGGAGAACAAATATTAATGTGTTGTTTAACCCTTTTTATATAGAGCTTCACGCATAATTTACACATAATATAGAACAAAATGGCTCATAGTATAGGCTCTCCGTACACCCTGTACTCCGTGGTGGACGTTGACAAACCATTCACTTCCTTTAGTGATAATTATTATGTGTCCGAACCTTACAACCCCCCGTACACCCCGGTAATTAGTAGCATGTTTCACGGAAGCTTCCCATGTTATTACGTAGATGATGATGGTTATTATTATATTGAAGAGGAAGATTTTCTTATGAAGAAACCAAAAATCGTTGAAGATCCCAAACCAGACGAAAATAAAACAGAGGAAGTCGAAAATAAAGCGGAGAACGTGGACAGCACGAATAAAAAGATGACCTTATTTCAAGCGGTTATGATCGTCGTTCTTTTCATGCGATGGGGTGTAAGTTTGAAATAGCAGAAATTATTACTGCGTGTGCGTTGCATTCGTTTTGCTGCTAGCGAATGTGTCGAAAATTGCGCAAATTGATGTGCATAATAAATGTGCGCTAAAACGCGTGACCAGCGTTGAAAAGGTGAAACAACAATGCACACACAAAAAATACAAACTTCCTACACTCCCAACTTTTCTGCAGAGGCGTAACTCCACTAGACTAATAAAAAAGCACGAAGCGAGGAAGCAACTATTACTGTACCTGGACCTAATGAACACAAAAATTAAAAAGGACGATCTTAAGATGGAAAAGAAAAAAAAAAAAATGGAGGCAAAAATAAAAAAGGAAGAAGAAGATATGGAGGTAAAATGGAAAGACAAAAGAGCAGCAATCAGGCAAAAAATAGCCAAGAACCCATCGAAAGACATTTTACCCGGTATAGGCCCATTCTACGACCACGACAAAATCCTCTTGGATAAAAAGTTGGATATTATAGATATGAATTATGAGAAGTGTAAATTTAATAAGAAGAAACGATGGAAAGCTATGAGGGAATCTTATCGTAAAGAGCTCAATAAGCTACAGAAGAAACAGGACGAGAGGAAAATGAAGAAGTGCGTACGAATGTTTTGGTTTGAGGAGAAGTGGAATTTTGGACCCACAACAGTAAGAGGATTCTTGAAACAGAAACGACGGAAATGCGATTTACAGGAAATGTATTGTACCACGAATGAAAAGTTAAAAGAAAGAAAGGAAGGGAAGGATGAAACGGAAGGAGCAGAGGAGGTTGGAGGAAGTGAAAAAGAAGAAGAGGAAGAACTCGACGTGGACAAGGATAGTTATGATGACAAGGATGACGATGATGATGACGACGAATCAGCGGACGACTCACTCACCGAAGAAGAAAGCGAAGTGGATGAAACGGAAAATGATGACGATGAGGAAGAAGAAGAAGAGGAAGCGGAGGAAGAAGAAGTAGACGATGATAGTGACGAGGAGGACGACGATGAGGATGAGGAAGATGATGAAGGTGATACAGAGGAGGAGGATAAGCAGGACGATACGGACGAGGACGATGATGGGTATTATGAAAATTATGATTATTATTAGGATTATAACAGTTCCATTTACGGCTACTACGACAAGAATGATTATTATTCTTAAACGCTTTGTTTTGAAATGATCGATGCAGCATTTTTCACAATTTTGTTAACCTTAATGATAAAATAAGTCGCATCGACATGTAAAAAAATGTGAACAGAGTTTTGAGCTCATTAATAAATTAGGAGGACGGAATTTTTTGTAAAAATTGTTTTTAACTGTTCATAATGGTTGATAATTATTACCCCCCAAAAAAAAAGAAATGAAGGAAAGTTTAGGAATGAGCACATGGGCAAGTGCAAATTTAAATCCTGTGTAAAGTTTTTACGCATTACATAAATATATCGTAAATGGGCATACGTTTACGCCCCCCGCCACTGAGTGTGTCCCCTCCCGTGCGCATTAGTATATACCCCTTTTTTTTTCTTCTTTTTTTTTTTTTTTTTTTTTGTGTGTGTTCCTCAAATGCGTAACACGAATATTATAAACCAACTACCCCCCCGGCGGGGGCGCGGGCATAGTAAATTAAATTTTGTAGAAGCGTGGCAACAGATATTTGGAACGCGCCCAAACGGATTTTCCACTTTATGGTAAACCACACGGGGAAGAAAAATGCCAGGGGGGCCATATTCTCCCCCGTATTCTTTTTGCACAATTTGCGCATGTATATAAATATAATTGTGTATATGTGTAATTACGTGTATGTGCACTTTCTATGAGCATGCAAGATTTCCCACGACACGTCTCTCCACACATAGAGAGAACAATCACCGCAGAAGGTACCATAGAACGGAAAAAAAAGGGGGGGTTCGACTGCCCATTTTCTCTTTTTTTCCTTGTTTTGCTCTTTAATTCCCTTTTTGTCAAATAAGTGTAAAATGTGCTTTTGATGGCGTGGCAACATTCATGTTATGCTTTAGACCACCAACTGTGCATCTTTCTTAACCAGTTTTTCTTTTTTTGCGCAAAAAAAAAAGAAAAAGGATATTTATAAAGGATTCGCGGGAAGAACAGATAACACAATTTTTCCGCATTAAGTAATGTCTCACATTCTGATGATTACATTTTTAATAAATAAATGTATAAAATTATGTTCCATGAAAATAGTTCCCCTACCCCCTTTTTTTTTTTTTTCTTTCTTTCTTTTTTTTGGTTTATATTGAGAAAAAAAGGAGTGGCTTGGCTTTTCCTCCTGCTTCTACTGCTTTTTTTTTTTTTTTTTGCACAAAGTTGTTAATTTAGCCAGTTGTCCATTTCTAGAGCCCCCACCAAAACACCACATGTATCACAATGCGCGCTTTTTCTCCTGCCCGCAAAAAAAAAGTGTATTCATACAAAAAAAAAGGAACTGTGTACACAATTACACAAATTTTTTACCATGTCACACATGTCTGTGTATACGAAAAAAATAAAATGATAAGGACAAACTGGCACAACAAAAGAAGAAAAAAAAAAAAAAGAATGAAAAGGAAAGAAAAGAATGAAAAGAAAAAAAAGGGGGTTAGGATTCTGCGTTTAAGGTTCCGGGTTTCAGGGTATAAGAACAACAATGTGGCCTGGTGTTCAGCTGTTTTATGGAGGGATATACATCTAAGGTGTGAATACAAAAAAAAGGAAAAAATTAAATTGAATTGATTTGAATTGAATTAATTCATAATATTAAAAAAAAAAAAAAAAGAAAGAAATATATATAGAGCGTCCATAATACTTTTAATTCAAAAATATAAGCTTCCCATAAGCGTGAAGCTTGTCATGCATGCCATTATAAAATATTCCGTAAAATAATAACTACGGTTGTTCATGGTAAAAATAATATAAACAGAAAGAGAAATTTCAATTATGTTATAATTGAGCAAAAGGAAAAATTTAATGTGTATGAATTAAAAGTTCAGTTCTTTTCGGTCGCGGATTAGGGTTTCACGGAAAGGAACCTATTTAATGCCACCTAAACCCATGAAGGAATCAGCAAAGGGTGCGTACATGAAGTCCTAATCTTTTTTATTCTTTACTTGTTGTCCAGTTGTTTTTTTAGTTGCTTTTCTGCTGGAATCTTTTCTCTCTTGAACTTGTTGTTGCTCAGTTGGTTTTTTAGGTCCTCCTTTTTCGGTAGTTTCTTTTTTCTCTTGAACTTGTTGTTGCTCAGTTGGTTTTTTAGGTCCTCCTTTTTCGGTAGTTTCTTTTTTCTCTTGAACTTGTCGTTGCTCAGTTGGTTTTTTAGGTCCTCCTTTTTCGGTAGTTTCTTTTTTCTCTTGGACCTGTTGTTCAGTTGGCTTTTGAGCTCCTGTTCCTGTAGGATCTTTTTTCCTCTGTATTTTGTTAGATGATTGTTTAGTACCTCTTCCGGCCTTTTCCTCCCCTACTTCCTCTTGCTCTAATAATTTTTCTAATAGGAGCTTATATTTCCTGTTATCTGTTGCTTTTTTTTCAGCACTATAGGGTTTCCTCTTATCTCTAGCGGCTTCCTCTTTCGCAAGTTGCTGCAATAATTCTTTAGCTGAACATTTACTCCATGGCGAACCTTCTGCATTTCCGTTTTTACTTGAAGTAGCATTAGAATCATCCTTATTTTGGGCGCCATCTACAGTCTCCGCTTCTTGAGAACCAGGAGCTTTATTATTGGACTCAGAAGCCCCTTCCTTAACTTCAGTAACTTTCTCTTTTTTCCCTTTTTTCTGAAATAAATCTTTAAGTGAGGATTTATTTTTTGATGGAGATGCTGCTTTTTTGTTCTTACTTGAAGTAACATTAGGATCATTCTTATTTCCTTGACCACCAGGAGCTTTATTTTCAGAAACACTTGGGGCTTTATTTTCTAATTCAGTTGGGGATTTATTTTCTCCTTCAGTTGGGGATTTATTTTCTACTTCAGTTGGGGATTTATTTTCTACTTCAGTTGGGGATTTATTTTCTCCTTCAGTTGGAGCTTTATTTTCTAATTCAGTTGGGGTTTTATTTTCTAATTCAGTTGGGGTTTTATTTTCTACTTCAGTTGGGGTTTTATTTTCTACTTCAGTTGGGTCTCTATTTTCTACTTCAGTTGGGTCTCTATTTTCTACTTCAGTCGGGTCTTTATTTTCTAATTCAGTTGGGGTTTTATTTTCTAATTCAGTTGGGGTTTTATTTTCTAATTCAGTTGGGGTTTTATTTTCTACTTCAGTTGGGTCTTTATTTTCTACTTCACTTGGGTCTTTATTTTCTGCTTCAGTTGGAACTTTATTTTCTACTTCAGTTGGGGTTTTATTTTCTACTTCATTTGGGTCTTTATTTTCTACTTCAGTTGGGTCTTTATTTTCTGCTTCAGTTGGAGCTTTATTTTCTACTTCAGTTGGGGTTTTATTTCCGGAGCCGGAGGCCTCTTTCTTAACTTCAAGAACTTTCTCTTTTTTCCCTTGTTTCTGAAATAAATCTTTAAGTGAGGATTTACTTTGTGATGGAACTTGCTCTGTTTCCAGTGTTAAGTTCCTAGCAACTCTATTATTTGGTTTTAATGTCGCAGGACCATTCTGTCTTCCAAAGTCATCTTGGTGCTGGAAGGTACAGGTAAGGGAAAAGGTGAATGTATAGAAAATAGAAGAAAAAAAATGGAGGAAAAAAAAAGGAAAAGGAGTAAATATGCATGTAATAGTATGTACGATAACATACTATGCGTATGGGACATGTGTATAACACTTGCGACATCATGGTGATGCGCATCTATATTATTAAGCATCGCCCTCCTTTATTTTGCCTCTGTTTGGGTGTAGTACTCACCTTTAAAAAGATAAAAGCAAGAACAAAAAACAACATCGCAGTTCTTTTGGTGAAGAAGAAGGAAGATCCTCCTTGTGCACCTTCCTTTTTTTCATCCACTCCATTTTCCTTACTAGATGCTGCAATGTGGCCGCTACCACTTTGGGATGACAACGCTCCTGGTAATGCGGAGCTGATTACTTTTTTTGAGTGTACCATGTTGTGTTATGGATGTTATATATGCCAAAAGGAGGTATTTGTGAGTATTTAATTAAATCGTAGTTAGAAACAAATTATATTGAAGAAGCAATACAAAAATAAAATATATCAGCCCGAAATAAATTAAAACAAAAAGAGTAAAAGGTACAATTTTAAAAAGGGAATAATATAGTATGAAAGAAAAAAATACAAAATTTTATATCAATTCGACATTTTCTTTTTTTATTCTAAAAAAAATATTTATTGTAATATATAGGAAAAAGAAGTGTCTACCAGTAGAATGGTTCTCTTTTCTTTTTTTTTCATAATATAATATTTTTTCAATAGTAGATGAAAAAAAAAAAAAAAAAAAAAAAAAATGAAGTGTCTATCAGTTTGAGGGTTTCTTTTTTTTTTTTTTTTTTTAAATATTTTTCTATATTATAAATAAAAAAGTTTTCTGCCAACAATTAAATTAAAACTAATGGACCGTACAATTAAAAAAATATTTTTATGTCCAAAAAAAAAAAAAAAAAAAAAGGAAGTACAAGATAGATAAATACTGGTAGATGAATTCTTATTCACGGATCTGCTAGCTGTCGTTAATTATAAAACAAGAACATATACATTGCGAATGTATGTTTATTTAAATTTTTCTTTTTTTGCATGCAGTCCATCCATTCACAACAGATTAAAGCATTGTTCTTGACATAGCAATATTATTTTATGAAAAAATAAAAAAGGACCTAAGTAATATATGCGCATATACTGCATGAATACATACGGAACTCATAGAACACATAATTAAAAGT
Source organism: Plasmodium coatneyi (assembly GCF_001680005.1). Classification (NCBI taxonomy): domain Eukaryota; phylum Apicomplexa; class Aconoidasida; order Haemosporida; family Plasmodiidae; genus Plasmodium; species Plasmodium coatneyi. Next base: position 191,519 of record NC_033556.1, read on the forward strand.
ATGTACAACAATTTATGTACATGTTTTATTTTTATTAAAATACAAATATATAAATTTGCCCCGAAAATAATTTTTTTCTAATGCATGTAATAATAAACTTTTTATTACAGAACTAATCTTAAAAAAAAAAAAAAGTAGGGTTAGGAAGAGGAACTCTTTTACCTATGTAATATTTATCCAATATATATATAACTGATTAGTACTTACATAATTTCAAACATATATAAATTATACATCTATGAATAGTTATATTATCGTAATGAAAATACCATTATTCCTATATTCAATTAAGGATCTATTATAAAGAATTTATATATGATACGAATTAATTTTAGTCTGTGTAATGTATATTCTATTACCATTTTTTCAAGCTTTTAGGTTAAGTTATATTATTACAATGGCAATGTTAATAATAAGTTACCGTTTAAAGGACAAGTGCAATTTCTTTCATTAATATGCTCTCCTTTTTCTTTCTAATTATATTTAATTGTAACCTCTTCGGCCTTATTATAAATAGTACATAGAGTAACATTCTTTCTATAATAATCTCTAAATGAAGTATCAAAAAAAAAAAAACTAAACGCCCCCCCCTTTCTATATACCCTAAAGGGGAAACAACATTATGTACAAAATTTACTGCTTGAGGATTATGTATAGCACCTATTCTATATGTTCTCATGTGTACAATTCATAAACATATGACATTGTATAACACTCAAATGGAACATAAAAAAGGAGAACAAGTGGTCAACATCAGTCATGGTAACATTTATTATGATCACACCTGCCACGGTAGTACAAGTACACACGTTATTCAAAATGAATACTACCCTTTCACGGACGGGAAAAAGAATTTATGCACTGCTCATAACCAACATTCTATTTTAACTATTATATATTCTGATGTGAGAACTGAAGAAATACAAATTACATATTAAAAGAAAAAAAAATACAAACATATATCTTACATGATAGATAAGCGGAAAAATGAGCACACACCCTATGTGTGCTCACAAAGTCCATACTACTGTAGGTCCCCCATAAATGTGTTCTCACGTAATATTAACTAATTGGGGCAAATACCATATTACCCTTCAAGGTTCCATGGTTGGAAGGGAAGGATTTGTACTATAGTATCCCTATAAATTATTCATACGAGCATCCTTAATTTCCTTTCCTTCCCTTCTTTAGGGAAGGCAATGTTCCCATCCCTTCCTTCTTCCTTCCCTCCCTAGGAAGGTAATGTTCCCCTTCCTCGAGGATGATAAGGAATATTTTTCTTCATTCTTAGAAAGGTATGTTCCCCTTTGGGAAGTTAATGTTGTTCCCTTCCATCCACCCTAACACTACCTTCCTTCCCTAGTTCGTCCTTCCCATCACTTTCTTTCCTTCCGTAGACCACTTTTCCTCCTCCTCAGACACTCCTTCCTTCCACTCCTAATAACCTTCCTTCCCTTCTTTACCCTCCTTCCTCTTTCCTTCCACTCCTAATAACCTTCCTTCCCTCCTTTACCCTCCTTCCTCTTTCCTTCCACTCCTAATAACCTTCCTTCCCTCCTTTACCCTCCTTCCTCTTTCCTTCCACCCCTAACTGCGGTTCATCCTAACAAAGGTTGTTCCTTCCTCCTTCAAACAACAAGGGTTCCTCCCTTCCTCCTCCTCAGACAGCGGTTCAACACTGTTCACTGTGGTTCATAATGCTTTAGTTTGTACCTAGTCGTACGCTCAAATAGATATATACCATAAAGGTAACAATGGCAAAACCACTATACCGTTTCGTTCATATTTCGTTGCATCCCTTTCTGAATCCAATGTTAACCTTTCATCCGCACGCGATAAGGCAAACAAGTAGGCACATTTTTTTTCTACACAAAAAGGGGGCGAAGTAATTTAACGTCGGCTTTTTTTTTATTTGGCAATTTTTTTTTTTTTTTTTTTCTATCGTATATTTTGACACACCATGTGACAGAGCGGTGCGACGGATAAATAAAGAAAAAAAAGAAGTACGAAAAAAATGAGCAGAAAGTGAAGCAGGAAAAAGGAAAAATACAAGTAGGCAGGGAGTTGAAAAAAGATGAAAACCTGACCAGATGGTCAAGAAAAGAAACATTATGAAGAGGTTGTAAAGCAGGAAAAATATCTCTGCTGTTCCGGTATGGAATTTGCTGTGCCAGAATGAATGGAACCACGCAAGGGCAGATACAGCTAGCAGAGAAGAAGAAAGGATCGAATGATCCAACTGCCGGGCGAACTTGCGGAGCAGCCCCCAAGTAGCTCTAATACAACCACCAACCATTTAGCAGGAAGCACCCCACGAGCACACACGGAACAAACGCCGCACGTATAAACCGAAAGATGAATTTGGCCAAGAATAAAAAGAACAACCTGATAGAGGATGAGCTACCAAACGATTTTGTACTACCTAAGGGGGACAAAGTAAAAGGGGAGAAACTATTCAAGAAGCACTGTAAGCAATGTCACTCCATAGCCCCAGACAACACACAATCCAATTCAGGATTCACAAGTTGGGGTCCCTCTTTATTTAATGTTTATAACAGAACTGCTGGAATGAGCAAAGGCAATTCGCCTTTTCAAGTATCACCTGATATGCACGCATCGGGCATTATATGGAATGACTTAAATTTAATGAAGTACATGAAGAACCCTAAAGATTTTGTAGAAGCAAACATTGGTATGAACTTTAAAGGAATTTCAAATTTTCAAGATAGGGTTGACATCGTTCATTATTTAAAAACCCTTACGTATGATGATCCACATGGGAAAGAAATTGTCGACAAATTTTCCAAAAAAGAAAAATAACACTTTTACCTTGCCGGTCTGTACGCAAGAGGGTAAAAAGGAAAAAAAAAAAACTCACTATTTAGGAATGTGTTCCACCGTGTATGTTACACTACTTTTTTTCTTTTTTAAAGTGCGCGGTGCATAGCGACAAAAAAAGTCCAAAAAAAAAGGAGGAAAAAAAAAAAAAAAAAAATGAAAGATTGCCAAAGAGAGATCACTGAAACAGCCTAGCTTTTTTTCAGGAAGAACAGAATAATTATGAGCTTGTCCAAGAGGACGACGATGACATGGACAATTTTTTAAGAACGATAGGGATGTAGTTAACGGTGACGCGGAGCAGCCGAACAGCACAGCCGCTGCGACAGATGCTACGAATGTTAGGGACGACCACCTAGGAAGCAATGCAGACGGGGATGATGACAATGATGATGAAGATGACCATGTTGGTGATGATGACGAAGAAGATGATAACCATGATGATGATGATGGTGGCTACTCAAATGCCAGTGATGTGCAGACGGAGGAACGCAATGGGAAACAACACGAAAAGGACGGGAAATAAAGAGACACAACTGGATAAGAGCAGTAACAAGAACTTGTTCTATTCTGGAAAATTGCCCGATAGGGGAAAGAGCAAAACTGAAAATGAGAGTAATAAGAGCAGCATAACCGGAAACGTTTTTTAGGGACACATATGATGAATATTATCCGGGTTATAGGAAGAGCGGTTTTTTTTAAGTGTACCAGTGTGGTCTCCCCCACTCCTTATTCTTTTTTTCTTTTTTTTTTGTAATTTTTTTAAACACATTTTAAGTTAGAAGAAAAAGGAAAGGTGTCATTATTTTTTTGTTTTCATGGAATAAAATTAGCGAGAAAAATAAGGGGAAACACAGAGAAGGTCATGGTGACTAAGCTTGGCGCGTTTATATAGACATAATTCCTTAAGGAGAAATGTTTCCATCCCCTTGGGTGTGCATAAACAGTGGCATAAAGCCTGCGAGGATGTAGTTACATGGTAAATTTTTATACTGGATGGGCCTCCAATGGCGCAGAAATTGGAGTAAATTATGTTCCTCCTTTCCCGCGTTATATATGTTGTCACAGAAAGCATTGCAGCGTTATCCCTTTTCATCATAATAAGCAGATTTATTCAATCAGGGGCACCAAGATTTTTTCTCGTATGTGTTTGAGGGAATGATTGAAAAGTAGGCAACCTTGTCCTAATACGGATCCCATTTGAAGGATACAACTCAAAGAGGTTCGCATTAGCCCACGGAGACATGCAAATATATGCATATGAATACAGGCACGTGCATTAACGGATGGGCTAAAACACGGCATCCGCCTACCTCCATGTGGCGAACATTTTTTTTGTGTGTTATTTTAAATTAAAGGTGTTTTCTTTTTTTTTTTTCTCCCATCCCCACTTGGAGTATTCCTTCCCGTATGCAACTGTACATACATATAAATGAAGGAAAAAGAAGAAAGTAAAGATAAAAAAAAAAAAAAAAAAAGAAGAGAAAAAATAAGAAGGAAAGGGAAAGAAAGGAAAAATTGTCATTTTTGCTTCTTACCTTTGTATGAACTATGCGCACTTATTTATGTTCACGCAAGGAAGAAATATTTCACATTCTAATGTGCGTTACATGGGAATGTTACATTACAATGGTGTTACATGTTTTGATAACCTATTTTTGGAAGACCTGGCTCATTATTTCCTTTTGCTCTTGTTCTTTTATCCCTGTTAGGCTGCTCTGTATAAGCAGCACGAGAACGTAGTGTGGTGGAATTTTCTGCTGCTGGACCTATTGTTGTTGAAGTGTCCGTTGAGTCGTATGTTGAATCATTCTCTGTTAGAGTATCAAAGTCGCTTTCAACTACCGTTCTTCTTTTTTTCCTATTTCTTCCTGCGCTGCTTCCACAGTGGTTACGAAACCAGGAGGGTAAGGAAGTATACTGAAAGGAAGAAAAGAAGGAATGAGAAGGCGGGTTAGAAGAAATGTTGTGTTAGGGGTGGTAGGGTGGAAGAAAGGTTGTTAGGGGTGGTAGGGTGGAAGAAAGGTTGTTAGGGGTGGTGGTGGTGGTAGGTGGATTGTTAGGTGGTAGTGTGGTAGGTGGATTGTTAGGTGGTAGTGTGGTAGGTGGGATGTTAGGTGGTAGGGTGGTAGGTGGGTTGTTAGGTGGGTTGTTAGGTGGGTTGTTAGGTGGGTTGTTAGGTGGTTTGTTAGGTGGTTTGTTAGGTGGGTTGTTAGGGTGGTAGGTGGGTTGTTGGGTGGTAGATGGGTTGTTGGGTGGTAGGTGGTTTGTTGGGTGGTAGGTGGGTTGTAGGTGGGTTGTTGGGTGGTAGGTGGGTTGTTGGGTGGTAGGTGGGTTGTTGGGTGGTAGGTGGGTTGTTAGGTGGTAGGTGGGTTGTTAGGTGGTAGGTGGGTTGTTAGGTGGTAGGTGGGTTGTTAGGTGGTAGGTGGGTTGTTAGGTGGTAGGTGGGTTGTTAGGTGGTAGGTGGGTTGTTAGGTGGTAGGTGGGTTGTTAGGTGGTAGGTGGGTTGTTAGGTGGTAGGTGGGTTGTTAGGTGGTAGGTGGGTTGTTAGGTGGTAGGTGGGTTGTTAGGTGGTAGGTGGGATGTTAGGGGTGGTAGATGGAAGGATGGTTTGTTAAGGTTGTTAGGTTGGTTGGTCGAGGGAAAGGTTGTTACGGTGATAGGTGGATGGAAGGGAATGGGGTCTAAGGAGGAGGAAGGAAAGGAAGGGTTAGAAGGAAAGGGAGTGAAGGAGTGAGTGAAGGAAGGGGGTTTCAGGATGAGGAAGGAAAGGATGTCTAAGGAATGAACGAATGGATTAAACGAATGGATTAAACGAATGGATTAAATGCATGGATTAGACGAATGGAATGAACGAATGGATAATGAATGGAATGAACGAATGGATAATGAATGGAATGAACGAATGGATAATGAATGGAATGAACGAATGGAATGAACGAATGATTACGAATGTAGAATGGTCGAATGAACGAATGTAGAATGGGATTGTAGAATGGGGGGGGTCATATTACACGCATTTAAAGTATATATTATAATTTTGAGCGTAGATTTTTTTGTATGTCACATAGTGTTAATTCTATTTTCAGTGTTCACTTCACTATGTTTTGGTTTATTTTGTATTTCTCGCATATGTACTCTTCCTTTTGGGCGAATAATTAATATAGGAACTCCTTAGGAACTTATTCCTTTCTTAGTTTATTTAGATATGATATTTTTTTGTGCAATATTCTTATTATACTTAATGCGGGGAAGGGGTATTTCGAATTGTATGTGATGCATATAGGGAATTGTAGTATATTTGCAAGAAGAGAGTGTTCGGGTGTTGTTAAGTATTAATATATGTAGTAGAGGCAGCATATCCATATATATTTCCTCTTTACATATAAAGAGTACCAACCAAACAAACAACAGCAACAATAATTTTAATTAGGGAATTTCGGGAATCACACTTCCACCCCTTTCACATGTGTTCCACATATTCCACATTTATTTCACGTACTCCATATATATTTCTCCCTTCCTCCACAAATACATATACTCCATACAAAATATTGATGAACGCATAAATACGGTGACAAGAGTAAAATGCTCCTTATTATAGAATAAATGTATGCACTATGTAAATAATTCTTTAATAATGTTCCTGGGTAGGGGAATAGAACATTTTTCTATATCCGAATGAGGGAATTTAAAAATTTTTATTTTAGAAAGGATAGAATAATTATTTAATTAAAAGGGGAAGGAAACAAATAAGGAATAGTAAAGTATAAGGCAATAATAGAAGATTTCGCACATAGAATAATAATATAAAAAGAAAAATAAAAAAGTAGAAAACATGTTAAACAGCAACACCCTTCTTCCTTCAACTTACCATCTCCTTCCTCCTTTGCGTATTCCACAATGAATATACTTCACACATACACTTAATATATGAATAATAGACCTTACATATGAATAAGATATGTACTCATAGTACCCATGTTCAGAATTAATTGCACGCTATTTGAAAAATAGGGAATAAATATTTAGCAGCACAAATAAGAAGTTCGTGTACCTTACTACATTATAATCATAATAAGAAGTATGAAAAATACTTGTACGCACAATCAGATTTAATACAAAAGAAATATGAACCAACAGTAGGATGAATATATTGTATAGGGAAAATACACAAAGTACGGGGAATCTGTGAAGAGTAAGGGAAAATGGCACGACCAAGGAACGCGCAAGCTATTTACAGCAGGTTCGATCCGTGGGCACAAAATGATGGATGCAAGGACAAATTTGAAGGAGGGGGCAAAGAAATAGAAGATATGCTAATTACATACGAAAATTCTAATGGCTCCGTGAAGAAAAAAATTATGAATACCTGGTGTAAAGGGAGAAAAGGATGGGGAAAAGGTTTACCGACGGGGGGTGATTGTTTTTCATTCTACTATTGGTTGGGAGATATAGTGTCCAGCATAAAAAATAGGAACAATGAGTTTCAGGATATTATGGCGTGTATATTTGAAAAAATAAAAAAAGTCCATGGTACAGAGGCATGTAATGACCTATGCCCTAATATAACCGAAGAGCAGTTTAAGGATTTAAAGGAGTTGCACGATTATACTAAAAATTTCGTAGGAATGAGAATAAGTAAAAGAGGGGATGGAAAAATTACCTATAATGAGCAATATAAGCCATACCTGGAGGAAGTTGTCCGTGTATATAAAAGAGGAATGGAACAATGTGGGAGTAATACTCAAGGAAACTACTGTAGTGAATTCTATGAAATGTTTCGTATGAACAGAGGTAGGAAACTCCAGGAAGCAAAGGGCTTACTGGAACAATTAAAGGATCAAGTGGGCCGTACAGCAAGTACGGTAGTTGTCCAACTTCAGCAACAGCAACAGCAACAGCAGCAGCAACAGCAGCAGCAACAACAACAACAGCAACCTCAACCTCCACAATTACCCTTCCCTGCTGCTGGACCACCAGCAAGGAGTGTAGGAGCAGGAGGTAACAAATGTGCATATAACCCAAATGTGTGTGTAATCCAGAAGTGCATCATTAATATTACTACTATTATTATTACTATGAAAAACAGGGAACACATACACGAGGAAGTACCTACACCCAGAGGGGTGTGAACCTGGCACTTTAGGTTCAAACTGTACTTTTCATTATAATAAGACAATTCATTTTTTTTTTTTTTTTTTTTTCTTTTAGATTCAGTAGGTGATAGGGGGAAAACAGGTGATGCAGGTATGGCAAGTAACAAATAAAATATGTATAATAACAAATAATATGTATATAACCCAAATGTATGATACCGAAGTATATATTATTATTATAAACAAAAAAAAAGAAGAAAGTATGTGCAACATATACAAATAAGAAAAAGGAGGAGCACATATTAAGAAGGAACACACGTGCACAAAGCACCTACATCCCCGTCGGTGCACCTAACATTTGTAGGTTCAAGGATGCATGATTTAACATGAACTGCCGCTTCCTTTTTTCTGTTGTCCATCTTTCAGGACAAAAAGGTGAAATGGGTCCAGCAGGTTCAGCAGGTCCAGCAGGTTCAGCAGGTTCAGCAGGTTCAGCAGGTTCAGCAGGTCCAGCAGGTCCAGCAGGTCCAGCAGGTTCAGCAGGTTCAGCAGGTTCAGCAGGTTCAGCCGGTCCAGTAGGTTCAGCCGGTCCAGTAGGTCCAGTTGGTGCACGTGGACCAGCAGGTCCACAGGGTCCACGAGGTGATAAGGGTGAAACAGGTGAAAGAGATTCACCTGTTGTCCCAGGTACTATTCCTGGGATAGGTGGTATTTCTGGTGCTGGTACTCCAGCGGCAGCGGCTGCCGCAACTGCTGCAGCAGCGAAGGCTGCAGCCCCAGGACGTGGAATACCCCTTACCACCACAATTATCCCTTCCGCCGTTGGGGGAACAGCAGCAGTGTTAGCACTTCCCTTAGTTGGTTTCTTCCTATATAAGGTAAAATATTACCGCTGGAATAATATAAATAATAATAATTCCTGTACACTATTTTTATATGAACAAATAAAAGCAGAATAAGATTTTTTTACACATACATGCTTTATACTCATTCCTAACCTTTCTTCTCCAACCCTTCCCTTTATTAGTACACCTCCATATTTTCTCATAAAGATAACTCATCTAACAGAAGAAAAAAGAGGTTCATTAGAAAAGAACGCAACACATCATTATCAGACGACGAAGACTCTTCCACAGAACTTTCAGAACAGGAATCGGAATCAGATTCCACCACAGTATATTCTATTCCATACAATAGGTAGTTCATTAAAGAAGGCGAACAAGGAATAGGAGAAGAGAGGGAAGGTTATTCTTATTTTTCTTCTTTTAAAAAGAATGGAAAAAAAGAAAAAGTAAATAGAAAAAAAGAACAAATAAGGGTAAAAAAAAGTGTACAGTATAATTTAATAGTGCGCGTACAGGAACTAGCACAAAGTGTAATAATAATATGGAAAAAAAAGAAGTGAAAATGCTCAATCTAAAAGTAAGTGCATACACTATATGAACATGTTTTAAGTAAAATGTTAGGTAGATGTGGAACATTTTTTTGTTAGGGTAAATATTACAATTTAAAAATTTTCACTTTAGGAGGGGAAATGAATTACATTTTAAGGTAAGGGCACAATTATATTTTAAGTGAAAAAATTATATTTTAGGTAAGTAAAATTTTCACTTTAGAGGGAAAAAGAATGAAAATTGTTTAATATGATAAATAGGGGGGGGGAGGAATATATATATGTTATTCTTTTTTTTTTTTTTTTTTTTTCACATTTTCACATTTTCCTAAGAATTTCAACTTTTAAATTGAGGAGGAGTGAAGGGGAAGGGGAAAGTAATTGAAGGAAAATAATTAGCATATTCACATAGAATTCATGTTCACATGGTAAATGCATGTAATCATAGTAGGGAGTGTGGAATGTAGTGCTCCATAAATTGGGGATCAGAAGTATATGTTCCCATAGGAATGAATCTTAATGAATAATTTTTACATACGTGCAAAAATATTCTTTGATGCATAGAACATAATTTTTTTTAGAAATTTTTTCACTTTAAAGGAAGATATGTTTTTTAAAAGGTAAAAATTATATTTCATAAAAAAAGAATAAATAAGAGTAGTAAAGAATGTAATAATAACAGTGAAGGGCGCTTACAAGAAGTATAGTAGTGTAAAAAGGAAAAAAAGCAGAAAAAAAGAAAGAACAAATAAGAAACATACGCCACATACCACAAAACCACTCTCGTTCCTTCAACTTACCATGCTATCTTCTCCTTATTTTATGTATTCAATAATTAATATTCCACATATATTTTACATATAAATAATATATGTACATTCAAGTAATTCTTATTTACGATAAATTATATTCTGTAGGAATAAGAAAAAAAAAAATAAATAAAAATATTCATCAAATGAATAAGTACAGAGGGAAATATGTTTCAATATGAGTATGTTATATGAATTCTCAACAAAAAAAGGAAAAGTGGAACAAAGAATAAGGAAAAAATGTCAAATGAGGTAAGGACGAATGAAAGAATAGTATAAGTAAAATGTGCTGTGTATATTATACGTTAGAATAATATACGTATATATGTGTAAAGTATAATATACATTGTAATTTTTGATGTCCACAGGGAAATTGTAAAGATGAAGGGAGCTCCAGGAAACTTTACGAAAACATTGAAGGACAAGCTAAGGGGAATTCATGTAGTATTGATGTTGACAGAGTCAGGAACCAATTAGAAAGTGAAATAGAGGAGCTTCAGAACCATGAAACGGACCTGCAGAAAATTATGCATGCCTGGTGTAGTAGGGCAAACGCAGAAAAAACAAAGAGGATTTTCATATATGACAACACCTCCTTTTATTATTGGTTGGGAGATATTGTATCCAAGGCAATATCAGGCAATGACAACTTCGGGGATGTTATGGCCACCCTGTACAATAAACTGAAAGAACATTTAGGTGACAACGGATGTTATGATTTATGCCCAGGTATAAGCAAAGAGGAGTATGGAAAATTAAAACATTTATACATTTACTCCAATAATTTTAGACAAATACAAAGGAGAGTTAATGTGGTGAAGGATAAGTGTAACGAAAATTGCAGAAAGTATTTAGAAGGAATCAGGGACGAATATGATAAAATAAGGAACGACTGTATAAGTGGGGGGCAGAAGTTTCCATGCTGTACCACATTTGGAAGTATGTTTCCTGGCTACAATAGAGGAAGTAACAAAGAACAGAGAGAACCGTCGAAACTACTAACCCAATTAGGGGAGAAGAAGGAATGTGCTGCACCTCCCCCACCAGAACCAGCACGACCAGCAGCTCCAGGAGGACAGTTACATCCTAAACCTGGTGGTGTCTCCTATAACCCCGGTTCTTCCGGTACCGGTTCTACAGGAACCTGGAATCCAGGTTCTTCTGGTACCGGTTCTACTGGCAACCAGAACACTGGTAGTCCAAGACCAGGTTCTACTGGAACTTGGAACCCCGGTTCTTCTGGTTCAGGTTCCACGGGAACTTGGAACCCAGGTTCTTCTGCTTCCGGTTCTACGGGAACCTGGAATCCAGGTTCTTCTGGTTCCGGTTCTACGGGAACTTGGAACCCAGGTTCTTCCGGTTCCGGTTCTACGGGAACTTGGAACCCAGGTTCTTCTGCTACCGGTTCCACGGGAAACCAGAACACTGGTAGTCCAAGACCAGGTTCCGAAGGTGCTGCACCTGGTCCGGATGCTTCCTCCTCCAGTAGCAGTTCTTCCTCTTCTAGCAGTAGCTCTTCCTCGAGTTCCAGTTCCACCGATCAGGGACCACCACAACAAGGTGGGAACAAACCACAAGGTCCACCTCCTCCAGGCAAGCCTCAAGGACCACCACAACAGGGAGCGAATGGTCATACGGCCACGAGGAGTTTGGAACTTCCGCAGGGTGCACCCCCCTCAGTAGGTACCATGAACATCCCCATTATTCCGTCCGCTGTTGGTGGTGCAGTGGCCGTAGCACTTCCAGCAGCCGCTTTCTTTTTATACAGAGTAATGACTACTATACATTTAAGAAATGAATAATATAATGAATAAACATTATTTTTATGAGCAGACAGATATATAGAATAAGCTATATTTTGTGTAATACATAATGTACATTTCCTTCCCTTTCTTCCATTCCATTTCTTTTCAGTACACTTCTTTATTCCATAGAAAGAAGAAAAATAGCTCCCCTAAAAGAGGAAGGAGATATAGAGATGAAAACTTAAATATGGAACCTGATGATTTCACCGAATATTCCACAACAGATTACAGAGAATCTTCTGCAGCAGATGTAACAGACGATTCAACAGAATATTCTGAGGAGGATGAGTCAAGAGAAAGTTCCGTCTCATATACTACACAGTTTACAGGAGCAGGAAGAAATAGGGAGGGGAGGAATATAAATTACCAGAGAATGTAGTGTAACATTGAATATAATGCCTCCCATTCCCCCCCTCTCCCCTACCATATAATTGTTGTCCCTACATTCCATACAGATAGGGAGGGAGACCCTCCCATATTAATGAAGGTGAGCCCGAAATATTCATTTTACCCTGGTAAGGGAAGGGGGTATATTTCCCGTGGTCTCCATTCCCTTTTTTTTTTTTTGCTATTTTGTGTGGTCCCCCATATCTTTTTTTTTTCCGTTCCTACATGTACGAAATAGTGAACGCTCTCCCCTGCCCCTCTCCCCTCAAGGAAAATTGTACATATGTCCAAATAAGAACAAAATCCTCCTGCACTGTGTACTTGGTGTCTTTAATAAATTTTAAGGATACATCAAGTCGTGCACGTTCTGCCGAATTCTTAGATTCTTTTCCTTTGGTATTTATACCGTTTGAAAAAGTAGGTTTGCAGAACTCTTACGTTTTCCCCCCCTTCTGCCACGAATAGTGAGCATCCCCAACAGGATGCCCCATGTTATGCGGGGTACATTATTCAGGGATGTACCCAAATTACTACGTAATGTTTGTCCCCTATAATTTTCCTTAACGCTTAAAGAGGAAACGTTCTGCCAAACTAAAAAAGGCAAACTTCAAAAATGAATATATTTTTTACAAAATTTTACTGAAATCAAGTTTTTAGAGAAAAAGTATTACAAAAACATAGGGTACTACAAAAAAAAAAGTGGTACATTGTGGCGGGAAAGTGTAAAATGCGGTAGGTAAATCTTCACAAAAAAAATCGGAACTTCCCAGGCCACCGACTTGTGGCATAAACACAAAGGGATGCGGAAGGGGAAAAAAGAAAAAAAATGAACTCCCGATTGGGTGTAAGCCACAAATGAGCGTGCACCAGGTAATGATAGGCAATCCATTCGAATTTAAAAAATTAAAAATAAGTGGGAAATATTTAAAAAAAAGGAGCAACCGTTCTGCGAAGATGTGCGGAGGGAAGGCACATTCCTCCTGAGGAATACACTCACTCCCTGCATGTTACATTTGCTTCCGCGGAATGGTCAGGCGAAAATTTTGTTTTCCAAAATTTCGGAAACGCTACTATACTGATCGTCCAGGTCGAGCGATAAAGACCGCTTCAAAATTTCAATCAGGTAAATATTTTTGGCATTGATTTTGATCTGATTAAAATCTATTTTGATGTTCCGCAGTTTTTCAATTTCCTTCAAATTATTGTCCAGAAGGCAACTATTTTTGCAAAAATAAATATTATTATTCATTAGGTGTACGTCCATTAATTTTACGAAATAAGTGCAGGTTACGTTATGGAACAGGAAGGAAAAAGGAATGACTATGTCTTTATTTTTTTTCATCACTTCATTTTGCCATTTGTTGATACTTTTCCCTTCAAACATATAGGGGAAATTTTTAAAAAGAATTAAAAAAATAGTAACTCCAATGCTATATATGTCTGTCCTTATGCTATATATTCCCTTCAAGCAGTCCGGAGACATGTACTCCTTCGTCCCAACAATCAGATCGTTGCAAATTACTTTGTCCCCTTCGTTAATGAACGTCTTCTGCGTGTTGCCTGTGCATGCAGATAGGAGTCCATTCTCTATCTGACTTATATAATTGTAATTAATGGACGTTGTTTTCTTGCTGTTCCTGTGAATCATTATATAACTATCCGAGTAGGGAGGGTACATGATACAATTTTTCCGGTCTTCACTATTTCTCACAAATTTGTTCGTGTACGTGTTATTCGAGTAGAAGTTGTTCGTCAGGAACTGGCTTCCCCTCAGCACATTTCTCCCCCTCTTTGTAGCGTCCTCGGTCGTAATACATTCGCAGTTGTATGAGTGCTCCGGAAGGGCTTTGTACACTTGCATGGAATTGGTGTGTACGCTGTTTTGGGCGAAGCTGGGATTGGTTAAGCTGCCATTGGTGCAGTAAGCTTGGGCGCAGTTCCCACTGGTGAAATCCACTTTGGTGATATCCACCTTGGCGGCCTCGCCCCCCCTCCCGCAGCTACCAAAGTCATCCTCGTCGAACCCCCCCTTCGTGTCACTGCCATACAAGCAGCTTCCCTTCCACACAGGTACATCAAGCTCCCCATACATGTAAACACACATATCAAAATCAATTATGACAAGCTTCTCGAAATCCTTATCCTTGAACATGAGGTTGTCCAGCTTAATATCTCTGTGAATGATCGAATTTGCATGCAGAGCGTTAATTCCGTTCAGTAGTTGGCAAATAATATCCTTCGCCTTCTCGAAAGGAATTTCCTCCTTCGACACATATTCGACGAGGTCTGTCCCTTCACATAATTCCATGACAATGAAAAAGTGAGAAGGGCCCTCCAGGACATCATAAATCTTCACTACATTATCGTTACTAATCTTCTGCACAATTCTGTAAATACTTATATATGTACTGTAGCTCATAATGGAGAGCTGCTTTTCTTTGTTCACACTTTTGATGGCCACGTATCTTCTGTTGTTTGGGTCGAAGCACTTATATACAAAATTGGAACTGTTATCCTTTATCAGTTTTACCAATTTGAAGTTGTTCCAAATGTCTTCGCAGCTTCGTAGGCATTCCACAAATTTGTTTTCGCTGTGCAGGACACAGTTTAGATCGTTTTGATTTATGCTATTTCTCTCGCTATTTCGATACACCCATTTTTTATCCGAATGGTCAATCTTTTTGTCGTCTTCCTTGGGAATATTGTACCTTCCTCTGTGTGTTTCACTCCTTTTGACCATCCAGCATGGGTCCCTCCCCCCATGGTCATACATTCGGTGATTGTCTTTTTCTCTTCTTCCTTTTTCCCCCCCTAGTTTATGAGAGTTCACTCCAAAGGTTTTCTCAGCCCTGACCCATTCCTCGTGACTATCATATTCAGGGAGGGTCGTCTCCCCTTCCACTTCGCTAGCCTCTTCCGTTTGATCACTCTTAACGTTCTCCTGAAAATACGATTGCCACATTTTTGTTGCTCTTCCTCGATGATTTCTATTTTTTCCTAGATTGCACATTTTGTAATGATTTCTCCTGTTGTGTGTTTTTCTGACACTTATTTTTTCCTTTCCCCCAATAGGACCACACTTCCTGGTATGCATTTTTTTAACGGGGGTTTTACCTTCACATGTGGGAAACACAATGGACCACTTACCGGTTTGCTTTGCTCTTCGCATTGTTCTGCTTTTTAGCGAATAGTCCAGCTCAACTGTGCTATATATTTTGTCCCATTTGGTTAATTCTGTTCCACCGTGCGTGTTTATGCAGCTCCTTCTAGTTTTCCCTCCTTTTTGCTTCCTACCTGCGCTCATATCATTCGAAACTGTCGAATTTAGAGTTGTGTTTTCCTCCTGTATACCTTTTATCGTACCCATAGAAGAAGGGTCTCCCCCGGATTCTTCACAAAAATGAGTCCCCACATTATTTTCCTTAAAAAAGGACATACTTGTTTTATCAGCGTGGCGCCCTTCGTGAACCCCTTTAAAGGAATGCTTCCCCTTTTTCCTGTTCCTGACACTGTCTTTCGTGTGGTCATTATTTAGGTTGACCCTTCTGTGCAATGCTGCATCAGTGGTCGTAACAGTCCCCCGATGAGTCTTTTTTTCTGCCCTACCAATTCGCACTACAGACTTTCCCATCCTGCTCATAGTGCAAAAAAGGGAGCTATCCACAAGATTAACGAACATTTGACATAATTCAATTATACCCCTTAAGTATTTATTTTTGGCAACTCTTTTTTCCATAATTGTGGTAACGTTTGTCTGATGGAAAGGTTTCACGTTCCTCTGATCAACAAATCTTTTGTGTCTAATTTTTTTCATTTCTAGCATTTGGACAACCCGCACACTTTGCTTAACCAGTTTATTGAACAGTCTTAGTGATCTTCTTTTACGAGTTTCCAAAATGGGATCATTATAGATGCATTTGCTTCTGTTTATTCTGCTCATTTGGCGCTTATACAGATGGTGCAGTTCTCCGCACATGGGTGTGACGTGCAATGGTCCACCTTCCCACTTACTAACTTGCTGCATCAAGTTGATTGCCCTCTGATTCTTCCTCCGCGACAGGAAAAAACGCACAAAACAGATAACCCTCATGATATCTTTTTTTATCTGCCCAATTCGGTACTGAGCCACAAATGTGAGGTAATGCCTATCCAGCGAATAGTTCGCATTTATATCTTTCCGTCTGATCAGGGTCTTGAGGCAAGGGGGAGATTTCTTATTCTTCTCACACACATGCAGAAGCATACACGAGTAGTTAGCTTCTTTCTCCTTTTTTTGATTGTGCTGATCGATGTGATGTTTCACTCCGTGCGGGTTGCTTTCGATGCAGCTTCCCGCATCAGCTGATTCCTCTGAACCATTGTTGTCACATCTTTCATTTAGATAACCATTGTGATCGCAACTGAAGCTGCAAATGGGAAGGCAGCTAAAGTGGCAAGACCCATCCACATTAAGCTCCACCGCTCTGCTATCATCACTAGACTTAATATTTTCCTTCGATGCTACTTCTCGCAATGCAGGTAAAACCTGCTCCTCTGGATCAGTTTCGAGAAAACTACTTCTACTTCTATTTGTGCTATTCGAATGAGTTCCCTGCAGATCATCTGGTTCACCCTGTCTCCCCCTGCGTACAAGAGCATTGCGACTTCCCGTGTACTTCTTTCTTTTTCTTTTCCTCTTAACTATTTTGAGAAAATAATTACACATAAAGCATTTATGTATCTTCATGTTATGGTGTAATATTTTTTTTTCTTTTTATCAAGTTCCGAACAATTCATGTGAAAAGTGCTAAGAACTTTGTTCTTCATAATCCTAAGGTTGCGGTGAGTCTGTTTTGGGGGAGGGGGGTGAAGCTATCCTACACTGGTCAATGCACACAAAAAAAAGGGAAAAAGACGGAGGTAAACGCGGAAGTGAGGAAAAGTACGTAACCCTAAATGTAAGTGCAAATGGGAGCTTAAACGAAATGTTTAAATATATACACCTAGAAAACTACGTCAAAAAAAAAATGTTAATAATCATACGGAATGAGCTACTATTTTTTTTTGTGACTTCTCTTCTGCAGGGTTGTAGCTACCTGATGGGCTTCATCCGACTGATGCGATACTCTTGCTGTGTGTACGTGGTGCGCTCGTTTCGCCTTTCTCTAAACCTTTTTTTCTTTCTTGGTCTCTATGTTTGTTGGTTTGTGTGCTCCGTGCTGATCAAATGAGTACGTATGAATGTGCATGCGCGCGTTAGTGTGGAAAGTAACAAAAATGTAAAGCTAGCAAAGATTGTAATAATGCAAAACGGCAGAATGACCAAGCAGCCACACTGCACGTTCGAACGGAAACGTCTTCTTCTCAGGATGTTAGTGCAAGTAATCCTCCGTTCGAGGAATGCAGCAAAATAGCGAGGCGTCCCGTGCGCGTCACTCGGTGCACGCCCTACGGGCTATGTATCCTCCGTTGCAGTATAGCGGCTTACCCTTTTTTTTTTTTTTTGGGGGGTTATTTATTTTTAAGATAAGGACAATGTTAAAAATGAGAAAATATCATACTCCCGGAGTTGTGATTTTTTTATTACGTTTCATTTTTATCTTTTTGTAGTTTACGTTTTTTGTTCTTAATTCTTAATTTGTGTTTTTACTTTATTTTATTTTACTTAATTTAATTTTTTTTTTTTTTCGCGATATTGTACTCTTGTTCGCGCTTTTTACAACTTTGGAAAAATTCCCGAATTGTTCTAATTTTATTTGTATGTAAAATTAGATTTTTTCCTATTTTCCTCAAATTTACAAATGTGTAAATTTCTTATTTTCCCGCGAAAAAATTATCTTGTCTAAGGTATTTTCATCCATAAGAGGAAAAAAAATTAAAACCTCAAAAATATACAAAAAAAAAAAATATTTAATAAAATATTAAAAAATATATTAAAAAAAATACATCAAAATAAACAGCTTTAAATGCGTTAAAGTGAATTATTAAAAAATGCACGTAAAAGTTAGCGAGTTGTGTGCCCGTAATTTGTTTTGCGCTTAGCGGTTATTTGCTCCCTCATTGGCCCATCGTTCATCTGTTCACTTTTTTTATTTTATTTTTTACAACTTTGGTTGTTTTACCTTATTCGGTTAACTGGTGAACATATAGCTGTGACACTCTTCACCTCGGGTGGCAATTAGAATTGTGCACCTAGACCAAGGGGGAAATTGCATGAGAACAAAAGAAGGGGATACTCGGCACTTAACACGTTTTGCGTGTTGTACACACTCTGCTGGCTCTGCACCCTTCCCCTAGTTTACCCTATTCGCCCACCTTACAACACAGTTTGCACTTAACCCTTCGCCCATCCCAAATGCCCTTCCGCGTAATCATCCTGCTAACAGTATTTTAAACAAATTTGTGCGTTAAGAATTATGCTGGGGGGCGGGTACACAAATACATAGTTTATTTTTTTCGTTCTTTTTTAATGAATGGAATGGTTGTGGACGGCATAGTGGGCCATGTACACACACATATGCGCGCAATGTGTGCAGTAGTGAAAAAAAAAAAAAAAAAAAAAAAAAAAAAAAAAAATTCACACAGGGCATACAACACGTATAGTACACGCACACACCAAAAAAAAAAATCTGCGTACTCGTATGGCCCCACAAAAATTGCAAATTTCCGAGAAGCTTACTATTTTCCCATATGGGAAGCAAAACAAGCGGTCATGAATAAGGCTAAGGCAAAATGTCATTCAGGGTTGCTACTTTGAACCACAAGATCTTGCAAAATGCGCACCTTGTGAAGAATACTACATTGGGAACTCAGTTCTGCTTGTATGCAACTATGATAAGGAAAAAATCTTCTGGCCTATTGCGGAAATGTGCGGGCACAAGGGTGAAAAAAAAAAATTAAATACAAAATAATTTAGCAATGTGGGGGAAAGGGGTGGTATTCGTAGCAGTAGTCGTATGGATGCTCACATGCGCGTGTGCGCCGCGATACTGGGCTTTAAGCATACGCCTAATTATCAACAGGCAAACACACCATTTGAGCAAAGCTCAAATGTACATGTATAATGCACACACATACGCATACGAACATGCACAGTGGTGACAATAAGGCACCCCCCAAATGATCTAAACATATTTTTACCTTCATTAATGGCGTACAATAATCTGTTCCTGAGCTTTTCTTTATTTTTATAATCGGGAATTTTTAAGTAGTTGGTGCAGGTCATCACACTGGGCAAATCGTTATTGTCTTCCTTTTTCACAACTTTCATGAGAGGCCTACGAAAGAGGGGGAGGGGATACGGATCAGAAAATTGGCAATGCGTTCAATCGCGCAAAATGTGCTCCTCGCATGTCACCGATTAAACATAAGAACCGAAGCGCGCCTCGTGCGTTACTCACTTCAAAGCTGCAAATCCTTTATTCGGCAAGGCGGACGTTCCGGTGCAAAACTTAACAAACAGCTTCCTCTCTTCCTTGTTGAACTCCGACAATATTTCGATCAGGGTGATAAATGTAACAGAGTCGTTGGTGTACCTGGAGTGGTGGGAAGAAAGGAAGAACAAAGCAATATCGTGTGTGCACACAGATGAGTGGATAACACATGCAAATGCACACACGGGGGATAATCACCCACGTTCGTTTTTCTTCCATTTTTTTTTTTTTTTTTGCTCTCTTACCCATGGTCTGGCTTAATATACGTTGACAGGTGCAGCTTCGTCCAGTGTTCGTCATTCTCGATATTGCTGCCGAAAAGGTATTCGCAAATTTCCTCTTCGTCAAATATGTTCGTGCACAAAAGGGGGGCGATCGTGCTGAAGCCGAAGCGGAAGGCCCATATCTGCGAGGGGGGAAAAGAGGTACACGCACGTGAAGCGGTTCGCGGTAAAACGATACACACACGAACATGTGCATACGCTTATGCATACACATGCTCTCTCAGCGCCACGATCAACTGTACCTGAAACTTTATCCCCTCATACAGGGAATACTCGATGGTTTTATTTATGAACAGGTCCAGGTTTTCGTTGTTCACTGCAATGTTGGCTCCGTTCGGGATTAGCTCAACGGGTGGGTCGCTCCCTGTCAAATTGGAAAGGGAAATCGCGTGAATGCCATATCATCGTGGAGGACATGCCCCAACAAAGGGAGCACACCACGCAAACAGCGCAGCAGTACTGCGTACGGGGGGAGGCACAGTTCACCATGTTGCCCTCTCGCCCAAATGGGAATGCCCAATTACCTAATAGGGTAAAATCGAGCATCAAATCTTCAACATTTTTGTTTTCCTTTCGATACTCCAGCAGTTTATTTATGCTGCTCATGTTGACTCGGTCGATCTGCGCAGGGAGAAGCGGAAAAGTGGGGGGGCCAAAAACGTGTAAACTGAGTAACATAACTTGAAGAAACTTTCATTAAGTTCCTCTCAAACGTAAATATGCAAACGGGTGATCACACATATCGATGTGAATAGCTCCTTGCACGTGGAAGCCATTCTCCTGGTGCGCCTCATAGCATTACCGCTTGATAGTGCTGAAACTTAGAGATGTTGACATATCCGGAGTTGTTCATAACCAGGTACCAAAACAGGGGGTGCAGATTAACATTTACGTTCCTATTGTCTGTTAAAATTTTTGCACACAACTGACCCAACAATTTGAAGTACTTAAAGAGTCTATTTTCAAGAGTGTCTTGTTCAATATTGGTCACCTTCTTTCTGCTCTTTTCTTGCAATTTCTTTTGAAAGTTTTCATTCAACTTTTTGCTCATATTGCTGACGATCGGTTTGCTTGGCTCATCATTATTACCCTTGTTCTGAGCAGAATCCTCCTTTACCTTTTCATTTGCTTCATTTGATGTCTTTAAATTAATCCCCTGTGAGGACGATTTGTTTTCCATTTCGCTTATTAGTGAACTGATAATATTTTGCGCTACTGATCGGGATATGTTGGCTTCATCGTTTAGGTTCATTTTTCTTCGTGCCTCTTGCTGTCTCCTTACCTCCATATCATTATCTTCCTTCATAAAATGCTCCTCAAAATCTTTAGTAAATAGCTTATATCGTTTGACGTGCACATTTTTGTTCTCCATTTCGCTGGTCTCCTTTTTCTCGTTGTCAGTAACTTCTTCTTGTTCAACATCGTCAGAGAGGAGATATTTCTTTTTGCTGTTTTCACTTTTTACAATTTTGGTATCCTCCTGCTTATTCGTTTTATCGAGTTTTGTTTTTTTCGCCCCGTCTTCCTTACCTTCTACACCCTTGTCCAACAACTTGCAGCAGTGCCTCTCAGCTTTCTCCTCCTTTACCGACACGTTGCTTACGTTCCTGGAGCTGCTCGCTACATCTGACACGCTCATCGATTTGTTTGACGCCGCACCGACTGGAGAATCTTTTATTTCGCTAAATTTAGACGCATGGGGTTTCTTGCTTCCCGGCCTCTTATCCGTTTTCTTTTTCTTCAAATTGCTCTTTCGCGTATTTTCCGTTTCGTCTGCCGAATCGGACTTTTTTTCTTCCTCCGATTGGGCGGCAGCACGTTGTGCTTGTGTACCTGTCTTGGCTGTGCTACTCGGCGTATCCGCAAGGGGGGCAATTGTTTCAATGCCCTGGTTTACTTCCTCCGCAACGTCTCCCCGCTCTTGCTTCATTTGCACGCTTTCTGAACCTTCCACCAGTGGTGATCCACCCTTCGTATCTACCACCTTCCTCTCACTCATCAGGCTCTTCTTCTTACTCTCCTCGTCCTGCTTCTCACTCGAGCCTACGTAACACCTAATCCTTTTCTTTTTATTTTTCTCAGAGTTAATATATTCCTCTTCCCCCAATTTAATTATGCTCTCCATTCTGACGTCAAATGTGGTGTTCTTTTTGTACGAACATGCGCTGCTCGTTGCGGGGGTGGTTTTCTTTACACTGGAGTTAGCCTTGTCGCTGCGGTGACTCTCACCATAGGTGTTGTTGTCCCCAAGGGTATCACCCTCCTCCTCCACCTCATCATCATAATCATCATTGTAGTCGTCCTCCTCTTCATCAACATCATATTTGTTCAGGTACTTCTTCTTCTGTTTGTTTCTCCCCTTGGTTACGTCACTGTCGGTGAATAATTGGTCGTCGCCCTTTTTGTTCCTCTCACTTGTAGCTTTTTCCTGTTCATTTTTTTTCTTGTTCCTCCTGCTGCTGCTGCTAGGACTGCCTGCGTTGGTTGCGTCCCCCCCGGTAGCTGCATTATTCTTTTTCTTACTCTCATTCTTTTTACCACCCTTTTTAACATTCTCAGAATACTTCTTCCCCTTTTTGTACTTCAACTTGTTCCCCAAGAATTCCATTTCGGACAGGTCTTCGTACTTCCCGAAGCTGTTACCTTCACTGGTAAACACATTCGAATTCATGGAGTAGAGAAAATGGTTAATTAGGCTGTTCACCGAGTGGTAACTGCTTCCGTTTGCCCCTTCGCTAATCACATTTATGCGTTTGTTAAGTGATGAGGACGATGAGTGACTTGGGTTAGCATTTTGCAAATGGTACCCCTTGTTACCGACGCTGCCAAGGTGGCTGGCATATGTGTAGTAATTGTTTCCTCCACTGTGTGCACCTCCATTTATGTTGCTTGCACTGCTCGATCCGCTATTCAGCCCCATCAGCTCCGAATTTTTTGGCTTCTTCAATAAATTAAAGTCGAAATTATTTAAGTCAATTTTGTAGGAAAGAGGAAACAAGTAAGTGTCCTCCAATTTGAACAGCTTCAATTTTTCCTTCTTTAACTCCTCTATCACTTCATTGTAGAATTCTAGGGAAGGCCCCAACCCTGTGCCCTCCTCATTGAAAAACTCTATATCCAAATATGATGGAGTAATAAAATTTGAATTGATAAAATGCATATGATTAAATATACGAAAGGAAGAGTCTACCATCTTGTTTCTGTGCAATTTAATCTTCGTCCTTGGTAAGGTTAAAGTTGTATTATCGGACAAAAAATTAAACAGCTTTTTTTTATCACAGTTATATGTATAATTTGCGCACACAGAAAGTAGATGCTCCTCCGTTAGGGACTTATTACCGAAACTTATTTTGTCGTTGAACTTTTCCACCACTTCTTTTATCTTCTGCTTGTAATTATATAAGCCTCTATAATTTCCAAAGTAAACTATCTCAAAAAATAATAGCCTTATGTCAATGTCCACCACAAAATTAAAGAGGTAAAAAATTTTATATACCCATGATGGGATCTTTTCACTGAAGAGGAAGAGAGGATTATTCAGGTAGTACATCACCTTGTTGTTAATACTGTTCAGGATGAAGCACTTTTTCTTTATATCTTTTATTCCCACTGCGGGACTTCTTTCTCCATTCGCTGCCTTTTCTAAGAACGTTTCCTCCATCAGGCTATTCATCTCCTTTATCGTTTCCTCGTTTAACATGCTGTTGCCAGTCAATTCGACATCCCCCACTTTAAACATGGAATTATCCCGGGCCTTGTTATTCACGTAAAAAGTCAGTAACGATGGAATGTCACACATATTAAAATGCCTGCACAGCAAGTAGAGAAACTTGAAAAACATAAAATTGTATATGTTCTGTAGGAAAATATCCTTATCTTCGTCTCGTGTTTTTCGACATTTTCCCTTCACCGATTGGCCTGAACGACTGCTCATTTTGCGGGCAAGTTGATCTTCCTTTCGAGATCCACAACCCCGTGCCGTCGAGCGGGAAGAAACATGGTTTTTTCTCACAATTTCGCTGTACATAGGCATATAGTTAAATAGGAGGTACTGGTCTTCCCCACTGGGGATAATGCCATTCTGGTGATTACTCTCTTTTACATGTCCCCCTATTATGGTGTCCTGGCTGGTAGTTTCACCCCTGCGGTGCTTCACATATAGGGACCTTTCCCTCTCCCTGATCCTATGAATTTTATCAACGAGGCTTTCCCTTCGCGATGAATTACTCTCCTTCATGTCATCCTCCCCTTGATGCACTAAAAAGTGAATGCTGTGTAGATGCGTGCTCAACATCACGTCCTTATTAATGTAATGATCGTCCAAGAAAACCAGCTCAGTCACCTTCCTCATTTCGGTTTTTAAAAAAGTGGAAAGGTACATCGAATCGCTCTCCACGCAATTTCTCTGCGATAGGAATAAATTCAACTCCTTCTCCTGATAGTTCTCCTTCAGGTAGTCTATCAAGAAGGAGGGTTTATCTTCCCCTTCTGAGAGGTCCTTCCCGTAGGACATCATCCGATCCACATCATACTCATCCTCGTAGTAGTGTCCATCTGTGAGGTCCACGTTATTTGCACTTACACCAGCAGTTGCATCGTTGCTCAACTTCCCCTTCATTTCCAAACCGTCCTCCTGCGCTTCGTGCGTCAATTGTTCCCTCTTCTTCGCATCCTCAGTAGGGTCCCCTTTCAACATGCGGAAGAAGCTTTTCTTGGAGGGTTCCCCCAACCCACCGTTTTCCGCAATATCCGCATTGTCTGCACCACCTCGCAAATCATCCGCGTTGTACAAATTCTTAACCAAGTCAAAGGAAATGTTAAAAACATTAAATTTATCGCTAACAATTCTACAGTTTAAGGGGGTTTCAATGCTGGACTTGATTTTCCTAAAGGTAATGGGATCTACATAACTGTGAAGGTCGTCCTGGTTTTCTCTCCTTTCGCATAACTTCCTTCTCGTTTCCTCACTCAGCTCAGCTGCACTGTTGTTCGTTTTCTTTTTCTTGGACACAATGTGTATATTGCCTTTACCGCTAAAATCATCGGGCAAGAAATTCAAGCAAGAAGGTTCATTCTGTTTTCTCTTTTTAATCACTTTGAAATTTATACTATGTGTGTTGTTTCCGCTGTGAGGGGGATAACCATCACCCGTGTAGAAGCAACCACCAAGGGAATAATTCTCCGAAGCGGAGCTTCCATTTCCATGCCCATTCCATAGGTACCTTATTTGACTTTTCATTTGCCCACAATTTATAGGAAGTAACTCTACAATATCGTTGTACACGTAAAAATTATCCGTGTTGTAAAAAATATTTTCCTCATTCAAACAAGCTGAATTTCTCTTCATATAATACAGATCGTTCAGCTTTATCAGATACTCGGAAAGGCAGGAATCGTTGTGTATATCGATACCGTTCACTGACAGGACAACCAAGTCTTCCTCCTTCGAGTAGTACTTTGCATTGGCATTTTTGTTGCTCCTGTTTAGATTTTTCTTTACGTAGTTTTCTATCTTATTAAGCGAATCAAATATGCTGAAGGTTGCATGTAGGTTCTTTGGCTTATCTTGGTAGTTCCTTCCGAAGAAGAGCAGTCTGTGGGTAAGGTCCTTGGTGTAGGCATTTCTGTTGGGGACTACGCCTCTGGGGCTTCTTTGCAATTTTGAGCTTCCTCCTCCGATGCTCGCGCTGAGTTGCTTCGTCTCATCATTTATGACTTCAACATCTATGTTTTCCTTCCTGGAATTTGCGCCCTCATCCTTGGTAACTCTACATTCAGATAAATGTTGCCCTCCATGCGAAGTTACCTCGTTCAATGCCGTGGATTCATTTGCTTCACTTTCTGCGCTCGCTTCGGGAGAGCCCAGATTCATCTTTTCCAAGCTGAGCGAGATGGGCAAGCCTTCACCGAGGGAACTAAAAATCGATACGTTATCCACGTAGAGACCGTTTCTCCTCAAATGCACAGGGAAGTGACAGTTGTAGTTATTATATATGCTCCTATTTTTCTTTTTATCAAATGCTGTGCTGTCATTATTATCGTAAAATAAATTTTCGTAAAATGAATCCTTCGGGATATAGTCAAAATGTTTGTAATTGCTTCCTGTGAAATAATCGAATAGACTATTGTGTCCCTTCCTGCTTTCATTCAATTTGTTGCTTTTTTTTTTCTTTTCCTTATTTGCCTTGTCGCTAAAAATAGAGGAGGCTTTGTCCACCATTCCTTCTCCTGTTGCGTTGCTGTCAACATGGTCGGCATTTCCCACTCTTTGTTCCTTCGCTTCGTGAGGATCCTTTTCCCTTATTATTTCCACTCCTTTGGAGATCTCCTTTAAGACGTCGATGATTGGTATGGCGGGGTTGCCCCGGTTTGCTTCTCTGGAGGGGCGTTCCCTACCTGCGTTGTGTGTGTCGTCCGCCTCATCTGCTTGGCCCATCTGAAACTCCCTCTCGATGTTCTTTATTATGCGCACCTTTTCGCAACTCACGTCAAAATCGACCTCCTCCTGATCCCCCTCGTCGTCCTCCCGCTGGACCTTCTCCACCTTACCGCTCCCTTCATTTGTCAGTACCCCCTCCGCAGCAGCATCGCCTACTGCGCCTTCCTTGCAATGTGACGAATCCGCATTTTTTTTCTTCTTCTGATCAGCAAATTCGGTAAAGCTACCTTTACCACTAGCCCCAACGTTCTCCTCGTCTTTCCCCTTCTTCCTTCTCTGCTTGAGAGATTTAATAAAAGCATCAGTGTTGTTCTTCCTGTACTTGGGGATAAACAGCGAATTCAGGTTTTCGCTTTTTAGCGAAGGGAAATCATCATAGTGTTTGATCCAGGAATCCACGCTACTACTTCCCCGGTGATAAGAAAAGTCTGGTTTTTCTAAAGGTACGATTCCGGCCTGACCGTTTTTCGCAGCACCATAGTTCCTGCTCCCATTAGAAGCGTTCCAACTCTCTTTGAAAAAGTAGATCGGTAAATTGTCATGCACGTTTAGGCACTCCCTTGTCAACCGAATGAGTAGAGAACACTTTGTAAAGGATAGATTATTCATAATTAGATAATAGTGGTAGGAGTCGAAAATATCCGTCACTACTGCCTTGATTTTATCCAGTTGCACTTCGTCAATATCGTCTATCACTTGGTCTCCCCCCAGTTGGTAAAATATCCCATACAAGGTTTTCACGCTGTTCAAAAATAACCCCTGTACCACTTCACCCCTTTTGTTATGGTTGCCAAAGAGTAAGGCGTATAAAAAGATGTACAGCCTAACATTTCTATCGATGCTTTTTAGCAAATTCAGAACGTTTCTCCGGTTGATGTGGGCGCATGAGAGGGAACTGTCCCCAAAGCGCAAGTCGTCATTCCCTTTCTTCCCCATTTTACTTTGCCCATCCTGATAAAACAATTTTTGGAACAAAAAAAAATACAGGCGCTTTGCCACATTGTACTGGTAGAAATAGATGGAAGCGTCTTCCCCCATGGAGGACAGATGACCAAACAGATTAACCAAATAGCAGTAACTCAAAACGATGCCATTGTAGCATGTGCGCTCGTCAACAATCAGGTGACTTAAACGTATCGGTTGGCCGCCATTCTCCATCTTGTTTTTCTCCTTTGCTAATTTCACATTCTGGTAGTTCAAAAAGATCACCTCAAATTCGAGGGAAATATTCTTCATTTCTCTTTCCCAATTGAAGAATAGGAAGTTGCCCTTCTCACAGCGGCCCTTTCCAATACCATCACAAGTGCCTGTTTTTCCCTTGTACAGCTCGTAAAAGTAGCAGAACATAATATTGTAGATTTCTTTGTTGCCACACATGTAGTCATTCCCACTGGTAGGGCACATTTCGCCCACTTTTTTTTCCAAAATTTTGCTAATGATGTTGTTCAGCACATGTAAGTTGGATCCTTGGTCGTAGGATAACGGGGACAGCACATGGGTAGTGCCCTGACTAAGCGCATAGCCGTTGCTATCAACACAAGCTGCATTTTCGCCCTTCACAGACGCGAACACCGAATTGGTCCCAATGAGTGCTGAAAAGTGCTCCACAATTCTACATATGATAATGCCACTAATTATGGACGACTCGGACAGGTTATTCAAAACGAGGTTCCTGATAAAGGCACACGTTTCTTTGTGGTACAGGAACATATACTCAAGGCAGCTGACAAACTCCGCACTGTCACTCAGGGTCAACGATATTTTATACATCGAAATGAAGACAGAGAGTGTGATAACTACGCACAAATACTTGATGTCGTAATAGACGGTTTCCGAGTATATTCTGTATACACCCGGTATGATCACCTTTATTAGGGTTGCCAGGTGGTTAAAATGGTTTCTGTAAAAATCTAGCTTGTGCTTCCTCACGTCAACGGGAAAGGTGTTCGGCATGTATTCACCGCTGGGGGTTTCACGAGGGAAGAAACCATCGTCACTCGAATCTACCTCAACGTTGTTCATTCCGCCGGTGCCGCTGTTCTTGCCCTCTTCTGCATCTCCTCCTTGGGGTTTCCCTTGATTCATGAACGACTTACCACTTAGGTTCGTCCCCATATCGTAGTCGTAAATCACCAACCCGTTGAACGTGCACATGGGCAAAAAGGAGTACAATGTAAACAAAAGGTACAGGGTTAAAAAGTTATTACTCTGGTACTTCTCATTTTGAAAGATCTCGCTGAACTTTGCCAAAAATTCACTGTTGCAAAAATCCTCCAGTATACTATCACTGTAATTAACCAAAATAGATATGATGTAAAAAGTCTCCATAAAGGCGTATAAATTATCCTCAATTTTGCACTCTATCAGCAACTTAATAATATTATTTCGAATGTTAATGCTGTATATACTTTCGATCTCCGCGCAGAGCTTTAAGTGGGTACTTTCGTTGCTGTTCAGATGGATAATATGCTGAAGCAGCTTGTTTTCGTGGTACACATAGGTGCGATTCTTCGCTTCCTCCTTGCCTGGGGATGTGCCTTCTAATTTGGGGGAATCTTTCACCCCTTCTTCCGCGCCATGGGAGGTGGTTTCCCTCGCAGCCTTCTTCGAACTTCTACCCTTTGATCCGCTAACAGGGTCATAGTTTTTCAAAAAGGAACTCAAAAAACTGACGTTCTCGTTCGACTTGCTATTTTTGCAATTGGTGCTGTCGGATAATTGGTCATCCAAAATGTACACATCTTCGTCCTTTATCTGCTCCCTCTTGGCTCCTCTTCTACTTCTTTCCTGGCCCTTATTGTTACTATCCTTCTTTAACTTGCTCCTCTTTTGAACCTCTCCCTTTGGTTTTCCCCTTCTGTCTTCTTCATCTACCTGATCATTCTCTTCACCATCGCTACTCTCTCCAACTTCGACAATCTGGGGCACTTCCCCAGCTTCGTCAGCGTCCTCACCATCATCCGCTTTTCCCTTCATGCGATTTTTTGGCTTCTTCTTGCTCTTCTTATTAGTTGAGCTTTCCTTCTTTGACTTCCCTCCACCCCGGTGTTCACAGTTAGTGTCATCCCCGGTGTCGTTGCTTCTTTTCTTGTGAAAGTCACTCGTTTGTTCTTCATCCGATATTTCGATCACTTCCCCTTCAAGGGGTTCATCTCCCGTTTGTTTCCTCGCCCTTCCGCTTTTAACAAAGGGGGTACCAGTTAACTCCTTCAGTTTGCCTTTTCCCTTTGCAGACGAGGCACCCTCCTTTTCGTGTTTTTTTTTCTTCCTTTTATCAGTCTTCTGCATCAGCTTACTAAGGTAAGAGGCTTCCTTGGAGTCTCCTTTACGCCCCAAGGAGCCCCCCCCTTTTACACCTCCACTACTGTCCGTGACGGAACGTCTAACTTTCCTCCTCAGTTTGTTCTCTTCCTCCAACCGAACGGTGATCATTTTGTCAAGTAGTGACCTCCAAAGGGTGCATATAATATTTAATATATGAATATAATGGAAGTGAAAAAAATTTGTAAAAATGGAACAATAGGGCGTTATATATTTCGTTATGTGCTTATGTTTGCTGATATTGTTAATCATCTGGATGATACAGAAGAAAATTTTTTTCTGGATGTTCACATTGTAGAAGTCTATATGCATCAACATGTATTTTATACTTTTCTTTTTCAAAATAAGCATAGGATCTTTCTCTACTAATTTTTCGAAAATTTTTAAAATTACTTCCGCTACATCGATGTATTCAATATCGTTCAGTTTTCTGTTTAGGATGTTTATCCCGTCTTTGTTGTTAATTACATATCTTATGGTCTGAGGGTATATATCCAAAATTGCATATATACAGCACGTGGCCGTGTAAATAATGTTAATATATTTTACATCTATTGCGCATGCATCGTTCAGAAACATTTTTTCATTTTCTTCTGTGACACTTGATTCACTTGATAGACTGGATGGGTCACTCGAATTGCTGGAGTAGGAGAAGAAGTCAATGCTTTCATCTTCCGAGTTTATTATTATTTCTTTTTTCACTCCTCTGTTGCTTGCTTTCTTTTTCGTTTCTTCCCCCTTTGGCTTGGCACCTTTAGCCTTTTCCCGCTTGGTTTCTTTGTTAGTGCGCTGATTTAATCGGTGACTGTTGCGCTGACTGGCTCGTCTACTGGCCCGTTTATTGCCACGTTCACTAGCGCGCTTTTTTGTGCTTTCGTTGTTGCTTTTATTGCTTCCCTTGCGCTTGTCCCCTTTGGCTGCGTCTTTCCGTTTCTTCTTCTTTTTCCCCCTTGCATTGCCATCGCTAAGAGCAAATTCGTTGTCATCTCCGCTAGCTTCGCCAGCCTCCCCAACGTTGTCTACCTCCTGTACCTCATCGTCGTCCAGGATCTCTTCTTCCTCATCATAATCTTCATCATCCTCCTCATTCTCTTGACCCTCTTCCTGCTCTTCATCTTCTTCATCGTCGTCAACTTCTTCTTCATCTTCTTCCTCCTCCCCTTCTTCATCAAAATCGGACGCGTAAACCCCTATGCGCTCCTGTATTATCTTAAAGAAGCTGTTCAACCCGCTATCCACCGTGTCCTTAATTTTCTCTGCGTCGATACTTTTGGCACTGCCCACCCCTTTGGCCTTTTTCTTACCGCCACTTTTCCTACTCCCAACATTACCACTGTTGCTGTTCCTTCCATATGCATTGTTGTAATTCAAGTGGGGCTTATTAATCACGTGGATCAGTACGTTGATGTATTCCTCCATCTGGGAAACGGACAACCCGCCATCTGCAGACAGGTTCAGCTGTTCGTAAAGGTCGTTCAGGGCAGCTAGCTGTAAAGGTGAAAAAGAAAAAGGTGAAAAAGAAAAAGGTGAACAGTGAAGAAACGGTCGACAGATTCTGCAGACATCCCACTGCAGGGCGTACACACGCAAATGTCTTTTCCTTCACTCGAAAACGTCACTGTCGCATTTTTAAACTTTATATTTACACAGGCATAGCACGTACAGACATGTACAGATCTGCCTCTACGCCGCAGCAAAACATATCACAGTGACGAAAAATAAAGTCACGTTTGTTCTGAAGTAGGTTCGCACATGTTGCGCAAAATATACCTTTTCCGATTCTTCTCCATTTTTTATACTATTCAGGATATACGAATGATGCATATTTTCGTAAACTAAATATTTTTTCATTGTGACTCTTTACATCTGAAGGTTGCATGGCTGTGTGTCTTCTCCTTCCCTCTCTTCCTGCAGAAAAGGCGCTAAGTTGCGCTTCCTTAAAACGCAATGGACAGATGTGTGCTGCGTATGCGTACGCAGCGAGGGGCCAGCTATTCAAAGGAGAAGCTACCTGGCGCAAAGGTAAAACTTTGTACACACTGCTGTGCAAGGAAACACGAAATGGACAACTGCGTAATGCTTGCACCTTGGTATAGCATTAACGAGATTTTTCTTATTTACATTTAAAAGGAAAATATATTTTTGCAAAATTAAAATATATTTTTATATGCATACATATATATACAATTGTCAAACGCGCTAAAAGGTATTACCCCCGGGGGCACCACGAGACATTAGTGAGTATATACAAAGGGTGGTGTACTTGCGCGTACTCGCACGCATTTGTGCCCAGGATGAACAGAAAAAAATGTGTACAAAGGGTTCAAAAGAGGTGAAATAAAAAAATATTTCACTCTTTCAAAGGGGGCAGTGGATCACGTGACGCGTGTGGGTAGTTCTTGAGTGATGACAGCTGGTTCGGTTCAGCTGGGTATATGCGTGTACCTGGGTGCACGTGCCTAGGCTGGTGTTCGCTACAAGGTGAATATGCTACAGGGCGAATGCCCATAAGCAAAAGAGGCAAAGGGATGCTGTCCCCGTGCGAACGCTGCAGATCGATTCGTGCCCAGGATAACGCAATTTTTAAACAAGGAAAAAATGATAATTCAAGAAAACAGTTGCTTTCTTATTGTACATAAGTTTACTTATCATTAAAATGAAAATGTAATCACAATACAACTTTCATATGAAAGAAATAAAACTTAAGCACTTATTTACGCTTTATGCGTTATTTTTCCCGTTTGCAGGAAAGAAGCGCCGTAATAATTTTATAACATGACAATTTGTGGATTTTCTGTGCCTTTGCTTTTTTTTCGTTGTCGCGAATGTAAGCTTTTCCTTCGCTAACGGTTTTTTATTTTGCTTCGCTACGTTTTTTTTTTTTTTCCGTTCACAAAGTTTTGTTTTCTTTTCGCAAACGTTTTTCTTTTCCTTTCCTAACTTTTTTTGTTTCGTCCTTTTTTTTTCTTTTTTTTTTTTTTTTTCCTGATTGTCAGTCCCCCAACTTTGCAGTGTACAAATGGTAAGGGGTCCCTTGTACGAGCAGCTAAAATAATTAAGTACGCCAAGCACTACGCGAGTGAGTATGAACATAACGCGTGTATTACATGCATACATACGTACGTGAATATATATACATATATAAATGTATATATATGTATATATTTATATATAGATAACGTATGCATTCGTATGAATACGTATGCGCCTGTATGCTCCTATGAAGGCCGAAACGTACACTACGTACATATTCCCCCGTATGTATGCGCACGTGACAGCAATGTGGGCAATTAAAGAGAAAATACATTTTTATGACGCGCACAATTTTCCATATGCCTATGTGCAGTTTTTGCTTGTACCTGGCGTATTCTGGAAAATTAATTCCCCTGGCATACACCTATCTTACTGCAAATGCTCGCACGCGATCGCAGCTTGTGAAAGCTGCAGTGTCTGTAGAAACACGGGGGGGAGGGCGCGTCGAGGCACGCCGTAAAATTACGAAAGAAAGAAAAAAAAACAAACAGGAATGATACACGCATATGCGTGCATGTATAAGTATGTATATATATATGTACATGAGTATGCGCAGACGCGCCAATATTCCGGCAGCATTTATTTACGGTCACGACAAGGGGTGGAAAGAAAACGCCGCAGGCCTCCTCACATGTTCCGTGCAAACATTCGCATTTCCCGCAGAAAAATATGCTACTTTAAAAAATTACGAGCAGTCCCTCCGTTCTATAAAATAATAAAACACCCTTTATATAGCGCGTCATACAAGGAGGAAAAAAAAGAGCTCACAAGTTTTTTACATTAACTGTATGTCGCGCATAATTTTTTTTGGCATAATTCCAAATATTCGCAATTCCGCATGGCGTACACATAATCATACGCACAATACTCCTATACACGTCTGTACATAGGTGCACCTCCTTGAGAGGGCATACTTTGCATTCCAGACTAATTAGGCCAACACATTATATTACACCAAAGAAAGAACTCCCCATATTGCATTCTTCAGAGGAAGCCTCACAAAAAGTTAATGACCACTTCGTGCTATATGAACAGTGGAAAATATATTTCTCCCGGGGGTTAACCCTTTCCTATACGGTTATAACAATGTGTGCTAATAATGGCAGATGTTGTAAAATAAGCTCACCCTCCGTATATATGCTCAACAAAATTGTTAAGTTTATTTCCACTCCTTAGAATACAATGCGCGTCCTTTCTGATACATGAGTGCATAAGGCAGTTGTGTGAAAAATATCACTATTTGCTTATCCAAATGGAGGGCAATCCAAAAGGAAGCAACAGTACACATTATGACTGTAGAATGTTCCCCCGAAATGAGCAGAAGGATAAAGACCCATTCTGCACTATCTTTGCTCTCTCTGTGTGCTACACCTGCGTACACTTATTGCGTGTAGAACGGGCAAAAATGCAAAGAATATTGGACTGGTTAAAGAAACAAGTTACACGCAATGTAACGCACATATGTTTTCCACTGCCACAACGAGGAACATTTAAAGTTAGAAAGCAGCGCGAAGTAGTTGCAATACGTCGTTCCATTTATACGTAAGGATAAAGTAGCCCCCCTAATGGGCAACTTTTACAGCCTCCTATACATAAATGAAATATGACGTCTTAGTTTTCCATTTTACGCCTTTACATTTGAAAAGATGGTTATTAATATTTATTTACTCCTAGCAACTTCAAGTGCTCCCTCATGAAAAAACCCATTTGGGGGAAGCAACTGTACGCTTCATTGCCCCTCGTTGCGTTTACAAAAAAGGAATGAATGAATATTCATTTGGTACACTTCACACACGTCTACGCGTATACTGTGCGAAAACGTTTTTACTGTTTCTCCGTCCTTTCAAAATAAAACGATGGACAGCTACAAAGGGATCGTGGATAATACCGAGAATAGGTCTGCCCGTCAACAGCAATGTTAATAAGAATTGTTATGGTCCTCACGAAAATTTTCCATGTTTTACAAATTCAAAGGATGAGAAAAGCATTTTCCGTACTTTATATTCTGCATTTTCCTTTTTCACTCCCTCCCAAACACTTGATCCTACTGCAAAAAAAAAAAAGTGTGAATACGCAGTATAGCCGCGTGTATGGCCCATAGGCTGAACATATTCATGTATGCCAGTCACAGATGTGTCCACCAATTTGTGAATAATTTCCTACGCTGTTGCCGCAGAGTATGATGTAATCTCGCGCAGTTCGTTTTGGCCCTCTTTCCCTTC
The DNA here is from genome assembly GCF_001680005.1 of Plasmodium coatneyi. NCBI lineage: Eukaryota > Apicomplexa > Aconoidasida > Haemosporida > Plasmodiidae > Plasmodium > Plasmodium coatneyi. Next base: position 226,561 of record NC_033556.1, read on the forward strand.
CATCCGATGCCCCTTTGTTTATTCTATCACCTTCAACATGGATTCCTCAAAAAAAAAAAAAAAAAAAAGAAAGAAGGAAAAAAAGAAAAATAATAATAGCACCTAAAAATGCACTCAATATTATAATCAAAATTGCGCATAAAATTTAAGGTGTTACCCAAAAAAATTGACGAAGAATCACGAGGAACAATGTTAAGCGCAGAACTCTATTACTTTAAAAGAAGGCTTTAAAACAAAAATTAAGAAAAGGCGATGATCGTCGCCCTGGCGTGAGAACTGCCATGTATAGAAAGAGTCTTCTACTGTCCCACTCCCCCATGTATTAGATATATATGTAAGTACATAAGTACATGCTAGCTCCTCCCCAAAATAAGACTGCGCAGATAATCCCCCTTTTAGTGTTACCTATGCATATCATCATATGAGTATGGGTATGCCACCACATATGTTCAGCCAAAATGGGGAAAAACGAATCATACGAAAATGGGTTCCTAATATTTGAAGATTACAACTTTGTTACCTACACGAAAAGGCGCGGAGGGAGAGTCGACTGGCAGGAAAAAAAGAAGCATTTGCACAATTTCAATGTTAGCGCGTATCTCTATAAACCCTTCCAAAATTGCAACCTCAGCCTAGTCAGTAACAGCGCAAACTTAAGACGTGCCACAGAAAATAAGCTTTTCAAAAGGATCCAACTAAACATAAAATGGCTAATTAAATTTATTAAAAGAATAAAAAGAAGAGTTAAGAATATATACTTATTTGTAAAATTTGTGAGCTCAAAATGTATACTTAAACTGTCCAGCTTTTACTATTTAAAGTACATTGTGGAGAAAATTTACGAAGAAAAGTTGGAAACATCTGTGCGTGTAGTCCTACCCGTGTCAGATTTGCACAAGCTTTATACCTTTGTCTATCACCAGAACTTTTGCTTTATAAATTATTATGAGGAGTTTCTGTCCAAAAGAGATGCACGCCGATTAAGGCGGTTCTACTGCCCCGTCGTCGTGCTGAACGGTCCCAATAGGGTGTTAACCCTCCCCTATAAGAGGATATACGGTCGGGATGTTGTAAAAATGGATACACGGGGGGGACGAAGTGGGAAAAATGCGCCAAAGGGGAAAACTCACCCCAATGCTAACAAACACCAGCGCGCAAGTGCCACCACCACAAAAACGCACCGGAGAAAAAGCATAAAAATAGAGAAGGAGAAAATAAAAAGGGCTATAGGGAAAAGCTTGCACACAAGCGATATAGGCCTCTTCGCAGGAACCTTCGACAAAATACATTTTGGGCATGTACTGCTACTTTTTTACTCCATTTTTCTAACAGAGAAGTTTTACTATGTCGGATTATATAATAATAAAAATATTCATAACAAAAAATATGCACAGGAAATTGACGACTTGAAGTTACGGATTTACAACATATCGGACATTCTCTTTTTAATAAAAAATGTCTACCACGTTGAATTTTTTTTTCTCAATTTTGAGCACGTCACGCCATTTATAAAGATAAAAAATTCTCATAAAATTTTATTTCAAATTATGATGAATCAGAAAAATGAGTTATTGGGGCGGCATCGCCAAGGTGGGTACAAAAAATGTGAAGTGTCCACCCCGCACCGTATTGAAGCCACACCTGTGAACACATACATTGCAAAAAGGAGAGACTTAGAAATGTACCTCTCCCGTAGGAGTACCAAAACGGGCGCAACACAGTGCAGTGAAAAGGGGGATCACTGGGTAGATCATTTCGTTACAAATGAAATGAAAAAAAAAATTGAAAAATATTTACTTTTTCACGTTGGCATTGTGAAAGCAAGGAGATGCAAAAAGAAGGACAACAAAATTATCGTGTTGAATAGAATACATGACCCATTTTCCTTCGCAGTAGATATTAACGATTTGTACTGCTTAACAATGTCCAAGGAATCTGAGGCCAATGGGTATATTTTGGTAAACAAAAGAAAATTACAAAAGGCAAAGGAAAATGCACATTCAAATAAGAGGCCAAGGGGGGGAAGAACCCCCGATCAGAAATGTGAAAACTGCAAACATATCAACGTAGAACCAAGCGGGGTGAGCACCCCTTTGGAAAAGCCAAGAACAAGTCTGAACATTTTTGACACCATCAATTTAGGGGATGGAGAGAAAATCAGCTCGACATTAGTCAGGGAGGAAAATATTTTTTTAAAAAAAAAAAAATTTGCAAAATTTTTAAGACACTTTGTAGACGCTTGCTTATTCTTTCACATTGATCACTTCCTGATACAAATGTATGCCGATATTTTTTTGCACAAAAATGGCAGGACCTCTTTTAAGAAGCTCTACATAAATAAGGTGAAAAATTACTTTTATAAAAGAGAAAGGACCAAATGGGAGACGCAGGGGAGTTGCAAAAAGAGTGGCCACAGAAGCGGCAAAAAAAAGGATCATTTTATTGTTAACGATTTTTTCAGAAACTTATTCGTTCTGTTGTCCTTTTTCGTCAACCATTTTGCCGATCTGGAAAATCGCCCACATAATAAAATTCAACTTTTTCTCAAAATTTCCATCGAGCTTTCTTTCTTTTTTTACAATAACATGATTTTGCTGTTAGTTAAAAAGAAGGAGGTGCTAATAAATCAAAACTTCTGCACCAAGCACAAGAATGTACAGCAGAAAATAAGCATGTTCCACCCGTGTGATGACAACGCACTGCGAATTTACCTGCACAGGGTGGAGGAGCCCCTCCTGGAGGAAGTGCTTAACCAGGTTCTTCTTTGGACCCTTTCACTGATATCGCTGTCTGTTCTGTGCAAGTTTTACCACTCGGAAATTCTGCCAAGGGGGAAGCTGGCACGTGTGCGGAAATCGTCAAAATGCAGGGAATTTGTCCAGTTGGGGAACACGGCACAGAAAATGCAAAGCCTGAATGAGTCAGCCCTTCATCCCCCTGTGCAACCGCGCAGTGATCCAAATAAATTGAGCAAAAAAGACAACCCACATGGGGAAGAGAAAGAGCAGTCCGAAGAGCCAACCCGCAGTGATTCTTCATTACGCAAAATGAACTACGCTGCATACTTTTACAACTACTCGAAAGACAGGGGGCTACACAAACGGGGTCCCATCGTCACACCATATACCCTCTTCAATCACGCTCTAACGAGGAGGTTCAAAATGAGGAAGTCCCTACTGCGTCAGCACCGTGAAATTGTGCGAGAGTTGGATTCTTGCGGCATGGCAGCGGGGGGAGGGGCCATCGGCAGGAGCACGAGTATGGACAAGCCGGATGGAAATACCTACGTGAAGCTGCCACAAGACGAAGTTTACCACGCGCCGTCCTTAAAAAGAGAAAGAAAAATTCTGAACAATTTGTATAAAACAAAAATTAGGAGTGAAAAAAATGCCCCCATTTGGATAAACAAAATGAGTGATAAAGAGATTGAAAATTACGTCAGGGGAAAAAACACAGATGCGACGAGCTACCACAATGAAAGGTACACATCGTTAATGCAGATAAATATAAATAAGGGGGACGAAAGTTTCCTCGTCCGAAAGGTGCTGATATATAAATATCTAGACAGCTACTTTATCTCCTTTTTCTCCTTCTACTCGATAAATCACGTGGGCATAAATCAAAGTGTAAAAGGTACCCACACAAAATGTAATAAAATTGATCATTTGTTATTCCTCCTTTTGGTGCACTTTGAGAAGCACATTGAAATGGTCGTAAATAGTTTTCTTAAAAGGACGTGGGAATTAAAACCGAAAAGAAGGGAAGGTCCCTTTGACCCATACGTCCTCTACCAGAAAAGGTATTCACTCATTCACAGATACTTAGTTATGAATTTATCTCCAGTGAATAACTACCTCTTAGACTTTGAACGGAAGTACGATTTTAAAAAGGGAGACACCACCTTTGCAGACACGCCCTTTCACATCAAGATAGGAAATTGGGAATGTCCCAAGGGGAGTACGTCTGCAAATGCCTCCAAAATTGCCAACCATTTGAGCGTCCTAACATTTTATAACACAATTTTTCAAAGCATTTTAACACACGCAAATTATTACTACCCCTTCTTCGCTTCACTTAATTACTTGTATTTGGATGACGTTTGATTCGTCTGCATGTGGGAAGCGTGTTGCTTGTCATGCTGGGCGGGGGATTCCTGTCCCATTCATTGCGCCCATTTTTTTTTAACCAGGTTTGCTTCCCCCTTCTTAGCTTTTTTTTTTTTACTGTTGGAATACAACCCGCAACGTTTGATGAACATAATTCTGCCTTCCTCGTCCTTAGCTTTTCCCTTTTTTACGTGTTCTAACCTTGTTTTGTTGACATAACTCCCCGTGAGCCTTCTTCATTTTGGACAAACGTAATTGTGTTTGCACGAATGCGGACGCATGGGGACCCGTTTCGTCACTTTTGCGAATATGCCACTTTTTAAAAAGTTCATTTTTAACCGTGCAGCACATACCGCATGGGAAGAAAAAACACAAAAACAGGAAAATGCAACGTAGCAGACAAAACAAGGAGGGTTGAAAAGTTACCCAAACAAATGTGTAGGAAAAAAAATAAATGTCTTTTTTTTTCCGTTAAATGTATTTGTTCTCCTTCACGACGGAAAGGACGACAGTTATATCGTCCGGCTTCCCCATGTTAAAGTATTTTTTGTACTTATCAAAGATGAACTCCGATATGGGGGTTAAAATTATTTTATCGCTGGACTTGTTTGATTGTATATCATCGTAGTTAACTTTATCGAACAAGTGCGTTTCTTTTTCGTACATTGTTGGAGGGGCATCGCTGGAAGGGTGCTTATCATTTTTATTTTTCACCAACGCATCACACATGTGGGCATTGTCAGGACCGCTTTCTTTTCCTTTACTACTCATATTTCCATGCTGCGCGTTGTATTTCTTCCTTCTCTTCCTTAGTAAAGTTTTGTTCAGCTCTTGGTTGGCTAAAATGCTGGACAGCTGCACAATCTCATCGCATGCCTTCTTCGTGTTTAAGTAAATGTTGTTACTTTCGTCGAAGAGGACAAAATCGGTTGACTCGTATGCAAAAGTGCCACAGTTTATTTTGCCTTGCACAATAATTTTTTTTTTTTTTCTTTTCTCCTCCGCTTGTTATACCACTTGTTCGATAGCTATCGTGCTCTGAATTACCAGGAAGTGTATTCTGCTCTGTTATCCACTTATCCGTGTCGTTCGTTTTTTCCCTCCTCAAGGGGCTTACCCGATCGTTTGCGATAATTTCCGTTGTCCTTTGGCGTGCCCCCCGCTGGAGTACATTCGTACGGGCATTTCCAGGACAGTCAGTCTGCCCGTTGGTAAAGCCACAGTTGTCGCCCCTACGGTTAGCAAGATTGTCTACCCCTTTGAGCCCATGTGCTTTTCGCTCCGCATTGGAATTGCAGACCACTTTCGAGTTACCCTCATTGTCCAACTTGAGGTCATCTGAATATGCGTCACTTGCAGAGGGACTACCCAAATGGTCATCGTTCTTTAAAGACGCCCCAACATTGAGGTTCTTTCGATTTAATGACCCCAAGGAATGTCCAGAATAACTGCTGTTGCCTTCGTAATCAATTTCTTTTTTCTGGACAAGGAGGTTATTTGCACCCTTTTTAACTTCATGTAAATTTCGTTTTGGCCCCGTTTCACGGTGTTGCTCTTTGTTTCTATTTTTGTCCGCCTTTGTGAGGTCCTTTCCCCGGTCTGATTCGCCTATTTCGCTTTTCCCCCCCTTCGACCTCATCGAGAACATGCTCTTTATTTTAGAGGGAAATTTCAACCGAAGCATAGCCGTGCTTATATTGCTCTTATACTTTTTGCTGAAGAAGTAACTTCGTTCCTTCTCTTTCTTCCTTTGTTCATCCAAGTTGTTCTCACTGGCGTTTGTCTTATTTCGTCGTCCACGTGTGTAATCGAAGGAGTTGATCTTTCCTGATAACAGGTCCGTATTTCCCCCCCTTCCATCCATTTCACCATCTGCTGCGCTTTGTTTTCCATCTGGGATGATCTCCGATTTGTTCACCCTCCCCTTCATTGTCATCTTTCCTTTATTATTCCCCTCAGAACGGTGAGTACCGGGTGACTCACCATCCACCGCATTGGGTTTATCTTCCCCTTTGAGCTCCTCCCCGTGGTCCGTATTAACATCCACATCGGAAGACTGATTTATCGCAGCAGAAAATGTGCGTTCCGGATTTTCCCCCTTGTGCCAGTCTCCCGAAATGATGTCCTTCACCTTGCGTAATACACTGTTACACTCATCGTAAAAGTTGTAAACTTCCTTCAGTTGGACAAATTCGTTGCTCTTAACTGTATAGAAGTTATTGAACAAAATTTCCATAATGTCATCATCGTACAAATTGTCGAACAGTCCATCACTTCCACTTACAATTATGTCATTATTTTTTATGTCAGCCGTGGCGTATTCGCAGTACCTGATGCACTTTGAAATGATGTCGTTATATGTGCTCATTTTAACCCTACTGCCTTGGTCCAGCTTGTTTGCATATGTTCCCCCATTGGACGCTTTCCTCTCCACGCGACCTCCCAGAGTAGAAGGCATGAACGTTATTTGGAAAGGACAGTTAAAATAATGTTGCTGCACTTTCGACTTGTAAATTATATCAAAGTGCTTCTTATGCGCGTCGTAACACCTAAATCGGTAGTTATTAAAATGGTTAATTGGGGCACCCTTTTGGCTGTTTTCTTCACTCCAGCTTCTGTTCATGGCGGTTTCCATTTCGAGGTGGTTATTCCCCTCTGTGGGTCTTTCCTCAACACACATTGGGTAATCCTCCCCCCTGTCAAGGGCCGAAATGTCTGTCCTATCTATGTCAAAAAAACGCAGCAAATTTCTATACCCACTCTCATCCATGGTGCTCATTGTCGAAAGTGGCTGGTTTTCATTTTCGTACCAGTCACTCTCGGTCGTGTGAGAATATTTCTCGCCTGGGAGACCTGCCGTCTTTGTATTAGAATTACCCGTAATTGTGTCAGAGAGTGTAGCTCCAGGGGGACAATCCTCTTCCTCCTTCACGACAAAGGTTAAATTTCCTATTTTGTAATTTTTATAAGCCAAGTACGCTTCAAATTGTTCACACGTATTTCCAGTCAGTACCTCTTCCATGTATAATGTAACAAACTTGCAGTCGTGCGGCTCAGTTTTACCGCCTCTTCCCTCTCTAAAGAGGTCTTTTTTGTAAAGCTCCTTCCTCTGTGCATACAGCCCTTTTAGCTTGAATTTGCCCCCCTTCGCGCTGTGGTCAGGAGCAACATTTTTGCTATTGCCCACATGGGGTGTACTAAGAGGGGGTCCTCTTCGCAAGTTATACCTCTTCGATTTAAAACCCTGCTCAGTTGCATCTAAGGGGTCCCCAATTGTCTCCTCATCGGGGGGGTCATTACACATATCTGCATAAGTACCATCTTGCAGCGTGTCCTCGAAAGCACTTTCCCGCTTGGAAGAATTTCCCAAAAGTTGATTGTCTCCCATGTTGCTCTGCACCGCTCGGATGCGTTTATCTGGGAGACAATTCTTCCTAAATCGTAGTATCAACATTTGGCAATCTCCAATTGTGCAAATGTGCAGCTTTTCATTCTCTACAGATGAGAGCAATAGTGTGGAGGCTCCTAAAAAGTTAGACGAGCACGCGCTTCTACATACAATTGGCTTAAGCACTTCCTCTTCCTTATGTTTTATACTGTACTGATCGAAGACGACCCGATTTTGTTCCTCAAATAGTGCACTGTTGACACACCTGTGTAGATATAAATTTAAGCATTTTTTCAAAAGCTCATTTGAAAAATTGCCTACATTTATTCCACTATTTTTAATGGAAGAAACTCCATCGGCAATGGCAATCATGTTGTCACTACACAGGAATGCATCCCCATTTTTGTAATTTACATTTTTTTTCTTCTTCTTCTTATGAGGAATTGAATTAGCTTTATGAAGCAGAACATACTTTTGAGTTTTCATTTTTTGGTAAAATCTGTTCATTACGTATATGTTATCTTCCCATAATGTTTTTTCTTTTTTTTTTCTCCCTTCCTTTTGGTTGAACGAACTGAAGAAGTTTAAAAAAATGACTTCGTAAAATGATAACGAAAAATCTACATACTCTATGTTAAACATTTCATTAAAATGGTTCTCACAGTATTCATTCAGGTTAGAGATATATGTTTGTGTGCTTCCGTTCAGTCTACTCATTCGTATGGCTTCTGTGGAGTTTTTCTTCGCGTAATGTTCAAACCCACACAAGAAGTCATTGTCTACCTGTTCAATGTTCATACAGTTTACCTCATCTAGGTTGTTTCCCAAGCCTATTACAATCTTACATGTTTTTAAAAGTCCTTCCTCCCCAATGGTTTCATTGTCCGAGTTGTTGCCACTTAAACATTTGCTCAGAAGCTTCTGCATTTTGTTCGTTTCATTGTATTCGTGTGGAAGTGAACAAATCGGAATGGTAAATAAAAAACACAGTGTAATGATATGGAGGTAGGGGGGGCAATTGTATGTGTACCACTTCTACACCGTGGATGTTTTCCCTCTTAAAGGGGGGGTGAAGAAGATTCCTCCACTGAGTGTGTACTCAAACCTTTGGCAATACACCCATTAGTGCATGCACATATTTGCGCGGGGCAGCTAAAAAGGAGTGGACCACTAATCACAGGAAAAAACCTCCATAGGACCATTCGCTGCGTTACGCCTCCCCCATGTGCCAACTTATTTTCCCAACACGTTTTAACCACACACTGCCGCTCGGGAACTTCACGCTTGCGGCAATCCTAGGGGATGAAAATATTCCACGGGGATGTGTAAAACTCTGCTCATCTATTGGCACATTTATTCTGCGTAAAATTAGAGGACGTTCATTTATTTTTAAAAACAGTTTAAATGGGGGTGAAAAAAAAGAACAAAAAAAAAAAAAATATATATATATATATGCACATATATACATATATGACAATTTTTTTCAGCACTGCCAGAGAGCCGAAATTGTCGATCGGAAATTTTTGCTCCAACGGGGAGAAGCAAACGTGGGAAATGAAGCGGACGAATGGAAGTTTTTCCTCTTCCTCTGTTAACTGTTGTTTGCTAATATTACACCTCACATGATATCGCAAAGGGTGTAGGTGACCACTTCGCATGCGTTGCAAAAGAGGGGCGAACGAATAGGGAAACAGAAAAAAATGGTAAAAAAAGGGGACAAAATAATAGGTGGAAAAAAAGTGTACGTCCAACCGTGCACATAAATATTAGCTATTCTGTTCCCCCTTCTTTTACACTTGCTTTTTTATTTTCCATTTTGGAGATTCTCCTCTTTTCCCCTACACACGAAGCTGTCCTCAATTAGAAAAGTGTTTCTCCCGATCTGCTTCTCGTATTTTACACTATAGCTAACCAACAGGGAGAACAAAAAGGGGTCTTCTGTTGTTACACATTAAACGCTCAGAGGGGAAAGCCAACAATTTGGAAAGGAACCCACAGTCTGCTCAGCAACTCGGGAATAGTTTTTCGTCTTCGCTGCATATGCCAATGGGAGTGTTCACATATGCGTGCTTCCTTCCCACGTTTTCTTTCCCCCGTTGGAGCAAAAATTTTCTGATCGATTCGTTCATCGCTCTGACGTAATGCTCAGCAGGGTTCCTTCCACCCACACACCCTTTTCCCCATTTCCCCATTTCCCCCTTTCAAAGATACTTCTTATACGCATCTACAAATAGCTCAATTTCACCCTGAGACAAAACCCTATCGACATCGGTCGAGAAGACATCCGTCCGTGTGTCCTTTATCATTTTATTTCCATACAAAATATAATTCCTAATTTGTTCCCCAAAATGGGTTAGGCTTTTATTTGAAAATTCATATTTTTTGTTCTTCAAAGCTTCCAGCTGCATGTATAGGAGCTTTTCATATATCGTTTTTAATGCAATTCGTTTGTTAAGAATCTGTGACCTCTCACTTGATACCTTCACCGAAATGTTTGTTGGTTTATGCAAGATCCGCACAGCCGTTTCGACTTTGTTTACATTTTGTCCCCCCTTTCCTCCTGACCGCATGGTCTGAATGACCAAATCGCTCTTGTTGAGTGGAATTTCATTCACATTAATATTTCGACTGTTCAGGGTTTTTTTCACGGGGATAGAACTACCTTCTGCAATGTTTAAAAAGTTGATTACATTGGTGTCGTTGTAACTTAGCGTGGGGATCACATCGACTTTTACAAAAGACGTCATTTTTTTATTTTGTGCATTGAATGGGGAATTGCGAACCATCCTGTGAATCCCCTTTTCTGATACGAAATTGTAAAAGCTATATTCTCCATCGATTTTTATTTCCACTTTTTTTATCCCCACTTCGTTTTTGCTTAAATCGATCACTTCGTATTTAATATTTTTTTTGTTTTTCAATTTTGACAAGTACTTCATGTACATATTGTATAGCATGCTGCAGAAATCACACGCCTCTGTCCCCCCCGTCCCAGAAGACAGTATCAGTGAACAGGAGTTTTTAAAATACTTGGAATAATTCTCTACATCCTTTTTTATGTAAGAACATAAATAATTTTTGCTGACCCGTTTGACACTTTTGCACAAAAAAAAAGATCTCCCAGCGTTTGTGATGCGTTTGCAGTTAATAGTAATAGACATGGCTACAAGGACGAGGAGAAATGTTAAGTTGCCATTGATATTCATATTTTCCCCATACCTCTATTTTTTCTTCTCTTTTTTTTTTTATATGTGATCCGGTTGGGGTGGCGCGGTCCGGGGGTCATCGATGTGTAGGCGATCTGCACAAGCGCCTACGCATCGTACCGTTTCAATGCTTCATGTTAGGGCACGCTTCAAACTCCTATCATGTCGATTTTGTTACGTTCGAAGGGGAATCATCGAAAACCATTTTTGCTTAATTTAGCTGCACCGTTTTGTTCAATCCCTGTTGGTGTTTCCTCCCAGAGGATGACGCACCATGTATGTTTCAGGTTCGGATGGGTCCTCAATTCAGCACCTTTGCGTTATTCACCCCACATTAGTGTTCACTTTTTTTCAGCCCCTCTTCCACACGGCGTAATGTCGAATCCACCTCGACGCACCTTTTGACGGCTTGAATTCGTTTATAAAAGGAGCCAATCGGGGGGAAGCAAGGAGTGTGGAACGGCCCCTCAAGTACGAAAAGGGTAACATATTTATCTTCATTTTCATTTTTATCATTATTTTTATTTTTTTTTTACTATATTTTATTTTAAGCTTGAACCGTTGAGCACTATATTGAGAAATTAACAAACGGTGCGGCAATTTTTTTCACGTGCTGGTATGCGATACTTTGCAGCGTCACATGTGACATCCCCCACCAACTGTTGTTCACCCGTTTGTCATTTTCGCTTACATTTCTAGCGGTACATAATACCATCATGCATGTTCGCACATTTTGTGCCATTCTCATCACCGCTGTTGCGCTGCACAGGGGAATGGTACACGCCAAATGTTTTTGATGGTGTGTCCCGCTTATCTGATTAACTACCAAACGGCGCATTTAAAACGCTTAACTAATTAAAAAGGGTTTTCAAAAGAGAAGCGTGAACGTTCGTGCGCAGAAGCGGGGGTGCACTTATAAACGGAGGAAATTTATTAAGAAAGTAGGCTTCGTGTGGGCTACTTTGGGGAACACTGGACTGAAGCCAACCGAACGCGCTCCCCAGGGAACAACTTCGGTAAGGCTTCACACCCATTTGGGAAAACAAAAATTGAACTGCACACATTCATATATTTTGGACACAAAAAAAAAAAAAAAAGTCCATTAAAGAAGGGTCAAGGGAAAGAGGGCCCCACAGGAGGCACAACAAGAAAGGCCCTTCTTTAATAGACTTTTACACCACCCCCAATATGGACGCATCGAAATTCTTCTTATAAACATACACATGGTACAAAGAACAAATGTCAAAATAAATTTGGGAGTCCCTATTATAGCCATGAATTTTATTAAGCCGCATTTTAATATCGTCAAAAATGTACTTATCGATAGTTTTATTGATTAAGTTAAAGTAGTTTATATTTTGGTACTTGTCGTATGTCTCTAGATTGTTGGTGATGTAATGAAGGAACATGATGGCGCTGTTATTGAATAGCTCAACCATGTTCAGTTCTTGCAACTTATCTTTTAAATATTTCTGTGGAATGACAAATTCATTCGCGTCAATGGTATCGTATAGGTAAAAATAATACTTGATGCCCAACGTGTTTTCCAAGGCGTTTTTTATCAACTTGTGGAAATAGTCGTATTTCACCTGAGACACTGTGCTGTTGCTGTTGACGAATTCTACGAATTCTTCTAGGCACATTTTATTCTTGAAAATTTTGAGGAGATTTTCTTGGTCGAATCGGATCGTGAACAGGTCATTCTCTAGCGTCAGCGTGATGGAGTCTGCAGGGGGGGCAAAAAGAAACATGCGGTAAGCAGCAACATGTGATGAACGGCAATATGCGCTCAGTGGCAATGTGTGGTTCATCTACCACTTTCCGCACTAACCGTTAACGACCTCCGTGACGGAGCGCTTCATCAAAAAGTCAGTCAGCGTGATGGTCGAAATGGTGGTCGCCAGCAGCAAGCCCTCACTCTCCAAAAAATTTTCGATAATCTTAAAAAATTTTTTAGAAGACTTCTCATTGTACACCACGTAATGCATGGCCAAATTTATCGAAATTATGTCAAATGTGATATTTTTATTTTTCCATTTTCGGAAAAATTTATTATTTAAAATATCCCCTTGGAGAAATAAAAAGTTGTCAAGATTACACAAGCCTTTTACATCATTCTGACTTAAGCGTTCCTTGGCCAACTCGATTTCCTTCTTGGAGATGTCCAGTCCAACATAGACCTTATTTTTCACCGTGTTGTATTTGAGCATGTCTTGTCCATGGCCGCATGCAAGGTCCAAGATTTTGGAGCCATACGGCACAAAGAACAGGATCATTATTCTTTTCACCTCATTGTTAAAAATGCGAATATATTTAATATTGGACTTTTTCAACAAAATAACTTTTTTCTTATCGTAGTGCTTCCTGATTTCTTCATTCACGTCTCCTATCATCTTCGGGTAGAAGTAATCGAACTTGGTGCTATTATTCTTCAGCTTGTTCATTAAGTTGATTAGGCACTCGAAGTTTTTGTAAAAGTTGTATATCACGTAGTCCAGTTTATTCGATGGGCCTTGCCTATTACCGAACTTGTCACGGCGATCGTCACCTTGGTCACCGTCGGCCATCACGCCGCCAATCTGGAGAATATCACTCCCCTCTTCCCGCTTCCTGAACTCCCGCACAACCCTCTCAATGTCGACGTAGATATCCACGTTCACCTTCCAGTCCTTCTCCAACTCGAACAGCTTCCCCACGTCCTTTCGTTTATTCTCCCCCCCCTTGGCATTCGAACTGCCCTCGCCCTTCACTTCGTACATTTTGATGATATCCAAATTGTTGGAAAAATCGGAGTAGTCAATGTTGTAGTCTATTTTCACATTTTTCAATTTTTTATTTTTCGCCACATGTAAAAATAGGCTACATCCCTTGTACTTTTCATCGCAACAGAAATTGTAAATTGAGATGTCCCTCACGTATCTTTTTTTTATCTTTATGTTCTCTTCATCCAGAGCGTCTAGGTTGGGTGCTTCTCCTGCGTGGTTCCCCCCGATGACTCCCACGCTGCTTTGCCCATTTTTGTGCTCATATATGTCATACTTGCGGCGGTGTACACCATCGGTGGAAGGCATTTCGGTGGAGTCGACCGCAGAGGCTGCTCCACCCCCCAGCAGAGGCTCAAACGAACTCAAATTCAGACACTGGTTGTATGAACTGTTCGGGTAATAAACACAGACAGTGTCGTTTTCCACCTCCTTAAACGCGCTTATTACCGTCCCGTCACCATCCCTCGAATATATTATTTTCCTCCTATACAAAATCTGATTTCTGTCATTAGACGAGTCATCCGATTCGGCAGAGTTGTGGTCACTTGACGTGGGATTATCTTCATGATCGCTGTCCTCTTCAACTAGCTTTTTTAACTTTTCCATGTATACCTTGTCCTTATCAACAATTTTTTTTTTCCTCTTCTTCCTTTTCTTCTTTTTCTTCCTTGTTTTCCCATTGAGCAAATGCATCTCCTCCTTCTTCTTTTCCTCGTTATACAAATTTATCAGTGCGTCACTTTCGTTCGATTCGCTGGATGTGCTGTTCTCCTCCTGGTCGCTTTGTTGACTCGCTCTTTCGTGGCGTGTCTGGTGATCGTTCTTATCTTCCTCACGCTTTTGATCCGCCCCTTCGTTCTTCGGCACGTCACCCCCCTCCGCAGCAGTTGCCTCACCAATCAGCTGAGGGGTTCCCCCCCCTTTGCGTCGATCCTTCCTTGTGTCGTAATAGTACCACTCCTCCAGTTCATATTTTTTTTCCAAAATTTTGAACTTATATTTACTTTTATGAATTTTAAACAGATCGACATAAATGTAGTTCAGCACATCGGTGTCGATATTAAATTTGTACTTGTAATTATTGTTACTAATTTTCTGCAGAATAATTTGATTAACAATTGGTAGGTTTATTAGCTCATCATTGAAGCTTCCTCGCAGCTCCACTACGCTGCTATGTATGGACAGGAAATCCTTCCTGTCACTCTGTAAGCTCCTCCTCAAAAAATTTACTATCTCTAAGTTTATTTTATTTTCTATATTAACATATTTATACTCGTCAAAAATGGCGTAGGGTTTTATCTGTGTGCAATTGTCTTTGTAAAATAAGTCAATTTTTATTGCATCACTAATTTTTAATTTTTTTTTTAACAACATGTTTATTTCGTGGAAAAGATTATTCTTGTCAATGATTATTTTTTTCTCTCCGTTCTTGTTTTTGCGACTGTTTGATTCTCCTTCGTCGGGAACACCCCCCCTTCTCTTTTCGTTTTCGTTGAGGCGTTTCATGTGTTTTTCTCCCCGTTGCTGTGAAATCTCTTCAGATTCCTTTTTCCGCTTCACATGAGGAGGAGACGACGGGCTAAAAGAATCTTCCCCATTTTCTTCTGTTCCCCTTTTTTTGGGATTTCCTTTTTCTCCTCTAATTGATGTATCCTTCTCACCTTCCTTCTGCATGCCCGTGTCGCTTACCTCACTCACGTTGTTTGCCTTGCTTGTGAATGTATCTCCATGTTGGTTCTCCGCAGGGACATTTTTTGGATCTTCGCTTAAATTCTCATTCTTCATATTTGTTCCTCACGTCAGTTTCGGTTGCAGGTCTTCGCAAATTCCGTCCCCCCGGATAAGCGTGCTCACTAATGCTGTATATATAATATGCTCATGGCGTACATTACACAACAGTATGCCCTTTTAGTTCCATATGGAGGGAGTTATATGTATTGTTAATTTCTCCTTAAGAAAATTGTATTTATTCTCTCATTTTTCGTTCTGCCATTTGTGCTTTTTTTTTTTTTTTCCTTCTCGCTCCTCGGTAACACCATTATGCTAAAACGAAAACGTGCTGCACCATTTGTCACTACTGTTGCCTTTACTTCATGGATTTCCCGATACATCGTCCATAGATTTTTTTTTTTTTTCATTGTAAGTGAAGAGAAGGGGGGGGAAGCAATTAAAAATGAAGCGACCCGGAAAGGGTAATATCTCCTATTATCATCCTAATGCCTCCTGCGGCAGTGATAACGGGCGATCCCCCAGTGAGACATAATTCTACTTTAAAAAATGATGGGAAAAAAAAACGCACAAAAAATGCGCAAAAAAAAAAAAAAAAAACGGCGCTGCAAGATGAATGTACGTAAAACTTACCCTTATATATTAACCTTAACTAAGCGTGCAAAATCATAGGGAACCTCAACACGACATTAGGATGGATGTTACTGCAGAGGGAGCACTGGCGTCTAGGGCATTAGCACATATGTACGTAGCACAATATGTTTATACCCGCAAGGCCTGGACAAATGGACACGACGCCCGTTGATCATCACCCACGGGTACGAGTTTCCTCATTTGGGATGCTAAAAACATACAGAAGGAACGCGCAAGATGGTCCGCAAAAAACGTTTCGTCATATGGAGAGAGGACGTATTGAAATAAAAGTGCCCACAACACATTTTAGCCATTTTTCATGCGCATGGTCATGCACACAGGGATACGTCCTCGCTCTACCAAAGAATAGCTTTTTTTTCTTTTTTTTCATAGTATAAAAAGAAGAAAAAAAAGAAGCATTCAACACGGAGAAGAGGAGTCTAAATGAACTATCATTTCTCCTTCCAGGGTAGGGCGGAGAAAGAAATGCTTGCACCGAAATAGGAAGCCACGATTTGCATGCCTATTCGAAGAGGTACACGTGTCCCTATATGCATGTGCTTAACTACGCGCATGCGTGTGTGTACCTTCCTCCCACCAGAATAATTCGCCCCAACAAGTTGCCGCCGTAAGCAATCTGATAAAAGCAGTGCTAAAGGGGCAAAAAGAGAGCCCGATGAATGGCGCAAGAAATAAAAAAATAACCAAGTAGCGAACTGACCAAATAAAGGGGGCCGCACGAAGGACAAACAATTTAGCATTAGACGAACGGCTTCCAAACGCCAAGTAGCAACAGTATTTGCCAGACGGTTGCAAGTGAACGTATCTTGACAAGCGCAATTTTTTTTACTACCATTTTTCCTTCTTTTCAAGCGCAACCAGGGGATGGGCGCTTTATGTTAGTTGTAAATATCTTAATCCAGTACTCCGCAATTTTTTCATTTCTTTTTCGCATCCGCTTTTTTTTTTTTTTTTCTTTTACCCATTTGCGCGGTTATGTGGTTGCACATTTATGCTGTTACGCGCTTATGCTACTGTTTAGTCTTTCCGCAAGGCGATTATATGTTCACCTTTTTAAACACTAGTAGTCCTCCCTACCCCCCGTGTCGCTGCACTTTATGCCAAAGAAGAGCGAAGGTGCAATTTTCCCCTCCCATCCGTTCGAAGGACAAATCCCACCACCAGGGGGCACATCCTACCCTCCAATGTGCTCAGACATGCTAGTAATCAATTCGGACCCTCTCTAAAGTGACATTCTTAGGAAGGAACAGAAAGAGCAGCTATAGCAATGCGTCCTGACACACGCGCACATATATATATGTGTATTTATAGACGCCAAATTAGTTCGCCCCTTCTTTGCCTGAAAGGCTATGCGCACGACAGGAATCCACGTCTGTGTGGAAATAGACTCATGTCCATCGTCAGCTATATGCGCTGCAATGTGTGTCCGTGTCTTTGGTATAGCTCACCAACTGGCAGGAAATAACGACGCGTAGTCTTTCCTGGTAATATTAAATAGCACCAAGCAGGGAAATACTCCCCATCGTGAAGACACATTCCTCTCAAAATCCCCACAAAGGCAATACATCTGAACCGCTTAAATGGTGACATGTAACTCAAACTCATCTCAGCATAGTCAGAGAGAAAATATAAGAAGATGCCTCACAATGACGCCACGTATCATGACGAGGGAGAAGAGCACACACAGGTTAGCAGGAAGGTGGCGAAACACACGCTGAGGAGAAAATGGAGTGACAGTTATATTGGATCTATGAGGGATATCTATTCGAAGGATGGACAGGCAAAAAAGGAAAGTTCGGTGGAAGAGCAACATCATAGGGGAGGCCAAATGAGCAGCCACACACCTCCGAACAACAACATAATTGATGCGAAACAAAGCAGCGGAAGGTGCCCGTTTCGCAACTCCTACGTGCACGTACTATATTTTAAAAAATTAAAATTAAATAAAAAATTGTTCGAAAAAATGGAAAACAAAAACATTGTCATATATTTAAAGTATAAAGAAACGACATGCACAAGTAAAGACATCCAAGTCACCAACTCGGAAATAGCTAATCTATATTTAAGCTTCCTCATTACCGAACCGCTAGCAAAAGATGAAAAACAAATCATCAAAATATACATAAAATATTTTAAAGACAATAAATATAAAATTCTTTCATTTGGATTTGTTGAATTAAATTTTGAGGAATTCACGGAAAAGTTTTATAAAAAAAAAAGCTACATGTTATGTTACGACAAAAATAACAATAAATATATTTTTGGCTACTTCGTCTTGTTGTTAGCCAATCAAATAAAGTGGACCATATGCAACAGGAAAATTTCTCATGAATTCATTGACAAGTCTTACTTCGTTTGGGACAGAAATAACTACGATCATCAGATTTTTTACATTTGTAAAAAAATTCAAAGTTTTTTATTGCAATCTGTTTGCTCCCGGGGGGATACTCAGGGGCATGCCTTTCAAAACCGCGCCCTGCTCAAGCATTTTGGCGTCACACATAGTTGCCCCGGGACGTTCAGGTGGAGGAAGCCACATGAGAAGACACCCGCTGGGGGAAGCACATCTAGCAGTGCGGGTGACGAAGAAGGGGGGAACTGTGTAGGAAGTGAACCCCATGGGAAGACCGCCTTATGCGAGTCTTTAACGCGCCTGGAGGATATGTGCCCAAGTGAACGGAGCGATCAAGCTGAAACAAGCGCCCTAAACAACCAAGACGATATCATCAAAAAGAGACCCTCAAAAAAAGGTCCAGAAGAAACGGGTGCAAATGGCGATCAGGTGGAAGAGACATACGAGTCGAACGACCTCAACGAGTCCAACCCTTTGCCCCCCTCGGAAGATATTCAGATCGAAAATTGTGCCACGGATGAAGCGGAAACATGCGTCCCATATGCGGCGCAGTACGATGCCACCCACTTCCTGGAAAACATAACCGCAGGCCCTTTCTCTTCAACGGAGGACCTGGATCAAACAATGCAAAAGGAGAATCCTCCAAGTTACGCTCAAAAGAATCATGTGGAGGGAACAAACACATATGAGGAAAACAGCAATGTAGAAGTGCATAGCGATGCGTATAAACACTCCGATGTGGGAAACCCTTACGATGAAACGCAGAAGGTAGGAGAGGACGAGCCGATGGAAGAAAACCATTTTGATTTAATGTTGTGCAAAAAGGTGGAAAATATTCTAAACAACGATGTAGACCATTTTGTAGAGGAAGTCCAATTTATTCTCACACACTTAAAAAAAAGGATCATAAAAACAAATGTATTTTTTGAAGGGCAGTTAAAAAATGGGTACCCTGACGTTGAACTGGTAGCGAATGACCACGTCGCAGAAGAGGGGGACATGAAGGGCGAAAAGAATCAGCATATAAGAAAAAAAAAAATTCCCATTGCTCATCTCACAAATGGTGAAAAACAAAGTGAACAGAATTGTAACATGAAAAAGGACATACTTACCATTTTGCAAAATTGCGTAAACACCACTTCGCTTTATATTAAATCCGTTTTAAAGGACAAAAGTGTAAGCAAACAGGAGAAGGACATTTTTGTCGTGTACGATGATATCGTAGATAATATAAAAAAGGCAATATCCCAGTTTTTACAAGAGGGCACAACATCACATGAGGAGAATTTAAATATTTCACAAATGAAATCAACAAATTTGGGAAAAAAAAAAAAAGAAAAAAAATTTACAAAGAAGAAAAGCCAATCTGAATCGCCCAAAATGTGTACCCTCAATAGGGAGAACAATGTATCCTCCGAAATGAGCATTAGCGAAGGTTCGCACAACCAACTCAAGAGCTACATCGGCAGACACGTGTCGACGGCCTTCCGATACTACCAGGATAAGTGGAAGCGCAAGTTGTCTGGAGTTCGCAGCTACGTCTGAGAAATGACCCAACCACGTTCTCCCTTCTTTTCCATCCCCCAGCCGTTACGCACAACTTGTGCGCATTTGTGTCCCCCTCCCCATTTTACGATAATTTTTTTTTGTAATTTTTCGTCCTTTTCATTCACACCAACTGGTAGCAATGTTTGTTTGTTTGTTTTTTTTTTTTTCTCGTCCATTTGCAAAATAAAGAAAAACAATTTTTGTATTTATCTGCATGCACGTACATATGCGCAGTTGTGTGTGTGTGCCCTGCACATGTATCCATGTGTTTGTCTCGAAGCTACTATCGCGTTTATCCACCTCGTCATAAAACGATGCAACTTCATTCCACGACCCTTTTACCTTATTGGAAATTTTTCAGAAAATTGGGGAAGCAGGGAAAACTGTGTTAAGCTGCGCAAGAGTAGGTATTACATAAACTTGGGTTCCTTTCCTGCGGATCGGAGGGGGGGATAACCTCGAACAGTTGGCAGCAACTTCTGCTGCATTAAGGATTACATTTTTTGGTGTGTATCCCGGTTGTTTATTCCAAGTGCGACGCATATCGCCACCATCCTGCTATGTCAGTAATTGCGTGTAAATCGAGTAGACCCATTTTGAAAGAGCAACTTCTATGCCGCGTGTTCTCTGCAGGAAGATAAACCTACACAAATTTGCAGACGCAAAATGCACCAAAAAAAAAAAAAAAAAAAAAAATGGCAAGAGAAAAATTGTTAACAATGGCATTCCCATTCCTGCCTGGTCAACGTGTCGTAAAACTCGAAATGTTAAAAGGTATGCTCATATAAATTTGCATCCTCCCAGTTTACCTTTCGCTCGTTGAACATCTCCATTTGGTGGAAGGTGATCGTTTTTTTTCTTCTGTATCATTGCACGGTACAATTTGCGCAATTTTCGCTAGCTGATGAGGTGACTACTACCGCAGCTACTGGAGCGCTTCACCGCGGCTGGCTAAAAATGGTAGGGTGAAGAGTTTGCTAACCCAAGCAGGTGGAGGCCTGACAACGGGTACATTGCAGCATTCCACAACCTTCTGCTTCGTTCCACTGCACACCTCTGCAATTTGGCACTTATGCACATTTCCACTTCTCTGCCAAATGAACGTGGACAATGTTCCGCAGGGGAGCCACCCAAGGCGTGAGCAAATTTAAGAGACTCATTCCAGCAAGGGGCGTGAAAACATCTTCTAAACATTTAACCTATGAGCACTTCATCTTCAACTTCGATGATGTAGAAAATTTAAAAAAGTTAAAAGGATTAAACACGAAACCAGAACGGCTGGTGGTACAAACACAAACGAAGAAGGACAGATATGAGCACATTTCAGATCAAAGTAAATTAAAAAAAACAAGAAAATTGCTCATTTTGATTCGCAGAAAATTGATAAACTATGAACAGACCCCTCTGAATAGATTCTACTTCATATTCTATAAAAATGTGGACTGTCTCTCCGAGGCCGAAGTGATCGATTTGTTGTACTTGGCCGTGAGGAATAGGAGGTATTATGCTCAGCAAGGGGATTTAGAGAGCGCCTTCGACACTGAGGCTGGTGGGGTCTATGCCGGGGGGAACAATTCCATCATCGGGCAGGGAAGCCACCTTACTAGGAACAACGTACAAGACATTTCTGATCATGTCTACACGAATGTAGGTGATGCGAAAGATATCGTCATACATAACTGGAAGAACCAGAACCACGGGGGGGAGAATGAGAAAGCAAATGAAGGCTGTGCACCAGGAGGAGAGGACCCCGAATGGGGTGACGATGCAAATAATGATGAAAGTTCCCTTCTGAAATGCAAAGAGGGGGGCTCCATTGCACAGAATGGGACTGCCAATTGGGTGGTGGCTATGGATGAGGATGGGATTAATGCCGCAGCAGATCATAAGTACACTGAAAAACGTACCAATTTTAAGCGTCGAAATGTCGATTACGTGCTGAGGCTGCTGTCCTCATTGAGGGACTCGCTAAGGGAAAGAAAAATTGTCATGGAAAACACGATGACCTTGCTAGACGTTTATAAATTATCCTACTGTTTGCGCCACTACAGAATGGTAGAGGGGGATAGTTACATAGTTACGTATATATGCGCTTTGCTAAAAAAAGAAATCAGTCACATAAATCAGAACAGAAGCGGCTACGAAATAAGAGACGATGAGCAGCTGAACCTTCTGCTAAACGTCCTCATCATACATCACAAAAAATTGAAGGGACATTTTTTTAACCTGCTATACGACTACCTATTTGCGGTGCTAAAAGGGGGTATTTTCAGCCTGTCCTGCAAGAATATCTGCCTACTACTACAAGTGAATAATTTCGAGGTGAGTAAATACGATCCCTTTTTTCTTTCCCTACTTGGGGGAGAAGCAACCCCATCCGTTACAGCGCCGAGCAACATGGCACGCGAAATGGTGAGCACTTCACAGACATCCACCCCTCTAACCATGGCCGACGTGAACTACCTGCTGTTTTACCAACTGAAGAACGACACAATGAGGGGCACCCCCCGATTTGACCTCCTCACAGACCACCTCGTCAACACACCCGAAATGACTTCGCAAAAGGTTCAAAATGTACACCTCCTATCTTTACTACTGCTACGCTGTGACTACTCTAAAAAGTACGCCAGTGAAACGTACGATAATTTTGTGGAAATAGTTTATCATATGTATTCTTACCTGAGGAAGAATATGAACAGCCTATTAGGGAATAAAAAAAAGAGAGAAAGCCTTTTGAATGTGCGCTTTTTAAGAACCTTTTCGCTAGCTCTATCTCTGATAGGAAACAACTTCCATGTGAATGATGAGTTGTGCCTGTTCGTACTTTACCTTGTAACCAATCCGGAGCAGACACTAACCATCCAGGACTACATAGATTTGTTAAAAATTTCCCATTTTTATAACTTCCAAAGGGAGCTATATTTTAGCAGAAACGCTCTCTACTGTGAGGACAAGCCGTGCTTCTACATCTGTGGTAGTGGTTGTGGAAACCAGCAGGGGTACCTCCCCCTCAACTGGGAACGATTATCAAGTTACATTTACGAGTGTTTAAAGGTGATATATTCCTTTGAGGAGGAAGGAAAAACTTGGATCGACACCCATGGGGGGGATCTCAAGTGGGAAAGGCAGATGGTGGGCATGTCCAACGGGATAATGATCAAAAAGGAACCGCATGTGGATTACCCACCCAAGGAAGACATGACTAAACCTGCCGCACTTACAGAGGTACCGCCACCAAATTGTAACCTCGAAACGTACCTTCTGGAAGGGCACCCAAAGGATGGGCAACGCGGCACCGTTGAAAACGCCTTTAGAGTGAAACCACCCGCACAGTGCCTGAACAAGCAGAAGGTAACAAAGAAGAACAAAAGCTATTACATGCACATTTTGGATATCCTACCATCGATGCAAAACGACTCAAGAGACAAAACTTTTTATAAACACCTGCTGCGATTATTTCAAAGAGACGTGGGCCATTTTAACCTACACGTCTTCGACTTAGACAAGATCCTATTCACGTATAGTCTCCTCAACATAAGAAAAGAGGACCTCCCCTTCAATACTCTAAGCTTACTAGAAAGGGTGAAAGAAAACCTTATAAGGAAGGATAATCTATTCGAAAAAGAAAAGTACCTTCTTCATTCTCTCTGCAACATTCTTCTGACGGTAGCTGAATTGAATCTCCTTCCAATCGTGGACATAAAAATTTTCGAGAAAAAGGTCCTTACGCATATCCATTTATTGAATATCGGTGCTATTCTCACTCTGATGCAGTGCTACATTTTGAAGGGAGCAGGGACGAACGGGATAAGTGCACACACTAACACAATTGTGTTACTGGTTCTGCACTATATTAAGAGGAAGTACCTGCTCTCGAGGAATGGTGCAGATCGAGCTGAAAACCCATTTGAGGAGCTAAAGGGGGATGTGAATTATCCCACCATTGAGCGTTATCTACACCAAAGGGGTAATCAGAATGGGAAATCCGCTTCCACGGGGGAATATCAAATGGACGAAAAGTTCAGCCGGAAGGGAGACCCTTCCTGTGGTCCCAAAACCGATGCAGTGGGGAAAGAAAGTTTTTTTTGTGCCCCCTTTGAAAAGATAAATGAAGACGATTTGTACGAATTTCTACTTCTAAGATTTGTGTTCATCCATCTCGTCACCCATACGAGCCTTTTTCACGATAATATTAAATATCACCATGGGGAGGGCAGGTACTACCGTGCCATGGTCAATAACCTTAACAGAATTGTCCTTCACCTGAAGACTGATTTCTCCGACATGTTGTTGATCGGTCTGACGGATGGGGGCAACCCCAACGGTGGCAATGACGTGCGGGATCTCCAAGAAAGGAGACCCGTGGGTCGGCAAAATATCCGAAGGGACAGCGAAGAAGCAGAAGGGACGATTCTATCCATCTGTGCATCACACGGAGTAGAGAATGAGCGCATTGTAGCACCCCAAAACCAAAATAACATCCTTAGCCGAGAGAATTTCCGCCTACTCACCAGTTACGTGACGTTCACCCTTAAGCATGACCTGAACTTCCTCACGAATGACCGGATTTTCCACGAAACAGTTGCCATGCAACATTTCTTTGTCAAGAACTTCAAAAACTTGTACTACAATTATAAGTACTCATTTGTCTATCGCAAATTAATGCTTTCATTAATTTTTGATATGAGGAGAAAAAGTTCCATTCGGATGAACTGCCCTTTAAATGCTCGGAAAAACAGCCCAAGTGACGTGGAAAAAATGAACATAAATGAGTACACACAGATATTAAGGCTGTTTAGTTTACTTTGTGCAGAGGAGGGAATGGAGGGAAACGCCTTTTACAGCTACTTAACACAAAACTGTGTGCAAGTGTCTACCTCGCAGCAACCCCAACAGTATGACATTATACTGAATCGCCACTTAATTTACGACCTGAACAGAAGCGAAATTGTCAGCGTTCATTTGAATGTCCCTTTTTTTAACTACATTATTCCGATGATCATAGAAACGAAAGCCTTTTCCGTCGCTGTGCAGGTGATTTTCACCCCCACGGAAAATGTAGACACGTATGCAACACTGTTCAACGTTATGAGGGCGTTCTTAAAAAGTTATAATTATGACGTGATACTGATGAAGAGAAGGGGAAAAACGTAAGGGGAGGGGGATTATATTGGCCACCCCGTTCACGCTTCCCCACAGTGGAATGGACCCACGGAGGATACCCCCCCCGCACACACACACGTTATTGCTCTACCCAACTGGCGCTGCATCGTTTGGCGCTACGTATTATGACGTATAAATTGTAAATACGTTATGGGCATTTTTTTTCTCTTCCTTTTTCTTCATTTCCTTTTCCGCTTTTTTTTTTTTTTTTGTTCCTCTTTGAGACCTTTCCCCAGTAACTCCTCCACTCGAATATTTGTTATAAAAAAAGTAGACGCATTGCACAATATGCGCGAAATGAAAAAAAAAAAAAAAAAACAGACGCAATTATGCAGTGTGTGCAGAAAAAAAAAAAGAAACTCCTTTTTTTCCCTAGGGAATAATAAGCGAAGTGATGGACCATTCGCAGGTCATCCGTAGGGACAAAAATTGGCTATTCTGTATGTTTTTCAAACTGGGTTAAGGGGCGGAAAAATTGAGGGAAGACACGTGTGGTACGGATGCTAAAGTGAGAGACCTTTCACAAAGCTGTTGAGATTTTCCCGATGTGGAAAATAAACGAGCGGACTAACTTGCTTATTTTTTTTCCCACTTCCCTTTTATGGTTTTCCACTTTTCGTTATATTCTCCGCTTTTTCCGCTAGGCACAGAAGCTAAAATGCTTGCAATGGGTGGCTAAAAGGGGGCTACAATATTAGCTACACAATTGGCCACGCAGCTTCCAAACAATCTTGGCAAGCAAAACCACCTAGAATAATTCGTTCATCCTGGTGACCATGCCAATCGGCGTGAACACCAAAAGGGGAAGTAATACGTGTCAACCGAAGTTGGGGAAAAAAACAGGCGTCTCTTCATGGCAATGTTTGGTCTCCCGGATTGGTTGCACCGCTTCTCAGCACCCTTTGACTCGACACACGCGATGGCCAAGCGGGGAATTCCCCGTCCCTCTTGTATGCCTACTTTAATTTTGTGCATGCGCCAGAAAAATATTACAGCGCATTTGTGAATTGCAAAGTTTGCACGTACCTCATCACACACATGGGTGTTTGACGCATGTTGACTGCCAACCCAACGAATGATCAACAAGGTGGCCCCTTTTATTTTTTTTCCCCCCCATTTTGTAACAACCCCCCTCCTTGCGTGCATGCATGTATGCACAAATGTGTGTGTGCTCCTTTCAAGGCTAACGCTAAAAATCTCGCTCAAAAAAAAAAAAAAAAAAAAAAAAAAAAGGGAACAAAATTTGCTAGTCCCATTTTTGATAGTCACTTGGGAGGTTGCACCTTTGTGAGCACGCGCAACCCCCGGTTGGCTTAAATTTTCCTCAACGTAGATTAGCCACACAAAATGATGCAGAGCATCCAGGTGAACTCACCCAAAAAAGTCGTGCGGATGCAAGGAGGAAGTGACGAAGATGAAGAAAACGAAAAAGAAGAATACCTCATAACCAATCTCACCGAAAACAATAAAAATATGCCCAGTCTTATAGTCCGTATTCCAAGCAACATGAATAAATTTTTAAGTAAAGAGGAAGTAAAAATAAACTTTAATGAAGATATTAAACTGCCTAATAAAAAGGGGAGCAAAAAGTTGCGCTCCTTTAAGATGGAGCCATCTCCAACAGGCAGCTGTGAGCAGGTCACTGAGAAGACCACGGAAAATACCTACGGGAGTTCCGATGTCAAAGTGGACAGTACGTACCAGTCGGACGGGACAGATGGAGGGGTTACCCCTAGGAATGGGTTGCTCCCAGAACGGGGCAGCGGTGAAAGCGACGATGATAGATACGACGAAGGTGACAACGATGATGACGATGAAATGAGTGAGGGACTCATCAAGTCATTCAAACAGAACTACGTGGAGAAGCACCAAACGGACCCTTACAATGAAAGTGTTGCCTTCCTAAGAGAACACACAAAAAATGAACTAGAATATTTTCTTCAAAAAAAAAAACTACACAGTTCTTACGAAATGAATATAAATGACATTATCAACATCGACTATGATAAGCTGAACGAGAAAAATATCATCCCGTACTTCTTAACCAACATGTTCGATGCAGAACAGAAGAAGAAGAGGGAGAAGTTGAAGCAGCTGTTGGAGGATAAACGGAAGTCCATGATGGAGAGATCAAAGAGGAGGCATAACAAACATATGGATAAGGGCATCGCAGCGCGCCAGAAGGGAAAGCGCAGACGCAGCTCGAAGGGGAGGACACCGACGAAGGGGGAGAAGATACACAGCGCCAAGTTGAAAAGGGAGAAGGGTGCAGGTGCAAACGGAAAGGTGGACCAAGAGGATGACGACGCTGACGATGAAAATGAAGACGGTGATGAAGATGACCCCGACGGAGAGGACATCTCTGACAGCAAGGGCCACTCCGATCGGGGGGACGACTCGTACGATCCTCTCCCAACAGGCGGGAAGCGGAAAAAACAAACAGGGGGCAAAGCTAGTCGGGGTAAAGGACAAAAGGACGCGCACAGAAGAGGACCCATACCTGGACGACTTCGATAAAGACGCCGACGTGGACGCCGATGTGAACATTTACAACGACCCGACGTTATACGGAATTGAAGGCAGCAGTGACTACTCAGAGGGGCTAAAGAGTGACGTAGAAAATTCGCAAGAGGATGAAGAAGCAAAGGATCAACAACAGATGGGAAACATTTCAAAGACACAGAAGAAGAAAAAAAAAAATGCAGATGATTTGGCAGAGGATGAAGAAAAAATAGATGATATAATAGATACGGAAACGCAAAAATTAATCTCATACGATTACTACTCTAGTGTGAATATAAAAGAAGTGGTAAAGCCGAGTTATAAAATAAAATCCTTAACCCCCTTTATTCCCATTGAGGAAAATATCGATAATTTAGATCACGTCCAAAAATTGCAATACTTGATTAAGAACCTGCCGCACACACATATAAAGGAGAAGAGGTCTCTGTACCACTACAACATTAAGCAGTTCATAAAGTGGAAAGTCTATCTAATGAATAATATAAATATTTGCCTTTACGGAGTGGGGTCAAAATATCACGTCCTCAACCTGTTCTGTAACATATGCCTAAATGATGGGAACAAATGCATTGTGCTAGGATTCGAAGAGGAAATAAACTTTGAAGAAATTATAACACGCATATTGGAGTACCACTATAAGTACAAAACGTCCAAAAATTTAAAGTCCTTTGATTTGCTCTACGAATTAATACACAAAGTAAATGAGACTAATTTACCCCTTTATTTTGTCATCCACAATATAGATAACGTAAAATTATACCCCTACTATGAATACTTTTCTTTTATGAGTCAATATGATAATATTCACTTTGTTTGCTCTATCGATGATGTTTCCTTTGAGCTCAACATGAACTTCAAAAATATCAGCTCGATCAATTTTCACTATGTGAAGTGCCACACGTGGTTAGACTACCGCCACGAAATTCTGAGGCAGTGGAATAAGTTCCTCCCAGAATGGGTGTTCAATAAAAAGTGCGAAGAAGTAGACGTGAAGAAAAACATAGAAACTATATTAAATGCACTTAGTATAAATCATAAGAGACTCTTTAAAATTATTGCGTCCATCCAGTTGGAAAATTTGGAAAAGGGCATCTACGGGGTGGAGAAGGAATCCTTGCTCCAGGATAAGCGAATATTTACCGTCGGAGCGTCCAGCATTAGGATAAACTCCCTTCTTGTCGAGTTCGTGTCTCACAATGTTATCACCGAAACGAGGCTCAAGGAGGGGAACACCTTCCTCAAAATAAATGCAGACAAGGAGGAACTCAAGAGGGTCGCCGAGCAGTTGTAGGGTGGACACATATGCAATAAAAACGCCGCACTTCAACAACTTCCCGCTCTAAGGATAAAGCAGTGAAGAGCCCTACGCAACGTCTTTTTTTTTTTTTTTTTATAAACTTTTTTTTAGTCCATATGTTACAAGATGGGAAAACTTCTTAATGTTAAAAAAATTCGTGGGCCGCTGGGCCTGCGCATGTAATGTTTGAAAAAAAGGGAAAAGCGGGAAAAAGGGGCGTTAAGAAATGGGTGAAATTGAGTCCTGCCGCTTCGGCTTGACGGATGTGCATTCGGGTATATGCCTGATTTGTGCATCCCATGGCCGCTTAACCCGTCTTTATTTTACCACAACATCGATCAACCGATCAACCGATCAACCGATCAACCGATCAACCGATCACCCCCTCAGAAGGCGTCCGCCTCCTCCTCCTCTTCAGGCGCGTCTGCAGCGTCGCTGTTACCCTCATCGTAATCGTCTTCATCCTCTGCATTGTAAACATCGTTCGGGAAGGCAATGGCTGTGTTGTTCTTGTTGATGGTGAATACAGTGAGCTCCACGTACTTATCAATGGTGTTAAAAACGTGCGCTTTGGTGAACCCCTTTGTTACAGCTTGCGTTTCAATTTCTTCAATCGATATCCATCCATTCCATTTTTTCTTCTTTTCCATAATTTTCTCCTTTATACTTTTAATAATATTCATAATTTCGGTGGAGGAATCTTTCCTTCTTCTTTTTTCCGTTTGTTGGGAGACGCTAGCTTTGGACTGTTCCGTTAATCGGATGGCTTCTTCAAAATCGGGCGTCTCTATGACATCGCTGTCTCTCAGTCTGGCTAGCGCCTGTGATATTCGAAGAATGGCTAGCAGTGCTCTCGGTGTTGTATAATTAATACGAGTATCGTTGTACCTCTCCTGTTGCGATTCTAGTTGTCTTGAAGAAACATACCACTGGGTAATTTTTGGAATCAGGTCTGGCGAAATCGTGGGTTCCTTCTTTTTGGCTAGCTGGATAAACGCCCTCAACACTGTTTTGTCAATTTCTTCATACCCTTCGCTGCTCAATTCGGATCTTTTCTTTTTATCATCATGAGAGTCTGCGCATTTCAAAATGTTCAGCACATGCTCAGCTAGCTTTTTATCCTTCTCCCGATCAGATATGTCCAGAAGTAGAAACTGTAAGTCAAATCTGGTTAGCAGCGCAGCAGGTAAATTCATGTTCAACATAACGGACTTCTTACAATCGTATCTGCCATTAATAGGGTTGGCAGCCGCTAGTACAGAGGACCTCGCAGGCATGTTACTACAATGGCCAGCTTTCGCTATGGAAACGGTTTGTTGTTCCATAACCTCGTAAATGGCTGATCGGTCAAATTCGTCCATTTTGTCAAATTCATCAATGCAGCAGATGCCTTTGTCTGCCAAAACGAGTGCTCCCCCCTCTAAGGTTGTTTCCCCCGTATTGGGGTCCTTCAAAACAGCTGCAGTTAAACCAACGGAACTGCTTCCCTTTCCTGTTGTGTAAATTGATCTAGAAGCAATGAGACATACTTTCTTCATTAGCTGACTTTTTGCAACTCCTGGATCTCCCATGAGCAGTATATGTATATCCCCTCTTATCATCCCCCCATCTTTTTTTTTCCTGGTGCATCCTCCGATTAGCTGCAGGAGTAAAGCCTTCTTCACATCGTCATGTCCATATATTTCAGGGCCAATATTAAAGGCCAATTTTTCGTACAAATTGGGGCTATTTTTTAAAGCTTGCACTTCTTCCATAATTTTGTCATAGTTATCAATATGCTCGTTAAAATTTTCCTTATTGTTTTGTACGTAATAAATGTGAAAGACCTTCTCTGCGATTAGTCCCCCTTTTAATGCTTGGAATCCACTTTTCGTGACTGGCATTAGAACCCCCGTAAGCGTGACAGACATCCCAGGTTGTACAGAAGTGGTGGACTCCCCATGAATTATACAGTTCATACTTCGGGGGATGTCTCCTTCTGGTAACTGGCTAGGTAATTCCTGCACCTTAATTTCTTGGTACTTTACAAATTTACTTAACTTGGCTTGAAATTTTAGTGATCCTCTAACACCGTGCACATTTGTACACCCGGGGCAATCAAAAAGAGGCATAAAAAATGGACCATCCACTGCTTTATATGCAAAAACGTGACATCTATCACATTCGTATGTGGCTACTTGGATTCTAGGCTTCAGCTGCGTAGCTCTAATAACTTCACATTCGAATGTACTTAAAGATCCTATACAGTCTGCATTCACTACTCTCATTTTTCGAACCAAATCTCTGGAACTTGGGATGAGGATAATTTCAAAGTTGACTCTTAAATAGGCTGGCAGTTTATACTCCTTCATCCTTTCTTGTCTAATTTCTTCAATTGGTTTAATCATGTCACGAAATAAGTTGTTAAAAGCTTCCTTTTCACTTTCGTCTGTGGAATATCCACTAAGGTCTTCATTATTTATTCTCCTCAAGTTCTTCCTCTTTATCTTCTCGCTTTCGTCTTCCTCCCCATAACCCTTTACAAACCTTTTGAAACATTCATCGGATAAACATTTATCGGCGGCAGAGTAAAGTAACTCCATGTACCTGTGCGTGTTGGTCATTATCCCATTGTAGACGGAGTAATCCGCCTCCTTGTTCTCCTTGCAGAAATGTTCCCTCAGGTCGTCCAAATATATTGGAAGCAACTCCGTTTCATGATTGTAAATCTTCTGCAGGTATCCTTTATATTTTAACTTTCCCCAGTTGGTGTGGTTCGCCGACGGGTCTTCGAACGTGTCGAAAAAGGTCACCAGCTCGTCAATATGCGAATTGTAATTCTTCACCGCTTCTAAATACTTGGTGTGGTTATCATCCACGTAAGTCCTGATTTCCATTTTTCTCTCCCCCATTTTTGCGCTCTCATGTGTTAGTGGGGAACTATCGTGGGTGGGGGTGGGCACAACAAGGGGGCACCTCTATTTATATATACCAATATAAATATAAATATTAATATATGTATTTATGTTCACATTTATATTTACACTTATATGCACGTGTGCACAGCTGACACCCCCTCCCCCGCTGGCTTGTGGAAAATTACCAAAGTTACAGTGCGCGCGCGCAAAGTGTGTATTCTGGGAAAACCCTCTCAAGTAATTTCCGCTAAACACATTTGAAAGGGAAGGAACTCCCACCCAGATATGCCTCACGCATTTGATAAATAAACATCCAAGCGCGCTACTTCGACAGGCATATGTGTATTTTGGCGAGAATAAAAGGAGAAAAAATGTGACACATTTTTTTTACCTGTGCGCGGCTTGGTTTGCTCTTTAAAAAAAAAAAAAAAAAATGCGTGTGGCATAATTTGCCGTGCTAAACAAACGCGTAATGGTTTAAAAAAATAAGTCACGATATACTGCACGATACGGATACCATTTCGTCGTGGAAATTTCTTTCGTAAAAAGATAATGATCAGGGAAACGTCAAATAGGCAAACGTAACTATTCCGCTAAAAATAGACATAAGGGGGTTAAAAAAAAAAAAAAAAAAGGAGCGTTCTTCGCGTGAAAGTGTTCCTGGCGTATGAGAGGCCATGGGCGTTTTGTGCGACTCGGAAGGGAAAATCCGCATCGCGCGCAACACACATGCATTATTTCACCGATGCGCGGATTCAAGGATTTT
This sequence comes from Plasmodium coatneyi, assembly GCF_001680005.1. Taxonomy (NCBI): domain Eukaryota; phylum Apicomplexa; class Aconoidasida; order Haemosporida; family Plasmodiidae; genus Plasmodium; species Plasmodium coatneyi. The sequence continues at coordinate 258,955 of NC_033556.1, forward strand.
CAAAATTGCACTCGCGTTTTTGAAGAAGGCGGGCGTTCTGAAATTTCCCACGCTCTTTCCGTTCATTATCCGCTTCCTTATGTTTGTTAGGTTTCATTCTGCTGGACCGCGTTTCCCTTTTTTTTCCCCCCCGCAGCGCATCATTTTGACGCGCCATTCATTTTAAGACATACTGGAGAACAAAAACAGGGTTCTAATTCCCTCGTCTGGATATATATTTCTAGGTGTTTATCTTAGCAGGGGGCACTCATTTTATGCGTTTATCAAAAGGTAGCCCCTAAACCTGCCTTAAAAAGCACCCCCCTCATGGATCCGCGTGCAATTGAAACCTGTTCCTCCCTATATACATCCCTACATTGAAGTGTTTTTCACAGGGCCTCTTCTAAAACGAATGAACAATTTGTTCATCCCATTCAACGCAAACGAGCAGGTTGCCTCCCTCCTTTTTTTACCCCATGAATGAGAATACTCACACATGTTGTATGCACCGGACAACACAACTTTGTTAAAAATGCCTCTATAAATATCGAGGTGCACATTCGCCCCTTCCTATTCCCCCTGGTGACCCCTTGACAATCGACATATCTACCCTTCTTAAAGGAAGAAAAAACTTCCTCCTTTTTTTATTGTCCTCATTTGAACAATTCGTTCCGTTAAGAAACGTTTCAAAATGGTGTGCAAATTCCAAAAAAAAAGTAGAAGATGGAAACTCTTCTCAAAACCGGAAAGCATAGTTCTATAAGTTAAAAATTGGCGCGCTAAAACAATACGTCCAGTGTGGACTGATTCAAAAGCGTTAATTATTTATCACTCCCCGTTGTTTCTCCTTTTTCTTTTTGCCATCTGGGCGCAAAGAATTCATACAAAAAAAAAAAAAAAAAAAAAAAATTAATACATAAGGGGATTTATAAATGGATAAATAAATTTATAACTCCCTCTATGTTCATGTACGTACGGGGCAAGATGTCCACACGTAGACATAAACCTGAAGGACACGGATTAGTACACTCCACTTGTTCCCCACACACCTACCCATGAGACACATGGCACACAGGATGGCACTTTTCCAAATTCGTATTCGATAAAATTAAATGCCGTCACTTCACAAATGGACTACATATGATGGAGGGGGATGAAAAAAATAAACAAAAGGTATACATTAAAGTAAATTTCACCCTAACATGTTACTCATAATAGACATGAAATTGTCGTATCAGCGTAAAAACATTCAACAAGGAGGAGGGGGGGAAAAAAAAACAAAATTTAAAAAAATATAAATTTGGAAAAAAAAAGGAAAACAAAAAAGTCTACAAAAAATACACACATAAAAAAATAACATGGAAAAAAAAAATACACGAATGGGTGGAGTCAAATTAACTTCACACCCATGCGTAAGAATGTACATATGCTCGCCCACATGTGTATCCCCCCCTTCATTACACATTTCAAAATCAGTGTTATTTTTTTTCCTTGCTTGGATTGCCGTCCCCCCATTGTTAACACGTAAATGTATGCCCAAACACATGTGTATGCTGTAGGTAGGTAAACATTTGCACGTTCAGGAGGACAGGCTGTTACACGCAAATAACAAATAGTAATGTTCAAATAGCAATGCTCAAACGGCACATCGCTAATGTCCCCATTTTTTACTTCCTCTCGTTCAAAATTTTGAGAAGCTATGCCTCTGCATCACTTGGCGCAGGAAAAATCGTCCAGTCGATCCACATTCTTCATCGCATCCTCATGAAACGTATGGTCATTCATTTCATTTTTAAACTTGCTATTTAAATTATTTGAGTAATTTAAAATTTGCGAGATGGGGTAGGCCGTGTATTTGCTTAGGCCATAATTATTGGGAAAAAAATAGTCCAGCAAATTGCTGTTCTTATTGTTACTACTGTTGCTTGTGTTGCTCGAATTTTTTACAAAACTGTTGTAGTCATCATTCGTTTTCATACTGTATGAGTTATAAAGTTTATATTCGATGTCCTTTTTGTCGAAAAAAACTTTTAGCTCTATAATTGCACTCACCGGTTTGTGGTCACTTGAGAAGAAATTGTTGTGCGTCTTGTAATTTAAGTAATTAAAATATATTCTATCGTTATAGTAAAAATCGTTCAGGTCATCATTCTCAGGATTGTTGCTAGTGAGTTGTTTTTCCGCTTCGGTGTGCTTCATCTGGTCGGTCTTACTGTTGTTCACGTCGTCCTTCTCCTGTTGGAACTCCTGTGCCATGTACTCCTTGCGCTTCTTTTCCAGCTCAGACAGGTGTATTAGCTTCCCGCTCACCAGTATCCGATCGCACCTTCGGGGGAGGGAAAAACGCGAAAAAATGTAGCGTGTGCCACGTGCAGCAACATGCACACCAGTACATGCATAAAATAAAGAAGGACACAGGAACTCGCGCCTACATAAGTACGCACTGCAGCTATGTGTTGCAACCTACCAGGCGGGGGTCCGGCGCACGTCGTACATGTTGGAGTTCTTCTTATACTTGTATGTGGGGTTGAACATGATGGGGTGCTCATAGAAAAGGCAAAAAGGCAAAATGTTGTAAAGCTTATTATAAATGAACTGATCATAGTTCAGCAACTGGTTGGCATTCTTATTGGCAATGGATTTGAAAACCTCCTCATGACTTTTATTGATCCTAAAATTGAAGTCCCCACAGGCAAAGAAATAGTCGAAGTTGAAGAGGTTATTCATCTCCTGATTCTGGAAGCTGTTGCTAAGAATGCTTTGCATTTGATTATTCCTTTCGAAGATATTCGTTTGGCCTGATGCCAAGTGGATGTTATTAAAACAGAAGGAGTTAAATCCCAGCCGAAATTTTATCGACACGCTTCCCTTGTTACCCGTATTGCCCTTCATGCCAACCTTCACTTTGCACACATCTATTTCTCTTATGTAGTCCACTAACCCCTCGTCAATAAAAATGATGATGAAGAGTCCTATCATGGATACAGACTTCAGCTTCACATATTTAAATTTTTTCAAATTTAAAAAGTACTTATTTGATTCGTTCTTCAGAAAAACGTCGTTACTTTGGAAGGGCATTTGTTCTCCCAAATGCTTACAATCATTGCTAGGATAATCATCTGAAGCACCACTCCTCTGCGTGTTCCTTCCTTCCACGTGGCTGTGCGTTTTGGCAGAATTCTTTAATGTAGCACTACCACCCATGTCGTCTCCTCCAAGTTGTATCAAATTAACAGAGCTTCTATTTTTGCTCTCTTGAAAAACATCTTGCATGCTCGAAAGGTGAACGCTATTCGTCTCTGCTCTCTTCCTATTTTGAGATTGGCCACACATATCACCATGGTTGAGTTTCTCCCCCCTCTGATTCATGTGACTCTGTTTATCCTCTTCACTGTGTCCTTTATTATGCACACTGAAATCGTTCGAATTGCAGCCGCCTGCTTCCCCCACGTGATTACTTACACCGTGTGCATGATCGACCAAGTTGAAGACGTCTCTGCTGCTATACACGCCATTGTCTGCCTCCCTATTGAAACTACTCACAGGGCTACCGTCAAAAAGCTCATTTATATTCGAGCTGATATTTGTGTCATTGCTTTTTATGATGTTCTCCCCTAGCAGGTTACCGCCATTGTTATCCCGATCATCGAAAACATTTAGTAAATTGCTACTTTGCTTTCTTTGCTGCGTATTCGAGGGGGGGCTCCCACTGAAGGGGTCCTCCTGGGTCATCATGTTGATGTTCGGCACGTTCACATTGAGCAAGTTGCTCTGTTCGTCTTGGGCGCTAGGCGACGCCGACGCAGTAGAGAAACGAGGGTGAACCTGTTCCTGATCCTCCTCCAAGTTGTTAAAGTAATTGTTCAGGAAGCAACTCTTCGAAATGTCAAGGACACCATTTTGATCAAAACTTCGCCTCTCTCCCTTTTGGGTCGAGCTCCCAGCGTTCAAAGTATTAGAAGCATTGACAGCACTGACTGTGTTCGTAGCGTTCCCCACGGAGGGTGCGCCCTCGCACATGTAGGACTCGTTAAAAGACTTCAAACATTTTTCGTAGTAATCTTCCTTATTCATTCCGTCGCTCTTTATTCCAACATCCTTATCATAAGTACTGTGTGGCGTGTCGACGGAGTGCTTGTTCTCACCGTTAATCGTGCCGATTTTACTCCTAATATACATTTCCTTCTGCCTCTGGGACATCTCTGCCAAAGACTGTGTAATTTTCTGCTCGATTTTCTTCTCCTTAAACTTGTCTTTCATGTTCATCAAAATTCTAAATCCCGTTAACTCCACCACCTCCTGGAAACAAAACACATACATGTCAATGCACTCGTTGATCTGATTCAGCCAGGAAGAAATGTCATTCAATTCGTACAAGTCATTTCCACATAAGTTCCATGTGCCTGCCCACAGTTTTACAATTTTCTCCTCATAATCATTATTGGGCATTTTTTTCTTCCTATGAGAACTGCCCATTTTGGATTCATCAAAATCCATGTAGTAATGGTTTATAAGATCGTGGCTTAGATAATCGCTGTACTTGTTCCTATTCCTCAAGTTGTAAATATAGTTTTTTTTCTTATACACATTTTTCATATAGACTAGATCGCTTTTATTCTTTTTTTCCTTGCCCTTTTTGTTTACGTTTTTTCGTTTTTTTTTCTTCTTCCTCTTTTTCTGCAAGTTACTGTCTAAGTTGCTACTTTCGCTTCGGCTGCCACTGCTGCAACTGCTACTGTTGCTGTTTAGTGTGTTGTCAGCACTACTGTCATTGTTCACATTTGTTCGAGAATACATATCACTCATGGAAGTGGATTTCCCGTAGGCTTTCTCCCTCTTCGAGTGGGCAACCTCCTTGCTTTCGCTCTCCGCCAGGTGCACCTTCTTCGTCTTCTTCATCTTTGCCCGTTTCATCGATTTTAGTGTTTTACGTGGCTCCTTCGTGTGAGACGATTGGTATGCGTGATCTTCGTGCTCTTCCGAATCCTCCTCATCGTCCTTCCCTTTTTGATCCTCATAAATTACGCCTTTGCTGAGAGGATAATCTACCAGGGAATGCTTCTCCTTAGCATTTCTTCCTTCCAGCTTCTTCCTTCCTGCATTTTTGCTGGGCCATACAATTCGTCCCTCCTCGCTTCTCCCCCGGGTTAGGTGCCCTTCCTCTTCGTCTTGCTCCTCTTGGAGAAGGCTACTACTATTTTCAACGCCATTATCACTTGAATCACTGCTATTGGTGTTGTACTGGTTTGGCTTAAGTTGGCTTCTTCCCTGGGGGTGATTCTCCTTGGAGGTACCCCGTTCGGCTTCTATCTGCCCCTCAACCGGATGCACACTGCCCAACTGCCCATTCCTCAACTGCGCATTCCTTCCATGCGGTAGGTACGGAATCGAGAGACCCATATTCCTGCCCCTTAAACCGAGGAAGCCCTCCTTATTCATAAAATTGCCGTAATTTAAAAAATAGTTAAAATCGGCCCCGATGAAATTTCTTCTCTTGCTTTTGCTATACTTCCCTGTGCATAGAATAATATCGATGCACTCCTGCCTGAAATTATCCTCAAAGTTATTTTGATAGAACCGCTCAATCGATTTTATCGCATGATCAATGTTTGTGCTTAGGGAAGACCTTCCTACATTTATCTGCGAAGAGAAGACGCTGCCTGTACCCGTATAATGGGTACTAATAATGTCTCCATTTTCTACCCACATTTTTTTAAAAAAATGTTTTAAAATGTGTACATATTCTTCAGGTTGTTCCTGTCGATTGTTAAATTTCCTTTCGTCTTCCTTTTCATAATTGCTGTAGGACATTCTATGCTTCTTTTCCTCCTTTTCCATTCTGTTCATGATTTCGCTCTTGAGGCATTCCCTCTTGCCGCCGCCGCTGTGTTGGCTGCTACCGTTATGGAGGTTGTTTTCCCCATTTTTAACGCTGCTCCCATTGTTGATGCCGCTCTCATTATTAACGCTGCTCATATTGTTCGGGGTGCTCGTATTGTTTACGCTACTCACACCGTTCCCGCCTTCATCATTCTGGGGGGCTCCTCCCCCCTCGTTCACATAGCAGTAATCCTCAAACAAACTGCAGCTACTGTTGCTGCTGCCTTTGCTGTAATCGTAATTTCTGTTTATGCCAGATTTCTCAGAAAGCTCCACCAGGTAGCTATCCGTCGGGAGGGTAGTTACTATCGTCACGCTCTTGCTATTAAACAGTGTATTAAAATTCTTGTAAAAACACAGGTGTGATTTCTTCACTGGTTTTAGGAAAATGTCATTTTTTGACACATGCAATACATACAGCATGAAGAATAGCGTGTAGTAGTACTGGAAGACGTTGGTCCTGTCTAGGCAATCCAGACAATTCGTTCTAAACACTCCGTTTTGAAAAACGCACGGGTGGTCTTGTTCGACATTGTTGTTACTACTACTGTTTGTATTGGCGCCATCCTGGTTTACACTCTTCGATGTTTCCATAAAAAAAGACACATTCTTTATCTCCCTCAGTAAAACCTTATTAATAAAATCGTTCATGGCATCTTCGAAGCTTTTGTTCTTTACGGAAATGTGAAAATCATACTCGATGTAGTTAATAAAATTTTTCTCCTTATAATGCTTGTCCTTCTTTATATAGTTAATCAGCTCTATCATTTTTTTTGTCAATTTTTTCTCGTTGTTTTTGCTTTGGCTGAGGAGATTTATGTAGTAAATATTGTTGCCATAATTTGTGATCAACTTTTTATTGTGCTCCTTGAAGGCCTTTATACTTAGCAGTGAAGACCGCTGTATGTTTACGTGGGATGACATGGAATGTTGCTTCCAGAAGAGGGGGATCGACCCTCTTATTTGGACTAGGGAGATTATTCTGTTCTCGAAGTTGCTGTCACTATTGATGCATGCCTGTGTTGGTCCGGCGCTCTCCCCGGTGGCAACTGTTTCATTATTAATATTCGCCTCGGCAGTGCCTTCCCCACGGGGTGCCTTCCCTTCTCCCACCGGAGAGGACATTTTGCCCAACGGATCCGATTCCCCCTCATGCGTATTATTTCCACCACTAGTTGGTACACTGGCTGTAGGAGGCACCACCTTTGGGGGAGCTACACCTCCCACGGTGTTATTTTGTGCGTCCCCCGAATTGCTCACTTCACCCTTATTTGGGGTTCCAAAATCGGTACCACCGGATGAGCCTCTTGCCTCACCCCCTTTCTGTTTCTTCACATTATCTACAGCCATGTTAGCCTTGTCAAACCGATTCAAATAGGTAACGTTCCTATTGTTGATTCTTACAATTTGCTCCGTCTCTACATAGTTAGCCACATACCCATCATCATTGATGCCCCTCTTATTAAATCTCGTCCCACCCAAAACGGAAGAACGACGACTAATGAGAAGAAGCTCTAAACACCTTCTATTGATCTCAATAGAGGTGTAAGAAATGTAGCCCTGAATTACTGAGCAAAACCAATTATCATCAATTTTGCATTTACACTTTACCTTTTTAATCATTTGGTAATTCCACATGAAATTTTTTTCGCTCACATTTAGGAAGGACCTTTTTCTATTAGCGGATGATGAAGAAAACATGGGTTCTACATCTACCTCTTCGATTTTCTTTTTCGTTTTCTTCTGAATGCACTGCGTTAAATCATAATCGTACGAGTAGTACATATGAATTGTCAAAATTTTTTGTATCATTTTTAACATTTTGTGCATGTCCATTTTTATATTCATTTTTTTTTCATCTGTCTTGATACTTTGGTCATTTGCGTTTTTAAAACCGAGCGGGTAGGAGTTCCTCTTCTCACTATTTTCGCTATTTTCCATCACAACAAGGTTGTTCCTTACGTTGAAGTAGGAGTTGTTAATGAGGTCCTTCAAATCCCCCTTGCTTTCTGTTGCTGCATTTTTTGGAGGATTCCCTAACGAGTTGTGTCCCCCCTCAACTTTACCACTACCGCTTTCATTCCTTGATCTGACTGCTCCCTTCTTTTCCTCATTATAAATGCACATCAAATTTTGGTAGTAACTATCGTTATTCTGGTTGGTGGGTGCCTCCCCAACGGCTGTTTCTGTGCCTAGTATGTTACCTTTGTCACTGGGGAGGCTTCCTCCAGGGGGGTACAAACTAGACTTCTTCTCATTCTCCCCACAGTTTAGAAAATTATTGTGGTTATTCTTTGCTCCAATTTGATATGACTCCTTCGGACAATCACTCAGTAAGTGGTTTAACTGGTTTGCTTGTCCAACCATTTGGTCTCCACCAACTGTCAATACCTCACTGTCCTCCTTCCTATCCGTAAACAAATCGTCAATCAAGTTAATATTTATCCTTGGAGTGTTAATGGGTTCTTTTGTCTGAGCACCTTCCTTATTTGTATAAGAGGCGTGTGGTTCTGTCCTCACACTTTGCTGGTCACTCCTACCGTAAGTTACGTTGCCGTCATTACTATTCGCACCGTAGATAGTGGTGCCATTTTCCTTTCCCCCCGCGGTTAGACCTCTGGAGTTATGTTCACTATTGGTTATCCTGTTCGACATGCTCACATTTTCCCGACGAGCGCACTTTTCCTTATCGTTCAGCACTTGCATCATAAATTCGTTGTCATCCAGGGTGGACGAATTCGTGTTCATCATTTCTTCCTCGTTTCGTTGCATTCCCCTGCGGGTGTGGCTGCTACTAGCAGGTCCGATGGTGCTGCCACCAACATCAGCACCCGCACCACCACCACGACCGTCATAATTCGTTATGTCCGAAATGATGTTCAAAATATTTTTATGATTGAACTGGTTGGTCAGCCACCTTTTCGCAGTATTAAAATTGAGTATTTTTTTATTTTTCTCCTCTTTCTTGTTATAGTTGTCACTTGTGTGGGTTCTATGATTCATGGGTTCGACCTCCATTTCGAATTCACCTCCATATTTGTTCCATGTGTTTGTAGTTCTATCTCCATTTATTTTGCTACTTTTATTTGCAAAATGCTTGCCGTACATATTTTCTTCGTCCATTTTGTAGTTCTTCTCAATTTCGTTGTCTGAGCTGTCTGGCTCGTAGGAGGGATCGTTCCAGTTCCCGTTCTGCGGGATGCTGCGTATCTTGTCGCCATGATTGTCTATGCGATTTCCGCTTCTACTCCGGTGGTCACTAGGATTCCTGACGCACTTCCCTACCTTTGTGCTGTGACTTTGACTGCTGTTATTTATGACCTCAAAATCTTTGCCTATATCTTCCTGATTAACCAGGTGGTTGATAAAGTAACTATTGGAATTATCATCGACGTTCAGCGCATTGCTAATAATGGTATTCAAAGAAACTATGTTAATATTGTAAGGGATGTAATGCACCTTCTCTATTTTATATATGCTCCTATATTTGTTTAGGTAAAAAAATTTGCACAGGAGTTTCCATTTATCCACTACGAAGAGAAATAATTCGTCTTTAACCTCGATCGTACCAATTATATTGTCTATGATTAGCTCACTTATGACGCTTCCGAATTTTTTGCTCTTCTTCCTGATTTTATCCTTATCTATTAATTTTTCAGTGCATTTTCCACTATCGCGGAAAATGAACAGAGATGGCACCTTGACTTTCTCATTTTTGTTGTCTTTTAAATTCTTTATGTAGATTATTTTAAATACCTTTTCGTATATTATTAACAAGTATCTCCCTTCCGTGTTGTATGCATTCATCAGTGTTGCTTCGTGGGGATATATATATGTGTTCGTCCGATATGGGGGGGTAAACAAATTCTTACGTCGTGCACACGGTGTGTAGCATCTGCTTGGGTGGGGTGCAAATAGTTAATCACAACGCGCGGGGAAATCAACGGGGCAAAGTTAAATTAATTCGAGGGACGAAAACAAAAACAAATCGAGCATGAACAAATATGTCTGTTGCACAAAATTCATCCATTCGGTGTGTACACTTGTCCAGCTTTGTTACCACGCAACGGATTGACACGCCTTCCACACGCACAATGCACAGCTAAGTACAGAAAAAAAAAAAAAAAAAAAAAAAAAGGCCCTCAAAAACTGGAACACGTTCACCCCCTCAACACGACGCAATGATAAATTAACAGATTCTGTCACATTAGATAGAAGGACGAAGAGTTTATCTGTACGCGTGGTTGCCCATAGGGAGGTGTTCCACCGAAGAGCGCATCGATCTTCACATGTTAATGTGCACTTGTAACGACATGCGCATGGGCACGATAAAACAAGAACCAACTCCAATGCTAACACACACCACTACGCAGGGAGAAAGTGAAGATGTACTTAATCGCGCAGGAGTTTGCTATGCGCTTCAATAATGGAAAAGACACATTTGTTATCTTTTTAAATGAGCTCCTTCATCATCTCTTGTTTCACTTTTTTTTTTTTTTTTTTTTGTCATTTTAAGGGGAGCAATTTCGCTTGTCCTTCAGCTGCTGTCACTAAATAGAGACTAAAATTTTCAGCTAAATTATGTGTAACGGTTTAAGAGGCATATAAAAACATAAAACAAAAATTTTTTGCGGGATGATTTCACACCCTTTAAAGGTGGACATAAACATACAGTGCGTAGTTATGTCACGTTTGCCGGTGCGGAAAGATGTACAACCATTTGTTCGCGCACTCGGAGGGGTGCTGCTTCTACTGGTTGTTGTGTTTGGGGCATGATACGTGCACTATGCACTTATTAAAGTAAACTTCCCTGCTGTAAGCGCGAAGGGGTCACACACACTGTAGTCATTAATGCACATTTGCGCGAAAAAACACTTCGTGCCTCTCAACTCGATCACCTCACTTGCCTGGATGCAACCTGCGTGCAGGATGATGGAAAAGCGAGATGCCCTCGTTGTACGTGCGAATGCAAGGGGGGAGAGATGAATTTCACGCACATGAACACGTCCACAGTTGCGAACGTTTGTGGCCTTTTACACGCTCCGCGGCGCACCACATAAAACAGAAACAAGGGGGGGGGAAATGCATAAACTTTCAAAACACACATACGTCGTGTGTCGTACATAGTATGTTCGTATGTATATGTACGGGCATATTCATACGATAGTACGCATCCGCTTGCGCGTTCGCTCATTCAGAAAACGCAGAGGCGAGTGGGTAAGTTTCATAAAAGGCGGGTTAGCAGGAACAACAAGGAAAATTTCGCAGTATCTTAAAAAGAATTAAAAAATTACGAAAAAAAACTTGTACATTTGGGTATACATACGTATATGTAACGTATATATGAACATTTGCGTACTGCTTACCTTTTATATGCTTTCCCTTTTGCTGTAATTTTTCCCGAATGATTATATTTTACCCATGCATTTAAAAAAAATTTTTTTTTTTTTCGTCTATTCGGAATAGAAAATTTGTTAAAAAGGAAAAAAAAAAAAAAAAAAAATCGTCCAACCGAAGCTGCGAACTGTGTTTTAAACTTTATGTGTAATTTTTCCTTTTTGAACAGATAAGCAAAGACGTACAGGGACAGGAAATGCGATTTGTGCGAAATGCACAAAGTTGAAATCGCGTATTACAAAGTAATTGTGATAAATATGAAGGGCATAGAGGGCATTTAATAAATTGCACCATTTTGTGTAGCGATTTATGCCCTCGAAATAATCACCTTTTGTTATTTCGCCTTGGGGAAGGCGCAAATGTCATAATCGCCGAAAACATCGCCATCGTCAGAGTGACCATTTTTCGCTGCGCGAAGTGATGGTCCTGCGTCCACCTTCCTGTGCAAGCGTATATCACTGACGAAAGAAATCGCTTTGCACTGCTTAGACGATTCATAAGGGGAAAAAAATACATGCACATGTTTCTTCATTCCCGAACGTTACATCCGCTGGGGGAATTGTCCCACTTGGCACCTCCTATGGGGCGCAAATTTTTTCACTTTTTAAAACGAAGTCTTAGGGGGTAAAAAAAAAAACAAAAAGAAGAAAAAGCTGACATGGCTGACTAGCATTTTCTCGAATTGAACGGTCCTTACCACATTGCCGTTGAACAGCTGCACACAGCATATGCGGATGTAAAGTGACACAAACATTTTATTTTACTTTACGATTGTGTTTGTTCGTCTTCAAATGGTGTGTTGCGTTACCGCGTCGTCAGCGTACCACTTACCATGTACACATGTGAAGTTACACAAAATGAAAAAAAAAAAAAACTCCCACGCAGAGCTACAAAAATAAGTACAATGGAGAAAAGTACTCCCTGTTTTGTGTTTCTCCTCACGTGCGATACGCTCAGGCAATCGACACAAATGTTGAAGAGACTGATGTCCACGCTGGGGAGAAACGGTCCCGTGCTGCCATGTCTGTTTGTCCAGTTCGGCAACCACCCCGTTGCAGCTACTTACACACAGATGGCGTAATAGGCAAATATAGTAAATGCCCTTCCTGTTCCATTTTAAGGCCAAGAAGGGGATTCCGCACCGTGCGATGTGCAACCCGATTTGCTTCTGACAAGGACAGTCTTCCTAAAAGTATGTCTTCTTTTGGTGTTTCTTCTCCTTTGTCTTCGCCTCCTCCTCATAAGTAGGCATGTTGTCCAAAACGATGGTGTCCTCCTCATATTTTGCCCCATCTTCCGTTTTATTCTTTTTCGTTTTTCTTTTCTTGGCTAAAATTTGCAGCGCGCCGTCATCCAATCTCTGCACAGAGTTATACTCATTGCTGTCGTAGATTTCCGCTTTTCTATTGGGAAATCTGGGGATCTTTTCATGACCCTTGAGGATTCCCTTCTTTATTAAGCGCTTACGCTCTATATTCATTTTATTATAAAAGTACAGCTTTTTGGATAATATTTTATTTTTTTTACTTAGGCAATTTCTCCTTGGAGCAATGTGTAAAGCTTTTCGCCCTCCTTTTTTCTGATACCTTTTCTTCTTCTTCACAATATCGTAGTATATATTTTGTAGCTTCAACATTTTGCTTACTTTTTTGTTTAAGTTTTGAAAAATTATTTGTTTCTTGTCAGCCGTTTTTTCAATGATGTCGTTAACTAGGGATGTATTTTTTTTGCTAAAGAAGGAGGTTAACGTATTGCTTCTTCCGCCGCAGAAGGTACTGCCATGGGTGTGTGCCACTTTGCTGGACTTGTAAATATAGTCATTTATATTATTGCTAATGTCGTAGTTTATTATGTCGCAATTTTCAAACTGTATGCCCCTGCTCAGTATATTTGTGCATACCAAAATGTTCGTTTTATTTTTTTTGAAATTTCGATAATTTTGGCTCCTTTCCTTGTAACTCATTTCGTTGTGAATACAACTCACTTTGTACTTAAGTTCCGTCAGTAAATCTGCAACATTCTGCACGCTTTTTCTCGTGTTACAGAAAATTACATGTCTACTGAGGAAATGCCTACTCTGCACACACCCCTTCATCCTGGCGCTACTTTGCGCGTCCTTGCTGTTTAGAAGCTCCAACAGGAGGGCAGTTTTTTCCTTATTTTTGCTGTTAATAAATATGTGTTTCATTTCGGAGCTGATATCGTGGCTCTTCAGGTGAATCACCTCCTGGATATGTTTGCTCCTCACGTTGTTGGCGAGAAATTCGCTAATACAAAACGTTTTCGTTGCTGACACGAATATGGATATGGGGATGTTCGAGCTCAGGGTGTTCTTTTCGTTTTCGGCTCCTCCGCTGTTGATCAGTCGTATAACTTCCGCACGTTCGTTGGGTTCGTTGCGTTTGTCGTGCTCTGTGTTTTTCCTTTTGGTGCTGCGAGGGGTGCCCTCTTCGGGGGGGCTCTCCCCATTGGTACTGTTTCTTACGCATGATTCGCCTGTCTTTTCTTTCCCATCACACGATTTGGGGGCACCCCGACTGTAACTTCCGTCGTCGGTCTCCTGCCCCACGTCACCTTCTTCACACCTATCTGGACTCACCTCATCATTTTCCTCTTCCTGCGTCATGTCAGTTATTTTCTGCTGGATTAGACTGCTTCTGCGTCCCCTCCGTCGTGTACTCCGACGCGCTTCTTCGTTCTCCAAGTCGAATCCCTTCTTTTGTCCATCACGCACATCCTCATGAGGATCACCAGAGCGATCATCTCTGAGAACATCACTGGGGTTGCTCCCCGCATGAGGCCCCTCAACCGAGACACCCCCCCTAAAATAATACATGTTAGTGTAATTCCTTATATGGTTAAGCACAAGCTGCAGCTTCCCTTCGTTGAATGCATTGCACAGCGTTTCTGCCTGCTCCACGACTACGTACTTTAAAAACTTAAAATTGTACAAATGCTTATTTTTGGAGTTGTCTATTTTTTCGAAAATTTTATCGGGTGTCCCAACCAAAATGTCGATATTGTAATTTATTGCCTTGGCGCTTCGCTTCACATTTTTACTAATTCTTTTTAAAAAATTGTTCGTTTTGATGAACTCGCTACGCACATTTGGGTACCCCCCAAAGTGATCCTCATCATGCGAGTTGTACCATTCGTCTGCGTAGTCCATTCTTGGAGCCCCCGCATCACCTGCCTGAGATAGCATCTCCACGTGAAACTTTTTAACAGACTTCCTTTTGTACGAATATCCCCCCGCCAGCAACTCAATATTTACGTCAAAATTTTTTAAAAAGGAGAAAAGTTCGAACGCAGCTTCCCTCGTGTTTGTTAAAATAACTGCATAGGGAAAGAAGACATTTTTTTTATGCCTCAAACAGTTCAGTTCATTGTTCTTCTTATTCCTTACGTAGCTCCTGCTGACGTTGTAATTTTTGTATTTACGTATGTATATGTACCTGTTTCGTACTTTGTGCTTTTCATAGGCTACATGAAAAAAGAAATTGTCCATTCTCCTGTTCGCACATATTAACTTTTCCTTCTTCCGAAACAGTTTGTTTCGAAATTTTTTGTAATTATATTTATTTAAAAAGTGGTAAAATTTTGATAGGCTTTTCATAATTTTCTCATTGTTCATGTAAAAGTTGTTTAATATTGGAAGGAAATAGCTCAGTGTCTTCCCCGTGTTATCTGGACTCACGATAACATACACATCGTTGAAGCATTTGGTTTTCTCTCCACATGGAGTGGCTTCCCCATCGTGTGACGGCACGGCCGTTCGGCAGCTGCTCCGATCGGCATGCCTACCAGGAGTTTGGCCTCTCCCAAAGGACTTCCCCCCATCACATGATTGGTACTTCCCGACATCGTAAAAATCCCCCCTCATGTTAAAACTCTCCTTCAAGTAACCATTAATGCAACTTCTACTTTTCAATATTTCTCTACACACATCTGCCTTCGCACCAGACGTGGCCACTTCCGCACGTCCCTCCGTTGAGTCCCCCCTTCCCTGTAGCAGCAACGGTATTACGTTCCTCTGAATTTGCGTGGGGGTAAAAATCTTCATTTCGTTCAGCTTCAAATACACGTCCGTTTTGAAATTAAATTCGAGGAAGCTTGCGTTTTGGAGCCCCTCCTTAAAGTTCACCCCTTTCATGTCTGTTCTGCTGATATGTGTGCGACTCTCCTTTTGGTCCTTCCCCCTCGGATCATCCCGTCTGTCTTCATTGTGGTCATCCCTCTTTTCAGTACGCTCACTCGATTGTCCCTGTATTTGGAGTTCCCCCCCAGCGGCAGCAGTGCTGTTCCTGCTCTTGCCGATTAACATGCCCTTGAATATTCTGTAAACGGCGTGCCCCTTCCCCAGGCAGCGAATATTGGGACCCCTCATCATTTTTTCTCCGCCCCAAAATTGGCATTATATAGTACAGCAGGAAATACACACATGGGGTATTGGTAATCCCACCAGTGTGGCGATACATGGGGAAAAAGAAGAAGAGGCACCCTAGTTCTTCTCTACCGATTAAATACAATCACGCCATCTGTAATCCCCGCGCGATGTTACTTAAATAACTTCTCGCATAATGGAATACCTCGTGTCGCTTTTTCGTTTTATTTGTACACCACATTGAGTAGGATAGGCCTATGCACACACGCCTACACCTTCATATGCGAAGTTGTGATCAAGCTTGAGGGTCGAAAAGGCTCCCCCGGTGCCTACATACCAGAGTGACTATTTTCATAAGAGGAAAAAAATGGCAAAGCTAAAATGACATCACAAAAAAGAAGCGTCAAAAATTTCCCTAACGACGTTAACTCAGTGAGGGTGAAAATCCTCTGTTAGGTGTTTCTCCACTCTTTGGGAAGTGCCTTTCCTTTGAAACCACGCAAAATGAGCAAGATGCTCTTAGAATGGAAAAGCAGAACCAACTGTTCATGCGAGTTGAACACATATGGGAAGTACATACAGGTAATACACCAAAGGTAAGGTAATCCCACATTTATATATACATATTTTTTTTTTCCCGCCACCTCTTTCATTTTGGCTACCTCCACGGATGCAACAGAAAGTTCCTTTCCGGTATGAGGAAATCAAAGTTGAGGAAAATAAAACACGTGGCTAATTTATTAGCTACATTTTAACCGTTTTCTACTTCCCATTCGGGCGAAAAACTATTTACTCATATTTTTAAATAACTTATTCCAGTTAATGTTGTCATAAAAAGTGTGTTACGCGAAAACGAAATAAAAGCTGAGCAGGAATTTCACAACATGACACCTGGCACAGCAAAAGGCGGCACTGTGTAAGTAGCGCAACGCTGTTCAATCATGTCAAAGGTCACTCCGCTCATTTACTTCTACCCAATTTTAACGCGCTCTTTCCATTTAAAAATAAAAAAAAAAAAAAAATTTTCCGTGCGACGTTCTTCTCACTCGTTTTATGGGGACACGTTCGACCCTTCTCTTCTTACGCTTCGTTGTACTCATGTAGGAAACTCATAATCGGGCATATCACATGATGGGAATCTTTCCTTTATCTTGTTTTTTAAAAAATTTCTTTACGGAACGTTTCACACATAAGTGGAAAACCTCCCCTCGAGGGGGGGATCCCCATCCTGTGCTGAAACGGTCAGCATTCGTATGGTCCTAAATTTTACCTATACTGTAATATGAAGGAAAAAAAAAAAAAAAATCACACATATTTATAAGCGATGCAACTTTGTTTTGTCTGCACAAACGCGCATTGACGATGTTGCCAAAAGGGAAGAAGTCCAATTTACTCAGCAATATTATTGTACGTACCTTCTTAAATCCAATAATGTCGGCCCTTTCTCGGAAGCACTGTCTGCATATGTTAATGTTGTACTTTCTGATTATGGCATGTCTGTTCGAGCACACGCGGCTGCAAAGGAAGAAGGGGTTAAAAAATGGGTCGTGAATTTGAAGCGGAATATACACTCATCACAAGCGGTGCAGTGCAGGGTAAATTGCACAATGATACACTCGGCGCGAAAATCTACGATCCTGTGAAGCGACACTCCTCCCCCTCATCTCACGCATAATGATGAAAACAAAATGATCCACATGGTTATTATGGCCTATACGTATTCGCCCTGACGCAGAGGACTATTTCTTAAAAAGGGTCACCATAATATACGCCTCTGTTCACTCCGCCCTCCTCCGCTTGGCGTCATTATAACTACGTTAAATATGCATACGCTTCAATCACATATGCGCACGTAGATGTCAGAGGCGAAGTGATTAATGTGAAGGTATCCCCCTGTTGACTCCCCCGCGCAAATTCTCTCTTCAAAATTTTAATCGCTTCACCACACCAGCCCTTTCGGCTACCCCACATTTTAACCACTGCGGAGATGACTTACCATTGCCTGGATCCCTGGCCGTACTTCTTCGGATGAACGTTCTGAATGCAACCCATGGTTTATATTTTTTTAAAAAAGGGAAGAGAAAAATGGTCAGCGTTAAATTTAACCTTTTATAACTTTTCTAAAAGAAGAAAAAATGATGCCCTTGGATTATTAGCAGGTGAGGGAATATATCTTCGTCAGCGAAATTGTTTTAAATGTATTTTTTAAATTCTTGTGATGGAAAAAAGTAAAGTTTATGTGACTTAATTTTTTTTTTTTTTCTTTTTACTAAATTGCAAATTTTGTTATATATGCAATTTTCGTTAACGCCTTTGAACATATAACGCTACCCTACACTTGCGGGGGGAGGTTCCGTACCCATATATAAATATTTATTCATGTATGCACGAGCGTTGGCCCAATTACGACGTTTTCATGTACGCGGAAAAAAGGAAGTTATTTTGGGCCGAGCGGCTTCCCATTTTGGCAAGCTTTCTTTTTAAAGAACCCCGCGGTTGGTGTTGCGTGTCGGTTGGGTTTAATTTCCTCAGTGCGCTGAAGAGATCATCATATATTTCCGTGTATGCAGCAATGTCAGGGAAAAAAAAAAAAAAAAAAAAAAAAAACGGGCCACATCATTTTCTCTGGGAATACCTCCCCATAAATGCAAATCTGCAATTGAGTCACCCCCCCATGATGTTTGCCCTAAATAGGTAAAATGAAAAATATGGAAAAAACACGAGTTAAACCGTTATCAAGTTTGTAGTAGCCTTTTCCATTTTTTTTACCTTTTTTTTCGCCATTTCACGATGTTGTTTGTTTGTACATATAAATACATTGTATACATTTATGTATGAACAAATGTATATGCCCCCTTCCTGGGGCGCCCCATTTTGGCCCCAACGTCGCGAGCGAGGTGGCATACCCAAAGGGGCGAAGAGGAAACTCGTACAATCGAACAGAGGTGAATGTCGCCCGTTCGCGCGTCAAAAAGGGTCAACGCAAAGAAACAAAAAGATGAAAAAATAACAAATCGAAGCAAAACAAAACAAAGGAACATTTCGAACGAAACAGTTAATTTAACCCACCTTCGGTGACTTTAATTTGAGAGAAAAAAAAAATGATCGAGGGAGAGAGTCAAGGGGTTTCCCAACCACCGCGTCGTTTTTCTTTTTTTTCTTTTTTACACAAAATGGAATATGCTTCACGCAAATTGCAAAATTTTAACTGCATTTTACCCACAATGTTGTGCGAAACGTTTTAAATTGGTAATATACGCACAAATCTGTTTATGAAATGGGGGAAGGGGGGATATCATTCTGACTTGTCTCACTGGCTAGTTGTCTTTGTTCTGGCGCAAATGTGAAGTTTTCCCAAACGAACATTGGCTGCGGAGGTGGAAAAAAAAAAAATAAAATTATAAAATGAAATAAATATTTCCCCGACTTCTACATCCTGGGAATATCTCCCCATTTACATGAGAATAGTGTGCCCCCCCCAGGAGAACACACAAACAGTTTGGAAATTTTGCAGGAAAAAGTTTTTCATTTTTTTTTGAGCGGTTTACGTCAAGCGTCCCAACGTTATCGGCGAAATGACCTGCATGGTTGTTTGAAGAAAAAAAAAAAAAAAAAAATTTAACGCACACACTGATTTTCTAATTCAACACCAAACAGTCGCAGTACTTCCACTCCTTATAAGGAGAAATAATATTACAGGAGACACCTCTCAATTGTGATCTGCTTAATGTGCGTACCTGGCTGATTGGTGTTGCTGTCATATTTACAAATTAAAACCCCGCTGTTGCTGCAGCAGGCACTTGAGCACCCGATGTGCTGTGAGGTGGAAAGGTGTGCATATATACGTATATATATACATATATATTCCTAATGCGTACGTGTAAATGTGTGCATATTCGCTCACACGCGAAGTACCTCAGCGCTGTTCCATACAACCCTGGTGAATTCAAAAACGGTGTCGTCCCCCCGGCGGATGGGTCCTAATGAGAAGGAAAAATGTGCACACGTGAATGTCCTCTGCGTAGGAGGCCACCAAAATGTAGAAATAGTGAATGCACTGGCAAACTATGCTTATCATTTTGATGAGCGCATTTATGAGATCAATTTTTTTTTTTTCTGTCCTATTCGGAAGGTGGGATAATTCGACGTGCGTGACACATGCGAGATTACTCCTCCGTTGCGCATTTATCCCTCTCGCCGCTGTTCCATTTTGGGGAAACTTTCTTAAATATGTTCAGTGGTCAGTACTTAACCACCACAGGATGGAAAAGGCAACAATAAAGGCACTCCACATGTTCCACCCATTTTTGCAAAGCGACTTCTTATCCCCTCCCCCATTTAGTTGCTCCCTTTTTGTGTATTACCTAACTCAAAGTCATAGTTGTTAATGCCTTCATACCATGTATCGACGGCGGATTCAATTTTGCTGCTGGGCGAAATGGTAAAATAATTTGTGTTTATTTGGTTCACCATGACATTGCAATTGGAGATCTCCTTTATCTGTAGAAGGGGAGGACAATTCGAAGTGCACATATAGGACCCCTTTTTTATTTGAAAGTAAAGCGGCTTCGAAAAATGCTAAGTGTGAATCCGTTCTGCTCAGTTCTCCATCCACTATGCAACAGTTCTTCTTTGTGCAAAGGGGAAAATTAGCGAAATTGTCGTGTAACCAGTTTGGCTTCAGCGCTTGCTTCATTTTCCAGCTGTGTGCTCCTTAACAGAGGGTGCAAAAAAAAAAAAAAAAAAAAAAAAAAAAAAGCACTTCCATTATATCATCCGTATATTAGAGACTATCAATTTTATCCTAATATGGGGCCTACTCAAATGCCATTAAAAAGAATGCCGTTTACCAACGCAGCGGATCGGCGTTATGCTTCAGCCGCAAATCATTGTGTCTTTCTCGAATGAAGTCATTCTGCGAAATTCAGACAGAGCGTATGAATATGACAGGGCTGATGGGGATAGTAAAAAATGACAATTTTTTTTTCCCCATTTAGAGAAAGTTTACGTTAAAGGAGCAAAAGCCTCCAGCCACTGCTTTACACGAGGAGAGGCTCAAAATGGTTAAGAAGAAAAGTAGGGCAAAAAGGCAATGCAGGCGTCTGTCCACCATTGTGCGTGAAGAGAGATCGCCGTGAATTTTCTGTTGCTTTAATATGTTTTCTTTATTCCTTTTTTTTTCGAATTGAGGTTAAAAACCAAGGGCAATTATTACTCATGAGGTATGGCAAGATAAATTGCGTCTGCTTATTTCTTCTGTGGGGAGTGCACCCATGTGTGTGGATGTAGACACAAACAAGGACTTATGAACCTACCTCTTTTAATATGTGTGGAAAACTTTTAAATGCAATCCGAAATGGCCAATGTCATTGTTCCTTCCCTTTTATGTGTAAATATCCAAAGTGGGAATAACACCCCCGTTTTGTCGTCTCTCTCCAACCGTTGTACATACATTAGATGAAAGAACAAGAAAAAATGCATGGACCTTTTTTTTTTTTTTTTTTTTTTCACATTTTCCAGCAGATCACCTATCTTCCCGTATACAGTGACCAATTGGTCTTTCAATTTTAGGAGCAATTAAAATTTCGTTTGAATGAACGTATGCCTTGTGCTACTGTGCAGCGGTGGTTTTCTCCGCCGCGCGCACGTTCGCACTGCCCTGCTTAGTTCTATTAAAATTTGGAGGGAAAAAGGGCTTCACAATTGCACACAAGCGTGCATGTATGAAAATTCGCACATACGTATGGTATATGGATACATATGTGAACACACATGCGTAGACATATTTTTGTGCATACCTACATATATGCACCCCCCCGCGATGCAAAGCAAAAAACGCAGTTCCCGGAACTGGTAATGAAACTGGGAAATTTAAATTGTCGAAAAGTGGGGGGCAAATTGAGCTTCTTCTTCACTTCACCCAGGAGTTTAACAGTTTCGTGCAGTCATGCATACGTCATTTGGTCATTAAATAAAAAAAAATTTAATTCATTATTTAATTAAAAAAAGTTGCGTAATCTCCTTGTGCATCGACTCTTGGGGCACGTGAAAATGTGCGTGTATGTGTGGCCCGCTTTTTCCTCTTCCACTAGTGTCTACAAGGATGATCTTCCTTCACGAGTACAGCAGAACAGCACTCATGAGGACACAAATGATACCTGTGAGAAGAGAAAGGGAGAGAATTTACACATTTTGGGCCCAACGTGGGAAACACATAAACGGCAAAGGAGTCACAATCATCGCAACGCCTTACCCAGAAATTCCAAGAAACCCATCCCGATCAGCGTGTACGTGAACAACTCGTCCTTGATTGAAGGGTTCCTACTTGTTCCTAACACCAGGGCTGAAAATAAATTACCGATACCTTGCGCAACCTAAAGGGAGTTTTTTTTAAAAGGAATTTGTACGTATTTAAGACGGTTAAGGGGGTCGTTCCATATTTGGCTGTTCATTATCTTCTGTCAAAGATTATCATTTTGACGCATTTCTCAATAATTCCCAGTTATTCTCGCTTTATGAACAGGGTTGTTTGGGCTAGCTAGCTATTTTTTTTTTTTTTTTTTTTTTTTTTTTTTTTTTTTTTTTTTTTTCCTTTTGCTTGGTTCGCCCTGTGAGTGCTTACCCCTCCCACGGACATCAGCGCAATGGCTGCGGACAGGCTGGCGATTCCACTGTCATGTCTCACGCCTAGTTTATGGTTGACGCAGCTTCGTTCGTCATTCTTCTGGGTGCGTAGGGGAAAGAAAAAAAAACGAAAAAAATGAGAAAAAATGAAAAATGTGACAAAAAAGGACAATTTGTCGCTCAACGTGCTGCGCCACTGGGAAGACGTCATAGAGTTAACGCAAAAACAACACTAGGATGGCCATGGCGCTCATTTGTGGGGCACAAAAAAATGGGCGGCAGAAAACGAGGGCAATTCTCCAAATGGGTTGCACGAACAACGCGTAAGGCAAGTAATGGATGTGTAAAAAAAAAAGGGAAACTGTCAACTACACACGTGTGTGCAAATTACCTGCAGGAGCGCATTGCAGTTGGTAGTATTAACCGTCCTGCTGATGAACGGAGACGTGTGGTAGTACTTCACGAAGCAGTTGGGTTTATTCAGTTCGCTGCAAAAGGAGCTGCCTCCAATTCTGGTCGAGATACTTCGGTTGGCCGCAAAATATCCCGAGCTCAAAAAGGAGCTTTTAAACTTGAAGTTTTGAAACAGCGAAGAACTTAGCGTGTTGTAAAAAAATTTATTCATTTTGATGAGTTTGGCTTGTTTATGTGGTGTAATGGGTGTAAGGGGTAGGGAGCTGAGAGGAGCGTAGCACAGGGATAACACAACGCAACTGTGCAAAATGCAGCGAAAATAAAATAACTACACTTCGATGGGGAAATAAATTTTCAGTAACAACTATATGCCAAGCATACAGAACTATATGTGTAGGATTTTCAGGTGCTATGTAAAATCTTATAAATGCGTGTATCCTCGAAGGGGCTTTTTTTGTATGCCTGTATTTGCACTCTTCGCGAAATGGTACAGATGGTGTACAAATGTTTTCGTGCTTCCAGTTTTAAGTGCTTATCAGGGAAGGTGTTTATCGAGTGGAGGAGTATGTTAATTTTTTTTCTTTTTTCACAAGAAGAAAAAAACATGGAATAAAAAAAAAATAGATGTGGTGCTTCCTTTCTGTGCAGAAGGTTTTCTTCTTTTTTTTTTTTCAATAACCTTGTCGAAAATAATCTTATAGTACCCTTCTCCTTCGAAGGTAATTTTCGAGTTAAATGTGCCGCTTGCACTTATGTACGTACCGCTGGGCGGATTCGGGCGACGCGAGGATACGTCGATGAGCGGACGCTGGATTTTATATGCATTACGCACGTACACCCAGTGAAATATCTACATGCCCCAGGTGCCAAATTATTAATTTTTCCTTTTAAGGCACACGTGAAATGCACATGAGGGTAAAACGGAAAAAAAAATCTCAAATGTACCCATGTACGCCAAATAGGCTAAATAAACCAATCCAACGATACCATCTGAACCAAGCAAGTGACCAAAAAAGGCACAAACTGAACTGCGCACAAACAGCGAAGGAACCCGAGAAATTTCTTAACGCCTAATGCCTACAAAGGAAGCAATTTAGGGAACAAAGCCAGGCCCAACCAAAGCGAAGCGAAGCAGAGTGGCTTAAAAAAAAAAAAAAAAATCTTTTGTTCACCTGTACATCATCGCAACTTGCGCACCAAAATTATCACCCCCAACCGTTTCTGCAGCAATTCTGCAAAGGAAAATATTTCTCATTTTTCCACTTCTCATCCCCAGGAGCTATTTTCCTTCTTTCCTGTTCTCAGGCTGAAAAAAAAAAAAAAAAAGAATAGGGCAGCCGGCTCGAACGAGATGATATGCCTGCGCGTACCTCGATCCCAGCCGTGTTCGCCAAGTGAGCATGTTTTCCCCATATAAACGTATATGCATATGTTCATTTTTATATAAAAATTGATGTCAAAAGTAGGGGATTTGGCGAATCGTGTTAATTTCCCCACGAGTAACGGCTGCATGGGAAATATCATGAAAAGGATGAGCCCCCTTTGTACATAGCTGTTAGCAGAATCGTCCCGTTCGTTTTAGCAAAATAAGCGGAGGGGCCCAGCCTATGTACAGGAAGCCCCACTCGCGCATATGCCTGAAACCGCGTGACGTTTCTCGAAATTACTTTCCAAAAGGGGTGTCCCAACATATGCGCGTGCACGGCAAGGTATAATAAGTAACTTCCCCCTTTTTCCCACGGTTCGGCACTCATTAAAAGGAGGGACTCCCACCCAAGGACTCACCCCCTGTGTGTTGATATCTTGTTCATACATTCCACCTACTTGCGCCACCACACTGAGATAATTCCCAAACGGTGAATATTCCCCGCAACACGCGAACGGATAACAGTTTTCACATTCGTGGGAAGTACAGACAACTGTTCACCCCCTCCAGAGCATATAACCTTGCCGACGCACGATGAACAGCATCCTGAGCACGGAGAAGCTGTGTGAAGTGTTGGAAGGATCCATCAGTGCGTCTAAGGAGAAAAGGACACAATGCGAGGAGTACCTGAAGCAGGTGTGCAAAGTGGAGGGGTACATACAAGTAATTCTGAACATCGTGAAGAGTGCCAACCTAGTGGACGACAACATAAGAATTTCAGCCCTGATTTTTTTAAAAAACACGATAAAAAATAACTATGAGGGGTTGAAGAAGGAAGAGATCTGTGGCCTGACCAAGGACATATATGAAAGTTTCCTCTACCTGGAAAAGAAGGACAAGCAAATTTACATGCAGTTGTTCGAAATAATGAAGGTGCTAATACACAATAGTTTTCCAGAACATTTTGTCATTTTGGATAACATCCTTAATGACGTAAATCAGCGAAAGGATGTGAGGAGACTGTACGTGAGTCTCTACTGCCTGAAGTTAATTTTTAAAAAATTAAAAATAAAAAAGAAGAAAAACAGCGAATTGTACACAGAAATGCTGAACAAGTATTTTTACCCACTCATTAATTGCCTCTACGATTTAAGCTCCCTCGATATCAACAACAGTGAAGTGTCAGAAATTTTATGCATTATTTGCAAAATATATCAGTACGTAAATGACAACTTTTTCATTAACGAGGTGATCATCCTGGAGTATATGGACAACTATTTTAGCCTCTTCGATTTTATCCTCAAAAATGAAATTGTCATCTCCAACTATGTGCAGGATGAGAGTTACCTGAAATGTTTGCCACAGTACAAGTGCAAGAGGATCGTTTTAGACATTGTGACGCGTCTCTTTTCTCGATATGTGAACACAAATTACAACAAATGCAATAACGAAATTACGGAAAAATTCTGTCACGCATTTCTGAACAAATGGCTATGCCCCTTTTTTGAAGATTTCATCATCATGCTGCAAAGTTATCAAAAAAATAAAAAAACGCTAACTGATGAGTGTTTAGTATACATCCTACAAGGACTATCTTACGGAGTTGAAAATGCCCTTATTTACAAAAATTACATAAAAAGTAACTTTGAATTTTTAGTGAGGGATGTTATTTTCCCCCTTCTCTGCTACAACGACGACGATGTGGAAAAATTCCTTTGCGATGAGTACGACTTCACCATGAACATATTCAACACCTACATTTTGGAGGATAAAAAAGTAAACGCTACGTCTTTCATTAAAGATTTGACGCGCTACCGGGGGTCCAAACATATATCAGAGTTATTTCACCTGTGTGAAAATGTCATCAGTACGTACAACCAGAACTACCACATGGTGTATAGCAAATTTGCCACCCAGGGGAATCAGAACGAAGCCATGGTGGAGGAATTGCTTCGAAACGAGTTCTGCAAATACAAGTATGGTGCGTTGAAAATATTGGAGTGTTTGTACAGCCGACTCTGCGATAAGAAGAGAAATATGAATATTGAGCAGTTCCTAAAAACGTATGTAGAGAATGACTTAAACAACCCTAACCAGTTGGTTTGCTACCAGTCCATTGTCACCTACTGTTGTTTTATTAAAAAGGTGCAACACTTTAACGATGTGAATGGCCTCGTCCGCAATTATGAGGTTGTTCTAAACCATATAGGTAGCCCCAGCCTCCTCCTCAGGGTAGCCAGTGCGTCCTACATAAAAAAATTCTTTAAAATAAAAAATGAATACCTCAAAAATGTCATCATAAAATCTATTCCAATACTCATTGAGCGGCTACTCAACGTGATTAAGGAGGTCAAGTGTGAGTACATCGTTATGACGTTGGATAACTTGGCATACACGTATAAAGATTACATAACGCCCTACGTGAACGACGTGGTTGTCACACTTTGCACGAGCTTTGTTTTTCTTATTAACAAGAAGGATGAGGAGGAAAATGCACATAACTCACTCGAAAATAGCCTTAGGAATAACACGAACTTGGCCAGTCACACAGAAGGGAATACGCTGAAAAACGATAGATACTCCCTCACGAATGACGATGAGTACACCATCGCAAAGAAGGAAAAAAAAACAGAGAATGAAGAAATAGATTTGAATTCCATCATTCTGTCGATCCTGACGGCCATTCTAAGTCTACTCGATTCGGTAGATGAAGGGAATAAAGAGCAGATTTACAAAAACACGATGTCGTACTTATACGTTGTGGTGGACGAAACGTTTAAGTCACCTTCTATCGATTATCTAGAGGAAGCGCTCTCCCTGCTCACGAATATTACTTACTACCTAGACATAGACAACGATGTGTACCTCCGCTTTGAAAAGTTGTATGACATTTTCTACTTCAACACGGACGAAAATTTAAAAATGCAGGAATTGAATTGTATTCGAAATAATCCACAACTTATTTTAAGCACCGATTTGATACTCTCCGATAAGAATACCACGGATGTGTACTTCTACGACTTCATCTTCGACCTCTCCTTCAGCATAGGCGTTTTCGACAACATCATTTCAAAGGCGACTGAGCAGTTTGTGAACCTGTACAGTGAGAGGTACGGAATGAAGTACATCCATATGGTGTATCGGTTAGGCATATTCGCTCTGCACTCCAAAATAGTGAAGGATAGTTGTAAATTATTTTTCATCCTATTCGAAGCGACGGTGAAAATTAGAGGAGTGGACGAACTGGTCATCCCCGTCCTCACTGCGTACTCCATGAAGCTGTTTAAGCACGATGAAGCATCCGCCCTTATGGATCAGAAAAAGAAAAAAAAGGAAATTATCATAGATGACACCAATCAAAATCTCAATATGAATGATGATGAAGACGATGGAGCAGATAGCATATGCAGTGAGTATGATGAAGACATCCTTAGCAAAACTAGCATTGAGTACATTAAGAAACTTTTCTACTCTATCATCATATATGACGTGAATCAGTTCTTCCACTTTTTTAACAACATGAGTAGGACTAACTATATTCTTTCCTTACTGTCTAGCCTTGGAGACGTCCAAATGAACAATACGAGGAAGCTGTACATTCTTGCCATGAGCACCATCCTGGATAATATGCACAACTCCCATATAAGTATGCACATTGGGGAGGCAAATTCTTTTATCCTAAATATTGTTAATGTGGCTAAAGTATACTACGAAAATAAGAATGAGCAGAAGGATTCATCAGAAAAGTCCTTCGATTCAGAGACCTCCTCCGGGGATGAAAATAGCGAAGTGGATATTGATGAGAATGAAGACGCCACTAATGATAAAACTTTCAAACTAATTAAAACAATTGAAGCGTTGGAAAAAAAAAATGAATTAAAAATTAAGTTAAAGGAAAATGTAAACCTCAACAAATTGGATGACCTGGCGAACCAGCAACACATAAACAACTCTGCTTCTGGGCAAAACGGAAGCGGTAACAACTTTAGCAACAAAGATATGTTGAAGCAGTTCAATACTAATGAGCAACTCTTACAACAGAACAACCCACGCAGGCATCAAGACGAGGACGACGATGACGAAAGCGATGATGACGATTCGGATGATGATGACTGCTCAGACTACAGCAACGATGAATACAGAAAGGGATTCTTCGACGATATCAATGCTTTCAAAATTTTGTATGACACAACGTCTAGCTTTTACGGAAAGTACGAAAGTGTTTACAATGGGGAGATTCTCGAGAAGATTAAATACCTCGTGGACGCTGATCTTAACGCGCAGATGCAGCAATCCACCAACTGATCCAACCGGGGAGAGGAGCATATACTACCACCTGGAGTGGTGACGGAGTGCCCTTTTTAAAGAATTTTTTCTTTTCACCCGGTTGGAAACCATTTCAAAGGTGCGCCACGCCCTTACTCCAACGTTGCAGTTGCTGCACGTTTAACCGCACCCGTGTGGTCCTCCTTTGCATTCCCCATGTTGGAACATTTATTCTTGAAACTTTCCATCTGGAGACGCCATTTGGTGCTCCCCCTCGAGTCGTAATTACAATAAGGCTCTATAAAAAAAAAAGATAGAAAAAAAAAAAAAATTCTTTCCCCCTCTTATACGTATTGTACGCACGGAACGTCCACCCGTGTCGTCACCCCACATGCTTACTTGTTCAAAATGTCCATGTAGAGGAACTTCTTCTCATCGCTAATATTTTGGTAGGAAAATATGTTCACCTGAGGAGGGGCAAGATTACACAGATTAGAGAAACGAAACCTTACACCAGTGTGATCACGCATGCACCAACATATTTCTACCCAGTTGTGTGTATATGCAAAGCCGCCGCCTCCCTACCAGTTTTTTCCTCTTCTCGATATCCACATCTGCGAAGTTACTGCTGCTGTCGACCATTTGTAGTTTGATCAGGTTATAAATCTCTTCCACGCACATCTGTCATAGGTGAGTACAGAAAAAGGAAAAAAAAAGGGGATTCATAATTTAAAGTGGCGGCCGCAATCATGACAATGATGCAACGGGTATGCGCAGATGGTGCCTTCCGGTTGGCATGCAGAGTGGCTCTTTCCACCCCTTACGTCGTATTGGAACTTGTCCAAAAGGGAAATTGCTTTTCTGACGATGGAATTCTTCCTGCAGGGGCGAAAAAAAAAAGCATATACACATATATATATAATAAATGTGCAGATAATAATCCGCACGCAGATTCATTCATGTGGACGAATGCGCCAAACCGCTATCCAGGCAGCTTGCGAATTCTTACAGAACATTCATGACGTGACTCATGTGCACATTTTCCTGATCCCCTTTTATGAGCATCTTGATTTTGCTCAGACAGTTGTTCAAGTGGTTTAGGTAATCGCCTGCCAGTCGGGGGGTGACAAACATGTTTCGCATTTTTTGGAGGAGCCATGCAAGAAGGTAAAAAAAAACAGTTTTTCGACGCTGTTATGGGCGCTGCTATCGACGCCGCCACCCGCTGCAAACTTACGGTGCTCCGAAATGAACGCCTCCGTCTTCTTGGCACGCAGGTACTCCTCGATGCAGGAAGTTAAGAAAGCATACACAGCCTCCGCACCGACCGAGGATACCTCGAAAATGTTCTTCCTTAGCTGCAAGTTGTTGTTTATGAAGAAAATCACGTCATACAATTTGTGCATCCTGTCCTGGAAGCCTTCTCCGGAGGCTAAGTGGCTGTCCACTTTTTTTCGCAGGTGCTCCAGGACAATTTCGCACTGCCTCTCTTTGTCCATGTTAAAGAGGAAGCTGAAGAAGGCGTCCATGTTGTTCATGGCGTGCAGGTCTTGGCCCTCGATGTATTTCTGCGAAGGGGGGGGAAAGGGAGTCACATTTGGAGGGGCACTATTGTAGCAGTATCATTGCGGTGACCTTCACCCCACTACATAGCACCGTTGTTCACCTTGTATATCCTTGTGGCAATCTCATCGATGATGTTTGGGCTGACGCGGAAAATAGCAGCCAATCGAAAGATGTTTTCCTTGTACAGGGATCTGTTTTCGTCGTTGATCAAGTCAATGACGTAAAGAACATAACGCTCGATGATCCGATGGAGCAAATTGTAGTTGGATTCGATAAGGGAAAACTTCACAAAGTACTTCTTCCCCTGGGATCTAATCAGGTCGAAGTTTTTATATATCGTGAGAATCTCGTTAATGTTATTGAAAAAGTCGGAGTCGCTTCGGTAAATGTAGAAGTTTTCCTTCACTGAGGAAAATATTTCATACGTCTGTAAAAAAATACACCTCATTTCAACGTCAGCTGCTTTTTCATCAGACAAATTTAAAAAATTAACAATTTTTTTTAAATACACATTTTTTATATTCTTATAATTTTTATTTAAAATATTCGTTTTTATAATATCCTTAATCATTTTTTCATATTCATCAATGAGGAAAATGTCGTGTATTTCTTGCGCGTTCTTAATGTTCAGTATAATTTCATACATGTATAAATTTTTCCTCATATGGTATAGGTTTTTTTTTGCTTCCTTAATTTTATTTATGTACATTTTTTTGCAAATTTCTTCAAATGAGTCATCATCGATGTGCTCGAAAATGTCCTCCTTCCTAATGATTAAATTGTCCTTCTCGGGTATGCTTCGTTCCCCCCCTTTTTTGTGGCCCCTTTTCGATTTCTCCCTCTCCAGGGACTCCATAAAATTGATATTTTTATAATCGAACAGATTTTCCTGTCCTATAATTTTGTACCTCTCATCCACTTCCTTCATGTTGCTTAAATACTTTGTGCAGATTTTGTCTAAAAACCGTTTGATGATGTTATCCTCCACTTCTCTGTCTACTTGGTCGTAATTTAAATTAAAAATTATTTTCAGGATTTTCCTTTCTGACTGATTTTTCATGTGTTTTATTACAAACTCTTCGTACAATTTTTTTCGTTCCTCTTGGGATAGTATGCCGTCCTTTCCATCTCCTCCGTCTTCCCCCTCAAGGTGGTCTTTGTGGATGATCCTTTTGAGGAACTCCTCCTCGTCCGCTTCGGTGGGAAGGCCTTCCTCCGCAGGTCCATCGGGGGGTAATTCATTAACAGGTGCATCGTCAGGTAATGATCCGTTTGCAGATACTTCTTCCCCGGTTGACCCTTCCCCAGGTGTTCCTCCGTCGGGTCCCCCTTTCTCAGCTACTTCCCCCTTGCCTGTCCCGTCCAGCGCCTTATACCGGTTACAGGCAAACAGATCGTCGAGGCTAAAAAGCTCATCACTTGGAACCTTCAATAATTTTTTTTTCTTCTTTATCTTCTTATACACATGGATCAAATTGTGTATAAGCCGTAGACATTTTTCCATATTTTCCAGCTTTAGAAAAATGCCAATGTTTTCCTTCGTCTTAATTACAAAATTGAGCAAAATATTTTTGATGATATTTTCCGTTGCGCTATTCGATATGGATATTCCTTTTTTCAAAAAAAATAAATGATCATTTTTGTTTTTCATTTTTTTAAAAATTAAATTGTTAATTAAAATTTTGTACTCTCTGTAGATATAATCGTAGAGGTACTTTTCCAAATATTTGTCCATGTATTTTTTATCCATGTGTAAATATTTCCTCAAAAAATTGATGTCATTCCATTTGTTCAGGAAGAGTTTCTTTTCCTCCAGTTCTTTTTTTTCCCTCTCCATAATCATACCTTTGTTGTTATTATTTTCCCCCGATTTTGCTGCGTCTTCATTAACGATGTAGTCTACACTGTTTTCCAGGTGTCTGTACATGTTGTCGTCCGAATCGTCTATTGTGGGATCTCCCTCCGTGGCGTCATCATCCAGGTCAGCGGAATCGTCATACTGGTCCTCCGCATCGCTCTCCTGATGAGCAAAACTATCTTCATCTTCCAAGGGGGCGTCTTCCAAATGGTCGTTCCCCTCACCAACGTACTTTTCACTCACCTTGTCATGCTCACTTCCTAGAGACGTCGCCTCAATTTTACCTTCCTTCTCCCGAGGAACAGAATAAACAGGTTGGTAATTCTCATCTTCCATGATCTTTTTAAGTGTGCTGATGAAAATTCCCTTGTGCACATCCTCCAAAATGGCCTCATCCAAGGTTAGGAAGTCCATTTTTTTCACGTCCTCCAGGACACTACTGGAGTTCTGCTTGTTGGTGAGGAGCCCCCGGATGTGCGTCTCGTAGTTTCCCTTCATCGTTTCGAGCAAACTGTCGTTTATTGTTTTTTCTTTCACCTGCAAGTGGGGGAGCAGTGTTCAGGGGAAGTTGTATGAAACAAAGCAAGGGCAGTCATTTACACGCATCAAGCGCAGTAACCGGTGAATAGCGCGTTTACCCCCATCTGCTGTGCGATGTGATCCAGGAGGTAGTAGCTAGAGATCCGATTGCGTCGTGCGAAGAAAGGAATGTGTAGACTGTTCCTACGGTGGAGGTTCAGCCTCTGCACAGAATCCACATCGTATTTAAACATAACATTCAACAAATAAAAAATGTAAAAAATTCG
Source organism: Plasmodium coatneyi (assembly GCF_001680005.1). NCBI lineage: Eukaryota > Apicomplexa > Aconoidasida > Haemosporida > Plasmodiidae > Plasmodium > Plasmodium coatneyi. The sequence goes on from NC_033556.1 coordinate 291,495, forward strand.
CGAAAGCACAGAGTCCCTATTTTCTCCTTTTTCTACAGAGTGCCCGTTATACTTGTTTGCCACAAGGCTAATAATATTTTTAATATTTTCCTTGTTGCTTCGAAACAACTTATGGTACAGACGTACAAAGGAGTTCAATACAACATGGACGTCTCCATCCATCGTTTCATTTGTGCATATTTGTCTATACAAGTAATGCGAAAATATATCATTCATGGAGTTTAGAACATCATCCAGGGTGTAGTTATACTTGAGCATGAATTCCTCGATCTTCCTTTTGGTTAAATTATTTATCCCTTCGTAGGCAAAATAATTGGAAAATAATATTCCGAACAAATCTTCCGTCACGCAGAAATATTGATTGTATTTATTTATGAATAAAAAATTCATCAGTAAGGAAAAGACCCCTATTTTACACACATGCAAATTTTTTAGTGTATACACCAAGTGGAAGTGGTTTCTTAGGAGGAACATGTCCTCCAGTTTGATGCGCCTTATGAGTGTCTTCAGGGAGAAGGTCAACAGTCCGCTAAGGCAGAGAAAGCAGGCGTACTTTATTACATTTGCGTTTTTCAGGTAGAAGGAGATAAAATTGCACAGCGTCTTCCTCGAAAATATGTTGTCCTTCTTGGATGGCTGGGCTGAGAAGGGGGAAAAAATCACACACACATACATACATACATACATATATACATGCATATATATAGTTGTCCATTTATATGTGTATCTCCTCACGTTGTTTTCCGAACACGCTGGATCCACACCCGCATACCAACCACTCTTACGCACCGCTCGCCACAGAGAGAGAAGAACGCCGGTTGTGCATCACGTCGTTAATGTAGTCATAGTAAGACTGCACACTTTGGTAATTCTTCAAGGCGCTCTGCGAATTCCCATTTTTTCTCTTCAAATAATACGACAAAATAAAATTTAAAATGTTGTTGTTCTTCTTCTGCTTCTTCTCCTTCAGATCTTTCATTTCATTAAAGTAATATTCCATGGACCTTTTCTCGCTACTGGAGTAGCCAAACTTGGAAAAAAATTCTTCCTCATTTTTTAGTGTTGGCAGATAGTTAATCAGTTTAATAATTTCCTTTTTCCCTTCATCGTCTTCTTTGGCAGTTTCAAATTTGTTCTTCTTCAGGTATTCTTCAACGTCTTCGTATGAAATTTCATCGTCCCGAAGGTCCCCATCGTTGGGGTTGTCAGGGTCCAGGTTGTCTTCCTCCTCGTCATCGCCGCGATTTCCATCCTTCACATGATCGCTGAACAACTCGAAGGAGCTCCTCCATTTTGTCTTCCTCCCGGGGGAAAAACATTTCTCCTTTTTCTTTTCCCTTCTGATAGTATAAATGGGGTGTTCCCTTTTCAGCCATACCTGGATGTATGGCTTCACTTTAACCTTCTTATAATTTCGCAACGCGTGGGAAAAAAACTTTATGAACAGCACTACCAGGAGGGTCAGCTGGAGGGGCGAAGGATGCATCATTCATTTGTGTTATGGGGAGATTCTCAACCGATTGGGTGTGTCTCTGCAGAAGAATGCACCTAGTCATTCGCCTTTTGCCGTGTGCGCCATTGGCCTGTCCGTCCCCGAGGTTGCGTCCGTTTTATGGTCCCTTTTATTCCTCCGTTTTGGAGAGTTCCTCCTCCGATTCGTCTCCTTCCTCTTTTGTCCCGTTCTGAGAAACCTAACTTGCAGTTTCTTCGCTGGGCTATTAACGTGTAAACCGTTTTTCCTGGGGGAGAAACTCTTCGCGCAGACGTCAAATGGCAGGGGTGCATATGCTCATACGTACAGGCAGTGCCAGGGCAGCATTTGGCTTCGCCTCCCTGAATCACTTAAGAACAAGGCTCTACGTAAAAGTAGCATACAAACAGCGGAAGCTCCCTCTCACGCGATCTTAAAAAATTAGGTTCCCACTTAATGATCGAGTTACCCCATCTGGCACTTTATAACAATTTTGCTGCTCTTCCCAAAATGTCCTCACACGGAGAGACCTGTTAATTGGAACATCTCGGCATGTGTGTTTTTATTATTCATGTTTTGTGTGCCTTCTGAGGAGTCACTACTACGTGTGCACATCGCGTTGTATTTTCCTTCCTGTTGCACTCGCCTTCTTTTCGCTGTGTTGTGTGTTTTCCTGTTGTGCGTGCTCTCTTTTCCCTTTTTTTTTCCCCTCCAAAGCGGTGTAACAAATTTAAAAAAAAAAAAAAAAACTTATATACACATCCGAATTTTATCTTCCACACGAAGCGTCATCCTAAGCATGTGCATTGTAGGTAAGTATAGGCTTACTCACAAGGACAACATTTTTTTTTTGTTGTTTCCTTCTTAAGGAAAAAAAAAACTCCATAATTTGAAGTGGCAACGACGGAAATTTATCACACATGTTCCCAATTCATCCCATGGGTGATTTTTTTTTTTTTTTTAAAAAGCAGCGACAACAATGAAGGAATATGCAAGTAATGCTACGTAGAAGATTGGCTTTTCCTTTTTTGTTTAATTACTATCCGAACTAATTAGCATTACATATATGTAGCTCTCCTTGTTTTCCCTTTTTATTTTGCGTGTTTTACGCATGCACATTTTCAAGCGAAAGAACATATGCCCACTCAACCACCTTCCATTTCCTATGACAGATGAACACAATGACGACAAAGGCGAAGTGACAAAATGTGAAAGTGAGTACAGTGCCCTGCTGGAGTGTTTGGATACCTTCGATAGGTTTGACTTCCGTGAGGGGGATATCCTCATCGAGGTCACGATCGCCCCCTCTACCGGGGCTTCTTCCTCGTAGTGAACACCTGCATGTGGACATCCATGTCTGGTTAATCGCACAGTGAAGCCTTACCTTTCGCATACCTCTACATATGGCACACCCGTACCCATCGCCACCCCCGCAGAAATTGGGCAAAATGCCAAAACGAATTGAAGAAATTCCGTGCATGCTACAGTGAGGAGAGCAGACAGAAGAATGGGTCAAGCGGTTAGGCGAAGACTCAACAGGGAGGCCATTTCCGCTTTTTCCACGGGACATCCGTCTGTCATTCGTTCGTTTCAGCGTTAAGACGTTACTGCGTTCGTCATTTTTTCTATTTCATTTTTTCGTCTCACTCGATTGTGCTACATTTGCACATTTTCACATTTGCACACGCGTGTATGTTAAATGCCCACCGCTGGGGAAGGACTCCCTTTTTTTTTCCGTGTGGAAGGGGCGCAACTTCTACCAGGCAACTTTTTACCACTGAATGGATGAACTTAAGTATGGGTAAATGGGTCAATGGTAAAAAATAATTGCTCTTTTTTTTTTTTTTTTTCCCCCTTTTTCTTGTAAAAATTGTAACATTTTTTTTTTTTTTAATTTCTACTAGTACTGTGTGTGTGCTGGCACAGTTGTCCGAAAAAAAAAAAAAAAAAAAAAAAAAAAGTTGCAATTTTTACACCCAAGGTGGAACAGAAAAGTTGTCGTTGTTCTACCCATGATGGGATAAAAAAGTCGCGATTTTTTCTAATGTGCAGAAGAAAAAAAATCTATACAATTTTGCTAAAGACTAATTCTGCTAAATATAGCTATTCATAGCGACAAAATGAGAACTGCTTGATGTTCTCCTGCTGAGACATTCCAACCGCGCGATCACGTGGCTATCCTTTGTGTCCATTCAGATTTGTCCGTAACCCGTTTTAACCCATTTGGACTCATTTCCCCTGGGTAGGGGACTCCCTACATATGCTTACACAGCCAAACGTGATAAAAGAAAAAAGAAAAAAACTGCACACAATAAGAATGCCTCCACTCCCAGACAAAGCAAAAACACTCAACAGCGGAAAATCTAAAAATGGACACCAAATCTAACGAAAACATAGATAATAAAGAAGACAAGAACATCGATATTAAGAAGAAAAAAAAAAGAAGAAAAAAAAAAATTATAATAAACGTTCGAAAGAAAGTTCTGCGAAAGGAGGAAGTAACTGTTGAGGATGTTTCCAGTTCGAATGCGCTGGGCGAAAGTCTGACGGATAGTCGGAATGGGAAAGGCGCTTCAAGAGGGAAGTACGTTCGCAGGAATAGTAATTCTAAGGAGCCCACCAAGGCAGCCAAGAAGGCTCGCTTCTTCGATCAGGAATACAACATCCGCGAGGTAAGAGGGAGCAATGAGGCGAAAGAGAAAAAATAAAAAGAAGGGGTGCATATAAGTGTGCCAGTATATGCGTGACTTCCTTTTCTTGCTACGTCCCTACACCGTCTCATCGGAAATGCACGTGCAACTGCGCAAATTGGTTCATCCTCCACGTTATTTGTTTCACTTAATTTTTGTCCTTCTCCCCCCTTCGCAGATACCAAACTGCCCCATTTCTGAGATGCTCATAAAGCGGAACAAAAAAAAATGAACAACTGCACACAAGATATTTTTGCTACCCACACTCTGTGATGTCTTCTTTAAAAAGGTGAAGGCGATAATTTCCACTGCGGTGGAAGTTTCGCCTCTTTGCTATGCATATTCAGGAGGAGATTACCTTCGTTGGCATCCTTAAGTGGACGCTCGCAAATGTGTTCCATAATGGAGCATAACGTGGAAGTGGGCAAGCCACACTTGGGGGTACCCCCTTGGGCATTTCAACCCGTCAAATTTTGCTGATTGGCATCCAGTACGTGGCCTCTTACGTTCCTACAAAGAGGAAAATCATACAGTCCCCGCTATACACATGTACAAGTCGCATATTGGCAAATGGCCCATTTTTGACGAAAACGCCATTTGTAAGAAAATTTCCCCCACCAATGAAATAATGTCCAATTGGTCCTAATTTTTTTCCCCTCAAGGGAACTCTTTCTCCCTCATCTTTGTAACGCCTACACCACGTTTGTCACCCCGCTGCCCCCTTTACAAGTCTTTACACATTTTCATTTCTTTTTTTTTTTAAAGAAAAGTTAATTTTTATAAGTGATAGTTGTTACAATGCACAAAAAATGCATAAAAAAAAAAAAGAAAAAGTACCCCTGCCTTGCTAGGCAGCTGTGCTAGCGTATGTATATGCGTGCATGCACACATAGTTAATGTATATGCGAATATACAAACTTCTATATGCATAACGTGACCACAATGAAACAACCTCGATGGGGCAAACGTCTGGAACGTAATTCAAAAGTTATGATATCCCTCATATGACGTGGTTTCCGCGTTGCCTACGTTTCTTCATCCGGTGATTTGCTTAACATGGGTCAAAGCAGCTACAGCAGCACCGGTTCCAAGCGGCTAATATTCACCCTTCAACACTTCTAATCTACGAAACGTTCTCGTAAAAATTTCTCAAATGAGTATTCGCACTAACCGTGGGGGAATTTCCCCCCCTCCCCATGGCGTTTTTACTATGCCGCAAGGAAACCCTACCCATTTTATACCCTATCGAATCATCTTTGCTTCGGTTTGGGGGTACTTCCCTCGGTGAATTTATTTTTCAATTTTCTTCTCAAAGTTTTAATATATCTACATCGGCCCGTTCCAATAGTGTTTCTTCTTTTGGCTTTTATGGACCAGTTGAATCTTCTCTTCTTGGCACTTGGGTATCCACATGAAGCGCATTTTTTCTTTTGCAAATGATAACTCCTTTTCCCACACCTTATGCAAAGGAAGTGGCTCTTTCCATTTCGCTTTCCGAATGATCCTGTTCCCTTTCCTGCTTTACCCATTGTTTACGTGGCGATGGTATTATATACGATTAAGTGGTGAACGGTAAGCTGTTTGTTTGTCACGCGCTGACGGTAGTAAATTATGCTTGTTTTACTTATATTCTCGTCAGTTATATAAACAACATGAACACTTAATATAACTTCGTTGTTTTTTTTTTTTTTTTTTTACGAGGGAAACTTAAATAACTTCTCTTTCTCTGCTTTTGCGCGTGGGAAAAAAAAAAAAAGCGTTTCGCCTTATTTTTTTTTTTAAAAAACAATTGAGGATACGGATAATTAGTGGTCAAAACGTAAATTTTTTACGATGAACAGGTAAAAACGCTAATAACGGGGTTTCGATTGGGGTGACTTTTTTTTTTTATTTTTAAACCTTGCACTTCGTTCATGGAACAAAGGCGAACAAATGGGTTTGGGTTACGGTATGCTCTTGCGTACGGTTATGCTTACGCCCCGCGTCGGGTAAATTATTTTTGCAAACTGGTTGGGAGGGGTACGGGAGGCGCTAAGTTTGAATAGGTGGGAAAAACTCCCATGATGGGTATATGCTCGTACGGTTGGCCTTCTACATGGAACGTAACGCAGCACATATATTTATACGTAGGTACATTTTTTCCATACCGTTCGCTTCGCACCGTGGAAAATGTGCCTTCCCGACAAACCTAGTGTGCCTCCGCATAATATATATCTTTTCCCCATTCGGCGTGAAAAAAAGGGGCATATAGCGCTACATACGTGCTTATTCGTTACGCACTGTTTTCCTCCTGTTGGGTTTTACCTCATTTTATCTCCCCCTTTTTTTATGAAGCATAACATAAGCAACAACCCCGTCAGATATTCTCTCATATATGAATAATTATTACTCCCCCCGCTTACGTGCAAAATATACGACATTATATATATGCTTGGGGTGCCATTTTGTAGCCCCCCCAAAGGGGCAATTTCCTATGATGTTGCGCTTTCCACATATTATGCACCGTCATTTTGGCATTACACGAAATACGCACCTTCTGCGGGTGGAGCATCCTACTTCCGCCACAGCTGCGTCACTGCGCCGCTTTACATTTTAAAGCCTGTTCATTACACCAGGGGGTTATATATTCTTTTGCGCCCTCAAAATGGTGAGGGGGGTAAAATAGCGCATTATTTATATTATATATATATACATCCCACCATCCACAACTCTCATTTGGTTTTTTTTTACCCCTCATGATGGTAACAAAAAGTCACCTATAAACGTATACATATATACAAATATTCGTACTTTTCCATTTTACGAAAAAAACTGAGAAAAGTAACCATTTTCTTTTCTCTTTACGAAGTAATTATTCCCACTTGGTCCAAAAAATGAACCAACTTGTTTGCGACCCCTCCCCCTTAATCACTCGATTATAATTTGACTCAAATCTTTTTTTTTTTAAAATGCGGAAAAAAAAATTATGAACAGGTTATATATTTTTTTTTCTACAAAATGTAAATAAATTGCTTCCCTTTTAATTGGTTACATTTCTCATATCACGAAAAAAAAATGCTTAGATTGAAAGGCACCTTAAGTAGAATAACCAAATTCAGTGAAATAACACAATGCTCCCAGGTTTATACTGATCCTTCGGGTGTTGCGCGTACCGTATTCTTAATAATAGACTCTTCTCCCGTGAGGTCTTTTGCTAAATAAGGTGCCCACATTACCCAGCATATTACCGCTTCGCATAATGCAGCGCTAGCTCATTTTTAACGAGCAGGGAAATAGAAAAAGAAAAACCACAAATTGCAGTGCTCCTATGAACATCTTTTATTGACCACCTCAGCCACTAACTAATGTGCAACAATTCAGATAGGTTAATCATTCTTCCTCCCCCGAACTCATTATTATATGTCCACACATTGCCCACTTTATCATTGTTATAAATACCCTATTTTGATAAAAGTTGTTCTAAATGGATCTACACTTTCATTGTAGAAAAGTAACATTTTTCGCATTTCGCACCACCGTTTTAGCGTTTCACCCAAGTAGACGCAAGATGCGCGTGCAAAGGAAAAGGCAAAACTAATGCGGAAAATATGACCGTTAAAGAACAACGCGTAATGAGCAAAAATTGTGAGCGTGGGTAGACCACCAAGGCTAATACCTAATTTGGGGGAATGCCAAATGGGGAAAACTGCACAGCAGCAAAAAAAAAAAATTCTTTCCACAGGGGTTATTATATACACCTCAGCAAAAATGTATTCTTTGACCAATGTTCTGTCCTCTCTTCACACATAGTTAACGCAGCACGTGCGCCGCTTGCACAGATTTACTGCTCCAAATTACACTTTCAATTGGCCTCCTTATCATGTTTTATCGTGGGGCATTTTACTACATGTCTCTTTCGTATGTGCATGATCCAGACTGGAATTGGCACAGTCACATATTGGCAATTTTGCAAAAAAAAAAAAAAAAAAAAAAAAAAAAAAAAATTAAAAAAAAACAAAAAAAAAGAAAAAAAAAAAAAAAAAAAAAAGAAAAAAAAAAGAAGAAAAAAAAAAGAAGAAAAAAAAAAAAAAAATGGGGCAAAACGTGTAAAGCGGTCTATATGACTCACCCAAGTGGTATACTGCCCCTAAAAAAATGGGGTTATCATCCTACCCCCTTTCACCTTCTCTCTTTCTTTTATCTCCCCCGCTTGATCAATTAAAAAACGTTCAACTTCCAACAGAACTGATCGTCGCGTTTCCTAAACAGGGAGACATTCTCCTTCATCAGTTTGTCTATACACTCAGGAGGGGCATCAACGTTGGTTAGTTTTTTGCACGAATCCATAATGTCCACATAGGAGTACTTCTTCCTATTTTGCGTGTTGCCACTGGGATTGTTTTCATTGGATGCGATGCCTCCGTTGACAATGCCACCATTTACATTAGCGTCCTCCACTTTGTTTTTATTCTTTGGGGCTTTCTTCTCGTCCGAGTTGACTGCACCTTTGTCTTTATTAGAGGCAATTTTGTTGGCGAAATTTTTCTTCGCAGGGCCCATTCTTGGGGACACTCTGTTGGAGTGGTCCTTGCAATCAGTGCTACCAGGCTGCTCACTTTTTGCATGAGAGTCCTTCCTATTTTTTTTCTCCACGTTTTGATCATCATTTGGGTTGTTGCCTTCTTCCCCATTTTCAACTTCGGTGCATTTTCCATGTTCCTCCTCATTATGATTACTGTCCTCATTGTTCTTCTCTGCGCTGGCGTCATTTTCGAAATCGCTGTGCGTGAGGGGGTGCCCTTCCTCCGTTTCATTCACTTCGCAAGATTCGCTCCTATCGAGCGGTTTCTTCCTCTCGTCCTTCATTTTGGCTACCTCGTTGCTGCCCAAATCTGTAGACACAGCAGCGGAGTCGTCCTTCTTCTTGTTCTCGCTCTTTTTGTCACCGCTTTTCCTTGCGCTGTTTTTTTTATTATAATAATTTTTTCCACTCTTCTTTTCAAGCGCTTTGTTTTCATTTTTCGCCACCACGCTGTTATTACCGTTACTGTCATACGCCATTAGGGGGTCCTTTTTATTAAGCTTGTTGTTGTTCGTGAGGAGTTTGTTACCATTCTTGCTGTACTCACCGTTGGTCTTCATGGCGCTTTTATTATTACTGCTGCAGTTGTTGCCGCTCCCTGCACTTCCCCCACTTCCTCCATTTGCATTGCTCCCACCGTTACTTCCATGGTTGCTTGTGTTGGCTGCACCGTTGCCACTACTTCCATTTGTACCACTCCTGTTGTTTCCACTCCCGTTGCTGTTGCTGCTCGCCCCGTGGCCGTTATTGTTTCCGCTGTTGTTGTTGTTATTGTTGTTATTTCCATTGTACGTGCTGCTGTTACAGTTGCTGCTGCTTCTACTTCTGTTGTTCTTCCCTGCGTTGGCTCCGTTTTCGTTGGCACCTGCCCGGTTGTTCTTACTATTCGCGCTGTTCCCCGTGCCTGCTGCGTTTATACCACCTTTTCCACTATCGGCATCCTTCACACCTTTGTTCATTCGATTATGGTGGTGTGTTGTCCCTGAACCATTGGTCGATCCTACTCCCTTCTCATTCAGTCCATCCGCATGATGGTATTTCCTCCCGTCATCCATATACTTGTCCCCCTTATTGTTTCCTCCTCCGTCATGGTACACACTGCCGTGCATGTTATTTCCGTGCATGATATTGCCGTACATATTATTTCCGTACATGTTACTAAAAACGTTATTGTAATTACTATACGGATTGGTAAAATAGCCCGTCGCGTTATTAGTTGCTCCGCCTGCCCCTCCCTGGGATGCTCCCGCACCAACTGAACCCGCCATAGCGGCATTGTTAAAATTGTTGTCACTGATTCTTCCCATATTGTTCCCGTCACCACCTCCACCTCCCCTGGAGTATTTACCCCCTTTGTTGTTATTGTAACTGTGCTTGTTCTTCATTTCGTTCAACGGACCATATGCATTCGAATACATGTTGTACCCTCCACCGAAGGAATCACAAAAATTTACATTTGGGTACATGTTATACGCTGCGTTGTTCATCCCATAGTTGTAATAATTCATATATGCATCAAAGTTCGAAGGAGCATTACTGGCTGACCCACAGTGTCCATAAATATTACCGTCATAGCCATTCATCGCGTTGGGCAAATAATACATGTTGTTAAAATTCATGTATTGCTTTGGTCCTATGGGTATTCCTGCACCGGGCATCATATTTAAATGACTGCCACCGGTTGTTCCTGCGATGCTGCCGTTTGAGGTGGCCGTTGCTGCGTTGTTTGTGGTGGTGGACCCACCAGCACCAGTGGAGGTGGAAGAAGCCATGGGTGGCACAACATTGGAGGAGGTCGAATTGTGCGCTCCAACAACTCCTGAGATGGATCCAGTGCCAACACCAGTACCTGCCACACTACCGCCATGTGTACTTCCTCCATTCATACTGGCACCACTCACCCCGTTCATAACACCTCTTCCGTTCGTTCCGATGACGGATGCGTTCGTGTTGCTGCCACCGTTGTGGTTTCCCCCACTGACACTGTTACTGCCCCCTACGACGGTACCCGACTTGAAAATGTTGTTCTCTATAATGTTCTGTATCCTCTGTGTGGTCTTAATTCGCACGTTTAGCTTCTTATCGTTCACGGATTTGGTTTTTAAATACTGCGCTAGGGACTCCGTCTTCTTTTCATTCCTCAGGGTGATGAAAATGGTGTTATTCACGTCGTTCCTAATATTTAGAACGTCCGTAGGTTGGATATCGGGGCTGCTCAGCACGATACTTTTAACCGTGTTGGTGTAGTGCGAATTAATATCTCTAATGATTATTACGTTTCTTTTATTGTTCAAATTGAGTAAGAAGTTTTTGTTGTCCTCTTCGAAGGGGATCTTTGCGTTGTTGCTGGCCAAATCGACTGTGCCACCTTTAGCAGCGTTATCGTTACTTTTACCTTCGATACCTTTTCCCTTGTCTGCAGGGGGGGGGAAGTACCTCTTCCTGCTGCATCTGTCACGTCGGACTCCAACACGTTGTCCTCCCTCTTAAGTGAAGAACATTCCGCCTTGATGGCATCTACTGTTGGTGAGACTACTTTCTTATCCCCTTCACCTTTAACGGGATCTTCCCCCTCCTGTGCCGACGATGTGTCATTCACTCCCACATGACTGGCACTACCATTAATGCTGCTTCCCTTCCCATCGGCAGAGACAACTTGTTGTGGACTGGCCACCTGCAACGTGGCAACGTCCGCCTCTGCTTCCCCTTTTTCCGTCTCTTCAACAGAACCCTCCTCTTCCTTCTTCCCCAAGTTGATGCACTTCAAGTCGTTTAGCACGTTGGCCAAAATGGTTGTATTGTTTTGCACGTTGCTATTAACGAGCGGTGATATATACGGATGTTTGGCAATCACATCTATGCTAAGCTTCACATTATTATACATAAAGTATAACAAATAATCATCCGTCATTATGTTTTCCCTTTTGAATATTTCAATCACTCTGTTTTTTATTTCGCTGTACATATTAGACGAGGTCATATTTTTGTAATTTTTCTTCTTATTCTTCTCATATAGGTACTTCTTATTCCTCCTATTTTTCAAACTGTCATGGTAGACGTTGTGTGCATTAGGGTTGTAGTTCGATCCGCCAAAGTACATGCTATTCATATTGTAGTAATAATAATTGAAGGGGAGATAATTGTAGAAGTCGTTCACCATGTTGTTGTAGTTAAAGCGGGCATCATAACTACCATCGTTATAACCGTCCGGTCCGACTGCCCCTGCTGTAGCGACGGAGGATGCTCCAGACGTGGCTGCAGGGGGGGTTGTCCCAGACGCACCACCATTAGTAGCACCATTAGTAGCACCATTAGTAGCTCCATTAGTAGCTGCATTAGTAACTCCACTAGCACCTCCTGCACTACTGCCCGTGCCGGCACCACCTCCCCCACCGGAAGACGACGCTCCGCCGTACATTTTGCTGGACGAATAATAATTAGATAACTCCACATTCTTACCCTCACTATCATCCACGTAATAACTATAAGGATAATTGCAGCCATAATTAGGCAGGTAATTATAATTGGGGTTGCTATTACTGTACATTACCATATTATTCATGGGATCCATCATGATTCCTTCATTGGGGTTGTTACTACTGTTATGGTTGTTGAACCCATCGTAGGTTAATGAACTGCTATTGTGACTGTTGCTGTTTATGCTTCCACTAGTGTTTGCGTTGCCATTTCCGCTACCATTTCCGTTGCCGCTGAAATTTCCACCCATATTGCTGCTCATACCTGCAGTAACGTTGCTGTTGAGCATACTGGGTGGCGGCCCTTTGTAATTCTTCCCCCCCTTTATGTTATAATTATTCTTACCACCCTTATAATCATACTTGTAGTTACCCTTACCTGGGTAGTTACCCACATTTCCGTTGTTGGCGTTGCCGTTGCCGTTGTTGGGTCCTCCGTTGTATCCCCCATCAAAGTTCTTACCCTCCCCTTTGACAAAGTTTCGTTTTTTATTCGCATCCTTGGCAGCCGCTGGGTGTTCACCGTTCACGTTGTTTCCTTTCGCGTACTGGTACACCACCCCGTTGTTCTTCCCGCTATCCACGTTACCACCATGGTTACCGTTACTGTTATTTTTGCCACTCCTCCAGTCATTGTTTGTATTGAAATTGCCGTAGTAGGCACTACTGCCGGAGGGGTCACTCTTATCCGATTTGTTCCCAAGCTTCTTCTCCTTCACGCCTTTTCCATGACCCTGGGCAGTGCCACCCTTTACGCTACCACCGCCAACACTGCTAACGTTGTCATTATTCGTGATGGCAGACGCATTGCTGTCCTCTTCGGCCTTTCCCTTTTCGACGCTTCCTTCTTCCACGCATTGGTTCTTCCTCGCGGCGCCACTACCGTTGTCTACGTCATCCGTGTTCGGAAGCTTATTATTTTTTTTTTTCTTTTTCTTGTCCTCCTCTTTATCATCCTTCTGATTATTATCATCCTGATTTCCCTCCTCCAGGTTTAACTCATCACCCTTATTAGTCATGTTATCCTCTTCCTTCTCCTTCTTCACACTTGTCACGCACTTGGCTTGGCTCTTTTCATTTCCATTCTGCTCCAACTCATTGCTACTATCGCAACAATTCTCCTCGCCTACACTTCCACTGTCTTTAACATTTTCTTCACTTCCTTTGGCTGTTCCGCCATTTTTTCCAACCTTCTTCCTGCTTGCGCCGTTGCTGCTGTTCATTTTTTTTTTTTTTTTTTCACGTGGGAATGTTTAAAAGACTGTTGAATTTTTTAAAATGGAACAGAGCGACGCGGCGCCAAGCGGGAAGGGGCTATACACATACAGGTGTGTACGTAAATGCACGTGGGTACGTTTATATATACGTACGATATGTACACAGAGGGGAGTATAGAACGGGGTTAACGCGGGCAAGTAAGGACGAACAAAAATATACCTGTACCAGAAGGTAATTTCTGCTGGGTCACTCAGGTACATGTAATTACTCACACATATATATGCGTGTTATTCTAACAAGGCACTACTCCTTGTCATGTATACCCTTACACGTACAATGTGTAGCACAGGCCTGGTGAGCAGGGTCGGACAGATTTCTCATTCATGCCTTCGCACCTGCATATGTGTGGACGGAAGGGCGGTGACGCATACTCACAAACAATACGGCTGAACGTGGACACGCACACATTCGCCAACGAATCTTTTTTTAAAGCATACGTATGTACGCATATACGTACGCATGTATATACGTATGTATGTACGTATGTAGGATGTTTTTATTTATTTTTTTTTATTTTCTCATTTTCTTATTCTCGTACTGGAAACATTAAAAGATAGGCTAAGTGGTCACGCAGCAGAGGTATATATTAAAATATAGGAAAAAATATGAATTTTTTTTTTTTTTCTAATTTTTTTAATAACTAGTTTAATATGAGGATGGCATAACACACGTGGTCCTGACTCTTCTCACATAATTTCTCTGATTTTTTTGGGGGGCTATTTTGCTTTGTTTTGTTATTTTTTGTGGCTATATATTGCTGTTTTTTGCTTTTTACTTTTTACTTTTTACTGCTTTTTATTGTTGTTTTTTTTTTTTTTTCGTATACATAACAATTGGGGGGAAGGCACCCTGTAGATCCCTTCTCTACATTTGGGGCTGCACAAAACAGAGGTGGAACACAACACAGCCACATACACTCGCATAAATGCGAAGGTGTACGCATACCTGGATTCCTGTGTGTGTACAAATGTATGCACATACAGCATATGCACACGTACGTACGCGCTTAAGGACGCATATGTAGGTATTTATATATATTTTTTTGTACAAGCACACGCATACACGTTGATATGTGCGGACTTAACTTTGACACGCACAGAGGGGCCTACACGCAGGGAGCAAGCGCTTGCGTATATGACCCCTTATTGCGTTACACAAACTTGCGCGTATATATAGCCTTTCAATTTGGCATATTTTGTACGCTTATAAAGTTATATACATGAAAATACATAGAGGGGAAAAAGGAAAGGAAAGGATGGGGAAAAAAAAAACAATCTTGGAAACAGGGGGGAGGAAAAAAAAAAAAATTGAAACAATTTTGTTCCTCTTAATTATAACAATTCGTAACGTCCATTTAGCACATGTACACACATACATATATGTACACGCATATAAATGGGGCATGTGCATATCTATATGCATTTATACATGCATACACACGTGCGCCCGAATACTCAATGGCTCATTCACTCGTTCATCTTACAAGAGAGTAAAAGCAAGCACCGTTCACGCGGGAAAGTACTACAAATTGGGGTTGCCCTTTCGGTCCCTTTAAGCTGTAAAGAGGTACGACGTGTGCACAGGCGGGATCGGGCAGCGTAAAGCAGCTTTAAGCAGCGTACAATACAGTGTGCATATTATCATGTACATACGTATATGTATGTACTGCTACATGGCCCTTCACGCTGAAGCAAAATTACTCGCTCTGGCCGTTATAATATCACTGCAATGGTTCATCACGTGGGGCAGTACTTAATTGTATACACAGCATAGCAGCGTTCACATAGTAGCGTTCGCATTGCCGCATTCGCCACCTACATGCGCAAATGTGAACATAGAGAGGGGGGGGAGGGGTTCCCAGAAGGCAGTACCAATGAAGTAGCGCCCTGAAGGTAACACCCAGAAGGTATATACCCAGAGGGCAGCACCCAGAAGAAGGGGCCCAACATGTACTCAAAAATGTACATACAAATATGTACCACAAGCAAACACGAACAAGCGCATTTGCTGCTATAAAAACTCACTAAAATATCATTACAAACTTTTGGGGGCGTTCACAAAGGATGTACCGCATGGAGAAACTCAGCTTCCTAATAATCCTATAAAAAAATAAAACACATATTGTTTTACTCCTGCAGGTATATAACGTTTATTTAATTTGTCGCGAAATGTCGCAAATTTTACAAAATTGAACAGTAACCTCGCTTTACAAATTTAAACGTTCAACATTGATATATGTCAAAGCGGGCACATGGCGCATATATAAAGTTATTATGGTTTAATTACAATTGAAGAAATATACGCGCATCAGGGCATATGCCAACATTTGCTATGAAGGCGAAATGCTATATGCATACGTAACGCTATAAATATACAAGCGCATCGTTATGCATTATACGCTTATATATATTACATACGCATTTTACCTACGCGCAAACAATGACATGCAGAGTGCTCACTTATACACGCAGCAAAAAGCAATCCTACTCTTTCACGTGCTTTCCTTTCCTATTTATTTTTTTCTTCAATCATACGTGTATATATGTATATAATATATATATCATACATAATACATGGATACGTAAACATTATATGCATTACATACCGTATGATGTGACACGTAACATGCATAACCTGGCATCATATATACATTTTTTTTTTTTTACGTGCGCTTTATCGAAGTATCCCTTTTGCGCCGTATTTCAAGGCATAAAAAAAAAAAAATGCGCTAAAGAAAAAGTCGTGCCCTCCCTATTTTATTATCAAATGGGTAAAGTACAGAGAAAAAAAAAATTGTGCATGAATTTGAAGAGGTAACTTTTATTTTTCTCCCACTTGGTGCGCGGTATTCATAGCATATAATAATATATGTAATATTATATATGTAAATCTTTAGCATATATAATATCCACGTCCGTATCGTTAATAATTAGCAAAGCGAGTTTTGCGTAAACGCACGGGCACATGCGCATAATACTATGCTGCATATATGTATGTATAATATATGCGTACTTGGGCAAATGCGCATATTTTTTTTTTGCCCTTTACGCATATATAAAATGTATATAATAATATGTATTACTAATGTGTTTATATGCATATATTTAATGCCCTTCCGAGTGAACTTCAAAGGGGGAACTGCCAAAATATGGGCAAAACGATTAATTTAAGCACGCACCTTAACAAGTGCGAACGGTATGCATACACGCAATGCATATAATATGTAGTCAAATAATATATGCGCGCGGTACATGCGTGTTTATACGCACCATATGTGAAGGCACAGTAAATATGCTACTATTTTTTTAGTAGGCACAATTTAAATGGATAAAATTGCCTGCGCACTTGGGAGGGACGTACTGCAGCTATGCATTTAAAGCATATACGTTATGTTGTTCACGTTATTATGCGCGTACTTTACTAGGCATATTATTCCACGTGAAGGCACGTGCACGTAGAAACAATATATATACTCTCACGCAGGTATGTGGGGGTCACTTCTTTACATGCAGAGAAATTATGGAACAAAACAAACAAAATTTTAACAAGGGTTTGAAAAGGAAGGGGGGGGAGGGATAGCCTCTAATGTGTTAATGCGTATGTATATATATGTACGTATGTCATTGTACAATGTGCAGTAATGAATACGGCGCGGGGTTTATATTGTAGGGCGATAAAACGCCACTTGATTCGCAAGGAGGATGGAAAGGGGGAAGGCACTGCTTAAATTGAAAGAAGCGTGCATTTAATGGTGACGAATAAAAACAGCGCTATCAACGGGATGAGTCGCACTCCGTTGCGAACGCGTCATACGAATACAATTAGCACGTGCGATTGCGGTACTTTTATCGCGTACAAACAGCGCGCATATAATCATGCATATATAGATAACGTTGGGACGTGTTCCACATTGACAAAATACACGTGCCAACCGACTTTCCATCCCTTGCCACTACTCAATTTTAGCATTTAAAGCATCTCCATTGCGGGGTGTACTCGCCTTACAAAGGGAAAAAAATCAAGGGCGAATGCGTTCGTATCAACTTGAAAAATATGTAAAAAGGCAAAAAAGTATGGAGCACATATGGGGCTGAAAATTGTGGATCAAAAAAAAGCATAACTTCGACAGGAAAGGGGAAAAAAAAAAAAAAAAAAAAATTTTTTTTTAAATGTATGTACTATTTTATGTGTACCTCTTTTTACACTTAACCATGTGATTTGCATTAAGGGCCAATTTTTTTTAAATTGAATTCATTGGAACAGCACGTATACGCTACATACATGTACAGCATAGGACAGCACAGTTGTGTTGGCATGTTTTTTTTTTTAATGTGCAGAGTGAAGGCACCCGGCGTGGATTCACGCAGCAAAAAATTGGGCAATCATAAGCAATCACAAAAAGAAAAAATGATTATGCCTTCGTCCAAATGTGTACGATGGGTACATACGGAATGATATAAACCATGAAGCGTAAACGTACTCTGCGTGTTAATCGCTTGTGCGCTCACAATATTTGGGGCATCTTTACCGCTGGTGGAAACAGGCACCAACAATCCTGCATATACTTGTAATAAGGAAAAAGTGCTTATGGCGTAACAAAAAAGGAAGACGATGGGACGGTCAACAAATGAATTAAGTTCGTCTTCTTCAGCACGTCGTGGAAAAAAGCAATGCTATAAAGCTACGAAGCGGCAAACAACAAAAATTACAAAGTGAAAGACGAAAGGGCGTTCCCCCGAATGAGACCCAAAGCGCTTTTTCAAAGCACAATGAACATTTTTAAAAATTGCGCAAAAATATTCACAAATAAATGGTCATAATCCACCGGGTCATAAGCTCCACTGTTCACCCACGCGCGTGTACAAGATGTGTTTATATTTATACAGCATCATGAAGCAGCGCGGCGCAACATCATTAAACACCTGCTTAGGTATAACCGACTCGCCTATGCATGTTATTTGTTCGAGTGAAATTTTTGATCTCCTTTGCTACTTTTGTACATGTTTGTTTCTCTTCTATATGCACAAAGTGATTTAACTTTCAGTCATGCCTGTGTACGTACGTATGTAGAAGTTGTTATGCCGCTATGTACACTTACAGGAGTGGTGTGTAAAATGAGAACATAGGCGCGTTAACTAACACATGTATATGAGCGCACGTGGGGGTAAATTCACATACGTATGTCGTAAAAAGGTCCAGCAATTTGCTAGCCATTGTGCAAATTTTACACATAAATTGTTTACAATGAGTGAATACAGCGGCACGTAAAAAAAAAAAAAAAAAAACTCAACGCTCATGTTCTCCTTTTCCCAGTTGATACCACGAATTAGTTTATTTTACACATCCACGTCCATTAAGAAGTTTTGCGAAAAAAATTTACTGCAAAATTGACCTTTATTAAATGACCATGTTAAAAGTGGACATATCCACACACGTGTTTATGCATGCCATGTCAGGCGCAACATTAAAGCCGTAAGTGCGCGGTAAAGATTAGAAAAAAAAATTATAAGGATAATTTTGGTTCTTTTTCTTATTTGAAAAGGATAGCAACAGTACACTCTGCTACCGAGCAAAAAATGGAGAAAAAAAAAAAAAAAAGATAAAAGCATAATGTACGTCTTATGCATGGACTCAAACAACTGTGCTGATTTTATATGCGCGGAACGAACGTCGCATGGGCAAATTTTGAGGGTCTAATCTGCCCACTTCTGCAACAACATCGTGCTATGTGAACACACACACACACAACGTTAGCAGCTTTGAAAAGCGTCCCACACACAAATGTGCCCATTTTATCAATTATGAGAAACGCAAAGAAGTAGGTCTATCGCTTCTTTTTTACCCTACTGCGATAGGTGTGTATTGCTTGGTTGAACAATATAGACGAATTTTTTACAACATCCTTCTCTTCACATTAGGGGAATAAATTACTTGCCATTCTTTAAGAGAGGTGTTATTTTTTTCTCCTTCTCAGTTATTCCATTTGTCAAACTGGTTCAATGCGGAACGACGCTTTTTACAAATTTTCCTTCATATAAAAAGTTTAAAATGGCCTTCCTTTATCCCTTTACCTTTTTATGCACTTGAACTAGCATCGCTGTTGTTGAAGTTGCATTTATGTAGCTCAGCACTGCGACAACGTTTTCCCATGCGTAACTGTAATAGTAGTTGCCAATTCACCTGACCCGTTCAGCCAATTTTTTTTTTTTTTTTTTTTTTTTAACCAAATAATAGCTCGCTATAATAACTGTTTGGCTATTTTTTTTTTTTTTTTTTTTTTCCAAAACGTCGCATTGGTCAGGTAGTTTTTTCCCCATATTGTTTCATTTGTGTCTCCACATTTAGAAGCATTTTAGCTTTATTTTTTCATCCCATTTTTGGGTAATTGCAGAAGGGGAAATCAACCTGATGTGTTGCTAATTTTTTGTGTTTTTCACGTGCCCGCTCCGTGTTCCTACTTCATCGTTTTCGCTTCTATGTAGCGCTTCACCATCAACATGTAGAGCAAAACAAATTGATCAACCAAAACGCTGCAAGATGGTTAAAATGTGTGAACATAAAGGCACCTGATAAGTACACCCAACAGGAATCTCATAACGATGAAGGAAATGGAAAAAAAAGAATAAAAGGACGCCCTCCAAATGTAGAGCAGAAAACGAGCTGACTATATCAAGGTGGGGGAGGGCTGCTTGCCATACTTGTCTGCATGTGTACCACGTACACTTACCCGTTTTATTTTCCAACATGTTCAGAACTGTTATACGCAATTTATCAACACAAGCGAATAAATAATGATTAAGAGGGCAGGCTCCGTGGTAATAGCTATCAGAAAGGGGGGTACAATTACAAACAATGATGGATATAAAAACACAATTGTGAAGGCCTTAATAGAGAAGGTTGCCAAAATTAAGGAGAAAAATAAATTTTTTAACTGCAACGAGTATTACGATTTTTTATTTCGTAACTACGCTCTGCATATTTGCTTGGACGACTCTTTCAAGCTTTTTTATTTGCAAAATAAGGACGGCTACTTTAGCAAAAAATTGATGGGACGCGTATGCTACATAATCAGCAATGCGTCCATTTATAGCTTACTAAAATTTGGAAAGGAATACATCATAAATCACCTGTCCGAGTGTAACATTTATAAGTACAAATGCGTTTTCCAAAATGAGTACTATCATTTTGTGCACAACCTTTTGCTGCTATGCTGTCTACAGTTATGCGTGCCCTCCATTTTGGAAAAGCTCAATCAGGAAGAACAAAAAAAAATAAGGTTAAAAAGTTTGCACAAATTTTGTGATGCCATGAATTATGTAACACCACAAAGTTGGGAATGTGAAATGGAAAATAACGCATCATGTGATATGGAATTTTTGTCAAAGGTGTACAAATGCTTCTGCGCCAACCATATAATTCCGTTCCCGTTTGTTAACAAATTTATATACCAACATTTCTGCGCAAAATTTTTGGAATTCCATTTGGAGAGATTTACACTCAATTTTCTACATGGAGAAGCCTCTGAGCAGTCTTCCACCAGCTTACCCTCACAAAGCGATAAAAGTGAAAACCCTTTACCCATATGCCAAATTAGCAAGATGCTGTTTTACCTGTCCAAGAGTGACTTGCATTTTTACTATGAATGTTTTATAAATAGGTATTTTCACGTCATACGAACGTATCTGCTTGGCTTGACTTACACACCAGTAGAGGATTCACCCCGGACGCACGTCAATATTGACAGTGACATTTCTCACAAGGAAGAAGAAATTATAGATAGGCTATTAGTAAGCCTAGTGAACTTCGTATCCTCTTCCTATATAATGGGCAATATCGAGGGCAAGATTTATCCCATCACTCTATGCACCTACATCACGTTACTGTTATTCAAAAGGTTATATGAAAACCATTTCACCCATTTTAACTGGTCCAGTTATGATGCACCCAAGAAGGAAAATGTAAAAAAGGGTGACTTTATTTTGATAACGCAGAGGAGTAAGTCTCACTTGCTCAGTGTGTCCTTTACGAAAAAGTGCTTCCTACTGATATATGTTATAAACAACATTGTGCAGAAATTGCCTGAAAGCGTCATACAAGAGTGGAATAAATGGAGCGAAGAAATGAACAACACGACGAAAATATGTAACACTAATGATTCACTTCAACATGGCATGGGTGTAATAATGCCTAAGCATAACCCCACCCGCTACAACAATGCAACAGATTGTCCACTTAGTGGAGGGTTCCCCCCAAATATGGACAAATGTACACAAAGAAGTGTAAACAGCTTGGAAGAATTATTTCCAAAAGGGAACTTTAATTTCCTCAGTTTTATGCATCTCCCCTTTTTGAAAGTGCTGCATTTTTACCAGTTACTTCACCAGCAAGGTAACAGAAACAACGCAAATGGGAACTGCAAAAAATCTGTGCTAGAGAGGGAAATTTTTTTCTTTTTACAACAGTACATAAGAAGGCGCTTCCCCCAACTGGAATGCACAAGTGGTGGAAGTTCCCCCATGGCGCTTTTTACCATCGATATAGAAATACAAAAGAGGGGATAGCCAAGGATGAGATTGAGGCGGGTAAACTTAGTGATGCCCTCCTTTTTATTTTCTTTTAGTACACTTTTTTTTGAGTTTCCTTTTGAAAAAATGGCCTTTTGTTTCCCATATTAGGCTACTCTGAGGGAGGTCCTCCCTTACATAGTTGTATTTTCTGGAGCATTGAACGTAGCTATAAGGATAGCGTGACTTTTTTTTTTTTTTTTTTTGTTTTACAACTTTTGATTTTTAACTAATTTTTCCGTCATCTCAAGAACAGACGGAATGCATGTTAACTCTCATTTGTTATTTAAAATGGACCCATTGGGTGTCCCCCTTTTGTTGTCTGTGTGGATAAATAAGACAAAGTAGAAAATAATAATTTTTTTTTTTCTCCTACATTATGCGAGAATTTTTGCTAAAATGTACCATATCAGTGTCGACTTTGTGGAGAAAAAATTGTGAACTTTTCAATGCGTTTGTTTTTCATCACCAATGGTGATTTAAGTGCGTGTCATCAATAAGGCAAAAAAAAAAAAAAAAAAAAAAAAAAAAAAACTACACATGTGTAAGTGCTGCTATTTCCGCGGAGAATAAGCTCATGCCGTGTAAATGCACGCACATGACTGCGACGGGGGAGGAATAAAATTCTTCCTCACTGCTCAAGTTCGATAAGCCGATTTAAACACCGTGATGTTTTTTTTTTTTTTTTTTACTTGTATAAAGTAGCTGATATTCTTTACTTATGTGCGAGGAAAATTGGCTGCCTTCCCTTTGCGCAACGTTAATTTGATGTAGGACGCGGTGCTGGGCTGAGTAATCCACTTTGTGCAATCGCACAGTTATCTTTTTTCTGCGTGTATCATTACTGCTTGGTACGATCACCTGGCATTTCCACTTCGGCAGCCATTTCGATACACCTCTCCTATCGAGTGACCCTTCCTATTTGCAAAAATGAGCGAAGATATTTTCCGCAAGATGGGGGACCCCCAGAGTGGGAAACCAGCGGTGGGGAGCCTTTCAATGGACACTGCGGATGCTGACTCCCCTGCCGTGGACACCAACAACGTGGGAACCCCCACAGTAATGAGCTTTAACATGGAAACAAAAAACAACATCAAGTACGCCGGAATCTGCATCTATAATACGAATACGAATGAGTTCTCCCTCTGTGAATACATCGAAAATGAACACTTCACCATTTTAGAATCTTTGCTGATACAGTGCAGACCGACATGCTTCTTATATCTCTCCAATAACGACAAACTGGACGACAAGAGGATAAAGCTAATACTAAGTTTGTGTGAAGTAAAACACCGTGAGTTAGGAAAGACTGATTTTTACAACACATGCTCGATGGAAAATGACCTGAGTAAGTTATTAAAACCAACAGAAGACGTGAAGAATTGTATCTCCTTTTTTAAGATGCAGTTGGCTTGTCGGTCATTCACCAGCATCGTCAAACATATGAACTTGCTCAATGATTACAGTGCTACGAATAAATGTCTACTAACGAATTACAACATAAATAGGTACTTAAAATTGGATAGGGCTGCCACCATCGCGCTGAATGTTCATGAGGAACATATGTTGGGAGAGAAGAAGACAACCTGCAGAAGAGGGAGCAACTTGACCCTCTACACCTTTTTAAACAAATGCAAAACGAAGATAGGGGAACGGAAGCTCCTCCAGTGGGTGATGCACCCGATAAGAGACGAGGCGAAAATTAATGAGAGGCTAGACATGGTCAGCATATTAAAGGAGGATGGAGTCATGAGGTCCATGATACAGTCGGATTACCTTCGAAAAATTAGCGACCTCGATGTTATAATAAAAAAGTTAAAAATCGTTCACAGTAACGCGGTTCAGGGGGAGGTAGAGGGAACCGCGCGTAGAGTGGGGGCGGGAAAAATGAAGGGGGGAAAAAACGTGTGCACTATTGAAGACTTGGTAAAAATGTACGACTCGGTGGTCGTGTCGAAACGGATCTACTACTGCTTAAATGAGTATGAAGGAAAGTACAGAAACACGTTGGAAAAGAACTTCCTGACGCCACTGAAGGAGGTGCTCATCAGCCTGGACTCCTTCGTAAAGCTAATCGAACTGACGGTAGACTTCGACGAATTGTCAAATAACAATTTTTTAATATCTCGTAAATTTGACGAGCAGCTAGAAAAACTAGCTAGCGAAAAGGACGAAACGTTAAGAATGATAAAGGAGCACAGACAAGAAGTGGAAGACGACATTAATCATCTGAAGGGAGTTAGCAAAAAGAACAACGCAAAGGAAGACATAAAATTAGTTGACTGTAATGTAAACACGTTCCTATTTAGAGCTGTTAAAAAGGATATATCCTCAATTCAGCAGAGGAAAAAAACCTACTTCCAAGTAAGGATGAATAAAAGTGAAATACTATTCACTACGAATAAACTGAAGGAACTGTGCAAAAGGTATGAATACATACTGCAAGATTATAACCTATCGCAGGAACAGCTAGCTAGTAAGGCCATCCAGGTAGCGTCATCCTATTGGGAGCCCACTACCAAATTGGCAAAACTAATTGCACAGATTGACGTACTCAGCGCATTTGCCTTTGTCAGTGCGTCTAGTTTATCTGTTTATGTTAGACCTATTGTGGAGACAAACGGACAGGTACTACAACTTATAGAATCAAGGCACCCCCTTGTGGAGTCCAATTTTCTGTTAATGAATAATTTTATTCCAAACGATGTGCACATGAATAAGACAGACAAACGGTTGAATATTATAACGGGCCCAAACATGGGGGGAAAAAGTACCTACATAAGACAGATAGCCTTAATATGCTTAATGGCGCAAATTGGATGCTTTGTCCCTTGCACATATGCTAAAATACCTATTTTTTCTCAAATTATGTGTAGAGTAGGTTCCTCCGATATTCAACTTAAAGGCATATCAACCTTCTTCTCTGAGATGATAGAAATTTCAGCCATTATAAAAAATGCAGATGAAAATACTCTTGTCATTATAGACGAATTGGGAAGAGGTACCTCCACCTATGAAGGGTTTGGTATCAGCTGGGCGGTAGCTCAGTACATCCTCAACAAAATAAAATGCTTTTGCTTATTTGCTACTCACTTCCACGAAATGTCTAACCTGGAAGATGAATACCAAGGAGCTACTAACAACCATGTCGGGGCAAAAATTGATCCAGAAAAAAAAAAAATTTCCTTCCTCTACGAAATTAAGAAAGGCTATGCTGATAAAAGCTACGGAGTACATGTGGCTCAGATAGCCAAGCTACCGCAAAACGTTATCGACAAGGCCTTTGAAAAATCCAAGGAATTGGAGTCTGTTGAAAATAGGCACTACTTTCGGACCAAGATGACCGGAACTAATCAGGACGATGTGCACAAGACGGACACACAAAACAAAACCCACGATTTGTTGTGCAGTATTTTCTCCTCCACAGATGAGCAGCAGTTCATTTCGCAGGTCGGGGAGCGTACCGCTGCGCTGAAGGAGGTGCTTCACGAGATGTAGCGCCAGGGGAATCAACAAGGTGGACAGCAAGGAAGAGCTGCTAAGGTGTGGTGCTCTTGTTGAAGCTGCGGAAAGGTCAACCCGTTTAACGACATGCCAATATGGGTAAAGCAAATGAAGAGAAGGCCCTTTCGCTGCTTCTGCTCTGTGTGGCCTTCCTCCAAAAGGGGAAATGCCAAATGGAAGGAGGCGAAAACGGAAGTGGGACAAACAAGGGTCCCCCACCTTTTGCATGCACTTCTTCCTAAGGAGCGGCGCAAATGACGATACAAAAGGTATACACCATTTTGATGCAGTGTTTTATTTGCCTCTTTTTTTTTTTGCCAACTTAAACTCTAAAATGGTGGATACGCCGACCCATTTGGGGGGTTCCCGTTAGGTTGAAAAAGGAGAAAAAAAAAACCTAATGAAAATAGCAAACGCATACTTACTGCGGAGTCAGTACACTTGGATTAGTCAAAGGTGGAACAAACATGGGCGCATTTGCAGTAAAGGCATTACCATACGAACTAAATGCTTCCACATAATTTGGTTACCTATTCGCGTATAAACGATTTTACTTATGGGCAAGATGCCCAGAAATTTATTACTATGCCTGCATAGCTTAGTTGGTAGAGCATCCGCCTAGTAAGCGGAAGGTCATCGGTTCGAATCCGGTTGTAGGCTTTTTATATAAAACCAGAAAATAAAAAGAAAAGCAATAGGAAGATGAAGGTTAATAAAAAATTATTCTTTTACATATTTATTGCGCGTGATATAAGAAAAAAAAGGCAAAAGTGGATTTTATATATTATTGTACTGGAAATTTTATTGCTAATAACTGCGGGGACGGTCGTGACTCCGAGTTGGCCTTATCCCAATTAGGCCGCCAAAATAAAGTGCTTCTTCTCCAAATCGAGGAACGATTCACCTTTGCGGGCTGGGATAAATTAATACACCGTTGTGTTTGACAGTCCCCCAGAAGAAAATTACTTATTAACGTCACCCAGTTCAGTCCCTTCCAGATGGTTTTCCTTGCCACACCGACAGAAGAGCATACCAATATTTATTGTAAAAGGAGTAGCATCATACGAACGATGGGCAAGTAGCCAACAAATGGGGGTTAACAAAGTAAATGGAGGTACTTTTTTCCCCGGAAAAAGAACCAACCTTTTGTTTAAAATATAAGGCGGAGAAAAAACTTGTGCTTATAGCAGCGCAGCATTTGTTTCTCTGCCCATAAGTGCTTCTCTTCTCTGGGGCAAGGAAAAACGGAATAGAACTTTTTAACGTGTAATTTTTATAGAAAATGGAAAGGTTTAAATTGAAATATATGGGTAATAAAATAAACGCTTAAGAATAATTATTGTATAAATATATTTATTGTAAGTAGAAATTATAAATACTTCTCTCTTGTTTTTTTTTTTTTATTTTTTTCTTGTAAAATTTGTCCAAAGCAGGATTCGAACCTGCGTTGCCACATCCACAGTGTGGAGTCCTAACCACTAGACGATTTGGACCTTGTATTACTTTGCGGACCTTTTAAGTAATGTTCACATTAATGAACAGGCAAAAAAAGAATAAAATAAAAATAAAGTAAATTTTTCATACCCTTTTAACCATTTTTTTTTCGGGGGGCACTTTATCCGCTTTATAACTCCTCCTTTTTTTTTAGTCCGGTGAGTTAAATAAATTGAAATTATAGTCCCGATTATTTCATACCCTTCCCACGAGGATGCTTAAAAAAAAAAAAAAAATTTTGTCGCCCAGTACGATGAGCAAAGTGACAGTGGCTGAAGACAATTCACCATTCCTTATATGGCAAAATTGCTAGCGCACAAAATGATAGTAACTGTGTAGCCGCCGTGTTGGATAACCTACTCTGCTATATGCATACACTCATTTCCTGGTCCCCTTAACACGCTTCCTTTTGCGACGCTTTGGCGGTTGAGCGCGCTCGTTCACCGATCACTACTTTTGCATCCGGCAGTGAAGTACATCCCTGTGTGACAGCTTCACGAACATCCTTCCCATGAGATAGAAAAGAAGCGTAAATAAAAGGAGAAAAAAAAAAGATGAAAAGAGGTTAGCACAAATGGGTATGCCCTGATATTGACGCGGCGCTAATTAATTGCGGGGACAAGGTAGGCAAAGGGAAAATGTAAAAAAACGCCCCAATCATCCTATGCTTGAGAGGAAATTTTTTTTTTTTTTTTATTTACCCTATGCGCAGGTGCGATTGTTTTTTAAAAAAAGGGGCACCAGGAAAATAGGAATATACTTCGCCATGTATATATGTACATACAAATGCATACGCCTACTTAGGATTTTTTTTTTTTTTTTTTTCGCACCGAATTCTCCGCTTGTAACCTTCGCATAAGGAACATATATTAATGCTACCTTAGCTCAGTCGGTAGAGCGCCAGACTCTTAATCTGGTGGTCAGGGGTTCGAGCCCCCTAGGTAGCTAGCAAAAAAAATCACATACAAAAAGAAAATTATTTTATACGCAAATTAAAAATTATTTATAATATTCTAATTACAGTGTATATTATTTTATAATCCTTGCGAATGATTATAATTGTTATAAATTATGATGCCGATATATTTTTTAAAATAACTTATTTGAATTACATAGGGTGGTGGCTGCTCAATCTTGAAAAGGAGCATTATTGTTAGCGCCTTTGATTCCCACAAGAGACATAAAAGTAGCAGCATCTGCGTGTTGGTCAATTTGCATCTACCCCTTAGTTAATCTTCTCATCAACCACAGTGACCTTCATCTAAACTGCAGTTAAAATAATAGTTGGGCAATACCCAATTGGGAAACTCCCCCATTTTATCACTTTCTTTTTTACGACTACTTCGTAATCCCAACCCCCAAGGGGCACAATTGTTGCCGCATTTTAGGGGATGATGAGGGAGCAATAATTTGGCCGAACCGAACCACTGCCTTAACACATGTGAAGTGAAGCTAAATAAATTTAAACTCATCTTAAAAAAAATAAAAAAAAATGACACCAACGGCAAACAAATTAGTGGGAGTACTTTTTGCTGAGGGGAGAAAAATGCACTGCGTTCGATCGTCTTCCCACCATTCAAAGTGGAATAACACAGATAAATATCTTTTCATTTCTGCGTGCAAGGGGCTGCGCGTGTTGCGAAAATGTGTGCTATAATGTTATGCTACACAGATATGCATATGCATCGATTCATCGAACGGGCCACATGCGACGGAACAAAAATGCATTCTTATTCCGGTTGAACGTTTTGGTGCGAGAAAATGTCACTTTCCCAACTAAAGGTATGTACAAATATGTTTTTTTCTTTTACTTTAAAAAAAAGAAAGAAAAAAGTAATAAAAAAGTTATATATTCTTATTATTATTTTATATGCTGGTAGCCTCCTAGGGGACTCGAACCCCTGACCACCAGATTAAAAGTCTGGCGCTCTACCAACTGAGCTAAAGAGGCATCTATTAAGGTAGGTTCCTTACGAAGCGATAATATTTTTTTTATTAAAATTACAATAATAATTTTTGCCTTCCTATCTTATAATGCACATCAAATTAACAATTTCTCCGTTTCGCTTTCTCGCAAAACAAAAAAAAAAAAAATCAAGCCAAAGGAAGAAAAAAAATATATATATTCCCAAAGCGCGTAAAATATATATCCTCTTCCTAAGGGATGGGTGGGGAAAAATGAAGCAATTTCGTTTTGCCGCTCCATACAACCTGTTGATACATTTCAGCTCAACAAAAAAAAGCGAAACTGTTCGCCCCATTTGGCAGAGAATATTTTTTCTGGCCATTCGAGGAGTTCTACAATTCACTCGTTTGCTGCGACTGAACAGTTAACACGCCGAATATTACATTAAAATGAAGTTGGAAAAAATTTAATCAAATTTTTGTCCTGCCAAATTAACCAATTCATCCTTTTTGTGGATGTCCATGTGTTTTTTCTTTTTTATTGCGCCAGTTTTAAGAAGGCCTCGCCATGGACCCGTTCAAGGGGGTGAGAAAAAAAAAAAAAAAAAAAAAAAAAACATCACATTATTTAGTCGGATGCATCACATTATCGGGCTTCGAGCTTCATCCTCTGGGGGTATTAAATACCCCAAGACGCACTCCCCTCACGGAAAACTTTGCAATTAAAAAATGATGCCTCCCACGTTTGTGCATGTTCATCATGTCAAAGTCGCCTCTTCACTGTCCCATAAATTCAGCTGGACAGTTTTGCTCACTTGGCTGCCTCTGTGGCCCTTCACCGTTAGGCCCTTGGTTGCCTACAGGAACGTTCAGTTCGGCGTTCGACCCGCTTGCGTTTTGTGCAGTAGATTCTACATACATGTGGGGGTACACTTGCGAGTTCGTTTGGTAATACAGTTGGTTGTACATCTGAGGGGGGGCGTGTTCGTATAACTGTCCGTACTGCTGCTCATATTGTCGATCGGGAGGAGCCTGCGTAACTGGGGGGTGCACTTCACTGTAGACCCGCTGACTCGAATTTCCCTCCGTTGGCTGGTTGCGGTCGCCATACATATGTACCTGATATATTGATTCAGGGGGGTAGCCGTATGTGCTGCCCTGATGCATTTGCTGCTGGGGGTAGCTGTTTGCACCACCCTGATTTATCTGTTGGTTGGTGTAACTGTACGAGCTGCCCTGTTGTATCTGCTGCTGGGGGTTGCCGTACGTGGTGCCCTCGTAAGGGCTGTTCTGGTACCCCTGCGGGGGGAAGTTCTGCTGACCGGGGTTATACACGTTCGCATAAGTGCCGCCGTTGTGCAGTGCCCACATTTGATCATTCGGTAGTTCGTATCCACCCATGTTTGGCTGATCGTTCGACTGTGCGGGGGCCTCTACGGTGCCCTTCACCTGGACATCCATATGATCATGAGCCCCCACCTCACACGTTTTAGAGTCTGGCTGAGGTGGGTCTCCCCCTTGGTTTTCACCCGTCTTGGGATTTTTAAAAACGCTTACATCCTCCACGTTCTGCATGTACTGCCGACAATCAGGCACATTTTCGTAAAGGAAAATTAACAAGTCGGTAAGTTTCTCGAACTTCGTTTCTAATTCTCTTTTTTCGCTTCCTACCTTTTCGTAATCACGTAATATACGGATGTGTTGCTCTTTCAGGTCGTCCATATCGTTGGCCGCACGGGCTTCGTACTCCTTCTCTTTCAACCCTATGTCTATTCTGGCTTGGTGCAGTTCTTTTTCTACCTGCTCGCACTTCTCCTTCACCATTGAGTAGGAATACAGCATGTTATTTATGACGTCGTTCTTCTTTTCGATAATTTCATTTAGGTAAATTTTTTCCTCCAAGTGGGTAATTTCCTGTTCGTTTAGCTTCTTCCTCAGTTGGCTAACTTCCTCACTGATGTGTGCCACGGATTGGGTGTTGTTTTTCCTTCCTCGTGTCATCCCCCCTGTTTTTGTCTTCTTCGCTTTATTCTTCATATAACTTCGTTCCTTTTCTTCCCCCCCTGTGCTGTAAAAAAGGGGCTCTTTATTTTTTGTTTGCGCGTGGTGGGTGGTTTCCTCTCCACTTGAGGCACTACTGTGGTGGTCCTCATCGAGTGTGTAATCTTCACACGTCTTCCTGTTAGGAGGATCCACATCTCGATCATCTTCGCTCCAATCGTCTGATTTGTTTCCTTCCCGGTCTAGTTCACCTTGGGAAGACTTCCCACCGTCCGATTCGTCCAACGGATGTGCAGCGTCCCCCCCGCAGTGACCCCTCCTCATGGGGTACCCATTTCTGTTCCTACCTGGAGGGTCCTTCCGATATGCACAACTTTTGGATTGCTCAAAAAAGTAGGTCAACATGGAGTGGTGAATAAAATTAGAATAAACAAAGTGGATGCAGAAAATGGATATCTCCCTGGAGTAATTGAAAAAATATTTCTGCCTCCTCATATGGAAAATGCTTCTTATATTCTCATGTGCATCCTTCAACTTTTCAAAAGAGACAAAAAAAAAATATTTCTCATCAAAGGAGAATTTACAAAAACGATTTAAACAATTGTACATAATATTAAAAAGGTCATTCTGCATAAGAATTTTTACAATTTTTTTTTTTTTCCTTTTCTTCATTCGACTTGAATAGGTAGACAGCTATATACACGCAGATCAGACAGCTGTTCTTTTTGCTTCCCCATTTGTTACTCAAAATGGGTAGTAAAAACTTAAGCGAATCCATCTCTCCCTTGACATTTTTTCTGTATAAAATTGAGTTTATCCTAAACGTTAACACGCTTTCGCTGAAACGTTCGTTCGTTCTCTTAATATGGTGTTTCCACACTCCGTTGTAATCACGTGTGAACAGTGCATTGTAGTACATCATCTGTTCAAAGTTAATTTTTGCATTCTTTAAAAATTCATTAACAGAAGGTAACCCTTCATCAGCGTTATTGCTGCTCGTTAGGTTACAAACCTTCAGTAGCAATTCCGACAGATTCATATATTTTAAAAAAAAATTTTCCTTTTGGGGAATTTCACTTCCTCCTGAAATTAAGAATTCGTCGCTGTTTTTGCCCCCTAATTTGCTCTCCAATTTTCTCCTCCCCTGAAAGGCCTTCTTCAATTTAAGAAACAACTTCGATACGCGCCGTACAGTGTGCATTACGCAGTAGTTGAAGACCGTCCTACGAGATAAGAGAGACTCCATTAAGTATTTCCCCACTTGAGCGTACTTCCCCCCCAGGAATAAAAAAAACTCATAAATGGTGTTGCAAAAAAGATTCTTCCGATCGTACAGAAACATAATCAACAGCAGATCGGCATATTTTATTTGCTTCAAATGTTTCATGTAGTATGTTAGCACTTCTTCTACGTGGAAGTAGTTCTTCTGCTGGAGCGATGCCTCCACGATAGAGTTAACCTTGTCCTGTTTATCCCTTAACTGGGATAATTCCTCTCGACCACGGTTAGAAGTATACGTGGTGAACAGAACCCTTACGCAGAGCGTCTCATCCTGGAGGAGAAATTTGCAACACATATTGAGGATGCCAGCAAAGTGGGTATTCTTGAAGGTCTCCATGATTTGCTCACTTTCGCTGTGCACACCACTGCTACCGACGTGGAGACCTCCTGCCTGACTGCTCCCCGCAAAGTTGCTTCCAATACTGGCACCAACAGGGTTGCTTCCCAACTGACCTCCCCCACTGTCGCTGTTCGGGAAGACGCTGCTTGCGCTGGCGCTTGCAGCAGCACTGTGGCTGACGCTATTGCTGTTTCCTGGTAAAGGCGCATTACCATCTCGACTGAACTCCACAGCTATAGGGGCTTCACTCCCCGCGTCATAACTTGAACAGTTTTCATTCTTGTGATGACCGAGCTGATCTGCCCTCCTACCACGGTTGGCATATTTCTCCATATAGATACACATAAATTTAAAAAAAAAAAAAAAAGAGCTTTCGAAAAATTTTTCCTTCTGTAAAATGAGCAAAAACTTTTTACATGACAAACCTGTAGAGCTATTCACCCCCTCCACTTTACATGAGCTAGCCAAAACGTCTAGAAATATGTTAAGAACAAAAATGGAATTTGAAAAATATTTTTTCATATCATTTTTAAAAATGTATATGATCACATTATACATGTTAAGTACCAATTTGATGAACTGCTCGAAGATGTTCAGCTCATAAATGTACTTGAGGCCAAATTCGCTGCTGATTATGAGACACTTGAGGAGGAGCAAACTGCTCTTCAGGTCTATGTTTATGGAAATATTGTCTAGATATATCTCCATTTCGTTTTGTTCGTTTGGAGGTTTCTCCGTCTGGGGGGTTATCCTATCGATTGCATCAACATGGGTGTGGTTCATTTCTTCCCTTTTTTCATTCCCCCTAATGGAAGTATCGTGGGGAGAAATTTTCGTCTTTTTACTCGGCACCACCACGTTGCCGTCTTCGTACAAGAAGTACAAGTCACTAATTGGTTTAAACAAGTAGGCATGTTCATCCTGAATTATTCTCATCACCGTTTCGATGAATCTTTCATACGTGATGATATTTCTAACCTCCGCGTTGTACTCGGCAACCAACAGTAGCAGTAGAATGACTTCATTTATAAGGTAGGCGTCCTCATTAGAGTCTATTATGGCCAGCAATTTGGACAGGAAATGATCTTTGCTGAGTATTAGCTTATCGATTGTACTTCTCACATTTTGGATCTTCCCCTGTCGGTGCATTATTAGACATATATTTTCTTCACAAAATGGAATTTTTTTTTTTTTTTTTTTATTCTCTTCGTCGATCTCTTCATTCACCGTTATGAAGTCATTCGAAATGTCGGAGCTGAAATAGGAACAGCTTTCCTCATTCTGACTATCTTCATCACTGCTGCTTTGAGGGGGTAGGTTTCCATTTGGAGTTTCTCCCTTCTGATCGTTTTCATTGCTGTTGTTCTGCTTTCCTCGGTTGGTGGCCTCGTGAAGAGCTGAACTGCAAGATGATGGAAGTCGAGCTGAGGAAGATGCCCCATCCGACTTGGCAAGTCCTCCCCTCTCTTTGAACATTCGACCCGACTGTCCCTGTAGTGCATTATCGCTTGTGCTTTGTTCATTAGAGGATGCTGAGTAGGTTGCACATGAATCATATTGATCCTGCAATTCACCCCACCTCTGCGCATGGTGTAACTTTTTTAAAAGTCTCTTAACCTCTGCGTCTTCCTCATGGAGGAATAATGCAGACGCGAATTTTTTTCCACTTTTGATGGAGCAAAATTCGTCCTTCTCGTTAATGTAGTAATGCTCATTTTTTTTTTTATATGATAGTTTGTCTTCTGAACAATTAAAGGGGTAGCTAATCAAATGAGGGTAGAAGAACTTCCCTTTTCTCAAATTGTGGATGACCCGTTTATACTGTTCGTAAATTCTTTGGGCAACCTTCTGCTGTCCCTGCAAATGCACCCCATTTTTATTCGAATGTCTATCGTGGAACAAAATTTGGAAGCACCTCAATGCGTACAAATTGTAGTAGTACGGGGATGAGACATCATTCGAAAAGGCAATATTATGATGCACGTAAAAATAAAAATTTACATTGTCATAGATGTAGAGTTTTTGCAAAAGGAGGACCAACTCGTAGGTAATAAATGTTGAGCTCTCCAACTGGAAGTGTAGAACCCTAAAAAGCAACTGACATTTGTTGGTCTCCTCAAAAAATACGTTCAGGTAATTTATGTACCTTTTCAATTTGTTGCAATTTATTTTTACACTCTTCTTTTGGAACATGTCTTTATCTAGGGAAATAATTTTGTTCAGATATTCTGCGCTGTTCAAGATGATTTCTTCTAACAAGGTCCACACGCCATTTTGCTGCAGCAGGTCCACTTTGCGTCTTCTGGCTTCTGCCCCGCGGGGGCCGTCCTCTTTATCCGTGGCGCCACTTGCATTAGCGTTTACGTTCTCATTTGCTTTCCCCACGGTTGATGTAGTAGCATGCCCGCTTTTTAACTTTTCAAACACACTAATTACGCCCATGAGTTTGCAAAAGTTCTTGATACGCAACGTGGCCACCTGTTCATCCTCCAAGTCCACGTCGTTTATTTTATCGCTCTGCTCCTTCTTTTCATTCGTGGTGCTTCTCCCACTTATTATTTCCCCCTTGGAGTTCCTGCCACTTTTGGCATTCTCGGTGTATTTCACAACTTGATTAATCACAGAGAGGTAGTCACTCAGGGAGATGGCGTCATCGTCCCTTTCGTTGTTTTCATCCTGGACGATGTCCTTATCCACCACGTCGTGAATATCCTTCAACCACCTCTCTATGTCCTCCGTCCTGTTTTCATTTTTCGGTTTGCTCTCTTTGGACGCGCTGGCTTTCTGTAGCCTTTTGAAGAGGTGGTACGCCATGGAGTGCGCTTTTTCTGTTTATTTCTTTTTTTTTCTCACGCGTTTGTAATGCAATGAATTAACAGGGAGGGCCGTTTGCGGGCCATCCGGCAAATCCCACAAGTTGGGACAAACTGCGGGGGATGAATGAATAGCGCAAAACAAACGAACAAATAGTTCCCCCCTTTGCTTGGGGAATTGCCTCACCGGTTTACTTCGTCGGGGAGTACCCGCTTCGCAGTTTCTGTGCAAGTTGCCCTTGTTAAGCGTTGGCAGAACAGTCATTTGTTCGCCTTTTTCGACTTTTTTTTTTTTGGCCTTTATTTTGGGTTTTTATTTTTGCCTTCCCAATATTAGTAGTGCAATGGGGTTGTAACCTCTTCCTTCTCAGGCGGGGCGCTAACGGACACACTGAGCTTGCGCAGGGGCACACTGGTTAAGTTGTGCGGGTGTTCCTCACCCATCAGTGCAAATGCACATGTGACGCTCGTGCGGGAAAAGGAATCATACGCACAAAACCAACTTTAAAAAAATTGTGAACATAACTATTTGCACCCATTTCTCCACCGTACCAAAATACAACTGTGACCGTTTTGGCAGTGACCTTTTGCGACTTCCATTTCTTTGTTATAAGCATAGCATGTGTGTCGCCGCCCCTCTTTGGAGCAAGTGTAGGTAACACATCTCAGTTGTTACTCTTTCTCATGACCATGTGTGGCAGACCATTTCCATTGGGGGATCCTTTTTTTACGGGACATTTTAAAAAACGGCAATGGGATGCAGTTCAGAGGAGGAAGTTAAAACAACCCTACGTGCGTCGTAACGGGTCACTTTCAAACAGAACTAGCTCCTACACATACAAATAGTTTGCACCGATTGGTACATATTTTTCCCATTTTGTAATAGATTATGCGTGGGGCTACACCCTCTTTTTTTTTGTTCATTGAACATAGGAATGGGAAGTTGATACGGGGGGTAGTCTACCCTTCGCACGTAATTAGCGCAATTCGCTTTACTAAGGCAGGCAGAGGTAAGTCTCATCACCATTTAAAACATGTTCTTTTGCTAAAGATGGGGAAAGTGGAAGCCATGTCCACAGAAACGACAGCTAACTTTTTTGGCCCCTTCTTTTCCAAAGATGCATCAAAAGTGAGGAATGGAAAAAAAAAAAAAAAAAAAAAAAAAAACATGAATGTGCTAATGCGCTGTGAAAGTTTCTCGCGTAATCTATCAATGGAACATGTTGACGCAAAAACGGGGGTTCATTTTTCTTTTTTCCGGGTTCACTTTGGTGGCTGTTCGCATTATTCGAACTTAACTGCGCACCGGTACGCCAATTCGGTGAAGAACCAATGTATGAACATTTTTGACCTCCTTTTTTTTTTCACCCCACCGCAAGTAATGTTAAGACTCGTGTGTCTGTGCACATATGCGAGTGCATACCGTGCGAAAGCGTTACAATTGTGTATACATGTATTACCAGGTGTGTGTCGGGGTATGCATATTCGCTCTGCTACGCTGCGCATTACATCATCTAGCCTATTCCAAATGTAGAATTGTTCACCATTGGAAAGTTAGGCAGAACGGACAACCATGACACCTTGTGCATTTTAAAAAAATTATCTTTAACACGTATGGACAAGAGGGGAAAGGGTGCAAAACATCCGCGCCAGGGGCAATTCGCCATATATAAATAGCCTCCTTCAGAGTGCGCCTGCGTATGCACAATCGCACATATGTATGAACGCATACATATGTGTAAATGCCAACATGGGCGCCGCAAGGGCGGGAAATAACCCAAAAAAAAGAAAAAAAAAGAAAAAAAAAGAAAGAAATAGCTCATATAGATTGTGCTCGCCAGTGCAACCGAAAAGTGCGGCATGCAAACGTGGGTGGATGTTCACATGTGGGTGCATGCGCACCTGTGTACATGCGTAAGGTGGCAGCTGCGGTGACCGCCCAGACAGATATGTGCACAACGCAGTATTTTTTCCCATTTTCCCATTTTTCCGTTTCTTCTATTTTCCTACTTCCCCCTTTAACAATCTGACCACGCGCAAATTGCCAATCTCGAGTAGGCACTTCAAATGCATAATTAAAGTGCGCTCATGCGGGCGGTGTGCCGGTAAAAAAAAATGCAATGAGGTGTAAAGCGGTGGAAAAATAAAGCAAAGCAGAGCAAAACGAAACGAAACATAAACAAGTGGGAAAAAAAAGAAAAAAACATATATATGTGTATAATGCCAAGTTGTGACAATCTGTCCAAACGCACGTGACGCAGTGCAGTGTAACCATTGACAAAGACAGAAAGAAATCGGCAACAAAATAGAAAAAGACAAAACTGAAAAAACACAAAAAAACACATCACAGCGTAGCACAAACAATTCTTTTTTTCGTTACCAAAGGAATGCTAACATTTTTGTGAAACGCGGAATAAAGGAAAAACGCCAATTTCAATTTTCTTTTTTTTCTTTTTTCTTTTTTTCCTTCCCCTGCGAATAATTCTGTTCTGTAAATCTGAACAACATTCTATTACTATTTTTTTTTTTTTTTTTTTTTTTTTTTTGTTCATATTTTTTTCGTTTTAGCTATTTTTACACAATTTGCTCTTTGATCGAGTATTAAGCTAGCTGTTTTTTTTTTTTTTTTCCTGAAGCAGTCGCCATAGTTGTATTTCCACCGCGCACATTCTGCAGAAATATTGTAGCAACCTGAGTTCGCCTCTGGGAAAACAAATCACTCCCATGCTCATGGGGGAATTAGACGCTTAACTAAAAAGCGAATGTGGAACTGCATGTGCACAGGTGTGTGTGTGTGTGTACAATTCATCGGGGTGACACGAGCGGAAGCGTGTCTGTGTATTTCCTCAAAGGGCACATTTGTAAAGCGGCAGAATTGTCTTTACTCCTAATCTGTTAATGCACGGCTGAGTTTGTTAACGAAGGGGGGAAAGTCGCAGATAGGAGAGGAAGTACAGCTGGTTTTACTTGTTTGCTATATATGCTGTAGTCTTTTTTTTTTTTTCATCTCCTGTTAATTCATTGTACCTTCATTGTATTCTCACTTGCAGTTTCTGACAGTCCTGCTTTGCCCCCCTGCTATTTCCAAGCCATTTTATTTCTTGCCCACCCAAGTGAACCATGAATCTTCTTTTGCTGTCTTTGCTTATTATACAAAACGTCACGAGCTACATTGAGAATTTCAAAAATGGAGTCAACACACAGTTCGTTAAAGGTAGCTACAAAATGAGGGACATGCATCAGATGTGATCATCTCTTCACATCTGTTTATTTCTGCACACCTGCCTATTTCTGTACGTCCGCCTATTTCTGTGCATCCGCTTATTTGTACACCTACCCACTTCCTCCCCCCGCAGATAAGGTGAAGTACGGTCCTGGAAACGAGGTGCACAATTTGAACTCCCTGTGCGGGGCAGACCTCCAAGGGAACACCGGAACGGCTGGTTCCTATTTCAAGTCACACCATCCCAAAATTGACGTGAAAAAGTTGGACTCCCTTTTGAACGCATCTAATTATCTGAACCCGCTTCAGTATCTCCTAAAAAGTAGTGAATCTGTGAAGATGTTCGCCAACTCAGCTAGCCAGTTGTCAACATATAGGTTATCTCGAAAGCTAAACGATGATTCTTCAAATTACGATGATGGAGAAGACGAGGACAGTTTTATCGAAACAGATGGAAGTGACCAGATGACCGATAAGGAGGATGATAATGAAGACAAGGATCAGTTTGACGACGAAAACGCCGATAGCTTTCTGGAAAAGGATGAGTATGACGATGCTAGCGATACCGATAATGATCATGACACAGAGAATGATGAATTTTCCGCAGACCATGAAGATAGCTTCCTTGAAAAAGACGAATACGATGACGCCAGTGACAACGAGAACGACGAATTCTATGACGACGATGCAGAAAGCTTTCTCGAGCAGGAGGAGTATGACGAACTAAGTGATAACGAGAATGATGAATTCGAGGAAGACCATGGGGATAGCTTCCTAGAAAAAGAGGATGGCGATGAGGACAAAAGTGAGGACAGTAGCGAAGACAATGGAAAGGACTACAAAGAGGAGTACCAAAGTAAAATGACTGACGATGACTACCCGGATGAGTACGTTGGATCGGACGATCAGAGCAGTGGAAATGTAAAGAACCAAAATGGAAAAGGCGCAACTGGAAATGACCAAAATGGAAACGCCGCAAATGAAAACGACCAAAGTGGAAACAATGTGACTGAAAAAAAAAATAAAGAGAAGGAAAGCTTTTTAGAGAAGAACGTGAATGGACACACAGAAGAAGAAGATGAAAAGCACAGCACCTTTGTGTCTAGCTATCTAGATAAGGACGACACGGAGGATAAATTTAACGATGAATTTGACGATGAGGCAAGCTTTCTAGAAGAGGACTCGTACAGCCATAATGACGACGAGGAGAGTGATGACACCTTCGATGATTACTACCAGGATAGCTTCCTGGAGCGCGGAAAACTCGGAACGACATATAGTGATTACTACGAGGAGGACGCCGATGAGCAGGGTAAGCACAGGCAACATACATGAAAGAAGCGCATCCACTGAGAAAAAGAAAGCTCGTAAAAATAAAAAACATGAACCATAGTTTCTGAATAACTTCCTATTTCCGTGTCACTTCTTAACCCCCTCACCATTTTTTCTCCCACAGATGCCAAGGAGGACAACGAAGACGCCTTCGACAACTACCACCTGAACGAGATAACCACCACCAACGATGTGCACTCCTTTATCCAAAAGGACATGGGATATCTTGACGAAATCATCAATGACAATGAAACTATAAAGGAGGCCGTGAAGAAGGGATCCAAGAAGGCAGCGAAGCAGTCCATGCAGAAGCTGAACCTTCTTGAAGACGAAGACCTTGACGAGAAAGAATCCTTTACGGATGATGAACTAAATGGGTTCATGGAGGAAAATATGGGTGCATCTAAGTTAGATGCGAAAAAGGCTAAAACGACCTTGAGTAACTCGAAAAATAAGAAAAATGCAGCCAACGCTGTGGGTAAGGCTAGCGCCTCGAACGTCAACGCGGGCACCTCGACCAAAGCAACCAACACAACCAACGCCGCTACGAAGAGCAACAGCGAGGCGAGCAAAAAGCAAACCGACCTGTCCAACGAAGATCTGTTCAATGATGAACTAACCGAAGAGGTCATTGCAGATTCGTACGAAGAGGGAGGAAACCTAGGAACCGAGGAAGGTGAAGGTCTCACAAATTCATTAAACGACAAGCTGCTAGACCAAGGAGTCAATGAAAACATCCTGCTGAACGATAACAACATGATTTTCAACGCACACATGGTTCCACATAAGAAGCGAGAATTGTACATCTCTCCACACAAGCATACCTCTGCGACAAGCAGTACAAATGGCAAGCACCACACGGTGGACGCGGACGCGGATGCCTTGGGTAAGTGCCACGAGGGAAAGAAAGGACGAAAAAAACAGAGGAAAATATGAGTTGTTCCTTTCATCCTTCTATGTTTTCCCTTCTCATCTGGAACTTTTATTCCCCCCTGTTCACAGACAAAAAACTTACGGCTAACGAAATGCTCGAACTGGAAAAAGGAGAAGGTAAAACTTTGCCCGTCGTGCAGGGGTTAACTCTGCTTCTCTGCAAAGTGTGCACCGTGTTTATGTTAAATCTCTCGGGGTGGCAGTGCCTCCTCGTTCAGGCGCTTCACAGGGTTGCGTCTCCAGTTCGTGCTGGAATTAGCGCACAGTCAGAACAGTCTGAACAGTCAGCACAACCTCGAACGACATTGTACATCTCGCCGCAACCTTTTTCCCCCTCCCCTCTTATAGGCAACAACTCAGTCATTGTGGAAACGGAAGAAGTGGATGTTGGTAAGGAGAGTAATCGCTTTTAGGAATTCACCCCAGATTG
Organism: Plasmodium coatneyi; assembly: GCF_001680005.1. Taxonomy (NCBI): domain Eukaryota; phylum Apicomplexa; class Aconoidasida; order Haemosporida; family Plasmodiidae; genus Plasmodium; species Plasmodium coatneyi. The sequence goes on from NC_033556.1 coordinate 332,791, forward strand.
TGAAGTGCCCCATTTTAGAGAGAACGATCTAATTCTAATTGAAACATTTACAAATAATTGACTCCTCCCCTCTGACTATTTTTTTTTTTTTTTTTTTTTATTCTCCCCTTTTGTAGACTTAAACGGAGGCAAGTCAAGCAGCTCCGTGTCCTTCCTCAGCTCCGTAGTTTTCTTGCTCCTCGGATTGTTATGTTTCGTTCATTAAAGGACAGAAAAAAGGATCTTAAAAGGAGAGAAAAAAAAAAAAAAATTTTACAGAAAAAGCAGACAAGTGAACTACTATCCCGTGTGTGCATATCAAGCCGGCCGCACGTACATCTTGTCCACAGCTCAACCCCCATTTTTAGTTTTTTTTTTTTTTTTTTTTTTTTTTTAAATTTTTTACTTTAGGCCTTATCTTTGTGTATTTAATATTTGTTTTTTTCCGTCGTTTGTTTTGCGTTTCGTTTTGTGCCTTCCCTTTGTGCCTTCACTTTGTGGCCCTTTTTGTGGCACATTTGATGACCCATTTGAGGCTTCATTCTTCGGCCCCCTTCTGGTTCATCATCCCCCCCTGTTGTTTTTCTCACTGCCATTTTTTAAAAAAATAATTTTCCAGACGGGCTACAGTACACAGTGTCGCCTACGTAAAGAATTTTAAATGAAATGCTTATTTGTTTCGCCCCGCTTGGGGAAGGGTCCAGTGGTTCCGTCTCTTGCAGACACAAATTTGTTCCTTTCTCGTGTTGTGTAGTCTCGCCAAGGCAGGTACACCTCAGGGGTAGTACCGGGCCACATCCAACCTGCGTGAAACCCTGTGCGTCCCACTTTTTTGTAGCACTTTTTTTGACTCTCCCGTTGTACAGCAGTTACTCTTAAGAGATGCACCACGGGGCGTAGACCCCACCAGGCCGGCAACCCCCCCTCCGTTCAAGCAGAATTATATCCAAAATGGGGTAACATTGTGTTGGCGATACAGTTAAGCTTATGTATGCTTATATAACACAACGAATGGAAATTTCCTATAGTAGTGCCCATGTTGCGCGTCACCTATTTCTGCTGGATTGTCGAAGGAGTAGGCGACGCGGTACGGCTAGCGAAGGAATTCGCGGCCAGCTGTGCGAGGAAAAAAATGTCGACCGGTAGGGTTCTTCGTTGTTGCATCTATGATGACTATTTTTCTTACCCCCCAAGAGGCGAACCGAGGGCTAAAATTTAGTAGAGGTGCATTTAGCACAGGTGCTTCTCCCAAAATATGCTTCTCCAAGTGTAGCCAACTTACCGCTGTGCCGCCTTGACACCACTTCATAGGAAAAGTTTTTTTTTCTCTTGTTGGTACCGTCGTTGCGGTGATTCCCCACTCGGGTAACCAAAAGGATCACAAAAGGAGGCACTCAAAAAAAAAAAAAAAAAGAGAAAAATGCGCAAAGTAAACAAAACGAACAACCATAGGAGCAAATAAGCGGCGAAACTCAATACGTAGGTTTTTCGCGACTCTCCTGAGGATCCGATCACACTTTTCTGCAACGCCTTCTAGAGAAGGGTCAATTTTGTGGTGAAATAATTTGGGGAGGAATTCCCGACCGAGTTGAGTTCATCCTTGTAGAACGTCGTAACAAAGGAGGAGAGAAAAAAAAAGTTATGTTCCAAAGGGGTCTTGTAGAAGAGAAGCAAAGAGCATCCCCCCACGCATAGCGACGCAGGTATGCGTATGCATACACCGACGTATGCGTGTACGAACATTAATCTGTATGCGCGAGAGCAAGGCGTGCCAACACGTATGTCATTTTAGTCCAACTGGGCCACGGTCACATCCGAACCCCCGCCGGAGATGCACCCGTGAATGTGGGACGCACGTGACCGTGACTCAGCTTCAGACAACACAACTGGGGAGAACCAGTTATTCATTAAGGGGGAAAGGCAGGCACTAGTAGGAAATATTGAAGAAGCGTAACTCCAGCATCGCCGTGGTAAAAAGTGTCTATTCCACACCCCCACGTCTGACTAAGGAGGACGCGTAGTTTTTTCGCCACGCCACCACTTCTTAGCCTGGCTACTTCCCTGCCTACTCCAGGATGAACTTCCCGAACATTTCGAAGAAGATGGTGGCCCCAGGAGGGGGTGGGATGAAGCACAGCGGGGGGGACGACAAAGGGGGTGAACACATCACGGGGAATTTCGATCCCACGGCACTGGAAAGAGGAGCGAAGGCTCTTAAGGAGCTCGACCAGTCATCCAACTCGAAGAAGGCATTCGAGTTAATCAAGCTACAGGAATTGACTAAGCAGAAGGAGTATGAAAAACAAATGGAAGAGTTATCACTACAGAAGGCGCAATACCTTAGTAACAAAATGAGGATTGAAAATGAGGAGAAAAGGAAAACAATCAACTACCAACAGGAGCAGGAACGAATCACAGCCGAGTACAAAACGAGACTTGAAGCGGAAGCGTATCAGAAGAAACTACTAGATCAACAGAAGCAAAATGAGGAATGGCTAAAAAACCAACATGAGCAATATTTGAGACAAGAAAATATTCGAAAAAGAAACGAACTCGAATTATTAAATTTAAAAATGAAACAAATCAAGGAGGAAAAATTAATGGAAAGGGAAAACATGAAAGCAAAAATACAAGAAGAAAATAAAGGACTCATAGAAAGAGAAAGAAAAAATCTGGACATCCATTTGAAGACGCTAAGATTGAAGGCAGATGAGGAAAGGAAAACCAAATTGGAAAGTATAAGTAAATATTTTGAACAGTTTAATAATTCTATGTTTTTATTTTTAAATGATAAGGAGAGGTTATACCGATTTGTCCTGGTAGTTACACTCACCTCTGTGGGGATTTACACGACGAAACACACCACAAGGCTGATACGATCCTACGCAGAGACGAAACTGGGGAAGCCAAAGCTTATAAGGGAAACATCCCTATGGCACATTAATAAATTTTTCGACATTTTTAACTTAAAAAAAAACATCCTTTTGATGAAAAAAGTTATAAAAAGAAGAAACGTAAAGGATACCAACTTTTTTAACAACATTGTATTAAATGAAGAACTACAGGAGAAGCTAAGTTGGTCGATTAACAGCTTAACGAATTCGAAAAGGTATGACCTTTATCTAAAGAACATATTACTTCATGGTCCACCAGGGACAGGAAAAACTTTGTTCGCCAAAACTCTCTCCCATTTTAGCAATTTCGACTACATAATAATTAATGGAGGTGATGTGAGTGCCTTAGGTGTTCATGCTTCTGTAGAGCTGAACAAAATTTTTGACTTTATAAAACGAAGGAAAAATAAAAAATGTGTGATTTTTTTTGATGAAGCTGAAGCGTTTTTAAGAAGAGGGAGAAATGAATCATCGGCTCATTTTTCAGAGAGCCTTCGAAATGCATTAGCTACTTTTCTCTACCACACAGGAACAGAATCGAAGAAATTCTGTATCATTTTAGCTACCAACTGTAGGGAGATCCTAGACCCTGCTGTTATAGACCGAATGGATGAACAGTACATTTTTGATTTTCCGAAAATTAACGAAATTAGGAAAATGCTTTCTCTTTATTTTAATAAATACGTCTTCCCTTTGAAGAAGTACGACATCGTTGTAGACTCATCCATAGATGATCTGTATTTAGACGTTTTAGCTAGTCGTCTCGTTGGTTTGTCGGGCAGACAAATTTCTAAGCTCTGCCTCAACATACAGAACTGCGTCTTCGGTAGCAATTCTAAGGTTGTTTCGAAGGACCTCATCGATCTGATCGTTAGTTGGAATTTAAGCAATTCGTTTGAAGCTCGCGGGGAAATGCAGACCAATACGAACGTCGCTGCTTCTACCCCGAGGGGATCTGCCAGTGGGATTTCGCCCGGTGCCACTAAACAGGGCGAATCTAACTCAGGCACAAACTCAGGCACAAACTCAGGCAAGAACTCCGGACCCGACATGAGCATGGGTTCAAATATGGAGTCCAACAGTTTGGGGGGGAAAGAATCCAGCACGGTAACAACAGCATCCATGGCGAGATCAGTGACAGGCCTCAATGGGGATGATTCGAAGGAAGAAAATTCACCTCAGACGAAGAGCAAAGTAGTGATGCAGCATTGAAGGATCGGGGCAGGGGAGGGGAACTTATTCCCCATTTTATCGTAAGAGGAAATTTTTTTTTTTTTTTTTTTTACCAAATCCCTATTTTGGGGCTTTTATCTTTGCTGCAAAGTTGAGTTAGTCCAAAAGTTGGCAGTGCACCGTAGCCTGGCTAGCACTTCTGCGTAGTGTTGGCTGTATGGCTGTGCCAGCATAATGTCCTCCAAATGCGTTCATTTTGCATCCCCGTGGAATGCAACTTTATCTGTTAAAGGCACAGCAGACGTAACATTTTTCTCCCCCCCCTTTTTTTTTCCGCTCTTCCGTACCGTTACATTTGACTTGCCGAATGCGTACGCAACAAAGCTTTGCGTCTGTCGAAGCAGCGGGAAGTGGCCACGCAGCACGTGCATGCATAGTTGCCTATATGTGAATGTGCGCTTTTTGTGAACCCCGTTAAACAGTGTCGCCGTACCGTAGAAATTGCGGCCCGCGTGGAGACGCAAAAAGAACAAAAAAAAAAAGAAAAAACTTATTCCAACGGAATTGTACATCTAAGGTAGATACGTTTTATCCGCATATATCTGCGCAGCTAACAAAACGGTTCAACATGAAAAGCGAGTGCTTATTCTGAGGGGGTACCCCGAGAACGAATCCCTCTGTCGGCCCAACTTCTTCAGCACTTAATATAGAACACTTGTTTAGATCGAACATGAAAAGAAAAACCTGTTGCAGCTTTGGCAGAGGCAAACCTTCGTTCAGGTCGGCATTACGTTTCGCCATATTTTTTAGCGTTGTTCTGTTCTACGCCTTATATTTAACGTTATGTTAATTTTTTTTTTTTTTTTTTTTTTTCAGTACGATGAAAAGGCAGCATGGCAAAAAGGACATAAAAAAAAAATTCATCTAAATTTGTTTATTTTAGAATTGCGAAGTTTTCTCTAAAGAATGAAAACTATTGATTAGTATTAGCAATTCATAAATTCTTATTCCAAATTTTTTTTTTTTTTTTTTGATCAGTGAGTTTTAAATATATGGTGAGTTGTTGATATATGGTTGCAAGATAGCTACCCTAAAGCGGTCACACTTGATTTTTTTGAATTTTTTTTTTTTAGTAAGTGCTCCGTTCTGTTACTCTTTTTTGCGCCTCTCCTCCAACGGCTAAGCAGTATATGCAATTTTAAAAGCGCTGCGCGAGGAGAGCCACCTTTTTTATTCAGAACGGGCAAGTGCGTTCTTCTCTTGCCACCTGTGGTTGTCCCTTTTAATGATTCGCGGATGAAGAGTTTACCTTCACAGAGAGGAAACTTTTTATTCTAAATTATCGATTCTTTTTCGTTTGACTAATGCATTGAATACTTTAATAGTGTGTGAGGGAACCTGCGCGTTTTCTAGCCATGCGCAGGGGCACCTGTGCGCGTGGACGTACACATAATCGTCTTCATAAGTGAACACATAATAAGTGTTTTCACCAGGGGGCATCTTAACAGAGGAGAACAAACAGAAACGCACCCAATGTGCAAGGTGAAGAGGCTGCCTTGGTAGTGTTGCCTTCTTTGCAGTGTGCGTAGTTAGTTGAAAGCGACGCATGCCTGGATTGCCCACACGTGCATGTACTACTGTCACTTACACCCAGTGTTAGCAAATATATATCCGTCCAGAATTGCACTGGACCCGTCAATAAACGAGGAACTGATTTTTCCAGTCGAGCGGGCGCTCTCCCCTGTGAGAAGAACACCCAACGGGTAAAATAACGCAACGTGGGAGAGGGAAGCCAAGGGATGCTCTTGTTTAGCTGACCGGACGAAGCACATAATCTCGGAAGAGCATCAATAAAGGGGGGCCAAAGGGGAGACTGACCTGATTACTCCTTCGCGGTGTAACTGGTGGGTTACATTAGTTCCGTCCTCCCTGTGTGTGAATACACATATATATGTAGGCACACACATAGGTTGTGAAGTAGATTCAGTGGAAGCGCATCATTTGCTGCATTACCCCCGCTAGAGGTGATAAAAACGCCCTTTACGGGTCCCTGTTTCCAGTTTTATGCTTACCGATAGAACGAACTGAGTGACGCACAATGGAGGGAACGCTGGATATCGTTGGGGAGGGAAACAAAATGATAGTGCTGAAGCAGACAAATGGAATGAAGAGCAAAACTCCTTTTAACGACAACGGGGGGGTAACCAAGTTAGGGAGGACACCTGCTAGTGGGTCGTCCCTCTCGCCAGACGCGTACTTCCACATCCTGAGGTACATCCACTTCTACAGCTACGTATTTCTAAAAAACTCAGTGATCAAAGTGGTGAAGGAAAGTGAAGTGAAAAATGTGAATATAACTTTGCAGTATTATTGGCTAAATAAAATGTGCTACAGGGAAATGAAGATCTTTGAAGACAGCTTGCTTGTTCATAACAATTTTGTTGTCTTCGATTCTCAATTTAGCGACTTTGTGAGGTACTCCCTGGAGTGGTACACACGTGGCAACACCTTGGCCAGTAGAGTTTTCAGCAGAACCAACTACCTCCTATTCGATGGAATAGAAAAAATCAGAAAATACTTACTAAAAAATTATAAGAAATTTGTTGCCTACTTGAGGGAGAACTCAGACCACATTGTGGAAGACATTTGGAGAGACATGAAGGAATTTATTAATCAAGCAACGGATGAGAAGAAATTGCAACAAGTCAAAAAACACGTCATTTCTTATCTGAAGAAAAATAATTATAAGGATATTTTCCCACAGGTGTTGCAATGTTTTGAAATATACATAAAACGGTTAAAGCATTTTGAACGATTGAAAAGGAAGAAAAAAAAAATGACCTCCAACGGGAAGGTCATATTTAAGGCAATGTACGATTCGCATAATTTTATTTATCGGAAAAAGTCCAGGAAAAATCACATTGGCTATGTGGAGGAGGATTTATTTGCCATTCCGTCCTTTTTGCTTCCAAATGGTGGTCATGCAAAAACGGAGGAGTCGTCACAGTTGGGCCTTCCAGACGGTGCCCCAATTGGAGACGCCAGTGAACTGAACCATAAGAACAATTTCTCTGACCAGTACATAAGTGTCGAACTAAAGTTGAAGTGCGGAATGCAGGACTACAGTGACATGCTCGATCGATACAACATACAACAGTTAATTAAGCAGAGGAACAACCACAACAAACATTTGTCCCTCTTCGTGCCAAGCAATTTTTTCCGACTGAATTATTGGGAGATATTTAGGAATTTAAATTTGGCCTTCCTATCTAATGGTAATAATTTAAACCTCTATGTGAATGGTAAGAGGAGAGTAGACACGGCTCTGCATTCATTGGACCATTTCAGATATTTGTTTTATAATGACCCTCTTGGTCCGTTCAATGGGGGGAAGGACCCCCTGGGGAAGCTCTACTTTGCCCACCTGAAAAATCAAGCGGTAAGCGGGAGTGTCCTACCTTGTGGAGACACGGAAAAACAGGTGGAACACACGGAAGGTTCTTCCCCCGAAGGAGAGGCCCCCATGAAGGATTACCTAAGCCAGTTGAACAAGGTACAAATGCAAATGTCGTGGAAGTACGCCAGTAGGTACAACATTTTGGACTACTGCCATAGGGTTGGTTCAGACGCCATTTTGGAAGGGGGAAGGGTCGGTTTGCTTGCGAGGTGCATCCATGATTTGTGGCCATCCTCGAAATGGCCCCACAAAAGATGCCGCTCATATTCGGGTCACCTCTACACCAACTACGCCTACCGAAATTACATATTCAGCAACAGTTTTTTCTTCAAGTACGTCATTCCATGCACATGCCAGGAAGTGCGAAAGGCCCTATTCAGTCTGAAGAAGGGGGACTACTCCATGTGCCTCAAAAAGTTGGTCTCCATCGTCGATACTTATAAGGATATTTACTACCTCCATTTGATCACCCTGCTGAAGAATGTGGCGCATATTATTTGCGAACGATGTGCCGTAATAGCCCCAACGTACTTCGATGAAAATACTTTCCTACCAATTAAAAGGAAGGACAACCCTCTTTGGAACGTCAATTTGGCGGAGCGTGAGGAATATGGGGGAGGATACTCCTCTAATAATGCGGGCCCCCGTGGGAACTGTGGCATCACCGCCTTTATCCTGTCATGTGATAGGAAGAAGTCCCCCCTGAAGGAGCTAAAAAGGGAGTTACTCCTCTTCCTCAAGGAAGCACAAACGGACAAGACGAAATGGAAAAAATTATTGAAGGGGAGCTTCACCCAGCTGAAGGGTCTGTACAACGAAATGAGTAACAACTACGCCAGTATATTTAGCAAATTGCAGGATGAGTACCTTACCATGCTTATGGAAAAATTGGGTGTACAGAAAAAAACGTGGAACGAAATATACAGCAAGGTTGATGAAAATTTCCTTCATAGAGTGAAGAGCGACTTTGTCTACCTTTACGATAGGAAGGTTAAAACGAATTATTACTACAACTGGTTCATTACCAACCAGTTTAACCTTTCAGTGAAGTTGTACTTCCAGCAGTGCCAGTACGTCCTAGCAGGATTACTCAACCAGATGAAAGTTATCTACACGGAAAAAGGGTATGAAGAGCGGGTCAACAAAACAATTGCTCATATGCGGGGAAGAGTGAAAAAGGCACTTTGGAATTACGCAACAACATGTGAATTCAACTTTGAAATAGGGAACATCTCCCATTTTACGGGGCGCAAAAGTGGGAATGGCAACCTGATAAACTACCTCCTCTTCCGCAAGAATGAATTGAGCAAAAACAGTTACATTGCCCAAACGAAGGGAAAAAAGGAAAGGCTAGTCATGCTCATAAACATCATAGAGAAGGAAAAGTTTCTATTTTATAAGCTCCTTTACTTCCACTGTTTTAGTGCTGGCCAAATTCAAATTGTACACTGCATGCTACTTTTGATCAAAATATTTGAAAGGTTATTTTTTTTAAAAAAAAGTGAAGACATTTTTTCCAGCTTTGCTTACTACAAGGCAAGCCTGGAAAACTTCACCTCCCCGGAGAGTAACAACAGCTATATTGAGCAGAATAGACACTTGTCCCGTTTTATTGACGTCAAGCGGGTGAAGCGCCTCTCCCAGTGTGTCTTAAGCAGTGCTGACAGGGGAAGTGAAGAAACAAACACGCAAGCGAATAACCAGGCGAATAACCAAGCGAATAACCGAAGAGGCACGCCCAAACATGCCGCCTTCACGTACCTACAGAATACACACTTCCTTCTCGGCAATGAACTCCTCATCGACGCCATAGGAATAGTAAACAAATTCTCCCAATCGAAATTGTCTTATATCCAGAGCGAAATGAAAAATCGTACACGCAAGCTGTACTATGGACTCTACCGCAATGTGAGCCAGTACGGTAAAAAATACGAACCCATGTATAAGCCCAGCATGAAAAAAAACCAAAACAGGAAGAAGTTAATTCGACGCATGTTAAGCAGCCAAACCTTAATAAACATGGACCACTTTAATTATCTAACTAGTGAACCATTCAAGTCCAAATTGAACAGCAGCACAATTGTAGTGAACCGCAAGAGGGACATCCCGAAGAAGGCCATGAAGATTTACAAGAATATGATATTTTTCGTTTGCCGCTTTTTAATAAGTAGAACCCTGTGTGATAACAGCACCATTTTTAACATCTACGCGAAGGAAGACAACAGGTACGACGATGCAGAAGTGCTGCAGCGGCTGGAAGACAATCGATTCAAACCGTTAATTGTGAAGCGAAGGGGAAGAAGGAGACCACCACACGGAATATCAAACGTGACGTTCGCGAACGATTTAGACCAACAGGATGGTAACCCCATTCAGGGGGAGGACGGAGCGAATGAAAATCAGGAGAATGCCACCCCGTCGACCGTACTGTGTGCCAAAAAGAAGAACAAAAAATATATCCCCACGAAAAGGTTCACGTCTTATGCATATCCACTAAGGAGTACCCATCTCCGAAGGGAAAAAGAAAAATGCAGCAGAGAGGATAACAGGCAACTTCGAAAAGTGGTGGAAAATGCCTACGTCCCTCGTGGAAGTAAGAAAATATATTACCGCATTAGTTTGATTGACGTATCCATGAAGTCGATAAGTAAAATGAGTTACTGGGAAAAGCAGATGTCCCAGATAATCTCCCAGTACAAGGAGCTGTGCGCGCTTTAGTTTTTATTGTTTCTTTTTTGTTGCCCTTTTTGCCTTTTTTTTTGTATTTGCATGGGGTTGTCATCCATCCGGTCATTTTTTGCATTTGCGTGTGCCCCTTTGGACAGACATTAAGCACTCCCTACTCGCATCTCGCCTGCATGCTTTTTAAAATTTCCTCCCCGTAAAATGCACACTCTTTTTTGTCACACCTTAACACAACTGATGCGTAGAAAAAGTGGTGAACTCACCATTTATACGAATGTTTGGCGGCACACCTGAAATATGGGCATATTTGACGTTTTCCCTAACGTGGGCTGCGTCTCCATGAGGAAGGTTTAAACTTATTCTCTCTTCGGATGTTCTTCCTCCCGAATGTTTTCTTCTCCCCTCCCTTTTTATCACAAAAAAAAGAAAAAGGGGCACCTTATTTTATGCCCTTTTTTGGTGCATTAATAACAGGTTGACTTTTTCCTCCCCACGGCAATTTAAATTTCAGCGAATCGAAAGGCGTGACGCCATAACGGCACATCGGGATGCGCACCCGATTGGCGTTAAAAATGTTTCACTGCCAAGTGGGGACATATGCATTGGTGAATTCTTTCGCGATCATCGAAATGGGGGAGCTCCACGAAGGGGGGGACACGCACCAAAGGTACACCTAATAAATAAATGCCATCCCAATTAATGGCATCCCAATTAATGGCATCCCAATTAATGCCAACCGCTAGATTCATTTTTTAAAAAAAGCGCATCGGTGAGTCATTTTGTGCGGAGTTCAGTAGCCATTTCTGCTCTGACAAAAGGGGGGAAAAAGAAGATTGGGAAGAGAAAAGATAAACTCGTCACCTCTGTGTAGCCAATTCGATCAGCCCATTTGGGGAGGTACCATTTCGCAAGCGCTCTCTATACGAAGGGGATTGTCCGAATGGAGAATGCACTGTGAGGAGCCAACAAGAAAGTTTGAAAGGAACGTGGATGAACGTACGTCCCTTCATTGGATGCATAAATTTGGAGATGCTCCTCTGCTGTTCACTCCTGTGTCCTCCCCTCTGCACCGTTTGACGGCCCATCGAAGGCATCCAAATTGAAGCCCCAGAATGAGCGAAAGCAAGGGGAGAATAAAGTTAAAAATTCATTTCGGAAATGAGGTGGAGAATAATGACCAAGCGGTGGTGAGTGAAAAAGGGAAGCCGATCAAATCGACTGACTTGAAGAGGAGGAGTGGTCATGCAGAAGATGAGTCAGATGGGAAGGAAGACGAAGGAGAGAGCAGCGAATCGCTGGATGGACGAGACGAGGACAGTTGCAAAGGACGCAAGAGACACAAGAGAGATCGCCTGGAAGAGAGAATTACTTCCATCATTTCGAAGCTAACCAGAATAGCCTGCATTTGCGAAGACAAGAATAATTACGTCACCGACAATAATAGTGTCACGCATAGTGGGGAAAATAGCAACGAGGATAGCCACACACAGAGTAATGATAAAAGTGGGGAGTACCTCCGCAAGTACAATCGCGCATACAGCGGTGACAACAGTGGAAAGTACAGCTTGGATTACAGTCACGATGGTAGCCGAGATGAGGGCAAAGAAAGTAGGAACTCCAAAATCTGCAAAAAACTTACCAAAGAAATGTACAAGTATGAGAAGAGCCTCATGAGTCTAAATAACTTTATTAACAATAGGAAGAATAGGCTCGATGAAGTTACCTTCCCTAACGGACTAATAAAAGCAGTAGATAACTACCAAAGTCCGGACGTCTGGATTTACAACTACCTCCTCCTGGAGTGCAAGAAACAGAGCGATAAGTATCGTAACTTAATACAAAACATTGCTGCGTTTGATAGCACACTGAAGAATAAAATTATGAACGAAGGGGCTGATGGGATTACGATGCCGGTGTATGCCTCCGTTGCTAAAAGTAAGATTGGGGGATTGCCAAAGGAAGGGAAGAACTATTACGAAAATGTGCATGTGCCGAAGGAACTCGCGGGGGCATACTTTGAAGAATTGAAGAGGCGCAAGATGCGGCACGGGTGAGCTGCATCGCATACATCAGCACAAGCGTCACCCTAACTGGGCACCAACGTGAAGGGCAACACGTTTGCACCCCCATTCTGTCCAATCTCCTATTTGTCTGGTCCACAACGTATAGTGGGGTTCTGTTCAGTTATTTATCTGTTCGTCCGTACCCTATGTTTGGTGTTTAAATTTTGTTTCCCTTTTGGCAACATTTTTGAAGTGGGCCAAAGGCGGTAGTCTGGACACGCAACTTCTTACGCAATCGTGCCGCTGCTCAGCCTGGTGAAGTGAAGACGTTGCGACGAAAAATTGAAGTGTGCACACCTTTCGCAACAAACGTTTTTTTTTTTTTTTCAGTTGCGCTTATATTTGCCGCGAAGTTGTATTTTGCTCTAAATTGTAAAGTTTCTTATGTGTGATTGTTCACAAGGGAGGTATTATGGCAATTATTTGTCCTTTTTTTTTTGTAACCATTCACGTGTACGCATCGCACATGGGAAATACTTTTTTTTTTTTTTTTTTCTTTAAAACCATTTTTGGAATATCGCATGTCGGTGTAGAGTTTCCGCCGAGAAGTTCATTCGCCACACTCCCCTGGCAAGTAAAACGTAAAATAGGCACAATTGAAAATGCCTTTTGGGTGGAGGTGAAGTCTCATCATAACATCACATCATTCCCATTTTTTTCTTTTACAGCGTACTTAGCGTTGTGTGTACATTTGGGGGGAATACATTTTTGTTTGTGTATATAGGAGGGGCACGGCAAAAACAGTGGGCAGATTAATTGCCCTTCCTAATGCAGTCACCGTTTGAGTGAGTTGCTCTGCATACATGCACATGAGCAAGTATACACGCGAAGTGTTAAGAGTACATTTCTTCTGCGTGGTTCTCCCTTTGGTGCACCAAAATTTGTCATCCGGCGCAACCTAGCTGCGTCCTTTGCGGCACCACAACTGTCGCTACGGTTTGATGAGGGAAGAATGTGTTATTTTTCTTTGCTTGGCGCCCTTTCCACAGAGAAGCTCCATCCAACGTTGCCAAAGGGGAAAAAAAATAATAAAAAAATGGAACGGGATGATAGCAGCAATACACAGCACAGCGCAACAAAATTAACCTTTTCTCATTTTTGCCCAAATGGTCCTACACAAACTCCACGACGCGACATTAAAAAATAACCTACACAGGAACATGCAGCGTAAACGTTTCTTCTTTCCCCGTTGATGAGCTTCTACATTTTTACTTTCTCCCATTGTATGCATATCAATCCGCATAAAAAATCTGTGCAGTCCATTTCTGCGTTAATGTTCGCCCCCCACCCCACTCCACGTACGCATGTGGTACGTCCGTAGGTGCGTGCATAACATACGTGAGCGTAGTTGGTAGGCGTCACCCGTCCGCGCATACCCTCCAGATGGTGCCGCTTTTTTAAAAGGAAACATCTACTCCTTTTTAATTAATTTTTTTTTTTTTTTTTTTTCTCGTTCTTTTCACTATCCCAGTTCACATTTTATCGTACGACCGAGAGGGGTTCCAAGTTCCTCCGTTTGAAAATTTACTCCACATTCGTCATATGCAAAGTACATGCATGCGTGTTTGTAAATGTTTGTGCAGTTTATACAATTTGCGCAGTTTATGCATTTTATACAGTTTGTGCAGTTTGTACGTACAGCCGTGCGTAATGCCCTTTTGAAGTGCGTCGGATGGACCTCCACATAGTGCGACGAATGGCGCATCGTGCCTTTTTATTTTCCCCGGCGAAGAATTAAGCGCGCTGCTACGCGTATGTATTATGAATGTACAAATACAGAGGACATAAGAATGTAGAGAGGCTGGGCGCGTTTCATTGCAGCTTCAGCCGTTTTTTTTTTTTTTTTTTTTTTCTTATTTTCAATCACATAGAAGTATTGTTAACGTGTTTTCAAAGTGGGCATATTATATTACACGGGTATGTATACAAACGTGTACAAAAGAAAAAATTATTTGCTTACTTTTTGGATACATATGGAATTTTCCTTATGTTTATAAGCACATATGCGTGTTGGCCCCCAACCCTTTGGTCTTCCTTCCTTTTCCTTTTCCTTGATTCTTCCCCATTTGAACATTTTATTTTTTTATTTTCCGCTAGCCATCTTGCTTAAGTTTAGCCATATATATTTTTTTTTTTTTCCATACATATCGTTGCAGAGGTATACACGCAGCTGCGTTTTTAAAGAATTTGTTTTTATCTCACCTTTTTATCCTCCTTCTTTTTGCCATTTTCGGAAGGAGTCTTGAGAGGTGTGAATAAGCGCTAGGATTGACAGGCGCGTGTGTATTATCGGCATATGTGTACGCCTGAGAGGAAGCCATTTGTGCCCACGCACAGAGATCGCCACATTTTGCGCGATTGTCACGTTTGTGGCGACTGTTACGTTTGTCGCCTTCTTTGCTAACGGATCCCCCGTGAGGACCGCGGCAGAGTGGCCACCTTTTCCCGAGGCCACTCGTTGGATATGCATCCCCCTGTTGTGCAGGCCAAGGCCACACCAACGCACATGTAGCCAAAAGGCCGCACCCCACATGTGAAGGTGCCTACACCTGTGCAGAACACACCCGCATAGCGTACCCCATTGTACATGCGGAAATTATTTCAAGCAGTTGGAAACATTGAGGCGGAGCTGTGGGAAGACCCAAAACGAAGGTCCACCCGTCCGTCCATCCGCCCAGCACATGTGTACCTGTACATCCACTTGTAGCCCGTGCGCGTAGTACACATAGGTGTAAGTATAAGCGTAAGTGCAAGAACCCACTCAGGTACACCGCCAAACCAGTGTGAGAGTCACCCACAGTCGTGAACATTTTTAATTTCCTTTTCCCCAAGAAAAAAAAAAAAAAAAAAACTTTGGGAATGAAAAATTGAGAAGCAATGAAGAGGTAAAAATTGTGCAGGTAAAAAATAACGCAGTCATATAGCAATTTATTTTTAAAAAAAAAAAAAAAAAAAATTTCATATAATGAAAAGTATAGCAGAAATTGAAGGGCGCCAAAGTGAACATTTTAAGAACAAGTATAACAGCACGAAGAAGAATAAAAAACGAGTTTGTGATTTTCGTAACTTCTCCAATCATAGGAGGGTTAAAAAAAGAGCTAACAGAAAAATTAACAGAGGGAACAAACACTGGGATGCAAACGCCGTAAAAAATAGAGCGCTTTTTTTACACACAAAACTTTTAAAATCTTTAAAACAAATGGAGACAAATAAAGGGGAAGAAAAAAAAAATTTTTTGAAAAATTGGAACATGAATTATTTATCCAACAATTTTAGCGCTTTTATGAAGGGCGCGGAGAGCGTCGCTGGGGACAGAAGCCACAGCGGTAAAAACGGTCTTAGTGGGCGCAGCGCGCACAGCGGGAATCGTTGCTTTCTGAGCAGAAATGTGGACCCAGAAAGGGGGGGCAACGCTCATAATGAGAGCGGCACCCACGGAGAAGGGTCTAGCGAACTGTACAGTCAAGGGGATCGGTACAACATCTACGTTCCCCAGCAGAATAGCCCTAACTTCTCGCACACAACGTGCAAACAGGTACAGGGCAACGCCCCAAATGTAAACAACTTACCCCCTCATGAATATATCCAGTCATCAACAAAGGAACATACCCCCTATGGTGATATACGAGGGGTATGGGAAAAGATAAAGAGCAGGAGTGGTCTTTCCAATTTTGTAGAAACTGTAATTCAAGACGGCGTCAATGCTGTTAGCGAGAAAATTGGTGCTTTCAGCGATGGCGGCTATGAGAAGAACCCCAGCAGGAAGGACGATTGGGGTGGTCACGTCGGAAGTGCACATTATAGCAAAGTCAAGCACGACCCGACATACGGAGATCAATCCAGCGTGAACGAAACGTACCATATAGCATCAAGCAACAACAGAACCACCGGTAATAGTAGTAGTCAAAATAAGGGCAATGGGAATAACCAACACAGCGGAAAGGGTGGAAGTAACACCCAAAGTAACTACAACAGTAAGGACACAGGACGGGGCACCAACAGCAACAACTACCACCATAGCGGTAACAACACATATAATAGTAGTGCAAGTGGGTATACAAATGGTAGAACTCCCAACGGAGGAGGAAGCAACGACAACAATAATGATGGAGACGGAGATGACGATGGGAATAATGGGCACTACGGCGGAAACGGCAGGTGTGACAATAACGGGGAGAGTAACGACGACGATCATGACGACGATGAGGATGATAACGATGACGATGGGGAACGAAGCAACGGTCGGAGTGGACACCAAAATGAACGAGTCCACGACCCAGGTGATCCAAATGGGAAAATGTACTACTCAAGAAATAACGGCTCGTCCGCATCAGTAACGTCTTCATATATTAACACAGATGCAAATACATCGAATAGCGGTGCGATGAAGCATCAGTGTCAGAAGAAGCGGAAAAGTGGGAGAACCAGTTGCCCAACTGCAAACGATAACAACAATGGACGAACCAGTAACAGTGCCAGCAGTGTTAACTTCATAGGGGGAGGAAGCAGCAGCAATGGGTATGGTGACTACAATAGTAGCGGTGTAGAGTATGCCAATGTAGACAGGAGGACTAACCTCAATTTAAGAAGAGGAATGAACGATGGTAATGTTGAATATTATAATCCGTACAGGATGGATGATATATATGACAGATCCGCCACGGAAGCACCCAATCATAACCGTGGAAATTACGATTGCAGTGGTGGTCATTATAGAGATAACTACGCCAGCAGCCGTGGGGACGATGCCCATGGGGGGAACACAATCGGAAGGAACAGCGGAAGTATTGGCTACGCTAACAACGGTAATAACTGTAACAACAATATCAGCGGAAGTGGGAATGATCAGGAGACCAATTTAGGCCCCACCAGCAATTCCACGATGAGTAAAAATATTGGGAATAAAAGAAACTACGGCACCAATGTGAATTATGAGGACATGTGCCTCAACCCTAGTTACGCCAAACAGGGGGACAGCAACAGCAACAACAACAGCAGCAACAGTAAGCAAATAAGGAAAGGCCAAAACTGCGGAGATGGCGGGGACAGTGGTGATAGTAACCATGGTGATTGCAACGATTGTGCTGATCGTGATGACCGTGGTGACTGTGGCAACGCAGAGGATCAATCGCAGAAGCGACTCGTGCACGCCGCAAACTCGGAAATGCTCAACCCGGAGGACAGGAAGAGAGAAGCGGAAAAATACAAAGTGTTAGGAAACCAAAGCTACAAGTTGGGCTATTTCGAATCCGCCATCGATTATTACACCAAGGCAATTTCCTACGACAACACCAATCATGTGTATTACACGAATAGGGCCCTCTGCTATAAGAAGCAGAAACTATGGAAGCTAGCCAACAGTGACGCAAGGCAGGCCCTAAACTTGGAGGAAGAATCTGTGAAGGCGCACTTCATTCTTGGATTGACCCTCCTACATCTGAACAGTTTAGAAGAGGGTTTAAAAAAACTAACAAAAGCGAAAACCCTATCTAGTTATTTAAAAGACTCAAACGAAAGCGAAATAAACAGATACATATTGCAGGCAAAAAAGTTAATATACCTTCGAGATGAACAGAACAAGCAGCTCACCTATACCGAACTGCAGTCGTTTCTAATCGATAAAATAAACCTACTGAACCAAATTGGCTACATATCAAATGAGGAGAAATGTTTACGAACTCAGCAGACAGAGAATCTGTTTAAGGAGGTTTTAAATTCCTTCCAAAAGAAACAGATACCAGATTATTTGTGTTGTAAAATCTCCATGTGCTTAATGAATGAGCCAGTCATTACCCCTAGTGGTATGACTTACGATAAAATATTTTTGTATGAACACGTGAAGCATAATGGGTCCTTCGATCCCGTTAGTAGAGAGCAATTCTCTATGCGGGAGGTTATTCCAAATTATGCCATTAAAGAGGCTACGGATAATTTTTTGAAGTGCAACCCGTGGGCCTTCGAGGAGTAGCAAATTCCAACAGGGGGGGACACGTGAATAATAATGGGATGCAATTATCCGGTGTGTGACTGCAAGGCGGGAGAGATAAAACCAAACACGTCCATTTTATTTTATTTTATTTATTTTTTCTTTTTTACCATCTGTGCATCCCGAATGTCATGTCGTTTTGAAGGGAAGTGAACGGAACGTGACGTGGAACCCATTTTTAACACCCCCCCTATTACCATCGTTTGTTCATAACGAAGCGGTCCTGTGGTAGGCCCCCCCGGTTGTTCCCCCTCGTCGTCGCTGTGCATGTGATGGTGTGACGCATGTCATGTCAAGCACATCGTGTGCAGCTTATGTGTGTAATTTTTTTTTTTTTCCCCATTTTGAAGAGGAAAAAGCATGACGAAAGAGGAGCGAACGGGCGCCCTACCCTGGCATGTGTGTGTGTACCTATTTGTTGGCATATACGACTGGGAATTTTTCCACCCCCCATGTGTATGAGCTCTTCCCCCAAACGCATTCCTTTTTATGCACCCCGGTTATTGCTCCCATTGTTGTTAGTATTACTTGCATTTTTTTAATTTTTTTTAATTATAAACCTTTTTTGAAGTTCCAATTGGAAGCGACAGCATCGCCTATGTGGTTAAATGATGAGCCGGATTTGCACGTCATTCTTCAGTTCAACACGTGTGTTAGGAGAACACTCCCCATTTTGCTTCACCAACTATGGCCAATCGGTAGCTTTTTATATGGCTCATCCGCTGAGCACACCACTTTGGCTTCGTTCAGTGTAACCTTCTTCCCGTGGGGCATGCAAGGTGGGTATTCTTCTTCTGCGCAGAGTTTGGCCCTTTGGGACATCCCATTTTTGATTTGCGCTTCGCGTCGATGCTGCGGAAGGGGTTAACGGATTTTCCAAAAAGGTGCACCCCGAACGAATTGCCCCCCACGGATGATGTAACGGATCCATTAAGAAGCAAAAAAAAAAAAAATAAATAAATAATAAATAAATAATGACCCATGGAGCGTCTCCGCCTAAAGCAAGCCTCGCAGCAACAGGCGAAATGTGCGAAGGGACACAACAACGATGGTCTCAGTTTGTATTTATCTTTTACCCAAGTGGTAACTACGCAGAATTATGTAGCATCCCCTAGGAGCGTAGCGCGTGCCACTTCTTTTATACCATCGTGGAAGTTAGTCGATTTGCTTTAATCCCGGAGGCGCACATTTTTTACACAGTTGGGGGGAGTTGCCTCTCTCTCCACATCCCCGCCCTGAGCGATGAGAGGCTATAATGATCGTTTCTAATTACTTACCTTGGCTGGTAGTTTATTTGATAGTCCTCCTGAGCGTTTCCCTCGCATTTATTCGAGATTCCCATTCGATTGTAGCAAATTTTAGTTCGTTAAAGAGGGCGCAGGGTGGGAATTGCTCTATCATAAGCAGTCATGTTAAGAGAAGAAAGTCGCTGCAGCTGCTCCCCCCAAATGGGGACCAGGACAGATGTGTGAGACGGTATCATATCTTTTACTACCCTGATGATCGTGGGGGAGGCCATCCCCATAGGGGGAACTCTGCATTCGTTCGGAGTTTTAACAAAAGGAACTGCTTTTTAAAGCCAGCCATTTTTGCAAAAAGTGAGCAACATAAACTGTGGGCAGATGGGGTTCGTTCAATTGACGAACGCGTGGACCATGCGATGGAGGACGGTGTAAATGGAGCACCCACAAACAGAGACAAGCACCCCCATGAAGGATCAGATCATACTCATTGGGACGACGAATTCGACCTCATTAGCGACCACATATTAGTTAGAAAAAATAGGAAATCCATAAAAGAGCTCATGGAAGCAGGTATTTGGGGAGCTCCAAAAGAGAACGTCAAAATGATTAGAGAGAGAACAAACAAAAAAATAAATTGGAACTACATCCTAAAAAAGAATAACAAACTTTTAAATGATAATGTGGATCACATATACAACGAAATTTACAACAAAGAAAATGTGGACGATATATTTTTTGTCTTCGATACGAATCCGTATAATTACTTAAACGTCACCATGAGCGTCTTCTCTTTGTATAAAATTACTACCAGCTACTTGAATGAGAGAAGGCAGAGAGTGGGTTCCTCTCTTAAAGGGAGGAAGGTTAACGTGTTGCAATCAAGTGAGCCAAGTAACGTT
This sequence comes from Plasmodium coatneyi, assembly GCF_001680005.1. Classification (NCBI taxonomy): domain Eukaryota; phylum Apicomplexa; class Aconoidasida; order Haemosporida; family Plasmodiidae; genus Plasmodium; species Plasmodium coatneyi. The sequence goes on from NC_033556.1 coordinate 353,171, forward strand.
CCACTGAATGCAGACCGGTCAAATGATAATTTCTTCACCATGGATGGGGAGGACACCTACGGAGAGGTAGACGATCGAAATATACTGAAACTGAAGGAAGAAAGGAGGAGACTAACTCACGTCACACGCAACAGGAACTTTATGCGAATAGTAGGCAGCATAAACAAGCACCTTAAAATTATATATAAAATATTTTCCACCAATGAGAAATTAACAAAGTACGAAAAGAACAAAGACATGTATAAATTTATTCCCTACATAAATATCAAGGATATAATAACCATTTTGAAATGCTTTTCCATTTTGAAGTTGGACCACACGAACATTTTTAAGTACATATATTTTTTCCTCGTTTTTTTTATGGACCAATTTGATATGTTCCTTCTGTGTGAGGCCGTTTACCTCTGCTTGGTGAAGAAGATTTACGTCCGCCCGCTCTTTCTGAACTTTTCCAAGCATCTTCTAAGGTACCTGCAGAGGGGCGATCAGGAAAAGAATACTGAAAACAGTATTGGAACCGTTGATGCTGTCACGAAGGATGACTCTATCACGCCTGCTGATGAACAGGCCTCACCCTACGACGAACTAAACTTGGAAACCTTCCGTCGCAACATGGAGCAAGCACTGCATAGGGACGACCCCGAACCGGATCACTTTGCCTCCTCCCCCTTTCACATGAAGCATTTCACCTACTCCATCTACCACGACGCCAACTACTCCTGCTTGAACAGTTCGCAAGATGAGTTGGCGAAGGAAAAGGCACAAAAAAGTGAAGATGTAAAGAATAGATATGCTGCCCAAGATTTGAGACACGCCAAAAAGGAGTTCATCGATTCGGGAGAAGTACAAAACAAATCGAAGGAACAAACAGATGTGATGTCCCCCCTGGTGGATAGTCGACGCATCTGCTTCCCTGTATACTGTCTATACACCCTGTGCAAGTTCCCCTACACAAATATACAAATATTAAATATCGTCACGTCTCAAGTTATGGCAAAAGTACCAGAGCTAAGCATAGAAGAACTCATCCTATCCTTTTACAGTCTTGCTGAGTTTGAGATCGACAATCCAAAACTTTTGAATGTCCTGTTTTTGCAAATTTTTAAGTGTCTTCACTTTTTAGATTATAGAAATAACGGTCTGGTTACGAAGCTGATAAGGGCGTTGTACTTGGTTGACGGGGATATTTCTCCTCCTCCAGGTCAGGAGAAGCGCTGTGAAGAGGTAAAAACGCTCATGGTTCATTATCTAGCCAAAATGGTCCTCCAGAATCGAAACAACTACACGCCGATCGAACTGGTGGACATCATTCGGTACATGTCAGCTTTCGCACACATCGACAGGGAGCTCTTCAACTTTGTCTATGAAATGCCTTTTTTAAAAAATTTAAACCAAGACACGTTGGACTATTACAAGAACAACGTCTACTTTAATCAGTCCTATTATGCCTACACGAAAGACAGCAGCGTTAACACGCCTATTGAAATAATGGTGTGTAAGCTGTACCAGTCGTACTTGGCGTACCGCGCATGGGGGGTGGAATCACCACAGAAGGATGACACATCCACCCTGCAAACCATTCGCACTAAGAACGATAAGGTGAAGCCATTTCAGTATGGACCAAAACTACTGCAGCTGTTCAAGCAAACCTACACAAACAACATGCGAATATCCTCCTACAGCTCCTCCTCACTGCACTACGAAATGGCAGATATAATTAAAAAAGATTTAAAAATTCCTTGCCATGTAGAATACGTAACAGACAAGGGACTGTTCATTGATATTGTGATACTTAGAGAGGACTTGGTAAAATTCGATGCGTCCCTTTCTAGACTTCGTGACATCGCCATAGAGGTGAATGGCCCGTTCCACTACAAGACCAAGTCGTACAGTGGGGGAATTCCACCCCTCAACACGAAAACGGTCGTCAAGCAGAGGTGAGCAGGCACGGAGGGGGCGGTGAGGCGGTTTCGCCTATCCCTGTTGATTGTTCCCCAGTTTGGCCACCTTTCACTTATTATTTTATTTTTGCACTTTTTTTCCAATTTTTTTTTGCACCATTTTCTTGCAGGCTGCTCGAGCACGACAACTGGCACGTCATCTCCCTCCCCTTTTGGGAGGTGAAGCCATGGTAGGTTTGGGAGTTCCACTAGGGAACATGCGGACGCAACAACCGACCTGCTTTTTTTTTCACCCCCATTTTTACTACATATTTATCTCTTTTTTGCCTCCCCCGCAGGTTCAGCAAGAGCAGAAAGGAAAACTACATCATGAAAGTTCTCCCCGATGAACTGAAGTCCTTTTTCAGTGACAAAGTCGGGGCGTCCTAACCTTACCAAGCTGGGCGCTGCCATTGTGGTGAACGTCGTGATATTATTCAATATCATTGCAACTTCGTAACATTTCATTTATATTTTTTTTTTTTTTTTTTTGTCACTCGGGTCATGTCGTGGGGTTATTTGCAAAGCGTGTCACTCAAGCGTGATCGCTCGTATGGACAACCCCCATGTGGGATGCGTATTCCTATTTTCCACGTGCCCCCGAATTATCCTCTTCCCATTTTGCTCTTTTAATAAACGGAAAAAAAATAAATTAAAACATCCCTTAGGGGTAGTCCCTTGTTTGGAAAAAAAATAAATAAATGTCTGCTTCACGTTTGCTTGATTTTTAAGTTGCCACGGTGGGAAATAACGTGCATGCATATGTAACATACCTACATACTTTAATGAAGAGGACGAACAGGGACTTTTCCCCGCGCCACTCTCATGTTCCCCCATTTTTTTTCTGTTAAAAAAACCAAACGAATTCAACTGATCACAAGAGGGGGTGTTCCTCCTTTCGTATGTTATAGAAGGACACTTGCATTCCTCTCTCGTTTTGTTGCGCAGCGCCTTCTCTGGCGACATGGTAAATATAAAAAAAAAAAAAATACGCCTCGGTGTTGGCTACCCGCTGTGCTGAAAATTAGCGCGCCGTACCGAGCAACACTTTTCAAAAAAAAAAAAAAAAAAAAAAATTAAAGCAAAGTAGCCCCTATATGGTTACTATATTTGTATAAAAATATTATGTCACCCCAAACGCGCTAACCACTACGTCAAATTTTCCGAAAGGGCAAAAGTGGCATCAGTGGAGCTAAACTATTCAATTCAGCCACGAAGGCATATGCTTGTGCCCAAATGGTTAGCAAGAAGAAAAAAAAAGGGGAATAGGCATATAAACGTCAGATTGAAACAAAACGACTACTTGGTTGGATTTTTCCCCCTGTTTTTTCCGGAAGAGCGAAGAGAAGAGGCAAAACGGGAAAGATTAAAGTGGCCGTTTTCTTCCTTGGGTTAATCGCTTGCAAGTGATGCGAAGAGGGTTCACCCCCAATTGGGAATAATATCAGGGAGGAATCGCTTTACATTTGGAATCTTGGACTGATTAGTAAAGGAACCCTGGCACGAACACGCTAAAACCGTCACCTTTGAGAGACGCCCCCTCTCTCCCGTGAAGCCTCCCAATTTACCTCAAAACGGTGGCCCACCAACCTGCACCACCTCCCCCCTGTTGGAGCCATGCCACAGAACGACTACATCGAGCTGCACCGAAAGAGGTACGGCTACCGATTTGACTACTTTGAAAAGTCGCGAAAGAAGGAGGCGCGCAAAGTACACAAGGAAGCACTAAAAGCAAAGAAGCTTAGAGGAATAAAGGCAAAAATTTACAACAAGAAAAAATACACAGAGAAAGTAAATCTGAAAAAAACGATAAAGGCCCATGAACCGAAAGATGTAAAAACGAACACAAAAATAAATGACGATAATGGATTGCCATCGTATCTACTTGACAGAACCCAAGTGAAAGGAACAAAAGTTCTAACCAACCTACTTAAACAGAAGAGGAAGAGCAAGGCAGGAAAATGGGAATTACCCATCCCGAAAATACAGGCCCTAAACGAGGCTGAAATGTTAAGGGTTGTCAAATCAGGAAAGAGGAGAAGAAAAACTTGGAAAAGACTCATCGATAAAATTTCCTTTGTTGGAAATGACTTTACGAGGAAGAATCCTAAATTTGAAAGATACATTCGACCGAGTAGCTTACGTTTTAAGAAGGCCAACGTATACCACAGTGAATTAAAGACGACCTTCTCTCTTGATATAATAAGCGTGAAGGTCAATCCGCAGTCCAATTTGTATACCAACTTGGGCGTTATTACTAAGGGGACTATCATCGAGGTGAACGTCAGTGAATTAGGACTCGTTACGCAGTCCGGGAAGATCATTTGGGCCAAGTTCGCCCAGGTTACCAACAACCCTGAACTGGACGGCTGCATAAACGCGACACTGCTTGTGTAGGTGGCGCCGCGGCAAATTTGCTGAGCTGCCCCACGTTGCGTAGAAGTGAGTAACTTTGCGCAAAAATTTCCCCTTGCCGATTTGCTTCTCCATTTTTGTAACATTCGCTTGATTTGTCGGGGACGTACTAGGAAGAGGACACACACGGTGGAATAGGATACCCGTGGCGGGCATTCCTCCGTGGAGTTGTTTTCCCCTTTTCCACCCCACCCATGCGTGCATATAAAACGTCCCCCATCGCGCAGGGACTTTTCTATTTCGCGTTGTTTTACCTTTCCCGTTTTCTTTCTTTTTTTTTTTTTTTCTTTTTTGTACTTCCCTAACAAAATTTGTTTACACCCGCGCGTACGCGTGTCAAATGAGCATCGCCTGTACGGCTGATTGGAAAAAACATGGCTGTCATTTGTCCTGTTTTTATGCGGCCAATTGGTGGACCCATTTGGGGGCCCTTTTCCATCCCGCCATGACAATCCTGCGAAATTTGCAAATCTTCCTTCGCGCCAGCTGAGAATGGAATGGCATTTCCCGTCGTCGGCTGGTATGTGGGCACATCTCGGCGTGCTTGGAAAGGAAAAGAAAGCGAAGGTCGAGAGGAATGTGCAACTCGTTTGCGGGACCCCAACCAAGCAGTCGTCTGGAATCAGCCAGCAGAGCAGCTAAGAGGCCGACTAACGCGGCAAACTGAGCGGCCAATTTAATCTCCCCATTTCCGTGATATACCAGCCTCTCATCCCATTTTTTGCTTCCCTATTTTGGGGGAAAAAAACCGTTGCGATTGACGAGGCTGGAATTTTTTTTTTTTTTTTTTTACAAAAATGTGTACCCCCTTAGATCGCGTTTGCGTCCATTTTGTAGAACGGTCATTTTGAGAATGAGTCCATCGAAGCGAATAAATAAATCTACCGACACACACACAGGTAAATTTTTTAAGTGCGTAAATAATTGCTCGCACGTGCCAATTCGCAGCACTTAGGTGTATGTGCCGTGTGTCGGTGATTGTGCCAACGCTACTCTTCTCGTCCTGAGATTAGCACCAAGCGTTGCGCCGAAATTGTGTGTCCACAAAGGTTCCCCATTTAGGGCAAGAATTTTGGAACGTCTCCTTTTTTTTCACATCCATTTGGAAGATTACAATTTATGACCCATCAGTAGCCACTTTCACGATTGTTCATCCTCCCGGGAGGAATCCAAACGCATGTTGGAAGCACGCACAAGCGTGTGAGAGGCAGAAAATAAAGAAAGTGGGGGTAGATTCACGCCTGCTTCTTTCACAACATCTATGTCCAGCGCATCAAATGGAAAACGTGTTCGACAACAAGAAGGAGCTGTCCGTCGGGATGCGGGTGTTCAGCTGCATCTTCGGCGATGAGAAAGGGGCACACGTCGAGGAGGTGCCCAATGGGGAAGGCGGGGCAGATGATGAATCCAGCTCCTCCGCCACGGGGTTGTCCGGCTGCGTGGCGGACGAAAACCTAATCAGGTACCTCTTCAACGAGCAGAAAAAAGTAAAGGTAGGCACGGTGCGCTTCATCGGCACGCTGAAGAATCACCCACTTCCGAACAAGACGTTTTACGGGATCGAATGGGACAACAAAAGGGAGGGAAAGAACTTTGGGGATTTCAACAACGACGTTTACTTCGTCCCCTTACATCTACTCAAAAGGGAGAGAACAAAGAGATACTACAACGTGGGTGATCACACATTGGGTCACCACACCTTGGGCGATCACATATTGGACGACCAAACATTGGATATGCCAATCAAGCGAAACAAAGACTTTTTGGAAGAACTTCGCACTCGTAAGAGGCACCTGAAACCGTGCTCCTTCATGCCAATGGAAAAAATACACGTAGGGTTAACCTTTTTTCAAGCGCTGCATTTTCGATACATATATTTCTTCACCGACTCGGATCTCTACGTGGAAGATTATCAAACGAAGAAAACCAAACGGGTTCAATTTAGTGGAATCACAGAAGCAAGAAAATATTTCCAGAATTTTTACCAACTCACAAATATAACCCTAAATAAGTACTTAATATACACCTGTGGAGGCGATGACAAGATTGTTTTTCGCCACCTTCGTAGTTTGTCTCTCTGTGGGAATCTCCTCAGCCAGTGGAAGGACATTTTTCACATTATTAGCTTGGCGAAGGAGCTGTCTTACCTGAACGTCTCGGACAATAAAATGTTAAAGTTGAGTCTCGAATCGGTTCATCGGGAATTCTTGTGTGGTTGCATGTGCGCTGGTGGAAGTGCAGATAAAGAGGGACAATGTCAGGAAGGTACAGACGAAGCGGGGGGGGATCCACGCAAATGTAACCACTGCATGGAGGATAATCTAATCCGATTTGAACAGATTAAAGAACTATGCATTGACAACACGATGATCGACTGGGAAGACGTCCTAATTTTGTCGTTCGTTTTTCCCAACATGGAAACACTTAGCTTGAAAAAGAACTACCTCACAAGCATCCCAATAAGGCACGTGGACCTTACCAACTCGCCTATCCTTCTGCAGTACGTCCAACGTGACAGACGTGAGAGGGGGGTTCATGCCGAAGCGCACAATGGGTTTTTACTTCGCCCCGTCGTGCAGGAGGGTGAAGAAGGCGCACCTACCGTGGAATCGAACGAGGCGGGGAATACCCCAACCAACGTGATGACCAGCGCGAGGGAGGAGACCGAGGGGGAGATACACACGTTTAAGAAGCTACACAAAATAGTACTCAACGATAACTACCTGCACGATTATGAAGATCTGTTTTGCTTCATCTGCCAGGTGAAATCCATTCGGTCTGTCTTCCTAAAGAGGAACAAATTTGCAGACAGGGATGACCTAGTCACCGTTGCGGAGAAGGTATGCTCAGTGACGGGAAGGGAAGGCAATCAGGACAATCAGGACAATCAAGACGGTGAAGGGGAAGATCCCCCCCCTGACCAACTCCACCAGATAAACGAAAAATTTAGCCACCTGAAGGAGCTCCTGCTGGATGAAAACAAAATCATGAACTACAAAACTTTGCGAGATTTGTTCTACATTTTTTACCACCTGGAGACGCTAAATTACCAGAAGGGAAAAAACAATTTAAAGGTGAAGAAGGATCTCCGGTTCATATTCGTGGCCATCCTCCCCATGTTGCAAACACTCAATCGGAGCTACATAAACAAGAGCGAGCGCATAAATTCGGAGCGCTTCTTCATATCTCTTTACCAGAAGGATGACGTGGTCAGGGTGTTTAACGAGCCCGTTCTCGGTTGCCGCCATAGTGATCGTCTGGAGTGTCTGCACTACGAGGCTTTGCAGGGTGAGTTCCCACTTGACATAAACTGCGCTTGCACTCTTTCTGTACCGCTACTACCCTGATTTTGCACCGATTTTGCACCGATTTTGCACCGCTTCTACACCGTTTTGCCCCCTTGCAGACCAACCGAGCGCCGAAACCTCCAAAGGCATGCAGAGTAACCTCATCAATATCACCATCATCCCCGAATTTATAAATTCCAAAAAATACGAAATCGTAAAAAAAAAGGTCAACAAGCACATGAACATAAAGGATTTGAAGTACCTCTGTTCGCGTCTATATTCTGTCCCCCTTCCGAAGATGCAATTATTCTACACGGACGAGGTGGGTCACTCGGGATAAATACACAAGGAAAAACATTTGTTGTGCAGTTTACCATGTACATATCGCCAGATTTGCTTTACGCCAAGATGGGCACGTCATCCGTTTGCGAAGCTTCCATTCGGTCATTACTCATCACTTCATTTCACCCACCCTTCGTTTTGTATCATCCCATTTTGGCCCTTTTTTTTTTTTTTAGAACAACCCTATGTGCGTTGAAATTGTGGACAGCAACTCCAGTCTCTACACCTACGGAATTGACAACAACTCGAAGATAAAAATTACGATGGAGCAGTAGATGGACCTTTCGAGGAGTTTCCCCGTTGGATGAGGATGCTCAGATATGCATGTACAGGTGTGCGCACACTGCGTCATTTTTTTTTTTTACGTACTTTTGTGTCACTACAGCGTAACCCCCCCGGCTGTGCTCGTCTGTGTGCGTTCCGCAAGGGAGCAGCCATAAGTCGAAGCGGGGTTGGCGTTATCTCGTTTGTCATATTGTCACATTTCCAACATGTCACTTCCCCATTTTTATAAAGGAGGAATGTCAAAAGGAGGCACCTCCCAGCGTGACAACTGAAATCACCTTGGCCCTTTTTTTTTTGTAAAAATTGCCTACCTCGTTTGTAAGACCGACCAGCGTAATGCTAAAAATGTGTGCACGTGAATGGACCCACGCACAAACACCCCTCTTACGAGTATACCCATGTGGAAAGAAAAACCATTCCACGAGTGACGTGTGCAGTGGAAGACAATTATACACGTGGCAGTTTTTTTTCCTTTTTATATACCCCCATGTACGTTAAAAGGAGGTAAAAAAAAAAAAAAAAAAAGGACAACATGCTAAAGTGGCACCTTCACTTCATTCTATTTGACGCGTAACGGTGGGGGTGCAAAGACCTTTCCTCGTTTCACGAATTTTAAAAAAAACAAATGGCCATTATAGGCACTCCACGTTGGTAATATAATCTATTCACATTTTTTTTCCCCCCCCAAAGGTGAGTTTATCACACAGGGGAAGAGCGATGTTTGTAAAGCTTCCATGCACGCTTCTTACCATGCAACGAGGACAGATTTAATTTTTTGGGGTATATAAAAAAGGGGAGGAAAAAAAAAAAAAAAAAAAAAAGCACGCACTCACAGAGGTAGGCGCGAAAAGACAAACTCTTTACAGGTCCAACGCGAACCATGGAGGAACGCCCCACGGGCATGAGGAGCCTCCCCCTGACGGAAAAAAAAGGCGAGGCGAATAGGTTAATCCAGTCCAGCGCGGATGGCCCCACAAAGGAAGACCTAGAGATATATTTTCACCTGCCCAACGGAGAAACCCTCACAATGCTGGAGAACGGGGGCATAGAAATTGGGCACTTAAAACTGAAGCTGTCGAAACTGTTGGGGAAGCCATATCAGCAAATCTTCTTAACGTACAATAATATGTCCATGCTGGATCCCTTGTCTATAATCGACGTGATTAAGAAGACCAATTTGGAAAAAATCCACATCGAGGTGGGCTATTCAGACTAACGCAATCTGCCTTTCTGCATGCTAAGTGGGTACAAATAAGTACTCCTTTTACTGTTTTTTTTTTTTTTTTACACACAATTAAACTGGAAAAAATTACATAATCGTCTTTCCCAAAAATATAATCACTTTTTTTCTGAACTGATCAGGTAAAAAAAAATTCATCTCCATTTTCAGTGTTACATTGATATGCGTATAAACATGGGGCCCCTCTGTTTGAAGCCCCTCACCTACAACTACAACTTCCTTTCATAAATATTATAACAGAGAAGCTTGTCCATCATATCCGCGTGGGTAAGGATCATCCTCCTGCAACAGTATCTCGTTAAATTTAATTCGTCCAGGGCGTCACACTTGGATACTCCTTCTTCTAACTTCTTTTCGTACAGACTCCATAGGTTTCCGATAAGCTTCCCGCAGGTGAAGCAACGCACGGGGATGATCATTTTGGTTCTTCCTTTTTTCGGGGGCGTTGCTTTGGTTGGCGCGTGCGTACGTTTATATATATATGTATATTTATACGTTTTGCTTTATCCCTGAAAATGGGGTGCTCCTGGTTCGTTGCCTGCCAGTCGTCCTTCTTTCATGTACCTTCAGTTCACCTCGTGACGATGTCCCCGCTGAAAGGGAACTCCAAATACGCGTATCGTGCGACCCGTCTGTGACTAAGTAGTACCTTTTCCCACTGTTGCTCAATTTCTCCGTCGTTCTACCGCGCATATATATATGCATAAATACGGCTCTTTTTTGTAATGCCCCTTTTTTATTGTACTTCTTCCCTTGGGGCCACTTTCTGCTGTGCTCTGTTTTGCTAGGCTTCTCAAACGGGAGAGCAAAGCTTTTTAAAAACAAGGAACAAAATTGTTCAGTTGAAAAAATAAACAAAAGGGAAAGAAAATAAACCCACAGTTTGTTCGCGTATTTGGTAGGTTCCCTTTGCGCGTCACAAAAATGGGTAAAATGAAAAAGAAAAAAAAAACGGGGTAAAATACAACGTTGCGAATACTGCATGAGGGCAATAGCCCCTTTCGGAATTTTTTTTTTTTTTTTTTTCGCCTCTTGTACGTGAAGCAGCGCTTCCCTGTGCAGCTCCCAAAATGGGAGGGCGAAAACGAAAGGAAAAAATAAATGGGCGAAAAAAAGGAGGCAATATTGGTGAGGAAAATAAAGGAGGGGAAACTACTTTTAAACGAGAGGGTCACCCCAATTAGGCAACAGCGGGTGGAAAAATAGCCACTGGAAATATGTTGTGCAAATGATGGGCATAAATGTTCCCATGTTTTCGTCAAAATTTTGCCAAATATTCTCCCCAACCCATCCGCTTTTCAACCGCTTTGCAGCCGCTTTGTTGCCACCCGCTGGGCTACAGGTTGTAGGCGACGCAACTCATGTAGCGCTCCACCTTGCGCAAGACGTGATGAAAGTTGTGTCTGCACTTGTCCCTCTTCCCCTTCACAAAAGCAGCAAACTCCTCCCCCGATTTGGTAACATTTTCGGAGAAGGAATAAATGTCGTTGTTCGATATGAACTGATCGGAGTAACTAAAAATGGTCGACGCGTACGTCTTCGGTTTTGTATTTATTTGATACTTTGAGTTGGTGGTGAAGTTTATTACATGATTGGGCGGAAGGTGCTCAGTCCTACTAGTGGTGACCTCTCCGGGGGGACTGGACCCCCCACGTTTTCTTCTATGGAAGGAGTACATGTTGTCCCAATCTTGGGAGTCCACCCTGGAGACATCCACTTCCGTCCGAATGAAACTCTGACTTTTAATCCCTTCGACCACATTGGAGAAATTTAAAATGGGATTATACCTTAGAATCTTATCTATACCGATAAGGTGCCTGTTGACGATGCTGGCCAGGTTGGTGTAGTCCTCCTTCTCAACACTCGAACTGATGGTCATACTTTTTTTCTTTGTCTCGAGAAAATCCACGAACATTTCATCGCTCACATCCTTTGCCTTCTTCTTATAGTTGCAGTAGGCAACGAATTCCTCATGTAGGTTGTTCACGTATTTTATCATACTGCTCAGTTTTGTTGTATGGTCCGATGGTTTCCCCCCCGCCTTGGCCGTCACTTTGTTGTACCCGATGGTGCACCCCTTGTCCAGGAGGTACTCCTTTAGCAGTTTGAAGTTCTGTTCGAAATTGTTCAGGTCCTATTGAGGGGGGTAAAATAAAAATGCACGGTGTTTCTATATATATGTTTAACGTATGCGTGTGTGTATTGGGAGTGACCACTACAGAAGGGGCAATTTACACCCCATTGGGTGGCCACTCCTGTGCGTACACTTAACACGTGGATGGAAAGGTTCTCCTCCTCGGCAGGCATGACTACGTTGTCGTAAAAGAACTTGTGGTTATTCAGGTCAAAAAGGTCGACGGGGGCAGATGCATCCTCGTTGTCCGCCTCTTCCTCCCCCGTAGCATCGTCCGGAAAGATTGACTGAAGCCACAACCAAAACACAGCCCGTAGTTGTTCGACGTGGAAAAGGTTCACCCCATTCCTATACACGTGGCAGACTCTATTATACAGTGGCGGATCATTCAGTAGGAAAAACTCATTAATGGTTACTTTATCGTTCAGCACATGTTCGTAGTTTATATCGTCCAGTTGTTCTTCCTCTACATTGTTGCTGTGATTTACGGGGGGTCCACCACGATGGGGAGACGCCCCCCCTCCACCTGCAGAGTTATGTCCCTTACTAGGAAATGCACTCGCTTTGTTGACTCTCCCTTCACGTCCGCATAATTTATTTTCCACATTTTCTCTGTCCCTTTCAAAATCGACTTGCACGGTAAACATAGTATTATGCATGAGGTCCACTTTTTTGTTTTTACTGCCTGTTGCTCTTGTCCTATCGGGGCACCTCTTCCCTTCAATAGAATTACTTAGTTCATCTAACTCTGCAATGTTAACGACGGCATTGTGTGGCTCCATGTAGGCACTCACCAGTGTGTTGAATTTGTGAAATAGGAGGAGTCTGTTCCTGTCCAAGTGGTGCATATGGTTTATTCTCTGAGTTATTTTCCTCTGCAGTTGTATCAACTGACTGCAATGTTTGTTAACGTTTCGTGTCAGCTCAGGGACATACATCTGGTTACCTTCATCGGTAACCATGCGCAAGTCCTCACTTCGACTGCTTCGGTTGGAAGCACTTCCTGTTGAAGCCCCCTCCGTTAGATCTTCCAACCTTTCGGAACTGCGCCCATATCTACTGATGAAATTTTCTTGGTATGTTGCGTAGTCGTAGGTTACGTATTCCTCTAGAGTTAGCTCCTCTTCCGCGTGGGTTGCATCCCCGTTGGGTGAACTCCACCCGTTGGGGTCGACACAACCGTCATGCACCTTCGTAGTTATGCTTTTCCTCTCACTGAAGGGATCACTCCCCCGTTTTGCACTCAACATGGTACCCTTCTTTTTTAAATATTCACTTTCGCTAGGTTCAGTTCCCTTCATGTGTCTGTTACCTCCTCCACGGGTTCTACCTTTTTGCTCATTCAAAAACTGGTACATGTGTCTATACTGGAAAAGTTCCAAATCGTAGGGTCGATTCGAAAGCAGCAGCATGGCTTCATTTATCACATGAAAGTAATCTTCCTCCTCTTCGTTTGTCTTCTCCTGCGTCTTTTCCTGCATCTGGTTTGTTCTCTGTCGGGTAGTGGTACTCCGACCTCCCCCTGGGTTGGTAGCACATCTGAGGTCCCGAAAGAAGGACTCATAAAATGGCTGCCTCTTATCATAGTGCTCAAATAAATGGGTGCAGTCAATTAGGAACCCGATGCATAGGAGCAGCTCCTTACACATTTGAAAATGGCACTTAATCAGGTGAAACAACCGTGGGTATTCAAAATGCTCAAGAAGAAGCAGCGCCATGGGGGACACTATATTCACTCCATCCACATAAGGAGCATTATCCATTCCTAGTTCTTCCACGAAGTTGTCTCCTCCGTTTCCACCATCATCATCCGTTTCGTCTGCATCACTACGGTAGGTGCATTCTTCTCCCCAGGGAGTATTTCCCACGTCGCCAGTGCCACGTGAACCCTTTGCACCTGAGGGGGTTCTACCCGGTGTAGTACACCCAGAAGCATCCTTCCCCCGGGAGAATATTTCCTGTTCCACCCTAGAAATCTCCTTCTCTACGTATGCGCTGTAGGTCGGTTTGAACCTCCTCTTAAAGTCGAAACAGTACAGTAGGGACAGGTCATTTATGAGGAAGTTATAACAAATCATTACCTTCTTTTTCCTCTTTCCATTTTTCTCGCACTTTCCTCTTCTAAGCAAATCTGCTGTTATGTAATCTATGCCAAAAAAATTGAACACTCTACAAACGTGTTCTAGGCTATCCTTGATTGAAATATTCATGGGGTGTAAAAAAGGTGGTCTGTCTCACTAGGTTGGAGTTTCCGATAAATTTCTCGGTGCAACTATATAGAGGGGACGGCCTATCCAGGGTGCACTACGATAAAAGAAAAGGGCAAAATTATGCAATTGCCATGAATACGAAGAGGGGGGAGGAGAAAGTTCCTTTTTCTATGAGGCATCTTTTTTTTTTCTCACACAACTTGGGACGAGTTAGCACAAAAGGAAGAAGAGAAAAAAACAAATGGCGTGCCCAACGGAAGATCTGTTCCCAATCCACCGTCTTTAAACGACCCAATTGTGGAGAACTCCGTGCATTGCAGAAGCATCCACAACGGAGTGGTGCAAAATTAAGCCAAGCAGAGGGTCAAACAAATTTCTGATCAATCTGGAGACACACCTACCAAGGGAGCGTTTCGCATGTGTCACAAAAAAAAAAAAAAAAAAAAAAAAAGGGATAACCTTCCAAGGGGATAAAAAGGGAAAACTTATTTATTCATTCATTTATTTATTTATTAATTTTTTGTGAGGACCAATTTCACGTTTTACAAAGTCGCATTGAGCGTCCCTCTCGCGCGAATCAATTTATCACAATTTGTAGTGTGGATAGAAAAAAAAGGAGAAAATAGAAAAATAGGAAGTAGCCCCATTTCGCCGCCTCTAAAGGAACGCCTTTGGAGACCGACCCCTTTTTTTTTTTGCCAAGGCGACTTTCAAAGCAAGCTGACGAGAGACTCCTCTGTGTCATGGGGTTTGGCAAAACTTTCCCGCAAAGTGAAGAATCCAAATGATCGAATATACCTTTTATAATTGCCGCGCGAATTGACCATTCGATGGCAAGGTAACAAAAAGGGTATTGAACAACGAAGAAGAAGTTAACATGGAGTTCTCCCTCATATCAGCTGGATCCGATGCGGTAAAGCCAGGGCACAAAAAAGTGGAAAAAAGGAAAACCGCCCCTTTTTCCCAGTGCGTTCCTTATTCGGATGTTTCACTTAAACCACGTGCCATAGGATACGCAAATAAACACTTGCACATGGTCTTCCATTTTTTTGCGTGTCTACATGGTGAGCAGCCTCCCTAACGATAACATGCATCTCATCACATGCTCTTTTTTTTTTTTTTTTTTTTCCCTGTCCTCCATTGGGGTCATTGCAGAAAATCTACAAGTGCGTTTTCATCGGAAAGGAGGCAGTGAAGAAGGAGATTTTCCGAAAATATTATCGACACAAAAAAATAGATGCAAAGATCCGGAAATTAAGAGTTTCTAACGAAGTCAAATTTACAAAAAAGCTAGCCAGCATAAACATAGATGTACCGGTTCTCTACTTTGTTGATGTGAATGAGAAAAGTTTGTATTTAGAATTTGTCAAAGGGTGCACCATTAATCAGATTCTAAAAAATGTAAAAGAATACGAACCCAATATTCCTAGATGCATAGGAAAAGTGCTAGCCAAAATACACAATGGGAATGTAATCCATGGGGACTTCACAACATCTAACCTGATTTTGAGGAACTCCTACATTGGTGATGGGTACACTGTTTTGGATTCGTCTACCGGGTTGCCTTACCAGTTGGACGACGCTGATTCGATACGGCTCTGTGTTATTGACTTTGGTCTATCGTTCTTGTCCACCTCGGTCGAGGTGAGACTAAAAAGGGTGGCAACAATTTCCGGTGTGTACCTCCATGCAGCTTAGTTTAACTTATATGCACCTTTGCGTGTATATTCGCGCGGAGTGCAGATGGATGCGAAATTTTTCCTGCCCACCCCACTCTCTGCAGGACAAAGCGGTCGATCTGTTCGTCCTTCTGAAGGCCATCAAAAGTTTCCACAGCGAGTTCTCCCTCCTGGTAAGATAAGCCATTTTGCTTTAGCACATATGAGTGAACAGTTGGCCCGTCATTAAGATTTACGTCTAAATGTGTAACCTAATCACAGCAGCATTATGGTGAACCGCCTGATTTGTAAATTTTCACCCTGCTTTCTTTTCCCCAACGTATGACACAGGAGGAGGACATCCTCTCGGGGTACCAAACAAAATCAAACAACTTTGATGAAATAAAAAAGAAGTTAGAAATAGGTAAGGCCATACATGGGGGCATCACTTCACACGACATTGCATACGATTGTATGTTAAGCCGCATTACGTGTGGCACACTTTGCCCCTTCTTCTCGTTCGCCCCGCTTCAGTCAAACAGAGAGGACGCAAGAGACCCATGGTTGGATAGAATAGGCATGTTCAGCACGGAGAGGAAGAAATAACTGAGACAGTTGATCTTTCCATCTGGATTCCCACCCCTATGAGGATGACTCCTTAGGAAGGAAACGAGTTTCTTTTAAAATAAAATGAGCCCCTTTTCCCCTTTCTGATTGTTTTCTTATCCATTTGTGCCACTTGGGAAGTGTTTCCTTTCTTGTGCATTTCACGATTTTTTTGGATCCATTTTTTTTTTTTTTTTAGTGTACTTTGGTGGAATATGCCTGGGGGCACTTATTCATTTGTTTTTACCCACACAATTCCCTCACTCCGTATTTATAGCTTTGTTTGCATACGTGGTGACTTATGCTTTTGTTCCCCCCTGAGAGGTGTTGCTTTCCCCGTTGATGGATTTAACACGGAAAAGTATCCGCCATACGTTCCTTTCATTTTAAGCTAACAAATAAACGCGGCAAGAAGGGCAGGACAAACGAAAATTCGAAGAATAAAAAGCTTTTGCTAACATTTGTGTGTTGCAAACTTAGGGGATGGGGCACACAAAGAGCTATTTTGTCTGATGTGCTGCTAAACAAAGGCATCCATAAAGGAAGCACACGCAAAGTTTTTAAATTATTTTTTTCCTATCCAATGAATGCACGTGTGAAACTACACGTTTGCCATTTTGAGGGGTGTTTTGTCAATGAGGGGGAAGTTCTTGCGTTCCCTTGCCATACATTTTTTTTTTCCTAAATATTCGTTGCATGTGGGAGACCTTGTGACGAATTCAAAATAATGGGAGGTAGGCCTCTTTCCCCCTCTGCGGATTTTTATTTCTCATTTTAGCTGAGTAACACACGTGGAAGGTGCATGCATACTGGGGGACACTTCTCACTTGGAAAAAAAAAAAAAATAGCCATATGTGCAAGGAAAAAATGTGAATGCAAAAGTGGATTTTGTCCCTCACCCAAATGAATGCATCATTACGTATGTTAAAACTTATATAAGGAAAAATTGTGCTGTATTATTTCTACACTTGTAATTTTCTCCTGAGTGAAGATGCATGTTTTTATTTTTTTTTTTTTTGCCCTTACTGCCCCATATGACCCCCTGTGCATGCACGTTTTTTTCTCACATGTGCATTGGAAAAATGGGGCTGCCAAGCTAGCAGTTGGCCCATGCGCCTTCTCCTGTAGTCCACGGGGCTACAAGGCTAAACGGCTACATACTCCCGTCAATATCCTCTTCCCCATATGTGGTAGGTACGTATGCCACACTGAGGGTGAAGAACTGCAAAAAGGGGAAGTAATAAAAGAAAGAAAAAGCGGGTTTGCTTTCACTTGAGGGGAGTAAAGTGAGGAAGGTGAACAGTTGAAGGAGGAAGGGGCTGAATAAATTTGGCTCATTCACACTTTAAGCCGCTACCAAAAAAAAAGGGGGCTATAAAGGAACAGCAAAAATGGAAGGAAAGCCCCCTTTTTTTAATGCTTCCTGCCCCGAATAAAAGTAGCCTGTGCGAGCCGTGAACTGAAGATCCCCCCCTGCATGTTGGTACACTGCGGGATGAATTGCCTGGTAGCTCGCAAAACACGGTTGGCAATTTTTACAAGGATACGACGCGAATATAAAGAAATATATAAAAAATTATATACAAAAAATATATATATATAAATATATATATATAAATATTATATATATGTATGCATATGTACTTCGCGTGGGTGCCATTTCGAGATGATCCCCGGTGGGGCATACAGGTAATGCCTCCTGATGGGTAGGATGTGGCTAGGTGCATGTGGCAAAATGATACAGCCCCGCCCCGCCGGGACCACGACGAATCAACCGCATTTGCTGCAGCCACCGCTTTGGTGTAGTAAAGTAACTGTATGCCTGAGGAATACGCACCGTATGAGCTGGGCAAACAGCAGCCCAAAGATAATAAAATATATGCCACCCCCTAGGAAAGAAAAAAAAAAAAAAAAAAGGCCCCGTGCCAAGGGGCCATGGAACCATATTGACGCTTTTTTTTTTTTTTTTTCGGTTGGCATTTTATCATGCGATTAGTGGTGAATACAATTTTGTCACGCGGGCTTATTTAAAAAATTAAAAATAAAATAATATTATAAAATAAATTAAAATAAAGTACAATAATATAAATCCAAACGAATTAAAAAAAAAAAAAAAAAAAAAACCACTTCACCCACGTTGTGAAAAAAAAAAAAAACATCTTTTCGAAATTTTTCCTATTGAACCAATTAAGGAAAAAGCAAAAATAAAAAAGTTACTGTAAAAGTGATAAAAACGCAAGGAAAAGCGTAACCCCCCAGAATCGCATACTGCGCTACGCTGGATTGTGCTAAATTAAGCAACCCCCCCTGTATACCTGTGAACGAATTTTTCCCACCGTTCGCGAGCCTTTCCCGCACGAGGAAACAAACCCAACAGGTACGCCAAAAAGAGAAAAGTGACATTCCATTGAATGTGACGAAAAGGAGGAAAAGGGGCTTTTCCATTTTGAGAGTTAAAAAGCGCCCTATCTATTGCGTTGTCCCAATTTTGCATGGCGGATAGAGCAGTGGGACGACTTGCTTCTTAATATCGTGCTAGAGATAGCCATTCTACCCTCCTCGTTACCACTCAAAAAGGGCGCGCATATGTGGTCGGTCGAGCAGAATGCTTAAACCCCCTTGCTATATATGCTAAGAGAAAAAGAACTATTCGATCATAACGACAAGGAGTTCAAAAACTCCCCTGTTTAAGGCGCATTCATCAAAATTCACCAAAGTAGTGGAACGAAAGAGGGGCATGCCATGAGCGTAGCATGCATATCTGCGCGGAAAAAATGCCCAAACGTATGAATACATGCGGATGCATTACCGACTCATCCTTTTCTTCTTACCCATCCCACCAACGCAGATAAGAGAACTTCCCCCTAAACCGAAACAGAAATCTATTTTGCCCACCACCGCTAGAACAAAATGTCAAAGGAAACCTTCGCATTCAACGCCGATATTAGGCAGTTAATGAGTTTAATCATTAACACATTTTACAGCAACAAGGAAATTTTCTTAAGAGAACTGATCAGTAATGCAAGTGACGCTCTGGATAAGATAAGATATGAAGCCATTACGGATACGCAGAAATTGTCGGCGGAGCCCGAGTTCTACATTAAAATTATTCCAGACAAAACGAACAACACGCTAACGATTGAAGATTCTGGTATTGGTATGACAAAAAATGACTTGATTAACAACCTGGGAACGATCGCCAGATCGGGAACGAAGGCATTTATGGAGGCCATTCAAGCCAGTGGGGACATTTCCATGATTGGACAGTTTGGTGTAGGTTTTTACTCAGCCTACCTTGTGGCAGATCACGTGGTTGTTGTGTCGAAGAATAATGACGATGAGCAATACGTTTGGGAATCTGCAGCTGGTGGTTCTTTCACCGTCACGAAAGATGAAACTAATGAGAAAATGGGAAGAGGTACCAAAATTATTCTCCACCTGAAGGATGACCAATTGGAATATTTGGAAGAAAAACGAATTAAGGACTTGGTGAAGAAGCACTCTGAATTTATTTCCTTCCCAATTAAGTTATACTGTGAAAGACAGAACGAGAAGGAAATCACCGCTTCGGAGGATGAAGCAGACGAGGAAGATGCTGATGGAGAAAAGAAGAAATCTGGAAAGGACCAACTGGAGGATGGAGAAAAGCAGACCCAAGAAGGCGAAGATGCTGATAAGGAAAAGAAAGAAGACAATGAGGAAGAAGAAGATAAGGAGAAAGGAGATGACCACCCCAAAGTGGAAGACGTAACGGAAGAGTTAGAAAATGCTGAGAAAAAAAAGAAAAAGGAAAAGAAAAAGAAAAAAATCCACACCGTTGAACATGAGTGGGAAGAATTAAACAAACAGAAACCCCTCTGGATGAGAAAACCTGAGGAAGTCACCAATGAAGAGTATGCCAGTTTTTACAAATCTCTAACCAACGATTGGGAAGACCACCTAGCTGTCAAGCATTTCTCTGTTGAAGGACAACTAGAATTTAAGGCTCTTTTATTTATCCCGAAAAGAGCCCCCTTCGATATGTTCGAAAATAGAAAGAAGAGAAATAACATCAAGTTGTATGTCAGACGTGTTTTCATCATGGATGACTGTGAGGAGATCATCCCTGAGTGGCTCAACTTTGTGAAGGGTGTTGTCGACTCGGAGGACCTACCACTGAACATCTCCAGAGAGTCCCTACAACAGAACAAAATTCTGAAGGTCATCAAAAAGAACCTTATCAAGAAATGCCTAGACATGTTTGCTGAGCTGGCCGAGAACAAGGACAACTACAAGAAGTTCTACGAACAGTTCAGTAAGAACCTGAAGCTGGGTATCCACGAGGATAACGCGAATCGCGCAAAGGTAGGTTCTACATCTACATCTACATCTATGTGTATATGTAGCACTGCAGGGGGAGCGGCGTCACCGCTTGCGAAATCAGCATGCCCTGCCATGTAACGATCCAAATTTAATTACATGCACGTGAACCCCAACGGGGGAAAACGCGTGTATGTCCAGACGTTTGGAAAATCAACTCGGGAGCAACCACACTCGTAATCATGCGGGGTGTTATACTCCGCTGGTTAGTCGTCAAGTGGGTTGTCTTTTTTTGATCCCGTTCGCTTATCACCTTAGCATGTGTTTATTGTTTGCCCGTCATATGTTCACATATGACGGGTGAATAAGACGGCCGCGTGGCCACGACAATTAAACACATTGAGTCATGGAAGCGTAACATAATTCACCTCAGCAGTGCTACAAATTGGATCCATGTTTGGGTTGCTTTGTTTGCACCGCCCCTACCTACATTTGGTGATATTTCCCTTCATACATGTCCGTCTCCCCCACCTTTTTGTGCAGATCACTGAGTTGCTCCGCTTCCAAACCTCCAAGTCCGGTGATGAAATGATAGGACTGAAGGAGTACGTCGACAGAATGAAGGAGAACCAAAAGGACATCTACTACATCACTGGTGAATCCATCAATGCGGTGTCCAACTCTCCATTTTTGGAAGCCCTAACGAAGAAAGGATTTGAAGTGATATATATGGTTGACCCGATCGATGAGTATGCAGTACAACAGCTGAAGGACTTCGAAGGAAAGAAATTAAAATGTTGTACCAAGGAAGGTCTCGACATTGATGACTCTGAGGAAGCTAAAAAAACCTTCGAAACGATGAAGGCTGAATATGAGGGTCTATGTAAAGTCATAAAGGATGTGCTCCATGAGAAGGTAGAGAAAGTAGTTGTTGGACAGAGAATCACCGATTCACCATGTGTGTTGGTTACCTCTGAATTTGGCTGGTCAGCAAACATGGAAAGAATTATGAAAGCCCAAGCTTTGAGAGATAACTCCATGACTAGCTATATGTTGTCCAAAAAAATTATGGAAATCAATGCACGCCATCCAATCATTACTGCATTGAAGCAGAAGGCAGACGCAGACAAGTCTGACAAAACGGTCAAGGATTTAATATGGCTCCTATTCGATACGTCTCTTTTGACGTCCGGATTTGCGCTTGAGGAACCCACCACCTTCTCTAAGAGAATCCACAGAATGATTAAATTGGGTCTGTCCATCGATGAGGATGAGAACAACGACATTGAGTTGCCACCTTTGGAGGAGACCATCGACGCTACGGACTCCAAGATGGAGGAAGTTGACTAATTGAAAATACTCTGCTCAATTGTCTTCAAATCATTGCATTAACCCCCCAATCCAGGAGAAGCACAAAAAAACACACGTGTGTTGTGTATTGTGTGTGCATGCGGATTAGAGAGACCGGCCACGTTGGGGGACGGGGTGAGAAGGATATACCGCCGGACGGCTGTTCATATTTCGTTGCGCCCCTTCACCCATGTGGCCCTCTTTTCATTTTAACTCCCCCTGCATGTTACCGTTTCGGCACACCTCGCAGGGAGGCAAGCACCTATAGCACATGTGGCATACACACATATATAAATATATTGTATATACATATATATATGAAAAAAAAAAAAAAAAAAAAAGCCACTTGTTTACCATTTCGATTTGAATTGTGTACCTGTGTGCATGCTATTTTTTCTCCTCCTTGTTGTGCCCATGTGTCCTTTTCAACCCCCCTGTGCGGGCAGTTGTTAATGCGTTCCTGCGCAAGTGCACGGATGGATACCCAGCAAATCCACATGCGTAAACTCCTGCACATGTTCTTTTACCCATTGTGAACTTTATAAAAAAAAAAAAAAAAAAAAGCAACCACAACAGCAATAACAACAACAATAACAACATGAGCAAAAAAAAAACTGTACGAGGAAAAAACGAATTTATAAATTTTAAGAATAAATTGAAACACCTTTTTGGGAAAGTTCAACTGGCAGGAGCTGGGCATCGTAGAAGAGGAATGCGAAACCGAAACCCTCGTTTAAGCCCCCCACCTTCTCCGTGACACCTTTCCATACGACAACGCATCCACACATGTGCGTTCCTCCACGGGTGAATATTGCACATGCAGCCAAAGTGGCTAAGGGAACAACTTTCTACATTCACCTCCCTGAGGTGTAAATACGAAGGAGTGCTCCTCCCCCTTCATCCACCCCGTTTCACATACTACCGATTATCATTCTTTTGGAATATCTAATTAATTTTTTTTACGTCTCCACGGAAAAAATAAAAAAAAATAAAAAAAAAGGCGAGCAGCACTGCCTATGGGAAAGTGCCTCTTTACACGAACAAATGGGTTGAGGTATAATGACAACATGACACCGGCACAGTGTGCACTTTAAAAATTTTTTTTTTTCACACAAATTTTGGCATTACCAAAGATAGACGCGATGAGGAGTAAGGAAGTCTCCCTTGATTGGACCTCCTTTCGCTTCCCCCACCGCAGTTCAAAAAAGAAAAAAAAAAAAAGGAAATTTTGCAAAACTAATCCAATGGAGGAATCCAGCAAAATGTAGGACATCCCATCCGTCCGGTTAGATTAGTTATTCTTACTCTCGTTTAGGATTGCCTCGTTCTGCTTCCGCAAAACCTCCTTCAAGTCACTTATGAGGGCATTCTCCCTATTGGCCCTCTCCTCGTAGTTAAACATGGCCAGGGCCCTCTGCTCCTCGGCGCTGTATACCTGATTCTCCTTTCGCATACGGATGGCGTTCATTCTTTTGTGCCTCGATCCACTCATGACATAACCAAGGCTCTCGAAATTTTCAATCGCCTCAGCAGACAACCCGACTTCTCCTCTTCTTGGAATTCTCTTCCCCTTTTGTACGAACTGTGCAATGGCTTGCCCCTCTCCGGGCATCATGGCCACACCATAGTCTATTTGTTGGTTGGCTAATTTAACGTTCACGTCTAGTGGCTTGGGTCCCACGTCGCTTCCTTCTCCGGATGAGTCTTCCCCCTCCTGCGCTTCGAGCAGTTCTTCTTCCTTCTCTTCCGTTTCGTTCACCTCCATTTTACTCTCTTCCGTTTCGTTCACCTCCATTTTACTCTCTTCCGTTTCGTTCACCTCTATTTTACTCTCCTCCGACTTCTTCCCCTTTTCACATACTCCCTCCTTGCTCACGTCCACATCATGCAGAGAGTCGTACCCCTCACACAGGAAGGACAGGGACGTGGCAGACGTGGCAGATGTGGCGGCCGCGTCGCTCTTTTCCCCATCACTGTCAGAATAGTCCGATCCTCTTTTATGTTTGTTTCTCCTTTTGGATTTCTTCTTGCTTTCTTCATGCTTGCTATTCTTCTTTTTTTTTTTCTCCTCATGTTTGCTCTTCCTCTTTTTTTTTTCCTTGCGTTCTTTTTCGCTTCGTCTTTTCACCTCTTCGTGCTTTCTGTGTTTATGTTTTTTTTTGTCCCGCTTGTGGCTGTCGCTGTAATTGCTACTACTCCTGCTGCTGCTTCTGTATCTGCGATGGTTGTCCTTTCTGGAGGACTTTTTCTCCTTTTTGCTTTTTCTTCTCTCCACGGATGATCGCCTCTTCCCCTTTTCGAGGCTCCTTTCATTTTCTACTCCCCCCCCGGACGATACACTTTTTGAATATTTCTTTCCCCCCCTCTTCCGCCTGTGTGAGGTATCATTATTATTGTATTTTCCCTTTTCACCACGCAAGCGCGACCTAGACCTGGAGGAAGTACCGTTCCTCTTCCTACCGGCGTTATCATCCTCATCACTGCGCCGATCAACATAGGAGTCCCCCTTACGGTGCTTTCCCTTTTGAGTTTTTTCACCTTTTCTGTGTTTATGTTTATGCTTCTCATCCCTTTTGTTGTCTGCCTTCCCTTCTCGGTCGCAACGGGAGGATGCCCCATCAGCATCATCATCGTTTGGCACGAACTTCTTCCAGGTACTTGGAGACAATGACTTAGATCGTCTGAAAATTTTGTGCTGATCAAAGGGTAGACCAAACCTGTAGTCATTTTTTTTTTTGCAACCAGTGTGTGTAGTTATTCCAGCTTTCCTTCGTTGTGTGGTACCCTAAAGGAACTCGAAAGTATTTCTTTTCTACTTTTTCTCCTGTCCGTTGGTTGTACAAATATCTGTTTTGTCTTTCTTCCCTCCTGAAGTGTGCGTGATCATCATCCCGCAGTTGGCTCCCCCTTTCTCGTGCGTTCAAGGATGTGTTGTGTCTATCTCTCCAGGAGTCTCTTTCCTTGCTTCGTCTGTGGCGGTCCCCGCTTCGAATGCGATCTCGGCTTCTATCCCGATCACGACTTCTACCTC
The DNA here is from genome assembly GCF_001680005.1 of Plasmodium coatneyi. Lineage (NCBI taxonomy): Eukaryota > Apicomplexa > Aconoidasida > Haemosporida > Plasmodiidae > Plasmodium > Plasmodium coatneyi. The sequence continues at coordinate 377,968 of NC_033556.1, forward strand.
TCCTCGGACTGTCGTGCATCCCCCTTCTGAAACGCTCCTCATACGAGGGACTGTCCCTTCGAGGGACCATCCTCCCTCGGTAGTCCCTCCTATGGTCCCTTTCGGCAGAGCTAAACCGGGGGGAGTTACTGGCACCCCTTCTATAACGCTCGTTTGGATTATAACGGTTAATTCTATTTCTATTGGGGGGCATATACAACTCCCTGCTGTCATAACTTGGTCGTTTTTTCACCCCACGCGATGTGGAGCGATTGATTGTGGAGTTACTTCCTCCTCGTGGACGTTTCCTGTTCTTCCGGTTTGGGTACCCTTTACTTAAGCTTCTGTCTTGAGACACGCTTTGTTCCTCCTCTTCTGCAGCTCTTCCGTTTTCCCCATCACAAATTCCATTCTCCCTTTTAAACTTCTCTAATTTTTTCTTCAGTTCAGCTCGTAAAGTTTCTCGGTCCTTCTGCATTGGAGCGGGTTCCCTCTTGGTAGTCTCCCTGGAGGGTGGTGGGGACCCGGCTTTGTCATTGCCATTATCGTTGCCGTTGCTTCGTTCACTTCTCCTGCTGCTTGCGCTTCGAACACTTTCACTTGCGCGCCCCACCCAACGGGCACTATACTCCTCCTTGAGTTTTCTCAGCTTTTCCTTCAGTTGAAAAAACTTGCTTTTGTTGTCACTTTTGGCCTGTTCAGTGGTAGCCTCCTTTGGGCTCGAACTCTCCTTTTCGTGTTTCACCGAATCGGCACTATTGGCATCATCATTTGCACCACTATTATTGACACTTTTGAGCCTTTTTAGTTTTTCCTTAAGTTCCATATGCTTCTGCTCAAACTGTTTTTTCTTCAGTTGGTCGAGGGGGTCTTCCCTGCTGCCACTGCCACTGCCGCTGCTGCTTACAGCGTCGCTACTCATCGTGGATTCTCTTTTTAGTCGTTATTACCGTTTGAACTGTGCATGGGGTAAGCATGCGTAAGGGCTTTTTTTTCGAATAGGTATATGTAGATGGGTAGGTGGCGGCACTTCCAAGTGAGTACACTTCTGGGGACGCCTCTTCGTTGCATAGTACTTCCTCGAGGAAACCCTAGCCAAGTCCTTTCCCGCTGTGGTCGGAGCAGTACGTCCGTCCCACAACTGGACCCCTCTTTTTGGGAAGAAAAAATTACTCCTCCCGTAGGCGGCTTGCGCTGTCGTGTATGGAAAATACCAACTTCACAATTTCGAGCAGCGTGCTCTGAATCGTCACGCAGAGGATACAAAGTTGGATATTCTCATTTCGGGTGAAAACTGTCCCCTCAAGAGGATGCTCGCCAAACAATTTTCCCACGGAAGTACGTGTCAAACCACGTGGTGAATGCTTAAAAGGAGCTTCACCTTTTTCTTCGCACGCTTAACGCTTTCTGCAATTTTTTGCGTACCACATGCGCCGCAAAAAATACCCGTTTGGGGGAACAGTGGTGACATATACGTTTCGCGCTCTGCAAATTTGAATGGTATGTTTTTTTTTTTTTTTTTTTTTTTTTTTTGCCACGATTTTTCTCTTTAATTTTCCCATCCGAACAAGGTCATATAAGCCGCTTGTTTTGTTCAGTTTTTGTTGCCTGCCCAACGGAATAGCATCTGTGAAGATGACCCTCTTCTGTTTTCCATCATTTTGCTTCCTTCCCATTTTAAGCGAATTGCCCCTTTTTTCTATTTTTCACATTGTGCGGGAAAGAACAAGAAGGCCCTTTTGCAACAGCGGGGATGCAACTCCAAGAGGAGTATCACCAACAACACAGGCATCTCACTGCCCAGGTTTCGCCCCCTGTAGACCACTTCCCCATTTCGCTATAAACGTCAACCTTCTAAGCACCACACCGCAACTGACAAAATTAAAACGTCTTAATTTTTTTATACCCTCCTCGAAGGGTTGTGAACAATGTTGGAAAGGATAAAAAAAAAGAAAAGGGAACACAAGGGGAAACAGACGAATGGGGGAAATGTCACCTCTGTGCAGCTAGGCAGAGGAACTATGTAGAGCTACCAACTGCACCCCCGCGAGAGGGAAACCCCTCGAACTTGCTCGAAGCTACATTTCGTTCAAAATGGAGTTCACAAAACATTTGACGCGTTAGTTGATGCGTTAGTTGATGCGTTAGTCGATGCAACGCTTAAAGACACAACTGCGAGGGGAAGACGCAATGGGACGCGTTTCACACGTGTATGATGTGTTTGGCCACCGTACTTCTGCGCATCTATGAGGAAAAGCGTACTCCTATCTGGGTGCATAACTTCCCCCACACACGTAGGGGTAGCCACTGTGACAATTCATTGTACCACAGGAGGGGCGTGGTCGATGTACTTGCGCTCTTCTATGGGGACGTCACACGGAACAGGCGCAATGATATTCTCGTAAACGATGTATGGCTTCTCAACACAACAGTCCACGTAGATAACCTCATCAGTGTACCTTATCACGGGGATTATTTTCTTACGGATGGGAACTATTTTAAAATTATCTCTAAATTTTAACATGGGGACTTGGACAGGTATGACAACGGGTTTGGGAACCAAGTAGGTGTAATCAACATGGACGTTCTCCTTTAAACAGTTAACAATTTCGATGTTTTTTTTTAATTTAGGCACGAACACTGTTTCGAATTTCGGTCCAGCATATTCGTTCTCACCTTTAAATAGGTTAGTTGGAGGGTGCTCTGTAGTTACCTCCTTTTCATGTGCGTACTTCGTGTGGTAAAGCTGACCTGACGGCGAAACCATCGTTGGAGTCGAATTGGTCCACCTTTTCATGACTTCTTCATTTTCTCTTTTTTCCTCCTTTTTCAAATTTTCATACAATTTTATGAGATACTCCTCTCCTTTTTTGACATACGTATTAACCTCCTCTACCAACTCGACTGGCTTGTAAAATGCGTTTATCTTCTCACATTCCGAATGAATGGTGCGCTTGGTAATTGGCTTTACAACACTTATGTGTATGTCGTTTTCTTGGTTGATGAAATCATCAGTTTGGTTAATTTGCATGAAGTTCTTCTCCTCCTGGTTTGTAAAGGGGGAGCAAAAAATGGGGATTTCTCCACCACGTGTAGCGCATATGCAGCTAATTTGTTGAAGATGTCTGCGTCTTTGCGCATTATTGCGCTATTTTGCAATATTGCTTTTTTTTTTTTTGTACTCCTTCTCGTCCCTACCTGTGTGTACCCATCGTTCAGTAGCAACTCCATTGTAAAAACAGATGCTCTTCTTTGTAAGTTTGGCGGCAAGTGGTCGTCTACAGCTGGATATACACACGGACGTGCACGCACAAACGTTTAGCTTCACAAATTGATGCTTTTTAAATACCCAAAAAGGTGTAAATAATGTGAAACACACATGTGTAAATGATACATGATGGGCGTAGTCCCTTCCCCCGCTGTTACGCCTCTTTTCCCGTGCACACGAGGATACTCGAATGAAGCGACGGCATCACACACATTTATGCGCGAACTACGACAAAATGGAACACAAAAACAACATTCATTTTAAGAGAAAAAACGACTGGAATGGTGAAAGTGTATAAATAGTTCACCCGTTCAACCTTTCAACGTTTCTACACCTCCGAAGACTTAATGAACAACTGCCCCTTCGTACAACAGGTGAATAATTTAAAAAAACGCATGAACTGTTATAGCGTAAGTGTTTTTTCGTAAGTGTGCAAAACAGCTAAAAAGGGGAGCGAATTCGGCTAGACAATTTTTTTTTTTTTTTTTTTTTTTTTTTTCCATTTTGGCTATTTTACCTGTACAGTTCAGAAAAAAAAGGGAAGTTCATTGTGTGAATTTTTTTTTTTTTTTCTCCATTTTGGCAATTTAAATTGTAGGAATGTTCATTCAAATGATGGTTGTTAAAATATGGGAAAAATGCAGATCAGTTCGGCGTGGAAACATCCCCACCATGAGTGAGCACGCGTTTAAATTGGTCTATAAAGACGTACAAAAAAAAGAGGTTCACCGAATGAAAGTGGATCCAGCTGAACCTCGCTGGGTGTGCATACGAAGGTGTACGTTTGTACGTATGCACTTAGGTGTGTGTTTATCTGCCTCATTTTTGTGTTGTTCCATCCCCCATATGGCAGTGCACTAATCTCCAAAGAGATTATTATTAAAGATGAGCACATCCAATGATGCATAAACACCGTCGCGATTTCTCAGCGAAACTGATGGAGGACAAACACTCGACAGCGCAACGATCGCAGATTTGCCGCACCGCTTATTCAGCAATGTCGTCTGCCGCCATCCTGCTCCCGTGTGATTAATCCCCTCATGCTTCCCCCTTCTCTGCAGCTTCTTCTTCCCTCTTTCGCAAAAGCTCCGTATCGTGGTGATACTTACTCATGTGTAGGTAACACGGGTGAGGGGGCATAAAGTCCTCCAGAATCCAGTGCGGTCCTCTTTCTTTTCTTCTGCGATCGAGGTACCTCGTAATGGGGTTGGTGTTTTCAGCTCGTTCTCTTTCCTTATTAGCCTCCACCCACTCTACGGTAAATCTCTTCGGTTTTATGCCCAAATAGGACACATGGTGAAATGTAAAGGCCATACCAAAGGCAAATAAAAAATAGGGAATAAAGGCTAAAGGTAAGGGGTATTGTAGTAACCACGCTAGTAAGGGCCTATGATCTTTTGCGAATTCTCCCTGTAAATAGGTGTGAAAAACGCCTGCCGGTCTTAAGGTCCATCTTTCCCAATTGTACTTATGGTTATAATACCTCTGGTTCAGACGATACGTTTTGGGTTCCCCATTTGGCAAAAATTCCCTTGGTGGGGGTTCCGGCAGATTTATCCCCAACGGTTGCGATGCAACATACCTCTTGAGTATTCCGTTAACATTTCTGCTCATAAAAATGAAGCTTGGGCATTTCGCATTAGACTTCTTGGCCAAATTCAACCGCAGCAGCATCTTCACTTTTGGGTGGAGGGGGACTAAATTGCTTGGCTCCGTCGATTGTGCTTGATCACGCGCAAACGTCGGCACAGAGTGGGATTCTCCCTAGACGTGCATGCATACGTGGTATACACTTATACGACGTGCACATTTACGATGCAGGCATGCGTTCGCACGTGGTACAAACAGATATGTACTAGTGAAATGGGGAAAATGTGTGCTGACCGAAAATGGGATGAATAAAATTGTGCACGGGGGTTTTCATACATTCGGTTGCCTCAGCCTAGCTACTGCAAAGTAAAAGGGGGATAAAATGGCCATGCACATTATTTTAAAAAGAAAAAAAAAAAAAAAAGCTCTCCTGTACTCCGTGCAGTTTCCCTGTACGTTGGCACTTATTTTTATAAAAACGCGTTAAAGTAATCTCGTCCCCCATTAAGCTGGGTCGAACTTGCGATGCGCCCTCTTTACGCCCGTGGAAGAGCAGTGCATACGCTATAAAAGTTATACATTCGTTTGGGTGTTCCCTTGGTTTTGCTACTTCGCCTTGTTCCCCTTTTGCACTTACGACTGGTGTGCAGTTGCGATTACACGTTCGACGAAGAGGTAACCCAGCAAATACGTTCATCATTTGACTCCTTTTTTTTTTTTTCCCCCACTGGGTCTCCATAAAGTTATGCAGAATACAAAGCATGTATGATGACATATACGAGGAGGGAAACTTCCCCTTATGTTCCTGTGGTAATCCTCCAAAGCACGTTACGTAGTTACCGTGGGGTGACAGTACTCTTCGCAGGGGACAATTAAATGGCAAAAAAAAAAAAAAAAAAAGAGGTAAATAAAAAGGCAAGTGTTGAATATATTTACTGTTCTGTAATAAATCTGTGCACACGTAATGAAGCATTTTTCTTTTTTTAAATTAACCTTATGAGGTATTACAATGTGGAAGTGCATCATGTGCAGAAAAAAAAAGAAACTTCTCTTGCACGCTTGCAGCATACTTACCGTTGAAGGTTATGCCCCAATTGGGTATCCTTCCCCGCGTTAAAAGTAAGGTGCTAATTTGCACGTTAATATTCTCCATTTTTGCTAAATGTTTGTGGAGTGATTAACTGATCATTGTTCCGAGTTGCAAAAAGGGGAGCACGTACAGAGTGGGGACGATCATTTGTCCTCCTCCTTACCCCTCCTGGATGAGGACAGGGGACGGTGTCCACCACCATGTGCCCAAATGTCCACATCGAGTCGCTTACAAAATGGCACCTATACATTGTCAGCCATTTGGATGATTGTCACAAAGGAGAGAGAAAAAAATTGGTTATTCCTTTTGGTTATGTTTTTTTTAAATAAGAGAAGTGATCCACGGCATTGTAACGGGTGGGACGATTCAAACGACAGGAAAAGTACTTCCAGGTGTCCCCACCTTTGCCATTACCAAAGAAAGGAAGCCATTTTTTTTGTGCCATTTGATTTTCCCCAGTGGAAGTTATAAAACCGCTTCGGAGGAATCCTCCTTTCCATGAACAATCACACCTTTGCCGTTCCTATACTTTTACCCTTACTTTGTGGTGAGTGGGGCGGTATTTACCACACCCTGTTTTTGCGCACTCCGTTTGACGGGCTAGACTCTTCTAAATAATTTGGTTCCCGAGCTGTTCCTTTTTAATTTGGGAGATTTTCACTGGGATTCTCAGGCAGAAGTGTGGACCGCGTTGCATATTGCGAGCAATAGGGAGACCCTCCTTTTATGTGTTCCCTTCCTCGCCCACCCTTTCGCTGAGTCATTTTGACCAAACCTTCCGTGTAATGAAACCCTCGGCGGGTGTTATCAGAAGGAACGCACCTTTTTCCTCCTTTTCACCTTTACATGTGCGCGAAAGAGATATGCAGAACGGGGGTTTGGGAGAATCATTTCGACGGCGCTTCGCACGAAAAGGAGGCCCTCAAAACAGAATGGTACACCGCGACGACATGGGTAAGGCCAGACCATGCCGCGCCCGTGCATACATGTAATACATTTACACGTCAGTTTGTGTGAACAAGTTTTTGCTTCAAATTATTGGCCTCATTTTGGTGTGGGTGATATGCTCACATGTGGCTAAAAATTCCGATGTTGCGATCCCCGCATGTTTGCCACTCCCCCACAAAAAGGTATGTGGCCTGTTTATTTGGCTACGTTAGAGGTAAAGGCGAAGGGCATTCTTTTGGAAGATGCCAAAGCAAGGGGGAAAAAGAAAGCGATAAAGGAAAACGGTAAAGGAAAGCAGTAAAGGGAAGTGGTAAAGTAACGCGGCAAGTGGGGAAGCGGCAAAAGGCGAGAGAGGCCAGCAGGAAATGCCAACAAAAAGTATACCCCACCAAAAAAAATAGCATCGCTACAGTGCTGCCCCTGGGCAGGTGGGCAATCCCTTATTCCGAGCAGCGACTCCACATAGGGAAGATAACATTAACCATTAAGCAAACTTTCACTTGTGCCTTAAGCATACGTGAGTGGTTTGCATGCGGCCCCCCCACGTGGCTATAAGAAAATTTTGTACTCGCTTCTCCTCATATAGAGCATGCAAGTTGGCGCCAAAAAAAAAAAAAAAAAAAAAAAAAATTATTCCCCATTCGGTACTCTCGCCGTATTTTAATGCCCCCACTAGTTACAATTTTTGCGCACAGCGTACGTATACCATATATGTGCCTACATGCTTTGCCACATATTATGTTATATTATATATACGTGTATGCCCGCAGGAAAAAAAAAACACTACTCGCTTGGTTCCGCTTTGATCGTTCGTTTTTTCGACATTGCTGCGTGGATATGAAAGCGAACGTATGCCGCTGCGGTAGGGCATATTCCACTCCACAACCTCATCCCGCAATTTGTTCCTCTCCGTTTAAGCACCACAAATTTATATGGCAAAAAAGTGAGAAGCATAACGCGTACCTACTTCCATAACTACGTGCGTATACATGCCTACCCAACATGCGGCAGCATAAGTGACAAAGTGCCGAAACGTTCATGCGGTATTTCTCACCCCTACAGCTTTTTGCGAACAATCCCGAGGTTGAATTTTTTTTTAAAAAAAAAAAAAACCTCACAAAATTGCTAACATAAAAAAGAAATTTATAAGGAAAAAGAAGAAAAAAATAAAATAAGAATAAGGAACGTCAAATTGTTAACCATTTGGAACGCGAAAAAGAACAGCAATCAGAAATTGCAGTGAACTGAAAAATAAGGATAAAAAAAAATATATATCCTTTGAGTACGCCTATTTTTTTTTTTTCTTTTTCGTTAAGGAATATATCTACATAAACCAAGAACAACCGATTGAGAGAAAAAAACAGAAACAACAAAAGAAGGTGACGCAACGTAGAGAGAGCCACTGCACGAAGCGCAACACCTGCATATAGAGGAAGTAATTTTTGGCTTTGCCCAGCAGATTGGCTACAGAACAGCAACCCCCCGCGTTAAAGGGCACGTCATGCACGAACGTTGCATGTGACGCACACACCCCGTTATATATTGCATACCCGTTAAGGATTATTGCCCTTCAGTTACCACATCAGACGCCGAAACCATGTCAGTGCTCGGAATAGACATAGGAAATGATAACTCCGTGGTTGCAGCTATAAACAAAGGAGCCATAAACATTGTGAGGAATGATGTGTCAGAGAGGCTGACGCCCACTATGGTGGCGTTCACGGAGAAGGAAAGGTTAATTGGAGACAACGCACTAGCGAAGGTGAAGTCGAACTTTAAGAACACATGCAGGAATATAAAGAACCTCATTGGGAAATTGGGTGAGCAGGCTCAGGAAGACGACATGGAATTGAGTGAATCGTTTGGAAATATAGTACCATGTGAGCATAACTATTTGGGGTACCAGGTGGAATATAAAAAGGAGAAGGTAGACATAAGTGTGGTACGAGTCTTATCAGCTCTCCTCTTTTTTCTAATTAAGTTGGCAGAAAAGTTCATAGGAAAAGAATGCAACGAAATCGTTTTGTCCTACCCCCCTACTTTTACGAACAGCCAAAAGGAATGTCTCCTCGCAGCAACGAAAATTATAAACGTGAATGCGCTCAGAATTATAAGTGACAACACAGCTGTTGCATTGGATTATGGTATGTATAGAATGAAAGAATTTAAAGAGGACGTTGGGTCGGTAGTCGTGTTTGTTAATATAGGTTACGCCAATACCTGCGTGTGTGTTGCTCGTTTTTTCTCCAATAAGTGTGAGATATTAAGTGACCTTGCAGACACGAATTTAGGAGGAAGAAACATCGACAATGAGCTCATCAAATACATCAATAACGTGTTTATTACTTCACATAAGATGAACCCTCTGTATAAGGTAAAGTCGACTGATCTATGCGAAATGGGAACGGGGAGGCTGAACCCATATTTTGTCACGTCGAATAATGAAACGAGTCAGATCGATAACAAGATAAGAGTGAAGTTGCAAGATGTTGCCGTGAAGACGAAGAAGGTCCTCTCAGCGAACAACGATACGTCCATTCATGTGGAGTGCCTTTATGAAGACATGGACTGTCAGGGATCCATAAGTAGAGAAAACTTCGAAGAATTGTGTGCCCCTTTCTTTCTCACCAAATTGGAAGCTCTACTAAATAAAGCCATGCAAGTGAGCAAACTCAACATTGCAGATGTGCAGTCGATAGAAATTTTAGGAGGTTCCACTAGAATTCCATTCATACAGAAATATCTGGAACAGTATTTCGATAAGCCATTATCCAAAACGTTAATTGCAGATGAATCTGTTGCAAGGGGTTGCGTCCTCTCAGGAGCCATGATTAGTAAACACTACAAAGTGAAGGAGTACCAATGTATAGAAAAAGTAACGCACCCAATTAGTGTCGAGTGGCATAATGTGAATGACCCATCCAAGTCCAAGGTGGAAAGATTGTACGATACAGATTCTTTAAAGAAGAAGATGAAGAAGGTTGTCATTCCGGAGAAGGGACACATAAAAGTGACTGCCTACTATGAGGACAGCCCAGATTTGCCACCACACTGCATTAAGGAGTTGGGTTCTTGCCTCATAAAAGTGAATGAAAAAAATGACAAGATTGTTGAATCACACGTAATGACCACCTTCTCGGAGAGTGACACCTTCACTTTCTTAGGCGCACAGACAGTGTCCAAAACGGTCATTAAATCGAAAGAGGATAAGAAAAAAAGTGAGGAGAAAAAAGACATACAAAAGGGTGATGCATCTAGTGGGGCGGAAAACGCAGATGCATCAAATGGAGACGCAGATGGAAAGGAGAAAAAAACAAATGAGGAAGAATCGAATGAAGGTAAGGAAAGCAACACCGATGGAGCAATTCCTAACGGCAATGCGACGTTATCTCACCAAAGTGGAAATAAAGCAGAACTGAAAAAAGGAGAAGAAGGAAAAATACAGACATGCTACACTACACTACCCATCGAAGTGATCGCACCTCCAGGATCATACAGTTCGAAAGATATCTACAATTTTAGCGAAGCAGAAATTAACATGCAGCATAGTGATCTGCAAGAAGCAGAAAGGTTGAAAAATATAAACGAGTTGGAAACAATCATATACGAAACGAGAAACAGACTAAACGGAATGTACAAAGATTTTGTGATCGAGGAGGAAAGAGACTCCATCCTCCTAGCTCTGGATGATTGCGAAAATTGGATTTATGATAATATTGAGGAAGGTAAAAACGCCTTTATAAAGAAAAAGGAAGAAATTAGGGAAAGGATTAAAGACATAATTTACAAATATGATACGTGGAATGCGAAGCAGAAAAACTTGGGAAACATTTTAAACCATTTGAAAAATATCATTGCTCAGTGTGAGAAGAGACCATCCGAGGAAAGTCAGAAAATTATTTCCAGGACGACAAATCTGCTCGACAATATTAACGCCATGCAAGAGAAGGAGATGAAGCAGCCCCTGTATGAGGCACCGCTATACACCCTCAAAGATATAGAAAGCGAATTTAACGAAGTCACCCAAATGGCGCAGAAACATTTCTCCAAATTGGAGGCAGAAGAATTAGCCAAACAGAAGGAGAAGGAAAAGCAGGAAAAACAGGAGAGGGAAAAAATGGAAAAGGAAAAGAAGAAACACCAACAGGCCGATAGGAAGGACGCAGACGACAGTGGTGACAAGGATAATAGTAAGGACGCCAAGGAAACCGACGAGACGGATAACTCCACCAACAAGGACAACGCAGGTAGTGCCGAGGAGAAGGAAATCTAATTTGGGAAGAACAAATAATGATGCCTGGAAGGAAAAGAAGGAAGAGCCGTCACAATCGCAGATTATTTTTTACCAATTTGCGCTGCACAACAGACCTGCGTGTCACACCTCGTGACAGCGTAGCGTGTCGTCATTTTGTATAAACGTCAGGATCGGGAAGGTCTTACCTCTGCGGAGGGGGACTTCTCTCCCTCTCGATGCTACGCACATATATAAAAATGTGTCCTTTTTTTTTTTTTTTTTTTTTTTGCCTTCATAAACGAGTGATTATATATATGTGTATGATAGTTGCATTCGCCCGGGGTGTCTGTAGTTACATGAACATGTGAGTTGTGTGCACATACGTCAGCCAGCGCGTGCATATGCTTCCCTGCACGGTGACCGTACATATCATGTATATATATAAAAAAAAGGGAAAAAAAAAAAAAAAAAAAAAAAAACTAAACTTCCAACAGGAAACGAATTTTTTTTTTTAATTAATTTTAAAGTTGTACGTCAGATGCACTGGTTGGGCTGCCCCGAAAGGGTCGGTCAGCATATCAAACCGATTGCTATGTTCAGAGGAGGAAGGAGGATTGTGTTTGCCCCTTTGAAGGAAAATCCCCCTCTACTGGGACGTATTCTGGAGGGTCGCCCCTGCGCTGACCCCTACCGTAGACCCACTCTGCAAATGAAGGTCGATGTAGTGGGATATCCTTTCCACCATCTCACTAGTGGTGCAATTTTTTCCAAAAAAGTCGACAAACTTTCCATCCACATCGAGTAGGTAATGAATTATTGAATGATCAATGAGGTAGTTGTAATTGTTGGCAGCGGGGGGGGAGTCTCCACTTTGCGTGTCCGTTTTGCCACCCTGGTCATCCACAATATGTTCGTTGTAATATACACGAAATAACTTGGCTACTTTTTTAATTTGTTCCTTGGTGCCAGTCAGTCCTACTAACTTGTCACTAAAGGAACTGCAGTAATGCTTCACCTGGGCTAGCGTGTCCCTCTTAGGATCCACAGAAATAAAAACAGGAGTTATGACATCTCCATATTTTTTTACAATTTTTTCAATGACGATAGTTTGCTTCTCCAACTCTTGTGGACATATATCTGGACAGTAAGTAAAGCCAAAGTAAATTAAGCAGAACTTTTTTTTAAAGTCCTCATTTGTTACTACTTTCCCATCGTGATTAAAGAGGGTGAAATCCCCTCCTATTAATGGCTTGCCAATGTTTTCCACTTTAGTCACCCCAATTTGTCCCTTCCCCTTCTTCTTTTCACATTGCAAGAGGTAGAAGTAGAGAATCGGAAGGGACAAAGCTAAATTGAACCCTAAGCATCTCCATGTGAGGAAAACGCTTTTTTTTTTAACCTCCTTCGGTGGATCCTTCCTGCCGGTGGTGAAGTACCTAAGTCCATTTTTTTCTATGCGACTTTGGTTCCACTTCCACCTTGGGAGATCATCCAAGCGTTTTACACATTTCATCAGAGAGCAGCATGATTTGTGCAGGCCCCTTCCCCTCTCTGCGTGGAGCCTCCTCACACTCAGGGAAAGGATTCGCTTCATTTGGTACGCAAATTATTGGATGATTGAAAGGGGGTTTGATAGCAGTTTAGTAAAAATTGCTTTACCTGTGTAGGTGAAAGTTGGTACCTACACGCGGGGGGGGCAAAGAAGCGCACACTGGTAGGAGCGCGCTATAAGCAAATATAAATACATACGTACATATGCATACATAGCATATTCATACATGTATATATTTATATGTATGTGGGCCCATTTGCGCGGCCTGCCAAACGCCTCCTTGAAGAATACCCCCCCTCTACTACTTGCCCTTAACCTCGCCCCCCCTTTTGCCCTACCGCGATAAGGGCATACTTTTCTTTCCCACACAGCAGGGGGCCGCGCCAAAAAACGGTCGCGGCATAGGGAAAAAAAACAAAAAAAAAAAAAAAAAAAAAAAACAACTGTGCGTAGTTCTTCCCTTTCCACCGATCTGTGCGTGTGTTTTATGTGTTCATGTAGCTGCCCCTTTCAATCTTCGCGCGGACTCCAATTGGTCCCCTTTTTTTTTTTTTTTCTTCACTTCGAATAATGTGGGAACACACCAGGTGCGTATTCGAGGGGAACATAATCCACATGAATATACTGGGGATTTTTTTTTTTTTTTTTTTGTGTGACACCGATGGAAGGGGCTTTTTTTCAGTGGGTCAATTTCGAACCCGCCTTTGTGCACCTCGGGGGGATGCACTCCTAAGAATGGAAGGACGGACGGAACAGACGCACGAACGACGGTTATATAACGGGCAGCTTGTGCGGTGTTGTATGCATCCCCCGCACTGGTGAACCTTCCCCCGACGGTGCAGCTAAATTGACTTTTCAACTCATCAGCGCAAATTTTGTTCACTGGAAAGTTGTAATTTTTTTTTTTTTTTTCCCGAGCTGAGCTCTCCAAGTGCATCTGCATATATATATGCATTATATATATGGGTATATATATATATATATATATATATATATATATATATATATATATGCATGTATGTGGTGGGCTGCCCCGTTACATGCCTGGTGCAGGCAAGGGTGCCCCGTTGTTAGTTCTTTTTTTTCCCGCGGCACCATTTTTCCCCATTTAGGTCATCGAGAAAAGGAATGCATTTTTATACATTATTAAAATGCAGCTTATGCACAGGACGTTTCAGTATATTACTACGTTCTGTTGCATTTACCCCTGGTGCGGTTCCTTACCTTATCATTTCCCATTTGTACTACAACCCTAGGCTTTTTTTTTCTGTGCGTCGAAAAAAAAGGGGAATAAGCACCGGTTCCCCACTAGAACAGCGCATAAAAGGCCCATAACAGCACCTACTTTTGGGACCACTATATAATATATATACTTTTATAGGTTACATGTTATACCTGTTTTGCATGAGTTAACTCAAGCCCCCTCATTATAGATATGAATATATTTTCCGCAGCCCAAAGCACCCCTTTACAATTGTACCAATAAACCCCGCCCCCACCTTCCCCCTGCTCGGGTAGTCATTTTTTACGTGCATGTTTAAGCACAACGAGATAGAACAGAACCTTAATTAGTAGAAATTCCCCCGCCCCCTCCCCCACAGTGCGCTGCAAAAAGGAAACATCCTTGTTCCTGGGTAATTTTATTTGCCACGTTTTTTATTTTCTCACGCTTTACGCGCCCCCCTTTTTAAGTCAATAAAATGTAGATATATATGTACAACCGCGTATAGAGCGAAGCGGTCACCTTTTCTTTCGCAAAAAAAAAAAAAATAATAATAAAATAACCAAGCAACGAAGCAACAAACAACGGAGCAACGACGTAACCAAGCAACGAATAAACAAAACATACGACAGGGTAGAAACCAACCGAATCAAGCCGAATGCAATCCAGTGAAATTAAACAGAACGGCATAGGATAATTTTTTTCTTTCCTCCACAAATTGTTATTTCCTAAAGTGACATGCACGCGTGGATGGTAATTTGCGAAAATCCTGCGAAAATTTTCTAGAGAATTTTGGCAACATTTTTGAGGAACTTTTTCCAGATCAAACATTGTTTGAAGGTTCTTTTCCTTTTTTTATTAATTTTTTTTTTTTTTTTTTTCATACTCCCGTTGCACCTTGCCGTTGATTATACGTGCCCCTTTTTTCTGATGAACACGGGAGTTGTTTTGGCTCTACTCCAGCACCACGGGACGCATTCTCCCCGTGCAGATTCACCTTCTCTGTGCGGAAGCGCGTAGTGCTTTACCCGGACCTACTCAGACGGACGACTGACCAGTGCATCTCCCCCTGTTTGCAACCGGCCGCACATATAACAGATTGGCGACGCTGTAGAAGAGCCGTCTAGCCACAAAACGTACACAATTCGCATCACACCCATTCTGCTACACCGCTAAACCAAACACACAATGAAGATCCTGAAAAAGAAGAAAAAGGGGGACCAACAAATCGTCCCCGATGAACGTTACCAGGAGTTAGATAGCCACGCACAAAATGAAAGTAAGCAAGGCAATTTAACGGAGGGTCCTCTGATCATACTACATGGGGAATGCACCACACAGGACGGAAGTGTGACAACCCCCTACCCACGAAGGATATTTTACTCTTTAGGCAAACCACTCCGTTAACCAACACTACAACCACGTCGTTAACTAACTATTTCCTTCGTGTTCCCCCCGCAGACGAAATACCAGGGGACGCCCCCATGGGCCAAAAAATCCTCTACTTTTTAAAACTGGTGTACAATGAAATACGGGAAAATATTTCCATTTATCTGCTCATTATTCTTTACCTCTGTGTATGTGTAATGAATAAAATAATGGCAAAGAGAACGCTGAAGAAAATTGGAAACTACAGTTTTGTCACTTCGGAGACGCATAATACCATATGCATGATCGTTTTCTTTACCTTGTACTTTATCTTTGGTCGCCGAGTCACATCCCCCAAGGTTAGCAACGCACATGGGTTCTTCCCAACCAGTCCCACGATGAAATGGTTCTTCCTTCTGTATATACATTATTGGAAGGAGTGTAGTGGAGGCATCCTGAGGGGAGGCGGACAGATCACCGCAGAGTGAATCCCACTGGTGATGGTTCCCTAAAAGCATCAATTGGGTGTGCCACTTTTTATATACCCCTTCACCATTTTACTTTCCTTTCCACCCCTTCTCAGGAGAGACACCAAAACTTCGGACTTCAGTTTCTGCTAATCTCCCTGCTGGACGCCTGCTCAGTTATCATTGCGTTTATAGGTAATTCGCGAGGGAGATAATTGAAGAGATGGCTACCCCGGTGGATGCCATGTTACGTCTGTTCAACTGCGTCTTTATTTAACCTGTTCTCCGTTCAATCCCACATTTGTTTTGTTTCCCCCCCTTTTCAGGCCTCACAAGAACCACCGGAAATATACAGTCCTTCGTCATGCAGCTCAGCATTCCAATAAATATGTTTTTCTGTTTCTTGATTTTGCGATACAGGTACCCAATCGCACATTGCCCTTCTTTATTGACGCCTTCCATAGGTGTATGCAACCCCGTCTCACGTGCACATTTCGCATTTCCCCCTTTTTTTAATCCATTTACTACCCCTCCTACAGATACCACCTGTTCAATTACGTTGGTGCATCCATCATTGTGGTGACCATCGCTATTGTGGAGTTTATATTGTCTTTCGAAACGCAGGAAGAGAATTCCATCGTGTTCAACCTCGTGTTGATTGCCTCGCTGATTGTAAGTTTTGGAGGGATCGATTTGGGGAGGCCTGTAGACGATGCAGCAGTAGTGATGGGACTGCCGACTTGGCTTTTCTGACTTGGCGCTGTCCCACGTCGATGTACTGACCGATGTGTTCACCGATGTACTCACCGACGTATTAACCCCACCCCCTGCAGCCGATGAGCTTTTCCAACATGACCAGAGAAGTCGTTTTCAAGAAGTACAAAATAAATATCCTCCGCCTGAACGTAAGGACATCTGCTTCCCCGAAAAAAAAAAAGAGAACCGAGTTAAGGGCACATAGAAGCAGTTGCTTAAAGGGATGGCCCTTTTCGCCCCAAGGAGTGTATAGACGAGTGAACCGATTAGCCCCAACGTTGATCCATTTTTTACCCCCTTTTTTTTTCCCCCATAACAGGCCGTCGTTTCCTTCTTCCAAATATTCACCTCCTGCCTGATGCTTCCGATGTATACCCTCCCATTTTTGAAGCAAAGTAAGAATGGCTTGAAAGTCCTAGCGGGGTTTACCATGTGTTGTGCTTGTCCACATTTCCATGTCGCCTCACAAAACAGACGCAGCTTAACGGGTCACTAATTTTTAATGCACCTCTTTTTACTTGGCTCCCCCCCTCAGTCAATTTGCCCTTCTCGGAAATCGGAACGAATATAAAAAATGGGTTCAGATGTTTGATACTTGGACAAAACACCATCGTGGAGGTATGCAAAAGGAGAGGAGGATCTCCATGTCTGACATTTTGTTAATTCTATTTGGAGATATGTTTAGTGTACTTTTCAGGGAGCGAGTTATCCATTCGTATTTCTTCCTCCCACGGCTACTTTGCTTCATTTTTATTTATTTATTTTTTTTTTTTTTTTTCACCTCCAGAACTGCGGATTGGGAATGGCCAAGATGTGCGACGATTGTGAAGGAGCATGGGTAAGGGCAGCGCAGCAAGATGAAGCAATAGTAGCTGTATAAGCTGAATGAAATAAAGGGGGCATTACCACCCTGCAGACACTCTAGCCAATTTAACCACTATGATAATTTTATTTTTTTTTTTTCTTCCTATCTCCGCAGAAAACATTCATAGCCTATTCCTTTTTCAACATTTGCGACAATTTAATCACCAGCTTTGTAAGTACAAGAGGGGGGAAAGTTATGCCCCATGGTGGAGAGGGGTTCTTCTCCTTTTTACAAAAGTGATGTGTGTCTTTTGTTGGCTCACTTGTGCAGTACTTATGCTTATTAATGCCTCCCAAATCCATTTTTCATTTTTTCTTCTTATTTCCCCCCCTCCTACAGATAATAGACAAATTTTCGACCATGACCTACACCATCGTCAGTTGCATTCAAGGACCAGCAATAGCAATTGCTTACTACTTTAAATTCCTTGCGGTAGGACCCCCCTCCTTTTTTTTTGCACTCAATTATCATTACATTCCTCCATTTTTGCATCCCCTAATTTACACACCTCTCTTCCCTTTATCCTTTTCCAGGGAGACGCTGTTATGAAACCCCGTGTGTTGGACTTTGTCACTTTGGTAAGGCAGAGCAAATGATATCGCGCGTTGGCCCTCTTACATGTGGTCATGTGTTGTATGTGTTCCCATTCCTATGCGAACGAGTATTCATTTTTTTTTTTTTTTTTTTTTTTTTTCACTTTTCAGTTTGGCTACCTCTTCGGATCAATCATTTACCGTGTTGGAAATATAATTCTTGAAAGTAAGGCAGCTAACATTTTCCCATGCGGAGGTGAAGTTACTCCCCGCATGAATTAGAACATCTCACAATTGCACCTGCTTTGATCCCGCGTCGTACCCCATATGGCATATACCTCATCCACCTACACCCTATACCCCCCTTAGAAAAAAAAATGATGGAAGCTGGCAATGACGACGACTCCGAGGGAGAGCTAACCAATGCCGAATCGATAATAACACAATGAAGTCTTTTGGCGTGAACAAAAAAAACAGCTAGGGTGTTCAGTCCATCCACGCTCAGAATATTTAATCTCTAGATAAGTGCGCCACCCACCTACGACAAATCATGTCAAGACACGTTCATCCAATAAAGTTAACGCGCAGCCCTTTTGATTACGCTGTGCACTCAGGACGTGGGGTTTACCCCATTTAATTAATCCTCCCAAAGTTATCTCACACATTTTACGTGTGGACCAAGTGACTTCCACTCTGTCTTGTTGATTAACTCTCTCCTCATGAACCAACCACTTTTTTAGTATGACATTTGTAGTGTGTGTACCCTCTTGTCATTTTTCTTTTTTTCTCATTTTTAATTTTTTTTTTTTTATTAATTTTTAATTTTTTTTTTTTTTTTTTTTATTTATTTTTAATTTTTTTTTTCCCCTATACCCCCTTTTATCGTATTCCCATTTCATCCTACGTTTGAGCAACTTGTCTTATCCCCTTTAAGGGAGCATTTTAAAAAGACGATAAAAAGAGAAAAAATTGTGTCCATTGAACTAAGTCAGAGGGTTAAACACAGGAAGGAAGAGAAGCCTCTCAACTGTGGCAGATTTTTAACCCCCTTTTCTCCACTGTCGCATTTTTGTAATTCACTAAAAAATCAGATTACCAAAGATTTCAATTTTGCAAACATATTTGTTTAAAGAAAAGAAATAAAAAAAAAAAAATAAAAACTGCAACAATGCAACAATGGCACACGGATTTTTCGTTTTTTTTTTTTTTTTTTTTTTTTTTCTCCTTTATTCAGTCGTTTTCCGGATAGGTAAAACAGCACACCTACATCTGTATTGTCTATATGTGTATGCGTGCGTGTGGATATGCGCAAGGGCAAAATGGAACAGGTCTGTCTGTAAATCTTACCTTTGCGCATTTCCCTCGATCTACTTATATCCGTATGTAAAATATTTTTCTTTCCATTTTAAACAATGTTTAGAAGACTTTACAATTATATTTTTTTCTCATTTTTGTAAAATATAATCAAGATTTAATCTTCTAACTGAAAAATGTAATCAGAGTGAAAATCAAAAAAGGGAGAAAAAAAAAAAAAGAAAAAAAAAAACAATCCGTGTGCAGAAATCCGAAATACCTTTCGCCACATATTTCCGAGATTTCCAATTTTTTTTTTTTTTTTTCTTTTCTTTGTTCTTGCAAGTGGTTTGTTCATCATGTTTTTAGTGAATTACGCGACGTTTCGTGGTTCTAGGGGGTGTTCTTGCCTCTTCGCATCTACCGTTGTCTGGACGGTACTCGCTTAGGCACTGCGGTTTCTTTCGGGAATTGCTCCTCTCCAGTGAACAAGGCAACTTTCGAATAAGCTCTGCCATCCTGACAGGATTTTCCCAAAATTTCCCGCCAACTGAATACGCTCATTTGGCGAGGAACTCTTCCCATGGCACAGCTAAACGGGAGTACCTACACCTCTACACAAAATTTTCTCCCCCTCAGTGGGAAGCATCACATGGGGGAGGTAACACAAATGGAAAAGTGAGCCCCTCCCCCATGTGACAATTGGTAATGATTAACGGAGAAGCAGCTGGGGCCTTCCCAAAAGGGCGCCCTATTTGTAAACCAGTCGACACAAAAAAGGGATAAACAGGTTTATACAAGGGAGTACATTCAAGTATATATTTGTGGAAGGGGGCGGGGGGGGAACCCCCCCATTGGGCTGCGTGATATCTTCTGTTCAACGGGGGAAAAAAAAAAAAAAAAATGAAAAAAAGTGGCTCCTATAACCAAACAATGAATATGGCCCGCTCAGCTACGGAACCATAAAATGCACTAATCAATGTTCTTCATTTTGTAAAGCGGCGGAGCGCGGCACGGGGAAAAGGAGAATCAACGACTACTGGGGGGAAGTTTTACAAAATTGTGCACTGGTAGAAGGAAGGGCGGAAAAAAAAAACAAAAAATGGGGGAAAAAAAAATTACAAATCGGGAAAGCGAAGCGAAAAAAAACATGAACGAATGACATATGCATGCGGCAAAGCGGCAACAAAGGGGGAAGCTCTCTGCGTGGTCCCTGCTTCGTTCTTCGCGTTTCCTTTTTTTCTGTGAAGTCTGCACGTTGCACTTGGCATATCGCTCCAGGAGATGACTGAGTGGTTGAAAAGTGAGTAGCCAACGGCGGGTAAGTAACAATCTGCGGCGGATAGGCGGCATTTTCGGACGGTTACGCAGGAACAAGCTGAAGCTAAACAGTGACCACCCACGTATAAGCAGCGACGTATAAGCAGCAACCTGTAGAAGAGAGCCAACCCAAAAGGGGAAGCGAGACGGGCGAACCAATCGACGAAGGACACCCTCGAAGGACACACAGCGTCAGTCACCGTGAACCATATGATGAATACACCAACTTTTTTGCAGAAAGAAAAACAGAGGGGAAGATGCGGCCCGTGCCCGTGCCTGCGCTTGTACCTGTGCTTGTTGCAGTGACGCTCACCCAGATACTAGTGTGCCAATGCTTTGTGAACACCAAATATGAAGTACAGTTAGATCACAGCATACCGAGCGAATTCCTCCACAACGACCGTTCGCACAAGTACACCAACGTAACCATCGGAAATGACTCCTTTTTGTGCTTCTTCGGAAAGTCAAACAGGTTTGGTGGTACCAGGGAAGGGGGAACATCTTCTTCCTATGAGGATGAAGCGGAAGAGGTAGAACTGTCGGGGTGTAGTGACCAGGGGCTGTTTAAAAATGGAGGAAATACACCCCACGGGATGAACAATTACGTGGAGGAAAAACTACATCGAAGCAATTACCTCTTGAAATATTCTGAGGGGCAAGGAATATATTACGATTTACATAGACAAAATGACCCCCCTTCGTCAGGCACATGGGGGTGGGGGACAGCCCAAATGGTTGGAAGTAAAATCGAAGCGGAAACAACCACCCGCAAAGAAGCAATAAAGGACCACACAGGGAGGAGAGACCCCCCAAAGAAAAAAAAGCAAAATTTTAACAAAATGAACGTAGCTCAACGGAAGAGTAAGGCACGCCGAGCCATACAGTGCAACTTCCAAAAAGTGTACGACTACATTTTCTACAAACACAAATTCAATGTGTACCATAAGAACAGAACTTACCGAAACGTGAACGAACAAGTCTTGCTGAAAAATCATATGATAAGGGGGAAAATGCTGACCATAAAAAATACTTGCATTAATGTTTTTACACCGTCCAGTGAGAATGAACTGAAAATCTGCCTAAACAGATCCATCTCATTTGTTACGAAAAAGTATGATCAGAAAAAAAACGCAACTAAGAACGGAAAACACAAATGCGTTTGTAGTTACCAGAAGGACAAAGATTTACTCTTCGCTAACAACACTGTGGTTCAGTACTACACCGATGGGACATATTTTTTCGAAGTCCTTTTCATATGTGGGAACAATAATTTACGAGTTAACAGGTTTGAAAAATTGCACAGACATTATTTCCCGTTGATTTTCCAGATATATGAACATGTGCATGCAAATTTGACAAAAATGTACAAAATTATTCTGAACAGAAGGACAAACAACCAGCCTTACTTTTTTAAAACATTTTCCATGTACAGATATAGTGAGGGCTACTACAGAGCGTTAAAGGATAAGCTAAATAATATGTTAAATGCATTTTTTCCAAAGGTAACACACCTCTACCGGGTAACTCTAAGTGCCTACATGTTCTGTGATTACACAGACAAGGTAAACCCACCCAATCATTTCTTGCTAAAAGGACTAATGAACAAGTGCTTCCAGTTCAGTAAGCATGACGGATATATTTACGAAGTCTGCTTGCCAAACAGCGTCATTCGATATGAGAAGGACGAATTCGATAGAGTAAAATACCCCCTTACTTTGCTTGGATCTTCTGATCGCTCCATAAATGAAGGAAAACCTTTTTTCGAAAAAATGTATGATGCGTTTCCTGTGCTCAAAATGAATTATAGGCTTCGGAAAGATGCAGAAAATTATCTCAAGACACAAAAGGGGGTAATTACTCAATCGGCTGTTATATCCATTACCGGGCAGGAGGACATTAATCATGCAGCTGTCTTCTCCGGGGGACTTTTCCCCTCGCAGGGTTATCCCCCTTCTGCGAACCAACTCTCTGCCTCATCCATTTTGCCGCCCGCCTCGGCAACTGCCCGTTCGTCGTCGTCGCTTTTTTCGTCATCCCCATTGGAGTACACTCAGAATGGTGGTAACGGCGGCACTATCGGAGGTAGTATTGGCAGTAGTAACGGTGGTATCGGTGATGGACGTAGCCAAAATGCCCACCCGCTGTTAGAAACCTTCAAAGCCACAATTACGACCCTGAACGAGGCCGCCACCCCCCCTCCGTACTTCTCCTTTGGCGCGAACCGAATTCCATACATAAGCACATACATGATAGACAAGCCAGTGGATATTTTAAAATACGAAAACGAAAACTTCTACAAATCTCTAGCTGTTGATTTGAAGGGAGAACGGTGCAGAGACTCTCTTGGAGATGTACACGACTACATAACGACCATCTACTTTGACTGCTCTTTGCATTACCAGAATGAGACGCAGACAAATATAATGAACATATTCCAGACGACGGAGTGCCACTACTACGTGCATGTGTCGTCTCCCGTGCTTTGCGCTCACCCGACCCTGCACACATCCCTGACATCGCAGAAGGAAGTCATTCGATGTTTCAGAAATATGTTCGCAGCAAGCGCCCAGAGGGTGGGCCGCCCGATAGGCAGAAGTGGAAGCAACAGTGCCTCCGCCAGTTACGGCGAGGGGGAGCCCGTGCTAGACGACCCCTACATGAGTGACGCAGACAAGCTCTACCTGCACCAGTTTCAGGGGAAAAAAGAAAAAATGCTCCAGAAAAAAAACATGCACACACTCGAATCCGTGCCCAAGAATACTAAAATGGAGTTCGGCGTAAAATACGACTTCGGGTTAGGAAATTATATCCGAAAAAGAGTGTACAAAGGAACCCCCATTTTTCACATTGGCAACATTGTGAGGCATCGATACTGGAATTACGAAGCAGTGGTGGTCAGCTGGGATTACATGTGCTACGCGCCAGACGAGTGGAAATATCATTTCTTTTTAGAGTACCCAACCGAAGTTCAAAATTCCGTGCATTACCTCCTTTTGCTTAATAAAGACGGGAAAAAGGGAGGCACAATTTTGCATGACCCTCCACCTCACACGGACCATCCTAACAAACGTACAGAAACTTCACACGCTAAACAGGCTAAACACGAAACTGCTGACGTGGCGTGGGAAAACATACGACTCAACGTGAGCGAAGAACAACCATTCCATGATGACCACTTCAACTTTGCCTACGTTCCCGAGTCCAGTTTGGTGTATGGAGACAAAATGATTTACAGCGAACATTTGTCCCAATTTTTCGAACAGTACAATTCATTTTTTCATTTTTACATTCCCAAAAAGGATCATATAATTTGGAAGCTCTTCCCGTATGACTTCTTCAACCTTATATTTTGACCTGTTCACCCGTCACTCTATGACGCCTTCACTCGCTTTGCGCCATTTTTTTGTAGGACCCCCCACAAAATTGTCTTAAAAAAGTGACCATTTTTCTTTTTTTTTTTTATTTAACGTTTTGCCTGAACGGTTCATGTTGTTTGCAGCTGCTAGCCAAAAAAAAAAAAAAAAAATCCTTCTTTTTTGCCTGTATGTTCAGGCAAAATGTGCGGTGTGTCGTACCCAAATATGTACACTAGCGCACACACAAACGGACCCTAAGTGTGGATTGTCCATTTAAGTCTTCCTCCTTCACGCAGTGTATATGTCTATAAACGTGACCTCCTCGTTGTACATTTTTCATTTCATTCTACATTTCACTGGATGGATTAGCCATCCGGGGGGGTTTTCCTCTACCTGAGAAGAGTCTTTCCCTCCAATTTGTGCCTTTCATTCTTTACTCAACTTTCCTTTTGCGCGCACCCCAAAGCGCGCTTTATTTTTTTCACGTTCAACTGCGAACCTGTTTGAAACACCTTTGTTTTGGATAACGCCCACATGGGAAAGGGGTGAAGGGAGGTCTTTTCCCTAGGATATACAATGTACGTGACACAAGAGGAACACACACGGCTCGGTAAACCTCGTGGTGCGAAGTGTAGCCCCTCGTTGTTGGTTCCCTCCCACGGGACATCCACCTAGCAAACACCCCACTGCTACACCTCCTCCAAGATGCCCTTTAGCTTCTTCCCGTCATGTAACTCCTGCACTTTGTCTATGCCCCCGACGAATTTCCCATTTACGTACAACTGCGGGAAGGTAGGCCATTCAGAGTAAATCTTTAAAGATCTCCTTAACTGTTCATCATCCAAAATATTAACAGTCCTAATTTCTTTCACTTTGTTTAGCTTCAAAATGTGTATTGCTTGTTTGCTATATTTACAAAATGGGTTTAAAGCTGTACCCTTCATGAATAGAACTATTTTGTGTTTTTTAATTATACTTTCGATGAAGTTAATTACTTCTTCTGTTAACTCTACTTGCGTTTCGCTTTCACTGGGGGAGTCGCTGCATGGTTCGTCTTCTGGACTGTTCATTTGGACGTCTTCTTCGTCACTGCATTGATCTGTCCTCTTCATTTCGACATCATCCCCCTGGTGGATATCTTCCCCAGATTGAAATTTGCTCTCCTCACGATTTTCACAGTTTGCTTTGCGTGCAAAAATTCGTCCTCCTGTTTTTTCACCGTTGCAATTGACCCTTTCACATTCGGCTAGTTGGAGACTCCCATGGGGAGTATATCTCCACAGGGGTTCCCATTTCTTTCGACCAATTTTTTCGCCACATATTTTGTTCACTCCCTTTACATTTTCCCTTAACTCACTTTTTGTTTTCCCTTGATTCGAAGCTATGGTCGTATTTTTATGAGGAGACAATATTTTAATCCCCCACGGTTCTCTTTTGCTATTTATGTTTGTGCCTTCCAAATGGACCACTTTGCTTTTTTTTCGTAACTGTGCAGGGGTACCATTTTTGTTGTGCAGACCCGCCATCGATTTTTCATTTGAGAAGGCTTCGTACAGTGGGAAGCCGCCGAGCAGGCAAACCCAATGCAGCACCTTGCTGTTCTTATTCATGTTGTTGCCGTTGACATTTGGGGGAAGGCATTGACCGTGGGGGGAGGGAGGAGTTCCAAGTGCTTATCACAAATGTTCATTCAGGTGTGCAACATCAGCGTATATAGGCAAACCGTACGCGTGCTAGCCGCGCACATTGTTGCTACATACCTGCGTGAATTCTTTTTTAATTATTTTTCCCCGCTGTGGCATGGATGTGAAACGCGGAACTCATTTGTACACCGTCACCCGCGTGTTCGGGAAAGCGCTTTGCGAAATTCCCAAAAAGTACAGTTTGTGGGACAAAAAGAGGGAAGTAAAAAAAAAAAAAAAAAAAAAAAAAAGATAAAAAAAAAAAAAAGGCAAAGCAATGAAGTGTGGAGGAAGGTGTTTCTCTTCCGAATGGCAGACACCGGCACGCCGCTTCTCTCACCCGCTGTCGTTGTCCCCCCCTTCAGCAACAGTTCGAAGGTGGAGAGGTGGAGGACGGTCTGCGTGGCAACGAGGGAGTAGTTTGCCATGAGATTGTATTTCTGCAAAATTGTCATGACCCTCTGGTGAGCAACATTTAAGTCGATTTTGTGCCTCACCAGAAATTTCACAAACGGCTCGTCATTTATGTGCACCTCCTTCAAATTTTTAATTGGCAGCGCAGATGATATTTTAAACGTGAGTGTCACGCTTTCGTTGGTTCCGCCCATAATGTCTTTAACCTCCTGTTCGTACATTTTTTTTTTAAAAGGACGCGGCATATATCTCCATATTTTATACTTTACGTTAATTGTTTTTTCTGTTCCGGGGGTGGGATGGCAGTTCCCTGGCTTGCCGTCATTACCTCCTCCCGTGGTCATAATTTTATTTCCTCTGTTGGGAGTAGCGAACACGCCACCTGTATGGGCCTCCTCACTATTCAGGTTAGCCATCACCCCTCTGTTGGTTTCTCCCTCCACGAGATAACCATCGTATAACGCTTCCTCCACGGGGACAACCATTTCGATCCATTTATTGCGGAAAATGGAGGTCCCATTTTTCTCACCCGCTGCGGTAACCAGGTTATCACCCCCCTCATCAGGTATAAACTCCATTTCAACGAATGGCATTGATACACCTTCTCTGTTTGGAAACATCCAAAAGGTTAAATGCTCTCGGTAAGACAAAACTGAGTTAAACAGCAGAGAGGACAACTCACATACATTCTTTTTATCCACTATGGTCTCATTAACGATGCGAAAAAAGGAAATAACGTTCGAGTGATTCATCTTTAGGAGCCATATTCTAACATAGCTGTAAATTATATTCAGGGCTGAGTTAATTTTGGAGTTTTCCTTTAGTACGTTTTGTTCCTCCAGGATGAATTTCCTCCTTCTGTTTTTCACCTCACCGTGGTTATCTACTTGCCCTTCCCGTGTGGGCACCTTTCCCCTACTGCGATAAAACCAGCAATCCTCCTCATCCACAGTTTCCCCAACGTTTTCAAAATAAATGCCAACTGAATTGGTCCAGTAGTGCATATCCCCTTTATACATATTTTCTCCTGCGGAGATAGGACATCTCCCGCCCTTCATTCCTCCGATTAGCATTTTTTCCTCATTAAAAAAAAACATATTCTCACAATCGTTCTGTAGTTCCGACCTATTGGTTGTTGCTTTGTATGCGTACATTTTTATAAGCACGTCATCTAAGTGATGGTTCTGAATATTGTGATTTTTCCCTTCCTCCCCTAGAGGATCCCATCGTTCCCCCTGCTCGTATGGGGGGTCCCCATTTTTCGGCTCCAAAATGCGAAGGGCGTACGCCCTCTGGATAAAATTCTCCCCCAACCATATTTTCTGAGCTTTTTTTTTTAAAAAAATGTCATCATTACTGTGAGAGTATGCATTTATCATATGTTTCAATTTGTCTGTGTTTGTTTGGTTCATGTGAAAGGGGGTGCTCAAGTAACCCGTTGCGTGTGTCCATTTTTTTGCTACGGGATTGTCTCCCCTTTCCCATTTCACGTTTGGTATTTCCTCCCATTTTGCTTCACTCAGGGGGTGGTGGTCCCACGGCAAGTAATCTTTCGCGCTGTGCTGCCCATCCTCTTCTTCCCTCTTTACCTTTTTATGCTCACCTCTGCCATGGTCATCGTTGCCATGGTGGTCTTTTCCATCGCCGCTGATTCTGTCACTCCTTTCAAGCCAATCCCCCTGATTCACCTCTTTGAGGTCACCCAAAAGGTCTGCATAACTCCTCTTGCACGTTTTGCCGTCACCAAGGAACGACGTGTCGACGTACAAATCTTTGGTGCTGTAAAGGAACCACACGAGGTGCACAACTATTTCGTCCTCCTGGCGGTGACCATTTGTGTGACCCTCGGGGGACGTGCCGCTGTGTCCGCTCTGCACGTTTGTGTTCACGTTTGGGCTGACACTTGCGTTTTGGTTTGCGATTGGCGGAGCGCATCTCCTCCTAACCGCTGTTACGTGCTGAAAAACGTCACCTATTCCGGACCACGTTAAGGTAATATCCGAATGGTGAAATCTCAGCTGATCTAATAAGACAAGCCAACATTTTAGCGTCTTCAAAAATTCCACAAAAGGGTACAGAGTGGTGTACAGAAAAAAAGGAGGAAAGAAAAAAACCTCCGAAAGGACAATCTGGTTTTTCATTTTAAACAAATATTTTATATTTAATATGAACAAATCGTATTCTTCGAAAATTTTAAGATCGTTCTCGATGGGGCCTTCCCCAAGTGAGACATATTCTGCTCCTTCCAAAGGGTAACCACTATGGAGGTCTCCACTCGATGTGTAGATCGTAGACTGGTTTACCTTTTTCAAATTTATAATGTCACAAAAATGGGAAAAGAGATAGATGAATAGGTCCTCCTCATCCACGTGGTCAATGAGTATGCTACTTTGCTGTGTGTTGGGCGGTCCTTCACTTTTGTAGAAAGTTCCTTCCAGTGTGGTTGTGTCGTTTTCGTTTGGGTGGCCCCATGGGCCTATCTTAGGTGAGGCGCCATGTTGACCCCCACACTGGTTACCAATCTCGTTTGACAAATGGGGAAACGACGCACCCATCATATCGGGAATATTTCTTGTAGGCACTTGTATCTGCTGTATGGCCCCTCCTCGAGGAGAAGGTCCCCCCTGGCGCTTCCCCCTTTTGAAGAAATTTTTTATGGAGACCTCCCTTCTCTGATGTCTACCCAAGTGGGTGCCCCTGTAATGCGGGATGATCACAACTTTGGAAAAGTGCTCTGGGTGAAGAATCAAATAAAAGGACAACACCCCCTTGTCGTTACGAAAAGACTTTAATGTCAGCAAAACAGTCATGAGGTTAACACAGTCGAACTGAACGTCGTGTAGGAGATCCACCGGATGCAAAAAATGGATCTTCCTCAAATGGTCACTGGTCCTGTTAATTAGGGTGTAGAAGTTGTAGTGAAATTCAAAGGTCAACAATACAAATCTGAGCAGACTGAAAATGCTTTTTTTTTTTCTCAAGTACAAGAAGAGTTTCCTCTTTTCTTGGGAGAATAATTTATTAATACATTCAAAGGGGGAGTTAAAGACTATGTCGAAAAGGAGTAATTTTTCCAATGCGTCTTCTTCATCGCTCGTTTGATTTATTCTGCTATTTGTTGTCATGTTGTTTGGGTGTCCACCTGAACCTTTTGAAAAGTGCTCCTTATTGTAACCTCCCCCTGTGGGATATGACCCACCAGGTGTATCGTCGAGCTGAACGGACGTTATATCCCCACCACTAAGAACGTCCAACACGACAGAACATGCAATATTTTTGTTAACCCCACAGTTGTACTCAACAGTGATGTTTGCCAAATGGCAGTTGCGGATGGATATATCGGGGGACATTATTTTTTCCAGATAGTACAACTCCTGGAAGAAATTTAACACGAAAAATATTTTGCTCATAATTGAAAAGAGGTGAAGAATATTGGTAGAAGAGAAGTCATCCTTGAGCAGTAGGTACATTTTTTCCATTCGTACCCAGTCCTCCACAGGCGCGTGTGCCCCTCCAAGCGGCTCCACCTTCACATTTACCGCTACGTTGGAGGAGAAAAAAGAAACTTCCCTGCTTCTGTTCAAATGAAAATCCCTTATTTTGAGGAGTTTTTTCTGCCGAATGGGGACTTCAAAAAAAAAGGACCCACCGGTGTTCACCTTGATCAGGAGGGGAAACTTGCTTCCCTCCTGGTTGTTTACAAATTCGCTTCTCATGTAGTGTTCCGCGTTCAGCTCGCATTCCAAGTGGAGCAAGTAGTTGGTGATGTAGTCAGCTGGATATTTCTCCTTCGCCCAATTGGTTGGGTTTGGTTCGGTTGGGTGCGCGTCTGCCGGGCCGACGTTACCACTTCCGCTGGGAAGCACCCGCTTGGACTGGTTCTTACTCACGAAGTACTGAAGGTCGAGGAAGCCTTTGTTCCTCTCTTTCCTCAGTTGGGCGTACATCTGGTCGGAGGCGACTTTAAGTGTGGTCTTACCCCCCGGATGTGTATCCCCTCCGTTCAATGCTCCACCCATAGATGGGGTTAAACAAAACTGAGTGCAAAAAACGGGACACCGGGAGTTCATCTGTAGCAGTTTCCCCAACGTGGAAAATAAATTTGAAAATCGGTTCACCATATCTCGTACCCCGTCCAGGTAATCTTCGAGGTTATTCAAAATAGGATAGCTCTTATGTATTAGTGGAATGGTAAAGAAGTTTCTCTTCTTGCTTTTCCCCTGTTCGATTGTTACTTTGTCTATCCCAGAAGTAACACCGTTACCATCACACATAACGATGTACGTTTTGTGTATGAAATCCTTTTCGATCATCAGGATTAGCAACAGGGGTGTGCGGTCATATGTGTAGACGGTGAAGTATAGCACAGAGAAGAAGTTCTCTCGGAAGGAACCTTCAGATGGGGCTGCCTTGTTCGCCTCCTGGGGGGTCTCCCCATCATACCCACTGCCCCTGGGTTGCCACAGGGGGGCGGTGCCGCAAAAAGTGGATTCGACAAGATTAATCCCTTCCATTCTGCAAAATGGATTTGCCTCGTTGGGGTTGCTTCCTCCTAAGTGAGCTACCCCCTCTCGCTGCACCAATTTCCGGAGAGCCCTCTCAAATGTCCCCCCTCCAGAGGTATGCCCCCCATGGGTGGGCCCGTGTGCTGTATCCACCTCCTCACCACGCGGAAGGTAAGAATAAAAATCGATAAAGGAAAAAAAGCTTTGAAGAAATTTGGTCAAAACGATGTTCGCTGAGTAGTCGTATTTCTTTAAGAGATCATGGAGTTTCAATTTTTGTACAAAAAAATTGGGACAAAAATCATCCTCGTCTAGCTCGTAGTTGAAATTCTTTCCTGCATTTACTTGGAGAAACCTTTCTTGCAATTCGTTGTACAAGTAGACATATAGGGAGAACCGCTTCAGTAGGTACACCACATATATGACCAGCTTAAGGTCGTAGTGTAGACTGATCATGTCGACAAAAGTTTTGCTCTTCCAGTGGCACATGAAGGTGAATTTTTCACTTTGCCTACTTAAGAAGAGGTTGATTTTCTGTTCGTAGAAGGTGTACCTAAGAACGCAGGAGAAGTCTCCGTTTTTCTTCCTCACGAGTACTGTTTCAATGCGGCTTTGCAGGACTGGTACGCCTCCTTCGGCATCTCCCCCGTCTGCGTAGTTTTTGCCACCCGTTTGGCTGTCCATACAACGTAACTCCTTCCGGATGTAACCCAAATCGAAGAAGTAATCCTGTATCAGCTCATGCACACCAATTGCGTTGTTTTCGAAGGAGGTCTCACTGCTCCTGGCGTGATTCATGCTGCTTACCCCGTGGAGTGGCTCCCCCCCGGATGAGCTGAATGCCTTCAAAATAGAGAACAAAAAACGTGTGACGCAATTGTCCACCCGGGATAACCAACTCTCCAGGTGAATATGAGCCGGGTCAAACGTAAGCAACTTTTTCATCCTTCTCTGCAATGCACCACAGTAGACAAACTCGAAGTAAGTTAAAATGTCATCTGTAGGGACGTTTTCCTTTTCCCCTTTTTTAAAAAAAAAACTAAATGGCCACAAAAAGATTTTTATGTCCCCATTTTCGTTGTTTAGGACAAACTTAAGGATCATTTTTTTTTTACTATATTGATCAAGTAGGGGTATTTTCTCGAACCACTCATACATTCCTGTGGTCAGTTCGCACTCATACAAATGAATGTCCAGATGGAGTTGTGCATCCTTATCAGTCAGACTGTAGTTGTAACAAGAGGGAGTCATCTCCACTGTGCTATTCGAAAAGCATTTATACAAAAGAACTTTCTTCGCTTGGTAATTAAACGTATTATACTGATTTATACAGCCTTTAAAATATTCCATAATTTGTACACCACAATAGAAGTGACTTATTCTGTATATTTCGTAGAGCAGGTCTGCCAACGGTAGTGTCTCCTCTGTTTGTGATCTGTTTTCTCTTTCCCTGTGGTAGTGCTGCTCGATGGGATTCATTCGGGTATGCCGCACTTGGTCACTGTGGTGGGTACCTCCTTCTGCATTTAGCAAAAACTCGTCCCTATCGGAACTCTCCATGTGACTATCTTCGGAGGGGGAATCCCCCTCTGGGGCAGCGTCCACCGCAGCAGGCATTTTCGATTCCGCCATTTGGCTCATCTTCTGCACAACTCCGTAGCTCACCAAACTGATGAGATTCAAATTATGGGAAAAGTGCAAATTCATTTGTCGTAGAAAGGAGATGTCCGCCTTGACTATGCTCCACGTAACAAAGTCGGTGATAAGAGACACCTTCACTTCATTAACCACGTCCAACTCCATCATCCCGTCGGAAAATATAAAGTTTACTTTATCCTTCGGTATCCTCGAAGAATAGTAGTTTATTAAAAATTCATCCACAATTCGTTTTTTTAAAATTTTTATTTGATTCATATCTAAGTTGGGAATGAAGGAATCTGTTGGGTTGGCTAGGATTTCCTTAAAGAGCAGAGGGAACCTCGTGTACCTCCCTGTGGATAATAAGTCCATTGCACACAGAACATTACTTTCGTTCACTTGGAGGTCCATTAATTTTACTTTACATAGGTATAAATCGTATTGGTACTTGCTTTTCAGCTCTCTGTAATTTTCCCTATATTCTAAAATGAGCTTAATTGTATCATTTATTTCTTTGTAGTTTTTTCTGAATGTATTTACCTCGAGGAGTTTGAGGAAGCACTCCCTCATGTGTCTGCAATACTGGATGAGGGCGCTTCTAAGGTAGTCACAATTGTCCCCATTATCGTTATCCACTCGGTCGCAAAAGAGGCTCCAGTCGTTTATCGACCTACGCACCACTTTTTTTAGAATCATTCCGTAGCTGATTCCTTTGTAGTCGTCATGATCGTCATGCTCATCGTGGTTATTGGGCTTGTCTGCGGTGGGGGCGTCCCTGTCGATGGGATCGTCTGGACCGTCCGGCCCATCCGGCCCATCCGGCAGGTGCTTACCACCCAGTGTCATCATTTCGGAGAAGCCAGCGCGTCAGTGGTCTGTGCAGACGGTACACATACGCGGGGGGAATTCCATATGGCTCTGCACATGGTCTAGCGAATCAGCTACTTTGAAAGTTGGTTACTGTGGCACCCACTCGATGGAAGCCCAATTTAACTTCGCACCGAGGGTGAGCAAATCAGCGTGATGGCTCCGTTACGGCATGGCTGCAACTTTGGCTGAGCGCAAAGGGAGGGCAACACGCATGAGTCAATAGCACCACAACAGAAAAAAATTATTTTGCCAATTTTTGAGAGTCTCCAAAAACAAAATTGAGGTGACAAAAAAAAAAAAGGGGGGTACCCCAAAACGACAAATTAAAAACTAGGGGGAAGCATTCACTCGGGGAAGAATACGTGTAAGCAGGCACACGTGTTTGATCGGAATGTATACGGGTGGATACATTTCTGTGCACGTACACGTGCAAGTGAGCGAATTTGAGAAGGTCCTAGGATGGCTCTCTTTCCATTTAGGGGGAAAAAGAAAAATAGCCTAACGTTCCTTGGAACCGCTCGCCGGGGATAAAAAAAAAAAAATATAAAGCTCCCATACGAGTAGCGACGTAGAATGGGCACTAGAGAAGGTCATTCCCCCTTCTGCGGAAAAACTCCTTTTCTTGTACTTCTCTCAGCCACACTCTGTGTGACGATATAACGTACTCGTCCCCTCGCCCAGGTTGGGCATGCAACAAAAAATGTTTACTCAGAGGGGAAGCGGTGCCCCTTTTTTTTTTCTTCTTTTTGTAAGGTGTGAGGAACACCAAAAGGGAGTTGCCCCAATGTAGCTATCCTAGGAGCAGTCATTAAAATGGTATGTGTCAGTGTGATAATTGCAAATATGCGGTGCTTCCTTTTATCTCTGATCCGTCCACTTGGATAAGCCAACAGTTAAAGTGCTACGGAGAAGGGGTACCAGGTGTGGACGTCCTCCAGCATTTGCCTAATGTCCCCCTTTTCAGAGCAGCGCGTTTAACTTCTTCTTCATATTTTTTATAATCGTGTCGTCCTCATTATATATTCCACTTTCGATGAGTCGCTTTATTTCTTTTTTTAAATTTTCGATCGTGTTTGCATTATCGTTTGGTTTTTCCCTTTTTTTAAATCCGTCCGTTTGTGGGGTCGGGGCGGAGTCCTTTTTGGGGGGCCTCCCGCGCTTCTCACTTAGAAGCTTGGCATGGGGAGGTGCTTCCCTGCAGTGAGCGCCTATCCCTTTGGAGGGGATGTCTACCCCTTTGCCCTTCGGAACGCTCCTCTGAGGGGGTGGCTTCTTCCCCTTTGGGTGGTTAACCAAACTTGCGTGCCTTCCCAGCGGGGGCGCCTTCCCTGGTGGGTTCCTACTCAGCGTTCGCGATGGGTCGGTACGGATGGCCAGCGCTTCGTCAGGTAATTCTACTGCGTATACGTCCATGTGTTTATTGGGGGAGTGGTCCACTACGTGGTTTTCTATCCGGTCTGCTGACTGGTCTGCCAACCCGTCTGACGAATCTCCTGGCCAGTGTTCAGGGGAGGCACGATCCAATTCCTTGGCTTCAACCCGCAGAATCAACCTGACCTCCTGGACATCCCTCAAAATGGAGCGAACCTTTTCCTCCAGCAGATCGTCATTTGTCAGATCATAAATCTGTTCAATCTGTGGCACGAAATTACCAACGAGTTGGATAATCCGTTTTCTGTTTTTACGCACTGTTCTTATGTAGCTGCTGTTGTATGTAGGTTCCCCCTCGTGTGTGTATCCCCCCAAACGGTGCGATTGAACCGTCTGTTGGTGAAATAACTTAAGCCGTTTCAGTTCCTCCTTCAGCTCCTCAAAGTACGTGTTGCTAATAATAGCATTATCCCTACTGTTGTACTTCCCCAAAATGGTCTTCATCTCTTCATTTTCTTTGCTTAACTTTTTCACCTTTGATAGAGCAGTTTTATAACTGGCCACAAGTTGGTCATTTTCTTTTACGAGGCTTTCCTCTAAATGGTCTTTCCTTAACTTTTGCTTAAAATAGCTCAACGATTTTTCATAAGCGTGTTTAATTTTTTTTAATTTTTTTTCCAACATATATATTTCGTCATTTAATTGTTTGTCTTTCACTTTGACAAGGTTTTCATTTTTTTTTACATTTATTTGTTCTTCTTTTACTTTTATTATAATTTCCTTCAATTCGTTTTTTTTTTTTTCGATTTCGTTTTTTCTTTCCCTCTCCATGGCTTCATATTTTTTTATCAATTTTTTCATCACATTTTGTTCCCTCCTTTTTAGCATCTCCGTCATTCGTCTTTCCTCCTCTTCTTTCCACAGTTTGAATTCATATATGTTGCTCGGGATGGCGTCATTCTTTGGGGAACGCTTAACCAGATGATCTCCACCATCGTCTATTGTGAGAATATCTTCTTGTGTGGACCCAATCTTTCCTCCAACTTCGGTAACCCCCCCCTGCCGTGCGCTCAAAAATATACGCACAGTCAACTCGGACGTTAAATACTTCTCTTTAAATACGTGTAAATAAAGAGGCACGCAAAAGTCAAACTGGTAGTAATCCCTCTGGGGGGGTGCTCCTCGCTCCTTCATCAGTGCGGTCTTTAACTCCTTGGACACGTTTTTCAGGGGAAGTTCCCCCACCCCGATGTTGATTCCGCTGCTAGTATCCTCGTTGGGGTCGCTTCGGGTACCTTCTTCTTCAGTGTGCTCCTCGCGCAGGGCTAGGTGAAAGTGCACCACTTGATCTTCGAGTTGGTCGCAGGGGTCTGCTCCCTTCACCTGGAAGTCGTGGCTCACGTGGCAATTCTTCAGTTCGATCTGCGGGGTAAGCAGTAAGGCGTTAGGGTAAGTGGTGTAGTTACGCGTGACCAGGCGGTGACTACGAAACTATCTCATGGCAGTTGCTCTCTTGCACGGATGGGCCACCCACCTGTCGGCTCTCCTCAAAGGGGTAGAACGGAGACACGAAGCATCGCTCAAGCAAACCCGACTCGATCTTCACGAAAAAGTCGCTCTGCCGGGTCTTCCTCTTTTCTGCGTAAATGTTGCTCAGTTCCAAAATGTGGCAGCGCTCCACGGAGAGGAACAAATTCCACCTGATGATGTGATCCTTGGGGGAGCCCAACTCCTTCCTGTTTGCATAAACTCGGTTATCCCAACTGGGGGAGTTACTACTGCTCCGGTGGGGGTACCTCCCATTCTTGTAACGAGGATGAGGCGATATGCTACTCCCGCTTGTGTAGCCACCTGCAACGCTGTCACAGCTACTTCTCCACCGCAAAGAATTGATAAACCTCCCCCCACCTTCTCCCTGAGGACGTAAACAAATAGACATGATCGTTGTTTCGAACTTTAACGACGGGGCAGACCCACCGACGGTGCTCAATTGGCACGTCATCCTTTCCATGTCTTTGTAACGGATCCACAAGTCATTACTTATTTTATGAAGGGAAAAAAATGCTCCCTTCTTTTCAACCTCCAATTGCATTTTATTAAAAATAATGCGTATATCATTCAGGCGGAAGTAATCATAGAGCTCTTCCACTCGGTCGATTAGGATCAGTGAGAAGTGGCAGCCCATTGGAGAGCTGCCATCCCTATCAGGGTGGTTACCATGAATCCCATCGAGGTGTCCCCCCGCAGGTGAAGCGAAACCAGATTCGTTTCTCTTCTCCCCACTTGTGGTACCATCATGTGCGTCCTTCCCTGAAAGACTTTGCAGCATGTCCCCCACGGTAACCTCCACACAATTATGGCGAAAGAAGCTCTCCTCATACGCATCAAAGTTGACGTGGAGGTAGAATAAATTGGTCATGTGGCAGAGGTTCACTAGGTGCCAGTACTTCCGTGCGCGTTTGTCATGGTGGTGATCGTAGCGGTCGTAACGCAGGTCGTCGTGCTCATAATCGAAGCCGCGCTTGTCGCACCGCCGATTGTCACTCCTCTCTAAGTCCCGCCTCCCCAACATGCACTCCTCAAACTTAACCGAAATAGAAAAAATAAAATCGTTGCTCACGTAAAAGTTACTAATATTCTCGTACTTGCTCTGGTGGATAAACTCAAAGTCGTCACTTAGCAGATCTTTAAATAAACACTTGAAGTAAATCTGTCCGTTTTCAAATTGTATGTCGTCCTCTACAAGATCTACGCTTTTGAGCAGATGTATTTTGTTCCTCCGATCGGTGGTGCGTCCGTTTGGTTCTCTCTTCAGGTTGGTAAGTAGTGGGTCGTTCTTCCTGTTTGCGTCCGCCCCGTCTGTATCGACCCGTGTCTGCTCGTCACCGTCACTGTGCTCACCTATGTCATACTTAACTTTGCTAATCTGTATGTACAACTCCATATGCTGGGAGAGAAACGTTGCGATCTCCGTTATTGTTCCATTGAGCAGACATTCGTATTCATTTTTTTTTTTCTTCCTTAAAATTTTGTGAAACTTTTGGACAAAGTACTCCTTCGACTTGTTGACTGCCTCGATGTCATTGGCCTCCGCCAAGTTGATAAGGAAGTTATCGCAACGGCTGTTTTCATTTTTTTCGATGCTCTTAAAGATTACAAACTTGAGGGTTACGTGGACGCAGACGATCTCTTCTGTATCCATTGAACTGCACGCATTTGGGGGGATACCCCAACTTTTGTCTTTGACTGTTCAGGGGGGGGAAAGTATACTCACTTGGGGGATAATCAGTCGGGAGTTGCTCAGTTTGGGCTACCGCTAGGTCGCTCTTCCCTAAAAGCGCAACCAACGAGGCAAGCTCGCACACCCAGGCGTGGAGAAGCGGAAGTGCCTGATGAACGTATGCAGGTGGTCCTACGCCAAGGTGTGCTCATTCGCAGTGACTTTTGCCAATCTGTGGGCGCGACCTTTTGCAGCCCAAGGTATATTTGCGAAGCCGCGGAGGGGGGGAAGAGGGTGCCAGTGTCTTGAGGTGGTGAAGCGGAACAGAAGTAGCGACGCGGAAAAGAAGCCAGGGAAAATGTGTCAAGAGCAAGACCATACGAATAAAAGGAAGGTAAAAAAATGCGAAGAAAGCACCAAAGAGGGCACAAAACAATTACAAGCTGCGCCAAGGGGGAAGCGAAAAATGCCCTGTGCGCACATCGTTCATTCCTCGACGTTCGTGTAATATACGCCTACTTCAT
Source organism: Plasmodium coatneyi (assembly GCF_001680005.1). Classification (NCBI taxonomy): domain Eukaryota; phylum Apicomplexa; class Aconoidasida; order Haemosporida; family Plasmodiidae; genus Plasmodium; species Plasmodium coatneyi. Next base: position 416,033 of record NC_033556.1, read on the forward strand.
CCCTCAGCACACAAAAAAAAAAAAAAAAAAAATCCGCCTTTTTTCCATCTTCCCTCAAATGCTGCGTTTACGTTTTCAAATAGGAAAATGATAAGAAGCCTCACGAACCATGTTGCGTCTCTTTCACTCCTTAAGATTTTTTTCTCTCCAAAGGGAAAGAACCCAATCACTGTGCGAGAATAAATAATACATATAATCAAAGAGGCACCTTGCACTAAATTAAAAGGAGAAGGACGAGAAGAACCATTGGGCTCGCCGAAGAGTGAACGAAAGTGACAAAAAAGAATAAAAGAAAAGGGTTTGATCCCCTCTTGTTTGCGGCACCACAAGAGGGGGGAAGTTTCCTTCTGTTTCGCTTCGACATGTCCGTTCACCACGGACGCGTCGCTATTCACACGTTGCCGCCCCCCCAACCAGCAGATTTGTAGGGAAAAACGGAGGAACCGCCCAACACAGGAACGCAGCCCAACTCCCTTCACTTGACGCGCTGCCCATCCCCGCAACGATGATGAGCGATATAGATAACCTGGACCAGACCACCCATGATGGCGGCACATACGACGAGAAAAACTTCGACGCGTACGAGAAGTACGACCAAGACAAGGATGACGAAATGCTCAGACAACTCAAAGTGGGGAAGCTCATTTCTGAGAAGTACCTGTCCGACTTTATAAACCAAGACGTTTTCTTCATCGGGGAGATTGTGGACAGGCAGGACAACAAGATTACCCTCAAGTCGGTCAATGGTAAGGCTACAGGGGGTAGGCGGCCGTGGTGGGGGGAACAAGTGCAAAACCCAGCTCGCCAGCGCCGCTACCGCCGATGCAGCACCACGAATGCGCATCCATTTGGACAGAGGCACACCCCTATTCCGACCCTTCTTACCACACAGGCAACAACGTCGACTGCGTCATCAGAGACAAACTGGTCAACGCAGACGTCAAGTATGTAGGAATTAAAGGCACCGTGTCGGACGACTTAAAAATAATTGAAACGAGGGGCATCACCTATTTGGACGAAGTCAATTTTGAGGTGGTCAATGCTTATGTGGATATTTTCATGGAAAACGCCAACTCGGAAATTTTCCTATCGTCCTACTGAGGGGGGGAGTTATGACGTGGAATTCTTCTCCGTTTGGTTTGTCCTCCCTATTTAGGGATCGGAATACCATTGTCCCAGATTTATTCTAATCATATGGTTATACGCCATTTTGTTTATCCACGGCGTGGACCCCCTCCTCTCACTTATTTCTTTTTTTTAAGTTAAATAATTCCGCGTCCTTTGCTCTACCAAATAAGCATAAACAGCGTCATCAAATTAATTTGGTTAACTGACCATCCCCCCACCATGCTTATCCCCATGTCCTTTTTATATTTTCTTTTTTCCTTTTCTATAAGAATTCATCTATTTCATATTTTGCACACAGAAAACAATTAAAGCGTACATCATGCAACTTAGAATTAATTGAATTTGAAAGCCGGGCGGGACTTCCAACCCAAAACCCTGAACTCACATACACTTAACCCGGCTTCCATCTTCCCTTAATCCTACCACCCAAATCCCACACCCCTAAAATTCGAAATCATACATACACACGCCCCTAAAATACGAAATCCTGCACATGCAACCTAAAATGCGAAATCCTACGTACACACACCCCTAAAATAAGGTATCCTACACACACACACCCCTAAAATATGAAATCATACACACCCCTAAAATGCGAAATCCTACATACACACTCTAAAATGTGAAATCCTACACACGCACACCCCTAAAATGTGAAATCCTACATACACACCCCTAAAATGCGAAATCCTATACATACACAGCCTAAAATGTGAAATCCTATACATACACAGCCTAAAATGTAAAATCCTACATACAAACACCCTAAAATGCAAAATCCTACACTCTGAATGCGAAATCCCACACACACACCCCTAAAAATGCGTAATCCTACACACACCCGCACTGATACACTAAGCTTTATTTTTTTCTTTTATTTTCCTCTTTTTTTTTTTTTTGATTTTCTTCTATTTTCTTTTTTTCTTATTTTCTTTTTTTCTTTTTTTCTTCCTTTTCTTCTTTTATTCTCCTTTTTATTTTTTTTTTTTATTTTTTATACTGTTAAAAGAAAGAAGAGAAAAAAATAAAAACGAGAATAAAAGAAGGAAAGAAGGAAAAAAAGGAGGAATGAAAGAAAAAAAGAAGAAGAGAAAGGAACGGTAGAAAGAAGGAGAAGAAAGGGAAGTGTGCAGGAGTGTGCACCTATGGAAGAAAGAGTATGAAGATATAAGGGAAGGTATAAAAGAAAGAAAAGAAAAGGAAGAAGAATAAATAAAAAAGGAATAGAAAGGAAAAAAAGGAAGGTTTAAGGAAAAAGGAAAAACAAGAAAAGGTGTAAAGAAAAGGAGAGAAGGAAGGAAGAAGGCGGGAAGAAGTGTATGAAGTGAAGGGAATGGAGTGAAGGAATGAAAAAGGAGTGAAGGAAAGGGAGTGAGGTTTAGGGTGTGAGAGCAGATTCAGGGTTTAGGTTCAACAATGTGGACTGCTACTTAGTTTTTTAGGGGGGTGCGCACGAGTAAATTGTATTAAAAGGAAAGAAAAAAAAAAATAATAAAAAAAAAAGGAGAAAGAAAATGGAGAGAGCACGAAGTAAAGAATGTGTGTACGTTCTGTGTGCGCAATATGTGCATAGTAGTTAATGATGTATCATTTTTACCTAAATATGTAAACCATTTTGATTTTTCCATTGAATGAATATTCCATGGTTGATTTCCATTCATTGAATAAATAGTGGTACAAAGAAAGAAGAAGATAGGTTTAGAGAAAAGGAAAAAGGAAACTTTAAGGGAGCAAGAAAGGAAGTTTTAAGCATAAAGAAAAAGAAGGGTCAAGGGAAAAAAGAAGAAAAGTTGTAAAAAAGGAAGGTGCAAGGAAAAAAAAAAGGGTTTCAGGGATAAAAGAAGAAAGAAGATTCAAGGAAAAAAAGAAGATAAGAAGGAAAGAAGATTAAAGGAAGATAAGTCTGTTGTAATATGAATGTAGAACCATGACAGAACCATCCAACGGAGAACTATGGAAAAAATGGCTAAGGCAATGGTGGCAAAGTGCAAACGGGAAACTTCAGAGCGGAAAAGTACAAGTAAGTAAAATTAAAAGAGAGGAAGGAAAGGGGACATACCCTTCCTGAAGCAGGAGAAAGGACTGAAGGAGAAAAAAAGGAAAAAGGGTTATTTTTCCTAAAGCATGCAAGGAAGGGAAGAAAGGGAGTGGGTAAAAGGAAAGGGGTTAGAAGGAAGAAGAGAAAGGAATAAAGCGAAGAAGGGGGAAAGGAATGTTAAGGAAAGTTAAGGAAAAAAAAAAAAGTGAACGATGGTTCTAGGTTTAAGGTTCAGCGAAGGTGGGTTCCGGGATAAGGGTACGATGGAAAATAAGTGGAAAATTGGGGAATAAGACATCGGGTTTGGAGTTCAGGGTTTAGGGAATAGGAATTGGATTTCAGGTTTAGGATTGAGGTATCAGAGTATAGGAATTCGGATTTCGGGTTTAGGTTTCAGCTATCAGAGTATAGGAAGTAGGACTTCGGGTTTAGGTTTTAGGGTATAGGAAGGAGGATTCCTGTTTTAGGTTCAGGGGTTCAGTTTGTAGGAGTTGGATTTCGTGTTTAGGTTTGAGGTTCAGGGTTTAGGGTAAATAATTGAGGATTCAGGATTTAGGGTTCAGGATTTAGAGTTTAGGGTTTGAGGCTAAGAGTTTAGGCTTTAGGGTTCAGGGTTCACGGTCTAGGGTTCACGGTTTGGGGTTTAGATTTTTGGTTCAGGGTTTAGGCTTTAGGCTTTAGGGTTGAATGTTTAGTGTTCAGGCCTTAGAATTCAGTGTTTAGGGTTCAGTGTTCCGGGTTTATGGTTTAGGTTTTAGTGTTCAGGGTTTAGTGTTGATGATTTTAAGCTGTAGAAATTCGGATTTCTGGTTTAGGGTTTATGGCCTGCTGTTTAAAAGTATAAAGTGTTTTTTTGTTGAGAAGGACTTGTCGCAGACCAACCCACCGGCCGTTACTTTAGAAGGGGCGTCTAGCGCCCCTTAGTTGGAAAAAGCCCTCGCAGACAGGCGAACCGGACAAGGGGTGTAATCGGATGAGGGGGAGGTGGACAGAGGAGAACCGGACAACCGGGGTTCAACTGGACAAGGGGAAAAGAGACCGGACAATGGATCCAACCGAAGACTCGGTCCACCGGACAAGAGGAAAAATCGGATAAGAGGAAATGTGGAGGGGGGAGGGTGGTGGGCCATATTCCATTATCCTCCTGAAGGGAGGATATAAAAAAAGGAAAAAAAGGGAGAAAGAGAAATAATGAAATAAGAAGCGACTGTAGGAAGATGTTAAGGAAGGGAAGGGAAAGAATATGAAATAAAAATATTTTATGGAAGAATAATAGAATAAGGAATAGAAGGGATGGAGGAGGAACATGCTAAGGGGGGAGGAGCATTGCTAATGTGGGGGGAGGGGCGCAAATATATAAATATACGTGCATGTATCCTAAACTATTTTTTTGTTCTCATCCCCCTGTTCTTTCTTCCTTCCTCCTCCCCATATACACATTTTTGTTTGTAGGAAAAATTACAAAAGAACTTGGAAGAAACATTTCAGGAGTTGAGCAATTGGCTGGCAGGAAGACAGGAGTCAAAGGAAATAGCTCAACTCTGCGGTGAAGTGACCCATGGGGATGTAATCAAAAAGATTGATATGAAGGAATTGTGTAAAGGGATGGTGGAAATAAGATATTTTATAAGTGGAGTAAAAACAGAAAGGATGCACATAAACGCATGGTCGGATAAGGAACCAATTAGAAAGAAGCTAGACGATGAGGAAGCTTATAAACGATGTGTCGTTGGTATGTTAGCCATGTTCGAATTTTATAAAGATCATTGTAAATTAGAAGAAGTTATAAAGGAGATTGAAGGAAAAGTGAACGACAAGTTAAGGACGCATAGTAGTAAAGGGGCGACGTTTGATGGATGTAAAGGAATAACCATCCAAGATTTAATTATCGGCAAAACACTTGTTGCGGATAAAATTAAAACGTGGGCATTGGGAGATAAGGCGAAGGCGGATAGGACAGGGGGGCATGGAGGAGCTAGGAGGGTAGGACAAGTAATATGGGTAAGTGAAGATTATTGTAAGAAGGAAAAACCCAAACAGAAACCAGAGGAGCAGTTGAATAAGAACCTGGAAAATATTACAACGTTCTTAGGATTAGGGGACAATAGTCGTAATCCGAACCTACTAGACATACTAATGAAGAAGGCATACACCTTATCGGATGAGGAATTTGAAACAGCACTTAAGCCAGCTACGAATGGAAAGGGAGACATAGAACAGGCAATAAAGAAATTAGAAGAGAAAATTCAACAAAAAATACCGGGAAATGGTCCTCCACCACCACCAGCAGCACCACAAGCACTAACACAACCACCAATAGCAACATCACAACCACAACAACAACAACATGCAGCCTCTCCCAACAATGAAGGAATTCTTGCCACTCTAGCTTCCGCACTGTCTGATCCTACGACAACCATCCCTGCTCTTGCAGGAGCAATGGCCCTTCCAGCAGTCTTGTCCGCTTTATTCCTTTACAAGGTAAGAACACCACCGCCACAATAAAACAAACGACACAAACACAACACCACAGTGGTTACTAACAACCACCACAACAACAACATGGACCATCCAACCCACCACCACAATAACACCATAACGCCTCCTTTTCATTTTTTTTTCTGTATAAATCACACTTCTCCTTTCAGAAGCATAAGCGCTCTGGAAGTGGAAGAAGTGGCAGAAGAAAAAGATCCCTTAGGAGAGAATATTATGGGTTCGATGATGACGACGACGACACTTTCACAGAAACATATTCAAGAACAAACTTAACAGCAACATCAACCAATTCGTCAGAATATTCTATTCCATATACATCATCATCATCATCATCCTCAAGATCATCATCTTCTAGATGAACAAACATCTCCTCAGATGAACTAACACACAACAGCAACAACATCTTCTTTCTAGATGATGAACGAACACAACAGCAACATCTTCTTTCTAGATGATGAACGAACAACTTAAGTGTTCATCCAGATGAGTGAACATTTTTTTCAGATGAATGAACAACAACAACAACAACATCTTCTTCTCAGATGATAACGAACATCTGGTAGATGAATGATCATCCATCTAGATGAATGAACATACGTCTAGATGTCCATTTCTCTGGACGATGAAGTAGTGTATGGAATAGAATATTCGGACGAATTTATTGTTGTTGAGGTGTCGTCGTCGTTGTCAAAGTGGTGACGTCCAGGGGATGTTGTTGCTGTTGTTCTTTTTCTTGTTTTATTCTTTCTAAAGGAGTCACTTATCCAGGAGGGTAACAGATTGTACTAAGAAGATTGTTAAGGAAAAAGAGGAGGAAAGGGGTGTGAAGGAAGGATGTACTTGAAATATGTCTACATATATATATGCGTATATATATGCGCATACATATATACATGTATATATGTATGTAGACATATTTCAAGTACATAGTGGTTTCGGTGGTGGTAATTATAATTACAATTATGTACTTATTATTATAATTGAAATTATAATTGATAATTGTTGTAATTATAATTATGTACTATTACCTTATATAATAGGAAAACAATGGAAGAAATTGCTCCTATTCCAAGTACAGACGATACGATTGGAGCGGCGGTTCCCGCCCCGGTGGACATGCCTGATGATGCCGTTTCAGATCCAACTTCGTTAGTTTCTGGTTTGAACAGTTCACATTCCTCGTCCGTTGAATGTTGTTTACAATACTTTTCATATTTTTGTTTGAATTGGGTACAGTACGGTTCAGTGGACTCCTTTCCACCGTTCCTACCACATCGTTGACCCACATTTGGAAAAGCGGACGGAATATTCTTTCCACTTTCCTTATACTGCTTATCGCAGGCATCATAATAACTCTTCAATTTTGTCTGTTTTGGTTCATAGTCTTGACTAAGGTCGAATTTTTTTTTCTCTTGCTCGAAAAATTCCCAGCCACTGTGATTGTTTAAGGCATTACAGTCACATTCATTCCCATTAATTCCTTTTAACGCTGCGTAAAATTCTTGCATGGCTTGCGAAAAATCCTTATTTTCGTCGTTCTTATTTATTTTATCCCCCAACCAATAATAGAACCAATAACAGGGTTCATCCTTCTCCGGATATGCTTCCTTCTTGACTTTAGATATAAGTTGCCAAGCACCTGCAATTAAGCCAGCATGATGTTGAGCAGTGGAATACGTACCTAACTTCCTCCTTAATTGTGGTTCAGAACCTTCTCCACTTTCGATGAAGATCCCTTCTTCTAACATATCATAGATCCAACCTGAATATAAAACAGGTGTTCCCACACCAGTTGGTCCTTGTTCCTATAAATGTAATTAGTGGGAATGTATATGTATGTACTCCTTATTTTTTTTTTTTTTATTCAAAATTTTTATATGAAGGAATTATAGGTACAATGTATTTATATGTTCATTGGGAGCAGTAAATTAATTCACAGTACCGCATCGTCGGGTGCCATGGTTTATGTCATTGCTATTGTTGTTGTATGTGTATGTTTGTGGTGTATGTATATCTTTCTTCTGTTCTTCTTCTGTTGCTGTTGTTGTGCGTACATATGTATAATGTGAATTTTATTTGTATATATATGTATATGTAATGTGAATTTTGTATGTTAGAAATGCATGTTCCCCCCTTTACATATATATATATATATATATATATATATATATATATATATATATTCCTTCCTACACCTTCCTCCTCCTTCTCCTTGTGCTGTTGTGCTTTATTTATTATATTATTCCATGGTAAAACGATTATTTAGGGGTGGAATTATATGAATATTATTTGTTTACACATCACAATTATTACCTATATAATGAGGATTGGAATTTTTTCCTTCGTGGGGGGGCGGTAAAAAATTTAGAGCGCACATTTTTTTAATTTATACTTTGCCCATCGTAATAATGTACTATTAAGAAACTGTTAACATATGTATTGTGCTGTAGATCATATATATGTGGAGCGCTACTTTTCTTCCTCCTGGAATAAGTGTACATTTGTTCCTATTAAATAAGTTGAATGTACATTTATAACAATAACATTTTGGGATCCTTGTGTGTATGTGCATGCTCAACTTCCCTCTACGGCTATAATCGTTTAGTAGGAATAATAATTCATTTCCCCTTATTTCCTCTTCCTTCGCTAATTATGAACACATTACAACTAACTTATACAGTATACATATCTTACATCATTTCATAAAATATTTCCACTCTCCCTCTTTAATGCAGATTTCATTTTACACATATTCATGTGCCCCTCCTTACATTTTTTATTTTTCCTTGTATTAATACACTATAAATTATTTCTTCATATATACAATGAGCTTATTCTATTATTAGAGCTACCTACTTTCCCTCTAAACTTATATTACATTCTACATATTAATACAGTTCCCTTTCTTTAATTCATTAGATTTCCAGATATTAGGTTTTAGGGTTTAGGTTGTAGTAGTGGGATTTAAGATGTAGGAGTAGGCGTCAGGGCGTAAAAGTAGGATTAAAGGTTTACCGTTCAGGGTTTAGAGTTCACTGTTTAGGGTTTAGGGCTCACGGTTTAGGGTTTAGGGTTTAGGTTTTAGGGTTTTGGTTCAGGGTTAAGGGTTAGGGTTTTGGTTCAGGATTTAGGGTTTAGGGTTTAATGTTTAGTGTTGTGGCCTTAAAATTCAGTGTTTATGGTTTATTGTTTAGGTTTTAGTGTTCAGGGTTTAGGGTTTAAGGTTTAGGGTTTAGGGTTTAGTCTTCATGTTTATGTGTTCACAGATTAGGGGTCTTGGGTTTAAGGGTCTAGCATTTAGATGTCTAGGTTTCAGGGATCCATTATATGGGGGCTTAGGGGTCTAGGGTTGAGGTTCTAGGGTTGAAGCTCTAGGGTTTAGGCTCTAGGGTTTAGGCGTTTAAGGATCTAGGATTTAGGGGTCTACGGTTTAGGGCTTAAGGGTCTAGAGGTCAAGGATTTAGAGATATAGGGTTTAATCTTCAGGGTTGAGGATTATGGCTTTAGGGCTTAGCCTTTAGCGTTTATCATTTAAGTTTTAGTTTCTAGGGTTTAAGTTCTAGGGTTTAGGCTACAGGTTCTAGAGTTTAAGTTTTAAGGTTCAGAGTTTTTGGTACAGGGTTCAGGTTTCATGTTTTAGGGGTTTAGTTTTCACGAGTTAGTCCTTTGGATTATGTTTGGGGGTATAGGGTTTATGTTTTAACCTTTAGTGTTCAATGTTTCAAGGTTTAGGATTGAGTTTTTAGAGTTCAGGATTTAGGGTTTAGGGTTTAGGATTTAGCATTTTGGTTTTCAGGGATTAGGTTTCAGGGTTTAGGATTCAGGCTTATGATTAATTTTCAGGGTTTATGATTTAGCATTTTGGTTTTCAGTGATTAGGTTTCAGGGTTTAGGATTTAGCATTTTGGTTTTCAGGGATTAGGTTTCAGGGTTTAGGATTTAGCATTTTGGTTTTCAGGGATTAGGTTTCAGGGTTTAGGATTCAGGCTTATGATTAAGTTTCAGGGTTTATTATTCACTGTTTAGGGTTCAGGGTTTAGGGTTTCAGGGTTTAGGATTTCAGGGTTTAGGTTTTCAGGTTTTAGGGATGAAGGTAAGAGGAATGTGTGTTCTTATGCGTGTTAGAATGGAGGTTGTAAGGTGGTAGGTACGAGGAAGAAAAGTTGTTGTTATGTGGTAGGGTGGTACGTGGGTTGTTAGGTGGTTGGGTGGTAGGTGGGTTGTTAGGTGGTTGGGTGGTAGGTGGGTTGTTAGGTGGTTGGGTGGTAGGTGGGTTGTTAAGTGGTAGGGTGGTAGGTGGGTTGTTAGGGTGGTTGTTAAGTGGTAGGGTGGTTGTTAAGTGGTAGGGTGGTTGTTAAGTGGTAGGGTGGTAGGTGGGTTGTTAGGTGGTTGGGTGGTAGGTGGGTTGTTATGGTTGTTAGGGTGGTGGTAGGTTGGTTGTTATGGTTGTTAGGGTGGTGGTAGGTGGGTTGTTATGGTTGTTAGGGTGGTAGGTTTGCTGTTAGAAGTGGATGGAAGGAAGGTCACTTCCTTTGGGGAGTGGTACACCCGAAGGGTATATAAAAAAAAACAAGAGAAGTTTTAGGTAAGAAAATGAAGGTTTAAGGAAGAAAAAAAAGAAGGTTTAGGTAAAAAAAGAGAAAATTTACGTACAAAAGGAATGTTTAAAAGGAAAAAGAAGATTAAAAATGGAAGGTGTAAGGAAGGAAGGTTTAAGGAATAAAAAAAGGAAGTTTTAAGGTGTAATGAAGGAAGTATGTTGAAGAAGGTGTGCAGAGGGGTGCAGATATGCATTTTAGGGTGAAGGGAAAGTCGCTCACCTTTTTTTTGAGAAGAAAATATAAAAAAAGTAAAAGGAAAAAGAAAAGAAAAAAACAAGAAAAAAAAGAAAAAAAAAAAATTGAAGGGAGGAAGGTGTGCAGCGCATTGCAGATTTGGGTGTTAGGGGTTGAAACAAGGGATGTTAGTTTATTGAGGGTGGTAAAATAAAGGGTTGTAAGGATGTAGGGTTATGCTGTAAGGGTATTAGAGTGAAGGATTTTAGGGGTGTTAGAATGATGTTGTTAGATTGTTGGTGGAAGGAAGATCACTTCCTTTAGTAAGGGGTACACCCGAAGGGTGTATTAAAAAAAAAGGAAGAAGAAAAAAAAAAAGAAAGTCTAGGAAGAAGAAAAAGAAGTTTTAAGTAAAAAAAGAGAAGATTTAAGTACAAAAGGTATTTTAAAAAAGAAAAAGAAAACTAAGGAATAAGTGTAAAGAAGTAAGGTATCAGGAAGGAAGGTTTAAGGAAGAAAAAAAGAAGAAGAAAAGGTGTAAAAAAGAAAAGTTGTATAGAAGTAAGGTTTGAGGTGTAAAGAAGGAAGTTTTAAGGGAGTAAGGAAGGAAGTTTTACGGTGTAAAGAAAGAAGGTGTAAAGAGGAGAAAGGTGTGAAGAAGGAAGGTGTAAGGAAGAAAGAATGAATGTATGCGTACCTCCTGTTGTACACACATGTAGATACTTAGTGAAATACTATTTTCCATTTAGTAAATAACGATTCCATTCATTGAATAAATAGTGGTGGTGAGATAAAAAATAGTAAAAATGGCTCCACAGAAGAAGAGTGAATATGATCAACAAGACGATACGAAGGTAGAGGGGGAATTGGGGGATGATGGTGCTCGTGGTCTGCGAACTGAAGAAAATAGTGCAGAAAGTGCAAGTAACAAAGTTCGTGGACGTCGGAAGAGAGACGTTTTATTAATTCTCCGTCCAAATCACGAAGGAGTAATAAGAATACCTGTTCCAAGTGAAGGGTATGGTTACGATTTCCATTACTTATATATGTGTATATATATTTCCATATATATGCTTTAAAAAAGTAGTTGTACAAAAAAAAAAAAAAAAAAAAAGAGTGTTTGAGAGAGATAAAATACTTTTTTTTTTTTTTTTCCCTCGTCCTTCTTATAGGCAAGGTGAAGATGTTGTACTTTTGGTATTCAATGGAAGGATGAACCTCAACCACCTAACACAACCTTCCTTACACCTACGACCATCACCACCCACCATTACCATAAAGGGGGGTTGGTGGGTTGTGTTAGGTGGTAGGTGGAAGCAAGGTTGTTAGGGGTGGTTGGTGGAAGCAAGGTTGTTAGGGGTGGTTGGTGGTAGTTGGGTTGTGTTAGGGTGGTAGGTGGAAGGAGGTTTGTTAGGGGTGGTTGGTGGTAGTTGGGTTGTGTTAGGGTGGTAGGTGGAAGGAGGTTTGTTAGGGGTGGTGGAATGAAGGTGATGTTAGGGTGGTGGTAGGTGGAAGCAAGGTTGTTAGGGGTGGTTGGTGGTAGGTGGGTTGTTATGGTTGTTAGGGTGGTGGTAGGTGGAAGGAAGGTTGTGTTAGGTGGTGGTTGATGGAAGGAAGGCTGTTAGGTGGAACGAAAGTTGTGTTAGGGTGGAGGGAAAGTTGTTACGAGGTAGATCGTAGGTGGTAGTTGGAAGGAAGTTGTTTTAGGGGTCGAAGATTGATAGGGGTGGTAGGTTTGTTGTTAAGGTTGTGGTTGGTGGAAGGAAGATTGTTAGGGGTGGTCGGTGTGTTGTTAGGTGGAAGGAAGATTGTTAGGGGTGGAAGGGAAGGTTGTTAGGGTGGTGGAAGGAAGATGGTGTTAGGGGTGGTAGGTGGAAGGAAGGGGGTGTTAGAAGGAAGATTGTTAGGTGGGTTGTTAGGGGTGGTGTTAGTTGGGTGGAGGGAAGGTTGTTAGGTGGTTGAGGTCCCCCTTCCTCTGTACCACCATTTTAGCATTCTTCCATTACCTTAGTACTATTTATTCTTTCTTCCACTTTTGTTTCCCTTTTTCTTACAGAAGTTACTTGTAAAGACAGTAAGTTACAGCAAAGCTTAAAGGATGTAATAGATAAGTGGCACAAGGACAAGGGAAAGACACAAAATCCACAGAAGGACTGGGTAAAGTAAAATATTGTCCAACTTCAGTTAGGGACAGAGAAGTAGCCATAAAGAAATGTATGTTATTGAAACGAAGAATGAATGAACTTCCCGTGTAGGTATTAAATACATATGTGCATTTTCCATTTTTCCTTCTTCCTAATGACAGGACCAAGTGTGGATGGAAATCCTGCAAATGATCGAGCCACTCTCTAACTACATATCTACCTATAAATCAAGTGTGGAAGAAACCTATTGTAAAAACCCTAGTGGACAAGGCACCAAGTGGACAGAAGCAGATAGGAACGCGTGTATGCTTATTACTGCAGGATTAAAGCATATCTACGAAATTAAAGAGGACCCGGGGAAAGAGGGCGACGTAGCCAAGAAGAATGACAGAATATTTAGACAAACAGCGGCATGTATCATATTAAATGAACTCATAAGGAAATTGCAAGAAAAGGCTAATTCCTGTACCCAGGTGATAACCATAGAGGAGGGAATAAAACATGCCTTCAGTGTCAGCTCACAAATTAAGAACTCTGTATGCGCGAATGATAATGATTGTATTATGTGCATACAGGAAGACTATTCAAACTGTACAATGAACAAAGAACAAGTGGGAAACAAGTTAAAGGCGAAATTCGATAACGACGCAGAAATAAAGAAAGCACTAGAAGACATATATCCACCTGCGAACCCCTCATCCACCTCTGGAACAGGTTATACAAAGAACAAATCCGAGAAGGGGAAAGGCAAATGGAGAAGGAAGAGCTAACAACGTATTGTATCATCATCGTTCCTTCGAAACACATAAACTACCCATACCTTTTACACCTATTCCTTTCTCCTCCTTAGACCCGCCTTTTATTCCCTCTTTAGACCACTTTTTTCCCTCCTTAGATCTTCCTTCCCTTCCTCCTTAGACCCTCCCTCCACCTACCACCCACCTAACAAACTTCCTTCCACCCCTAACAACCTTCCTTACAGCCACTATTAGGGGATGGTTCACACGTTTTTCGGAGGATGTAACAGGAAAAGACGAACAGCAGTATGACGAGCTAGAACATATGTTAGAATTATGCAATGATGATGGAGAGGATAATGGGTTTAATGGCAAAGTAGACCTGAAGGAATACAAAGAATTCTGTAAAATCATGGTAAAGAATATAATATTGACGACAGGCGTTCCAAAGGAATATAAAAACAAAGGAGGACAAACACCGTGTGAGAAGAAAGTGAAAAATATTCCTGTGTGTGATTTATTAAAAGTATGGATGTATTATATGCATATCTTCTGTGTACCGGAAGCAGTTATAAAACATTTCCTTGACGCTGTGAAACAGGTAAGGGATGGATTTAAAAGAGGATTAATTAAGGATTATAAGTATGTGGAATGTGCCTATGATGCTGCATTTAAGATTCCTGTTGGAGACAGAAGATATATGGAAAGTGAAGCGTACGAAGTATTTTCCAAAAGTACGTTGTATGAAAAAATAAAAGCATTAACTAACAAGAAAGCATGGTGCAAAGAGGCGCCTAAGCGTCCAAGCCCTGGACGGGCTGATCAGGAAAAGGAGGATCAGGTGATTAGTGGTGAATTTGAAAATTTAAAGAATCTCTTTACAAAAATTGATGAGAAATTTCAAGAGGAGGAAGAACCACAGAAGCAGGACGAAGAAGACCCTCCTCGAGAAGAAGATCCTCCTGGGGAAGAAGGGGAACTCGACGACGTCGTCGAAGACGACGAGGAGGAGGAGGAAGCAGAGTCAGAAGCAGCGTCGAAGGATCCTGATCAAGCAGAGGACACAGGTAAGGACACACATACACCTTCTCCACAGGAACCGAACACGGTTACCTTTATTTTCATTATTTATTACAGTACCCCATCTTGATGGGATCACATTCACTTCAACTTCCACCATAACTTCCACCACCACTGCCATTTCGATTGTTCAAATTACTAAATCTGGCATATCACCCCCCTCCTATGATCCCACTGAAACTAACGCTCTTTTATTATTTTACTCAATTCGCAGATGCACAAGACCCTGAGGTACCAGACGCACAAGTAACAGAGAAAGACAGTGAAAAAGAAGCAACCCAGGAAGTTAAACCAGCTCTTCCTGAGGACGACAGCCGGGAAGCCCCATCCTACAGCGGCAGCAGTAGTTCCTCATCAAGTGCTGATCCAGGTGCTGGTAAACTGGGTGGTTCATTACCTGGTGCCCCCGTCACCACTACTGCTTCCGCACGCACTGACAAGATGGACAATCCCGTCCTTCCTTACCTCCCTCTTACTCCTGCCGTGCTTTGTATTTCTATCATGAGCTACTTACTCTGGAAGGTAAACGAAGAAAGAAAAAAAAAAAAAGGAAAGAGAGGGAAACAAAAAAACAAAAGAGAAAAAAAAAAGGAAAAAAAGAAAATAAGGGTGAACGAACGCGTGCGGGGGTGGAATACCGCATTTTAGGGTGTATGTGTAGGATTTCGCATTTAAGCTTGTGTGTGTTGGATTTCGCATTTTAGGGGTGTGTATATGTAGGATTGCGCATTTTAGGGCGTATTTAGGGGATTTCGTATTTTAGGGGTGCATGTAGGATTTCGCATTTTAGGGGGGTGTGTATAGGATTTCGCATTTTAGGGGTTTGAAGTACTAATTACTGTTGCGTGAACAAAGCATTTCAGACCCCTATTAAAGAAAAATATTTCTTCCCTTTTTTTTTTTTTGTTTATTTTTCTGTTCAGTACTTTGGAATGCTTCGCAAGACAAGAAAACGTTACAGAAGAGCTCATCAAGTACGTGGTCCCTCCTTAGAACAGCAGATTGTTGACCATGTGGATCAAGATCGTCCACATGCATATACCTTAGTAAAAAAACGCAAACCTCGTTCTACGCCTATAAAAAGAAGGAAAAAACAGGGCGTTGGTCGTCGCCCTGTTGGTCGCCGTGGTGGTGTACGTCGCCGCATGATTATTGATATTCATTTAGAAGTATTAAACGAATGTCAAATGGGGGACACCAAACTGGTTCAAGAGGACTTTTTTGAAATTTTGGTTCAAGAATTTATGGGAAGCAAATTTATGGAAGAAGAAAATGTTCCTAAGGAACAAGTTCAAAGTTGAGATTCCGGGTTTAGGGAGGAAAGACTTTGTTCCTAAGGAAGATGTTCGTATGGAACAGGTTCCAAGTTCAGATTCCGGGTTTTAGGGAGGAAAGACTTTGTTCCTGAAGAAGATCTTCCTGAGGTAGAGGTTCCATGTTCAGATTCCGAGTTTACGAAAGGAAGACTTTCTTCCTAAGGTAGATGATCCAAGTTCAGACCCCGGGTTTTAGGGTGTAGTAAATATTTTTTCTCTTTTTTTTTTTTTTTTTTTGTTTTGTGTATTAAATTGTTTACATGTTCATTGTGTAATTAATATAAGTGGAAGTGAAAAAAATATTTTTCAGTTTATTTTGATTTGTTTGGGATAATTTCTTCTTTATTGCAGATTGAAAAAATGCTTATTCATTCTGTTACAAAAATTTTGACTTTATAAATTTTTTTTTTTAATTTTTTTAAAATACATGAATATTTCTTTAAAGAAGTTCAGCGCCTTCCTTTTTTTTTTTTTTTTTTGTTCTTTTCGAGCTGTGGGAGGACTATTGTTTCCTTATGTGCGTATACAGATATACAAATGAAAAGGAAAGAGAAAGAATGAAATATGAAGAGAAGAAAGGAAGGAAAAAAGAAGAACGAAAGGAGAAAAAAAAGAGAAGAAAAAAAGAGAAAATAAGGGAGAAATAAAAGAAAAAATAGAAAAAAGAAAGGACATTCTTCTCCTTTACCAAAAAAATATGAACTCTGGAACTACGCCTATACTTCCCTTCCCCCCTGTGGGTGGGGAAGAGGAACATTAAGTATTAATTATAGTTTTTTCGGTGTAAGGAAGGGGAAGAACATTGCCCTTCCTTCCTTTCCCCTTATAGGTGTTACATTCAATGTGTGTTCTACATGGGACATTATATGCGATGTTATGTTACATGTTCTGATAAGCTATATTTTTCTGTGGTCGCCTATTAGTATTATTCCCTCTTCTGTATGCTTTCCCATCATATATGGTAGAATTGTCTGTTGCTCTTTACGCTAATGTTGAATATTCTGATGTTGAACCGTTTTCCGATGAGTCAAATGTTGAGGCACCTTCCGTTAATGTGTTCTCAAAGTGGTGACGTCCAGTGGATCTTTCCCTTCTTTTAATTCTACTGTTATTGTTGCCTCCAAAGAGGGTGTTGCGTAAATCGGAAAATATGGAAGTATACTAAAGAAGAAAGAATGTGGGAGCAAAGAAATAAGGAAGGAAGAGTGTGGAATATATATATATAAGGTTTGTATATGTTTATATATATGTATTTCAAATACATAGTGGTAACAGTGGTGATAATTATCTATACTTACTTTATATAATAAAAAAACCATTGTAGGCAATCCTACTACTCCCAATATGGAAGGGACTGCAATGGTAGTGGTGGTGGTGGAGGGGGTGGTACCTATTCAATTAGCTGTAGATGAGATAGCAGATCCCAATGCAGTGCCATCCTGCTGTTCCGTAGGTGCTGAAGGACATCTTAAATCTGATGGTTTCGGAATTTTTCCATCATTGAACTTACTATTGAATTCCTCACAATATGGATTATTCTTATTTGCAGGATTCGTACAATTTGTATTCAAAGTATTATATGCGTTGACAATACCATTCAAGTAGTCCCTATATTTCGGTTCACATTCAGACTTGCTGCTCTGTAACAGTGACTTTATTGCATTGTAGTCCTGCCAATAATCAAATATTAGTTTTCTACGGTTGAATTTGTTTTTATCGATAGTTTCACAAATAACTTTGTCCTTCTCCTTTAGATACGTACTCTTTATATATTTACAGATTGAATTTAGAGTGTTCGGGACTATGTCAGGATCTGTTACATTTTTGAATAACAGGTCCCCTATCCAATAATATAAAAAATTGCAGCGTGCATTATAGTTTAGGTTGTTGCCTTCTGGCATTTTGGACATACAGCACCGTGCGTTTTTAATTTTATTCTTATATTCGCCCATAGTGGAATGTGTACTTAAACTGGTTTCCAGTTCCTCGACCCAAGAATCATCGTCACAACCATCACAGCCTGTATTGAACTTCTTGTAGAAATTGGAATAAGATGGTAATTGTTCCAAATCATCCTGCTATAAGTGATATTGGGTAGGTGTATATATATGTCATTATACACTTTATATTCTTTCATCTAATATATTATGGATAAATTATTATGTGCGCACACATTATGAAATTATTCCATTTTGAGCATAGGAAGAAAAAGAACCGATAATATGGCTTCTCCTTCCCCTGGTGATGGTGTCATTGTTTTACTGCACTTTATTTCCCATACAGAATAAAAATTTATAATAAGAATTGTTCCTTATGCTCCTATTTATTGAATTGTGCACATGGTTTAATTTTTCGAATGATTTATAAGGGAATGTAGTTAATGAGTGTACATATGTCAAGTACTTATTTTATTTAGCAGTACACATCTTCCAATTTTGTAGGCATTGATAATGCATTATATATATATATATGTGCATGTGCATCAAAAATCATTATATATGCGCACAATTAGGGTAAAATATAAGCGAATATACTGAAGTAATAGAACATCAAAAAAAAGAGAAGCACATGTTCTATACATTCCTTATTCAATGTACTATATTATTGCATTGTAAATTATTATTTGTAGCCCTATAATATTTATGCAACTCATTCATTCCCTCTGTGCACATAAGGAAGTCGCACATCTTCTTGATGTGTATATTTTTTATGTGTGCTATATTAATTTTATGCTTAACTTTTTTTTTTTTTTTTTTTTTTTTTCTGGCATTTAACAAAAATTATTCAGTATTAACTAATATATATATTGCATAATTCATATATGTTGAATATTACTTCCCCTCCTCCAAGGTTCCAAATCATTAATATATATAGTGAGGCATATGCACATTCGTTAATAATTAATAATGAATATGAGGCTCATATGGAATGAATTCGAAGGAATGGAAATGGGAAGGGCCTATAATATGTATAAATAATTGTATTAATTTTTTGTGTATATTGTAGGAAGGAAAAAGGATTTTATGTGTGCGCCCATACTCCTTTATAGAGTAGCATTTCCCCCGCCCCCCCTTTTTTTGCCCTATCTTCCTCTTTTTTTATAATTGTTTTCAATAGCAATAATAATAATTCCTTATTCCTTCTCCTCTTTTTTCTTAAATTTTCCTTTTTTCATGAGTACATTATGAATAATTCATTCACATGACCAAAAAAAAAAAAAAAATGTGCACATTATATTATGTATGTTAACATCCTTCCATCTTACTCTAAATTTATATTATATTTCATATATTAATGTGCTCCCTTCTTTATTTATTTCTTCCTTTTCCTTATTTTCTTTTTGGGGGGTTAAATTCTAAGACGTTGGGATACTACATATTTTATTTAGTACGTGTACTGTGTATATAAAAATGCAGTTGGTTTGAAAGGGTTAGAGGTTTCCTTATTCCCAAATATTTCTAGAGTATAAAGGAGATTCTTTTAGGGTCCAGTTTTCTTTAGGGAAATCTTTTTTAGGGGAAAATTTTTTTAAGGGGAGGTTTTTTTTTAAGGATATTTTTTTTAAGGAGATCTTTTAAAGGAGCTTTGAGGAAGGTTTCCCAGGGAGGTTTCAAAAAAAATTCAGAAGTCCTTCCCTTTTATATACATAACATTTCCAGCGTACATATATATATGCAGCAATGATCATGAATGTATTGCCATCATTGTACCTTATGTGAGGTTGTTTTCTCATAGAGATATATGTAATGATGGTGGTAAGTCATGATTAAGGAAGAAAAAAGGAAAAAAACAAGGTAACAGAAAAGGTAAAAAAAAAAAAAAACAACAAAAAAGGAAAAAAAAAAAGGGGAAGAGAGGAGGGGAAACCTTATTACCTAGAATGGTAAGGTATATTCTTTTTCTGCTGCACATTTCTTGTTCTTCTTCTAGAATGACTAACGTATGGTGGAGCAGAATATACTGTGGTGGTAGAATCGTTGTCTATTGTGAAATTACCCGTTGTAGAGTTGTCGGTTATTGTGTATAATGTTGTGGAAATGTCTGTTAATGTGTCTGTGAATATGTCCACATTGCGCCTCCCCTTGGGTGTTCTTTTCCTTCCATTCTTTCCACCGGATGAAAGGGTGTTCTGTATCCATGAAGGTAAAACCTTATACTGAAAAAGGGAAAAAATAGTAAGTACAAATATGAAATGTATATATATATATATAAAGAGTAGTTCACTCCTGTTTTTCACATGTATTGTTCATAAAAAAGAGGGTAATGTTTCCCTCCCTTTCCTTCTCATTAGAAAGGTTGTTCCCTCTTTTTCCTTTCCTTCCTCTTCTTCCCCTCCTTTCTAACATTATTCGTACATTAATATTACAGTTAGAATTGTACGTCAACTATAGTTATCTGTACGTCCAATATAGTTAGAATTGTACCTTATATAAAAGAAAAGTGACAATTGTTGGTAATCCTACTGCAGCTAATGCAGAAGGGACGATGGCAGCAGTGGGAAGTGCTGTACTTCCCACATTGGAAGCTGTGGTACCAGGACCAGATCTCGGTCCGGGTTTAGGTCCAAATCTTTCCTGAGCTGAATCACACTGTGTTTTTAATTGCTCCGGATCATTTTCATCCTTGAACCATGTCACGAATTCCTTACAATAGGGGTCCGTTTTAGAATTGCCATCACAATCATCCTTTACTTCATTATATATTGGAAGAATTTTCTCTAAATAGGGGACATATTTAGTAACACAGTTGGAATCTTTACTCAGGATGGCTGTTAGTATAACACTATTGTCGTGATAATAGTCGAATATTGTTTTTCTCTTAAGGAAAAGGTCCTTATTAGCGGACGTACAAAGAATTTTACACCCATTCGTAGTGTACCACTTTTCTAATTCCGTGCAAATTAACTGTACAATAGTCGAAAATAAAATATCATCTAAACTCTTCGATAGTAGTTCCCCTATCCAAAAGAACAGAAAATTGCAGCGGTCGCTATATAATGATGGTGAACTGCTTGTTCCTTCCATTTTTGATGCAGAACAAACCCCTTTTATAATTTTTTCCTTGTTATCTTGAACACCTGCGTAACTCTGCAGCTCCATTTCTAATTTACCCTTTATACTATTGATGGTACTATTACCATCACATTTGTCCGTTTCTTTATTGAATTTACTGTAGAAAAATATATCTGAATTTGACTTGTCCAGTTTTGGTACCTACAAATATATGATCAGCAAGGTACATATATATGTTCCTAAATGCTTCAATTCTTATATTTCCTTTATAGTATAGGTAAGGTGTTACACATGAATAATATATGTGTGTATATATATATGCTCATTCTTTTAAATGGGAAATAACTTTTAGAGATGTTTTTGCTGGGTCTGGCATTATGTATATATGCTCTTTTTTATATATATTATTTTTAAAATTTTATATAGAGTTTGATACAAAAATATAAGAGTTGTGTGTTTGCTCCATGGTTATGCATGAATGAATATCAAATTTTTAACTTTTTCTAATAATAGTTACACTGCTCATTGTCGCCAGCGAATAATAGAACGTACATATATGCACATATACAACGGCATTTATAATTTTTTAATGCTGAAAATATACAATGCGCACTTATTACACCGTCAAAAGTGTAGAATACATGGAGAGTGTGGGGGTTACATTTTTTTTTTTTTTAGATAATATGAATAACTTCAATTAATTTTTGAAATAGTACAGAATATACAATAAAATAAAATTTTTTTTCATTATTCTAAATTAATGTATATTCTTGTATATAGGTATATTTTTATACATTTAAATTTTTTTATTTAAATGAACTTATAATTACACACTTATAATTAAACATTCAATGATATGCGCACACAAACGAAGTAATACGTATATCATATTAAAGAGAAATATAATCATACACAACCTATTTAATGTACATAAAAGAAAGGAAAATATATTTTTTCCTTTTGAACACCATTTTTTTTACATTAAAAAATAAAAAAAATAAAAAGCAGTAAACAAAAAACAAAAAAACAAAAAACAAAAAAAGAGGAGCAACAACACCAAAATGATGGCACCCATACCCTTCACAAAATTTTCACTACTCAGCTTTGCCTATCTGCTTCTGTGGCACTATCCCAACCATGTATGATAGGAACTAATAAGTTTTTAGAGTGCGCATATATTCATTATGGTTCATTTTTTACTTTTTTTAGTAAATATTGAAGAAAGGAAAAAGAGAAAAAAAAAAAATTTTCCACCATCCTAACAACCTTTCCTTCCAACACCCCTAACAACCCACCTACCACCAACCATCTAATAACCTTCTTTTTTTTAGGTGAGTTCTATAAGCACATCATCAAAGAAAGGAAATGCCAGTGTGACAGGAACTGAACAGAGGAAGGAAAAAAGTACCCCCTTTGGCACCACCACCCCTGGTATGGGTGTAAGAACACTAAAATCCAAGTGGAGTGATGATGATGGTACATCAAACAACAACAACAACGATGATGTCGTCCCTTTGCAGAAGGAAAGAATAGGCGGCCTCTTTGATCAGAACGATAAAAAATTATTTCACCGATTCCATGCAGCAAGAAGTGGTAACAATGATAAAAAGGGACGCCCCCAAATGGATAATGATGGTGCTTCCTATCACCCCTTTTGGAAGAACCGCCGCCTTTGCGGTACAATAGACCGCTCTATGGACAGCACTTGCTCCATGGACAACAGTTCCTCCATGGACAGTGTTCATTCACTGTCTACAAGATGTAGTTCTATGGACAGCAGTTCCATGGAAAGTGTTCAATCACTGTCCACAAGATGCAGTTCCATGGGCAGCCGTTCCTCCATGGATAGTCTCTTTGAGGAGCGAAATGATGACTATCTTTATGATGATTATTCCACATCATATATAAAAAATGGAAAAGCAAATAACGAAAGAAGAGAAGTGTTATTCCAACCAAGGGAACTCCCACCCAGGGAATATCGAGCTAGGGGATTTTTTAATAAATTGTTGTATGCTATAAAAAGAAGAGCGACAAGACGAGCATTGTCACCGTTCTTGTCATCACCTCTCGTATTGACCCTTTCCATTTTATATGCATTAGCTTTGTGTTGTATAGGTGTGATTGTGGGCCTTTCGGTAGGTCCATTACTACCATACTCGTGGCCTCTTTGTGCATTTTCCATTGTTGCTTTTATGGTATGTATTCTTTTCAGTGTACGATTAGGGACAAAATAAACCGCACCAAACCGTACCAGCAACCGCACCAAACCGTAACGAACCATACCGAACGGTTACAAACCGTTGTTTTGGTGAAGAAAGGATCATTGTTAGGGGTGGTAGGTGGAAGGAAGGTTGTTAGTGTGGTGGTAGGTGCACGGATGATTGTTAGAGGTGTTAGGTGGTTGGTGGAAGGAATGTTGTGTTAGGGGTGGTATGTGGAAGGAATGTTGTGTTAGGGGTGGTATGTGGAAGGAATGTTGTGTTAGGGGTGGTATGTGGAAGGAATGTTGTGTTAGGGGTGGTATGTGGACAGAAGGAGTGGGAGTGAAAGAGTGGGAATGAAGGAATGAGAGTGTTAAGGGGGGTGTGAGGAAGGGGTGTGTAGGAATGAGAGTGAAGGAATGAGGGTAAAGAGTAGGGAGTAAGTGTGGGCGTCAGTGTGAAGTGTTGAATGAGGGGGTGTTAGGGGTGAAGGAAAGGAGGAGTGAAGGAAGAGGAGTGAAGAGACGAGAGTGTAAGGAAGGGGAGTGAAGGAAGGGGTTCCAAAGGAAGGAGAGTGAGGGGAAAGGTGTGGAGGGAATGAGAACGAAGGAATGAGAGTAAAGGGAAAGGTGTGAAGGAAAAGGAGTGAAGGACTAAGGGTGAAAGTATGAGAGTGAAGGAATTAGTTTAAAGGAAAGGGAGCTAAGGAATGGTGGAATGAAGGGGTAGGGTGTGAAGTAAAAGGAGTGAAGAGAAGGGTGTAAAGGATGTGATGTGAAGGGTGTGTGAGGAAGGTGGTGAGCGTGGGGGAGTGATGCAGGGAGGGAGAGAGTGTGGGGGGGTTAGGTGTAAGGGGTGTGAGTGTGAGAGGGGTGTAAGGAGGATGTAAGAAGAATGTTACATTCTTTTTTTTTTTTTTTTTTCTTCTCTCTTTTTGTAGAAAGAAATAATGCGATCCACTTTTTTGAACTTAAATGTTAGAGCAGTATGAGATGTGCAAAGAAATCCATTTTTTGTTTTTTTTAAATTACGATTATTTCTATACTTCTATATTATTTTATATGTTGTAATAAGTTTCTTTTCATTTTAAATTAGATTTACACACACTCATAAAGGAAAAAACAACATTCAATCATATGCGCACACAAACAACTTCATAAACGACTTAAATTAAACATTTCACAAACGACTTAAATTAAAACATTTTCCATATTAAAGAAAAAAAAAAGAAAGAAAAAAAAAAAAGAAAAAAAAATTTAAACTTTTACTTTCTAAACCTATTCTTCATTTTAACGGAATAAAATAAATAAGAAAAAAGGAAACAAAAAGGAGTAGAGGCAAAATGATGTTCCCCACAAAATACCTCCTATTCATCTTCATACATTATTGCTGTTGGGCACCACATCCCAACCACCACCATGTAAGATAAGAACTGTTACACCTTCTAAAAAATTTGCGCATAATAATTATTATAATAAATTTTTACGCTCTTTTCACTAAAAAATTGAAAAAAGAAAAATAGAAAAGGAAAGGAAAAAAAAGTGAAAAAAAAATTTTCCACCACCATAACAACCTTCCCTCCACCTACCACCACCATAACAACCTTCCCTCCACCTACCACCACCATAACAACCTTCCCTCCACCTACCACCACCCTAACAACCTTTTTTTTGTTTAGGTCCTGGTACACGCAACCCCATCATGGGGAAAAACCACGTCATCATCATGGAACACATCCACATGGAGCGCAAAATGGGGAAATACCACACCATCATCATGGAGTAAAGGGATACGAAGTGGGGGTCTCTATGATTTATATGATTTGCCAGATCCAAGCACCATAACCACGGTTGCTGGATCATCATCATTATCTACAAGTGGAAGTAGGGTAAAAACAAAACAGCACAAGCAAAATAAATATCCCTCTGGTCGTAATACAAATTCCTCCAGGAACAGCACAAATGAATCAAAAAATAAGGACCCATTCGATGGCCATCGACACAAAAAATCCAATTCGCAAGAATCCCTTCTTAAAGATTCATCACCTAACAACCCACCTACCATCCCAAACGACCTTCCTGAAGATTCACCACCCGAAGGAATTCACCTTCCCGAAGAGTCAGACTCGGAAGATGAATTAAATAATTCACCATCTAACGACCATCTTCCACCTGAAGATTCACTCCCTGAAGATTCACCACCCGAAGAATCACAACCTGAAGATTTTCCACCCGAAGAACCACAACCTGAAGATTTTCCACCCGAAGAACCACAACCTGAAGATTTTCCACCCGAAGAACCACAACCTGAAGATTTTCCACCCGAAGAACCACAACCTGAAGATTTTCCACCCGAAGAACCACAACCTAAGGTGGAATTAAAAAGAACAGACCACACAGAGCATCACACTGAATGCACAAAAAAGAATGGAGCACAGAATAAAACAAAAATTGGAAGTATACAACATAGACTTAAATCACTTTTTTATAAATATAAATGTTGTAAAATTGCAAATAAATGCCTATTACCCGCTGCATTGATTATTTTACTTACGTGGCACATAATAATGGAGAAAATGAGTGAACTAGGGGTCGCAGATTTGCAGGGTATACTGAGTGAGCACAAGGGTCTAGTAGTAGTACTGCAGTTAATCGTATCATTCGCCGCAGTGTGTATAATATTAGGAATGTATTATGGAAAAAAAAAGATTAAATGTATTATACGAGACCTAAAACAGCAGAAAGCTATGAAAGAGGCATGAGTGTAGGGAAGTTCAGGGGAGGAGGAAGGAGAAATATAATTTGTCCACTCTCAGTATGCAGTTTATATACCATAATAATGATGTATATATTTATTAGATCAATTTCTTATGGTGTCCTATAATATGTTCATGATGGAATTTGTTTGTATTATTATACGTTATCCTACAGTATTATTTTAAATGGTGATAATGGTTTGTTCCTTAATATATATACAAATGCTTTGTTTATATATGTATGTTCTTTGCCGTTTATTTATATATAATTAACATTTTTTTCCATTGATATAGATAATTAATTAACATTTTGTTCATTCATATTATGGAAAAAAAATGCGATTTAAAAAAAATTGTGTTCTACTATGCTCTCTCTCTATATATATATATGTAAACGTATATACATATATATATATATAGACATATTTACATGTATGTATATATAAATATTTATATACACTGAACCGTTAATATTTTGAGCCGCAGTGCAATAATAAAATATGAAACCGCAATATATTGTTTAAAGGTACAATAGTTAAGCTAGTGTATTCCATGTCATTTTATTTAAGGGGGAAAAAAAATTTTTTAAAGGGAAGGAGATGATGTTGTTGTACGCAATTTATAATGAATGGAAGAGGAAGAAAGAGAGACATTCTCCCTTCCCATCCTCCTAGAGGGTACATTCTAATGTTACATCAAATACGACCGTAGACAATGTTCCTTCCATGTCTATTATTATTGTTTCTTCCTCTTGTGGGTGGTGGTTGTTGTCGTCTTCTATTGTATTCAGTTAAATTTCCTATGGAACTGTCCGTTGCCGTTGACAAGTTTGTGGTTAAAGTGTCCGTTAAGGTGTCCATTTCGTGCATGATTGACCTGTTTCGCCTGCTCCTGCTGTTTATACTGTTACTATTGTTGTGATTGTTGTTACTATCCCCCAAGAAGGAATTCTTTACCATATCGAATAAAGAAGTATACTGAAGAAAGGAAAGGAAGGAAAGGAACGTGTATAGTACATATTGTCGTGTCGTTTATATTCATTTTAAGTGAAGACACATATTAATGAATTTTATTATTTGTTCTTTCATCTGCAGCTATAATTACTTTGTACAAAAAGAAAGCGATTGTTGGTAATCCTACTACACCCAATATAGAAGAGACAATGGTGGTTGCACTTGCTGCTGCTGTAGGTGGTGGTGTACATACTAATCCGGAAGATGCCTCCTTTTTACAGTAATCTTCATATGTCTTCTCAAATTTTGTACAATATTTACTATTAGCATCATTCTTACATTGGAGATTCACGTTAGAAAAGGTTTGAGTAGATTTTGCCTCATCACGGTATCCGCTGTCGCAGAACTTATGATAAATCTGTAATTGTTCCTTCTTTGGTTCATAGTCTTGTCTGTATTCGAACATTCTCATTTTTTCCTCGAAATTTTCTTTGTTGACATTAGTTTCTGTAATTCTACAGTACCCTCCCGGAAGAACTTCATTCAGTGCACTGTATACATTATTCATAACATCCGAAAATTTCCCACTATATGTGCCTTTATGTACTTTATTTCCTAACCAATAGTAGAACCAAGAACAAATTATGTCATCAGACGAATCATTTTTTTTTATTTTTGATACAAGGTCCCAGGCATTTACAAGTGTTGTTGACCATGCGTTAACAGTAGAAGATTCAGTCAACTTGGTTCCTAATGACTTTGCTAGATCCTCATAGTTCTCATGTTCGTGTCCATTGTTTAGTATATCATACACTAATTCTGAATATAATTTGGTTTCATCGTCCTCTTCCTATAAATATAATTAACAGCGTGTACACATATGTGTTGCTTCTTTTCCCTTTTTTCTTTAATTAAATTGTGCGCATAAATTTACATGTACCATGTTTGTATATTGATCTCGAGTGCGAAGTAGTGTGTAGTACTTCACTATCTGGTGCCATGGTCTATAAGTTTGTATATTTCCTTTATGTATATATGGTGAACTTAAAAGTGAAATTCATTTTCCATGGGTTCATGCAAAATAAGCATATGTGTGCGTATTCTGTTTGTTCTGTATTGACTACGAATGAGCACATAGAGAGTTTTTCCCCTTTTTTTTTAAGTAAATCAATTCACATGGTTCAAAATTTTCATACAATGATAACACATTATACATATATATATGTATTAAAATTATTACATATGTATATATGGAATTAAAGCCAGAAATGTAGGGAGTAAGTTTGTTGTTGTAATTAAATAATGCAGGGTAGAATGAAAAGTCCAATGCACTTCCTTCTTCATTCATATCATTCCTCTCCTTCTGCTACTATTATGTATTGTGCATGTAAGGGCGTACAACATTACCTTCCTTTTTTTTTTTTTTTGTTTTTGACGGAGAATTTTTAGCATATGCACTATTTATTTTATGTTCAATTGTTATTTTAAAGGTGGGAGCTTGTTAATTAAAAACTGTTAGTGAATATATTGCACTGTTCATATATGTTGAGTACCTTTTTCCTTTACATGTGCACAATGTATACTATTTGACCCCTTCTCCATTCCCCTCTTCCTCTGTGATGAGTGTACTGTATAATTTACTTATACAAAAATGTACATATTATATACTATTTGAGCTAATATCTCCTTTTTTTAATACAGAATATACTTCCTACATGTGCGTGCATTTTTCTTACATTTACATTCATTACATTATGTATATAATGTGACGTATTATGCGTGCACACATATATATATGTATCTATATTAAGTAGCATACCTCCCCTGTCATCTTTTATGCATATTTTTTTGTTGTGTATATAACGAATTTATTGTTAGGAGCGTGTTGTTGTTTACATATGTTCACACAAAATATATGTGCGAAAATTTCCTCCTCCTCATAACGACTTCGAATGAGTATATATGAAAAAAAAATTTTCCTTTCCTTTAGGGAAAATACATTCTTCAAATTTTAGAATAATGATATTGTTAACATACACATATATATATGTACGGTATACTATTTTAAATGAGAGGGAAAAAAATTTTGAGCGTGTGTACTATATATTTATGTTCAAATAATGTTATTGTTAGAAACATTATTATATGACGATAATCCATTCGCACGGTACCTTAACATTTGTGTTCATAGGAGTATAATATTTTCCTTCCCTGTTTACGCATATTACATAATTGTAAGATAGTCCTTTCACTTAGAAACGGTGCAGATTACTTATGGTTCCTTGAGGAAAGAAGGAAGAAGAAGGGGATATTACGTGCAATGTTCTACATCCTACTTATGATAAGAGGAATAATATATTTTTATTTTTTCTTTTGCTGTGTATTTTTTCTTGCTCTGTGAAGGGAGGGAGAGCAACATTATTTTGGCACACATTATGTAGGATGATAATGTATATTATTTCTATTATGTTTTTCATTATTTGCTGCCCTTTCCCTTCCTCTTCTGAGTGGTGATCGTCGTGCCAATCGTCCATTATATAGAGAAGAAACTTCCGTTGAATCGTCTATTGTGGAAGTATTTTCTATTGTTGAATCGTCTATTGTGGAAGCATTTTCTATTGTTGAACCTCCTATTGTGGAAGAATCGTCTTCTGTGAATGTGTCAAAATCATGTTTAATGGGCCTTCCACTTCTATTACTGTTGTTGTTCCTTCCTCCTCCAAGAAAAGAAGAATTACTTATTCCAGAAAATAAGGATGTATACTAAGAATGGAAAGGAAGGATAGGAAGATGAGTACAGAGTATGTTGCGCATAGTTCATTCTATATTCGTCCTAAACAGAATTATATATTAGTTAATAATGCTATTTATACTTTTAACTGCCGTGGTAATTACTTTATATAAAAGGTAAGCGATTGCTGGAACTACTACTCCTCCAATAGCAGGTGGGATAATAGTAGTAAGGGGTGTGCTACTACCTGTTGTTTCACTTTCACCTGTTGGACCTACTTGTCCTTTGGGACCCTTTAAATCTAACTTGGGAGCTTTAACTTCCACTTTTGGACCTGTTAGGTCATCCTTCCTAAATTCTTTACAATACTCAATGTCATCACTCGTACAAATAGCACATGACAATGAATATCCTTGCTGTGCATTCTGACGATCTGTTCCGTACTGTGGATCACTTAAATATTTATTACAATCCTGCTTATCCTTTAAAGCTTCAATGTTGTAATTGTAATCATAGAATTTTTTAAGCGCCTTGCATTTAAATTCCATAATTTGAGGGTATATATTAATACATTCCCTTTCTTTGCTTGTACCCGTCTTCCATGGGAATGTCTGCAGTGCTTTGTAAATGTCGTCCACTGTATACCCAAATTTTGGATTTATCTTCCCCAATTTGTCTCCTATTTCAGTACATATCCAAAAGAACAGAAAGTAACAAGGTTTATAATATGATAGTTCGCTCCTCACTGTACATGCGGTGTAATAATTTTTCACAATTTTATTGGCCAACTCCTGATCATTATTTATCTTCCCCCTTTTCAGTTCTGTTTCTACTTTTCCTATTATTTCCGCCTTACAGTACAGCTCCTTCCCATAGGTCCCTGAGCAATCATTCTTCCTCCCATACCCATCGTATATTACCTCTGAGGGTAATGTAATTTTACCTCCCTTCCCCTAAAAAAAGATAGAATTGACGCAAAACATATATATATGTATGTACTCCTCACACTTTACTTCATTGTACTATGCACATATTGATATATAATTGTTCATGTTGGAAGTAGGAAGGAAGGGGAGGTCTAAGGAGGGAAGGAACAGATCCCTTTACCAGTATTCCTTACCCTTCCACTCATGGTTTTATGTATGTTTGTACATTCGCTTGCACATTCCTTTTGTACATAGAACAAAAAATTTTTTACTGAAAGTTTCCTTCCTTTGGTTGCCTTTCCTTCCTCTTATTTAATTCATAAGGGAATGAGCATATTTATGTGAGATTTTTTCACTTATATATTCCAAGATGGGGGGGGAGGAACTATCATTAGAAGTTCTGTAAATATCAAATTTTTGTATTCCTTCTCCTTTAATAAAAATGTGTAATCCTTTAACTTTCTTCAAAGGAATACGATAATATACACTATATACACTTATATATACCTACATATATATGTAGATATATAATAATATGATTTCCTCTACTTTTTTAAGATAAAATAAACTTTCATATATTTGTACTACTCATTATATGCTTAATTATTAAAAGGAAGGTTAATTAAAAATTGTTAACACATATACATACTGCAGTTCATATATATAAGGAGTACCTATTCCTGCTAAATGTGCACACTTATCTGAATATGCGGTAAGTGGAGCGTGTACTTATGGAATACATGAACACTATTTAATACTAAGTGTGGAAATAATTATACTCAAATGAGAGTACGAACATACGAGTCCTCATAATAGTTTATTGCATTACACCTTCCCTCACCTGTAATCCCTAATAATAACTTTTTTCCCTTTTCTTCCTTTTTTTCTTCCTTTTTTCTTCCTTTTTTTCTTCCTTTTTTTCTTCCTTTTTTTCTTCCTTTTTTTCTTCCTTTTTTTCTTCCTTTTTTTCTTCCTTTTTTCTTCCTTTTTTTCTTCCTTTTTTTCTTCCTTTTTTTCTTCCTTTTTTTCTTCCTTTTTTTCTTCCTTTTTTTTTTTTTTTTTTTTTTTTTTTTTTGTATTGCATGACAGTGTTTATATGTTCATGTGTAGCCTATAAGGATTAAAAAAAATTTTCTTCCACTTCATTCTGACTTGTTTGGTAAATTTTTTTAATGAAGGTCCAATATGTTAAATTGTTTTTTGTTATAGATTTTTGTCTTTGTAATTTTTTTTTTAATTTCTTTTTTCCGAAGCGGTTAGTACTTTCCTCTTTTTTTCCGCTTCCCGTTGGGAGTATATTCTTTTCCTGCTTCCAATGCAGAGTTATATTCATACAATACAAATGAAAAGGAAAAAAGAAAAGAAAGAATGAAATTAAAAGAACGAAAAAAGAAAAATTATTTTGCCCATGTAATTTATGAAGTTCGCTGTTACTTATGTTCTCCAAGGGGGACATCACATTCATTTAATGTTCTACATAAGTTGATAGGCCACATTTCTTTTCTGTCGTGCATTATTATTCCTTTCTCCTCTGGGTAATGGTCTCCTATTGTATATAGTAGATTCATCCATAGAACCATCTGTAGACGCTTCTGTGGAATATAGTGTTGAAGTGTCAGTTAACGTATCAAAGTCGTGTACATTTGTTCTTTTTTTCCTGTTGGTTCTACTACTGTTGCCTCCTAATTTGTTCCTAAATTGGTTACGTATCCAAGAAGGTAGAAGTTTATACTGAACGAAGGAATGAAAGATGATAAAGGAAAGTAAAGACATATATATACATATAACTATATGTATATGTATTGTATATATATGTATGTGTGTGTATATATTATTCTATTTTTACATGTATATAATGTGTATTAGTAATTATGTAAGTACTTTATATAGCAGAAATGCAAAAGTTGGTAGTCCTATCGAGGTTAGTGTGCCCAATATAGCAGGGAGGGTGATGTTTGGACAATCTGGTGTATGTTTTAAGAAACATTTTAATTGTAGTAAGTCGTTATAAGTACGTTCTTCGGCCATTTTATTGAAGTCCGTACACCATTGTTTATCCTTATCACCTTCACATTGTCGTTTCATATATTTATAGGATGAAAAAGCACCGTCGAGGTAAGTAGAATATTCTCCATTAGTACAGTTAGAGTCGGAAGGTTGGGGATCTTCTGTGCACTTCTTTATAGTATCATGGTCTTGGGAATAATTATATACTTGTCCCATATTTCTGAGGTGATACCACTGCATATTAGGATATAAATTAGTGCAATCAATATTTCTTCCTGAGCCCCCTAATTTACTGTAGATTACATTCATGGCGTTTGAGAGGTCCCCCTCCTTCTTCAGGGAGTCCAGCAATGTGTCCGCTGTCCAATAATATAAATATTTACAACGTTCTTCCTTATTGGACAAATTGCCCTTCCCACTTCCATTCGCGTAACACCACCCCTTCACAATCTTATCGGCATAATCTCCCCCCTCTTTGAGATATGTTTTCAGTGCTACCTTTAACTCTGGTGTAGGGTCACTCCTACCACTATCACACGTACCACTGGCCTGATTGAGTTTACAGTATATCTGTTGTGAGGGTAGACCTTTCTCTTGGCAGTTCTCCTATAAAGGTAAATATTAGGAAGGAATGTACATATACATATGCATATGTATACCCTACTTGTTTGATATAGTAACCATTCGGTATTACATGTGTAATATGTAATTTATTCACTTTGAATAAGGGAGTAACCTGCAGTGCTGCCTTCGCCCTCGCCCTTAATATGGCTTCTGTTTCCTGTATTGATCCACATTTCAACGTTAACTGCTGTGGACTTTTTTTGTCATCATCAAACATTTCCTTAAGTTTAGTACAGTATTCGTTCGTTTCAGTGTTTGGGCGCTTACACTCTGTCTTGACAGTATCATAGGTTAAAAAAATTCCCTTCAGGTAATTTAAATAATTCTGATTACACTCAGACCCACTACTCTTTAATAGCTGCTGCAGTTCACCATAGTCGTAGTTGTAATCGAATATTTTTTTCCTTGCTTCGATAGTATCCTTATCAATACTATCAGGGTCGAGAATTTTACATCCATGTTTCTGCAAAAAACTTTCCAATGCCCCTGTGACATCCTGTGCAGCTGCAGATAATGAGGAAATACCAATCTCCTTCATTAAAATGTCAACAGTCCAGTAATAGAGGAAGTTACATTTCTTCTTATATTCTACTCCTCTTTCCTCATCCATTGTGGACATGCAGCAACATGCTTTTATAATTTTCTCTTTATATTTCTCACTCTTGGGACATTTTTGCAACTTATCTTCCAAGTCTTTTGTAGAGCTTCTATCACAACTATTGTAGTCACTGCAGCCTTTCTTAAACTTATCATAGAAATCCTTGTAGGAAGTTAATTTTTCTAAATCTTCCTGCTATGATGGTAATGAATGGAATTGGTGAAATGTACATACGCCCGCGTGTGTTCCTTATTTTTTCTATTATAGTATGGATATAGTACTACATCAGAAATGTACACATATATGTTCATTGTTGAATAAAGAGAAAGGAAGGGGGGGAGATGGGGTGTGAACGAACCGTTAGCGTTGCTTGCGCTTTCTCCGGATCTGGCATTGTGTTCCTACGTACACTTATTTCGTATATGAATAGTTTACTGTAGAACTGTTTATGTACTCAATTATATGGAATACACACATACATTATGTATGCGCCTATAAGTAATATATATATATATATATATATATATATATATATAAGAATTACACTTTCCCTATGATTCAACATCCAAATGGAACTCCTATTTGCTCTAATAATGTGCATGGCACAATCATCCAAGAAATCATAATTTATTTTATACATATATGTGCATGCATCAAATCATCATATGTATATAAGAACACCATTTCCCTTTTTCTCAAAATTCTCATGATACATTAATAATTCATGTTTTATTTCTGTGCTAAAGGGAATTAATAAAACATTTTTTTACCATATATAAAATAGCTCCCATATATGTACAGACTACCTTTTATCCCTGACACTCCTATACACATTTATTCATATCTACTACAAAGCGTACATTTATAGAATGTGGTACAAAGAAGTTGGATATTATGTGCACAAAATTGTATTGAACTACGTGTCCAAAAAAAGGTGCATACCAACATTCATAATGATATTTTAAAATAAGATCCATTTACTCAATTTATGATTCTTCAACAATAACAACTGCTTCTCTTCCTTCCCCCTTCACTTTTTGTTAGTTTATTATGACTAGGTTATTTATATTAAAATTGACCACCACACTACATGAACTTTCTCCCTAACCCTTCCTCCAATGCACATTACACTCTTACATTTTTATTTATATACACTTTTCATCTTTTTTATTTACTATTTCTCTTACCTTCTGCTGAGTTTACTATAAATAACCCATATACATATAGAATGTGTTCTATATTAACTGAGCTATTCTTCCTCCCTTCATCAATTTATATTATACTCCATATAATAACACATTTCCATTAATACACTAAACTCTAAAGGTTCAGTAGTATTAACAGCCCCAGAGTGCTTAGGAATATTTATGTTTACTGTTCATATTATACTTTCCTTATTTAGTGCTTTAAGTATTCACATGTTCAGGGTTCCAGGATTTAGGGTTCAGGGTTTAGGGTTCAGGGTTTAGGTTTTAGGATTCAGTGTTTCAGGGTTTAGGCTTCAGTG
Source organism: Plasmodium coatneyi (assembly GCF_001680005.1). NCBI lineage: Eukaryota > Apicomplexa > Aconoidasida > Haemosporida > Plasmodiidae > Plasmodium > Plasmodium coatneyi. Next base: position 451,064 of record NC_033556.1, read on the forward strand.
TTCCAGGGTTTAGGGTTCAGGGTTTAGGGTTTAGCGTTCAGGGTTTAGGGTTTAGGGTTCAGGGTTTAGGGTTCAGGGTTTAGGGTTCAGGGTTTAGGGTTCAGGGTTTAGTTTTGAGGGTTTAGGCATCAGGTTTTAGGGTTCAGGGTTTAGGGTTCAGAATTTAGTGTTAAGTGTTTAGGATTTAGATTTCAGGGTTTAGAGTGTAGGTTTTAGAGTTTAGCGTGTAGCTTTTATGGTTGAGGGTTAAGGGTTTAGGTTTAGGGTTTACTGTTGAGGGTTTTAGGGATTAGAATTAGTAGTTTAGTGATTATGTTGTTAATGTTGAAGGGCTAAGGTTCAGGATTTAGTTTTCACGATTTAGTGTTCAGACGGTCAAGGACAAGTGTTTGTAGTTTAGGGTTTAGGGTTCAGGGTTCTATGTTTAGGGTTCAGGGTTTAGGATTCAGGGTTTAGGATTTAGGGTTCAGGGTTCAGTGTTCAGGGTTTAGAGTTCAGGTTTTTAGGGTTTAGGGTGTAAGGTTTAGGGTTTAGCGTGTAGCTTTTATGGTTGAGGGTTATCGGTTTAGGTTTTAGGTTTTTAGGGTTTAGGGTTTAATGTTGAATGTTTAGGGGATTAGGGTTCATTTTTTAGTGATTATGTCTTTAAGGTTGAAGGATTTAATGTTGAGGTTTTAATTTTCAGGATTTAGTGTTCAGAAGCTCAAGGATAAGTGTTTGTAGTTTAGGGTTTAGGGGATTGGGTTTCGTAGTTTAGGGATTATGTCTTTAACCTTGAAGGATTTAATGTTGAGGTTTTAGTTTTCAAGATTTAGTGTTCAGAAGATCAAGGATAAGTGTTTGTATTTTAGGGTTTAGGATTTAGGGTTCAGGTTTTAGGATTTAGGGTTTGGGCTTTAGGGTTCCTTGTTCAGGCTTTTAGGGTTTAGGGTTTAGGGTTTAAGGAGGAAGACTTTCTTCTTAAGTAGATCTTCCTCAGGAGCAGGTTAACAGTTCAGATTCCAGGTTTAGGATTGATGTTAGTAAGGAAGAAATACTTAGCGAAGGTTTTCCTAAGGAAGAGGTTCCAAGTTCAGATTCCAGTTTTAGGGAAGAATGACTTTGTTCCTAAGGAAAATGTTCGTACTGTTGAGGTTCCTAAGGAAGATGTTCCTATCGTTGATGTTCCTAGTGTTGATGTTCCTAAGGAACAGGTTCCTAAGAAACAGGTTCAGCATTCGGGCTTAGGTTCAGATTCCGGGTTTAGGGAGGAATAACTTTGTTCCTAAGGAAGAACTCGCTATGGAAGATGTTCCTATGGAAGGTTTTCCTAGAGAACAGGTTCAAAGTTTAGATTCCGGGTTTAGGGCGGTAAGCTTTGCAACGAAGTTGTTGTATGGCCACATGAACAGTCAAATCCATGTTTTTCCGCAAGTGGGAAAAAAACATAAAGGGAAGGAAATACGCGATGAGCGCGCGGTGGTCTGAATTGTGGCGAGCCCGGCTGGCCTCTTAAAAAGGCAAATATTTATCTTCCGTTATGAGAGCTAGCCAAACTGCGTGAAAATAAAAAAAAAATTAAATTGAATTAACATATGTGTGCAAGGGGAGGCAGATGAAGAGTCCACCAAGGGGCACAAAAGGGATTTTTTTCTCCTCGCTTCTAGAAGCTCCTAGCGGCTTCTGATCGGTTCTTCAAACGTACCGTGAGAGTAGTACACTGAGTCTATATTCCTGATGAGCGCCAGGAAGGAAAACGCCCTCCCCTGGGTATTTATTTTGATTTGGTCCGACGTAACTGCGAGGGAGGGTGAGCGGAGGTGTGCACGGTGAGGTGTAGGGGTGAATACATTTGGGGGAATACACTTCGGGGCATACACTTCGTGCCCCCCCCCCCCCACACACGAGGCTTGTGCACATGGCACAACTCAATCCTTACGCAGGCGCAGGACAAATGCGTGATTCAGCAAATTTTCCAGAAGGAAGAAAAAGGAAATGTGTGCAACTCCGCATCCGCGGCCCTTCGAGAGGACGTGCCCCCCACTGGACACGTAGCCAATTATCTTCCTGGAGGCCAAAATTATTTCATCGCCTTTGCCCACACCATGGTTGGCGTCTGACTCCTCAGCTAAGTGATATATCTGCGCGTTTGTTTTTGCTGACTCAGGGGGTGCACTCTTCCTCATGACTTTGCTTTTGTATCTGCGGCTGATTGGTTCTTTGACCTTCTCTACCTTGTTGCCGTGCTTGGTCCTGTTGGCCGTTCTTCGGTGAACCAGCCACTCGGTCATTTTGTTCGTGTCCCCGTGTTCTACGAGAGGGTGGAAAAAAGAAAAAAAAAAAAGCGATTAATAAAGCGGTTAATATGCGTTCCACATTATGCTGTGCCAGATTAATTCTCTCCCGCAGGTAGACGCTATAAAGTGCATGCACCCAAATAGGTACTTCCTTCACATGTGGTGTTTTACCCCCTATGAAGGACTTACTCATGAAAAACTTCACCAAATGTTCCATTTTGAGGGAACAAACATGCGAGAGGCGCTTTGGTGTGCCCTCCCTGTACGCATGAACATATACAGAAATGAAGTAGGTCGAAAAGACGGCAAACTTGGCCTTAAACTCATCCATGAAGCTGTAGAAACCATCCAGGGTGTCCAAGACACATAAACGTTTTAACGAAATGGATAAAAAGCGATGCAGGAAGGTCTTCAACAGAAATTGATTGTACGAGTCAGTGGCCCTTATAATTTTTATGTGGCTATTGTACGGGAAAATACACAACCAAGAATAATTAAAGGGGCTATTTATGCCGAGACAATAGTAATTAATTCTCTTCCTTACTGGCTTTTTAAAATATTTATTTTTGGCTAGCTGTTCTCTAAACTTGTTATATAAAATTCCACCATGCGAATCGGGGAAATCTTTTGGATAACATAGGAAGTCTGAACACTTGAGTATTTTTTCCCTTTCTTTTAATCCGATGGCTATGGATCCATTACGTACCAGCAGCTGGAACAGCACTGAACTTTTTTTCTTTGCTGGGCAGAGAATTAAGTACCTCTGATTATTGTTGCACGTTTGGTTGATCACCAGGATGGGAATCTTAATATACTTTTTACAATTTTGCGAGATGGTAAGTTTGTTTTTTTTCAGTTCTGCGTAAACTGCATTTGCGTCCTTGTCGCGTTGCGCATTTTTTGTTTGTTCTCCATTTTTTTTTTCGTTTTCCGATTTGTGTAAGAAATTTTCTATGTAGCTTTGTATTGCGTTTTCGTCGTGTGTGGGGGTTGGGACGGGGGGCTGTCCTTGCCCCTGCTGCGGTTGCGGTTGCGACTGCGGTGGTTGCCAGCGTCTTTTCTTCCTTCTCCTCGGTTGGGGAGTTGGGGCATCCCCGTCCAATCGGAACAAGTCCCCCAGCGCAACGCCCGACATTCGCTTCTCCCGAAGGACATCATAACTTTGAATGTTTTTATTATTTCGGAGCATTTTCAATATACACGTTTTCACCTTTTTCTTTTTTTGGCTCCGGACATGCTCATATTTGTTCACTTTTATACTTTTTATGACGTTCTGTTTGATCCTTTCATTCATCAGGATGTTATTGTCGTAGGGGCTGAAGCTGCTCGCTTTTAGCGTTGGGTTTCCGTTTTTTGTTCTTAAATAGTCGAGGGCGTTTTCGACCAGGTCGACGTCTACGTCGTGGCCATTGGGGGCGCCATTCTCATGGGCACCACCACCATTACCATCTCCGCGTTGCACATTCTTCCATTTCTTCACCGCGTTGTCACTAACCTTATAGTTCAGCAAAAACGGGCCGATGGCCTTTGGCAGCAGGGCGTACAGCGGAATGACAAAGTCGTAGGGCAGCGTCACTCTCTCATAGTCGAAGCGGTAAAGTTCTCCCTCGTCCTGAACTGTGTACTTGTTTTTTATTTTTAAAATATTCAACAGTAGGGGGAGGCTCTCTGGTCCAATTAACTCGTACATGCAAATGTCTTTCACGTGTTTTATTTTGACTGATCGGTTAATGTTTTGAAATATTTGCATGACGTGTTGCAAGCACAGGGGGTGCACGAATATCCACAGGTCTCTTTCGCAATCCTCCTGTTTGTTGTTGCCATTCTGTTCGGCTTCCCCTGATGTTTCACTTTTCTCCTCACCGGTGCTGACATTTAATTTAATTTTTTTTTTTTTTTTTTTTTTCTTCAAGTACATGTCTGCATTAATATGGGCACGCCACAGAAAGTGGGCCGGACAAACGAGTGCATTTTTCGCGTTAAAAAAGTTGTCACCATTCCTCGTTACCGTGTCGTCATCGGGCTGATAGATAAACATCTTCCCCAGGAGAAACCCCAGCAGGTATTTCCTCCTCAGCATGTTTGCCTGTTCCACATTTGTGCATGTCTTTAGCATGTCGACTATGGTCTTCTCCTCAGCAGTCAACTGAATAATCTCCACGTAGGACATGTCGTGGATTAGTGACTTTCTTTTACTATACCTGAAAATCCTCCTACTAATTTTACTGCAATTCTTTAAGGGAAGTTTATAACCATAAATGCTGGCCATGTGAAACCTCCTGGAATGATATGGGTGTGTTTCCAACCAATTTTTTTTCCCCCCTCTGAGGATAAACCTTTTATAGAAATGCCTATGATGCAGCATTGGATTTTTTTTTTTTTTCCTTTTTTTATTTTTTTTCTTCATTTTTGGCTCAGAGATTAGCATTTCTTCAAGGGTTACTTTCTTACATGCTAGTGGTACTCTGTACGGGTTAAAAGACATGCACCTCCTCCTCCTGTTCTTGTGAATACGTTGGAAGCATCGCTTAAAAATATTTCTCCTTCTCAGCGTGTTTCCAAAAATGGCGAAATCCTCTTCTTTGAGAGAAAAAAAGGAAGATACCCACGGAACAGTGTCGCAGTTAAAAAAGTTGGGTTCCGCATTCTGGGGCACTTCGTACACACTTTTGTAAGTGTTTTCTTCTTCCCTTCGGTATGCAGCTTCTGCGGCCATTTTTTTTGCTTCCATGATGTGGATGGTTTCCCCTGGACTGGTGGCCAGCTGGACTGTCTTAGCTTGGCCTTTGTTCTGCTTCTTCAGGATGCCGCTCGGGGGTGCCCTCTCCGCTCCGCCGTCGCCCTGACGGTTACTATGGGTGTGCCCATCGGTGTTGTTTCCGCCGGTGTTGCCGTTTCGTCTGGGCTGCACACGACCCTCCTCCGCGCCAGCGGACCCGCTTGGGTCATTCGATTGCCCCGTCATAATGGTGTACGTGCTTAAAAGCTGTGCATATTTTCCCTCTTCAGAGTGGAAGCGCCTATCTTTGGGAATCTTCCTCGAAAATTGGCCCAGTGGGAGGGGTGAAAATAAGCAAGTAAAAAAAAGGAACAAATTGTGAAAAAAAAATGGAACAAACTCGGCAAAAAAAAAGAAGTTAATTATGCAAAAAAAAGAAACAAATTTTGCAAAAGCGCGCACGTCGTGCTACTCCATAACGATGAACCGCACAGTGGGGAAAAATATATTTTACATTAACAACACCGTTTGTGGGTGGAAAAAAAAAAAAAAAAAAAAAAAAAAAAACAGTTCACGAAAAGTGCTACACAGAAAAAAAACAAATGGGAAAATGTTCCGTCCATATGCTTAGCTTGTGCAAAGTTGACCTTGAACTTTGACCTTTTAACGTCTGTTTTTTTCTCCTCTTGGCTGCTTAATTTTGCTGCATACACAAGTGAGCTAGCTAATATGCCAACGTTTCGTATGCATACACATACGACTCCGCCGCGGTAAGAAGCCCCCTTTTTCGATAGACAACCCCTGTTTATCGATTTCGTACCAGCTACTTTTTGAACAAACGAGAGTCATTTTATTTTTGTGTGACTTTTTGCCCCAACGGATAAGGCAGCTTGGGGGGGAGGGCAAAGAAAAATGCTTCCTTGTGTGGTCAGAATCTCTTTGGGGCAACAAAGGGGTGAAACGTCAATCCGATGAGGCAATGAAGCACTTTCCCTCCGTTGCAACTATCACACCTGTAGGGCACGTGCTACCATTTTGTAAAGACTAGCAGAAGAGCGTTTTTTTAATACATTTGCTTAAACCAGTTCATATGAAAAAAAAAAAAAAAAAAAAAGGAATGGCGGTGCGAAATATGCTCACGTTCATACAGCACGGCACGACATTACGGGTAGGTGGAGAGCTGTCTTGCGTACTTGTGGAGAGGACCCCTACACGAAGTAGCTTTCCCCCATTACCCGCTCTGCAACGTCCACGCACAGCGGTCAATATATGGATGGTAAAAAAATAATAAAAGAGAAAAAAAAAAGGATTCCTTCTTTTTAAATTAGCAAATAAAAGTGAATATGCAATCATCGGTACAAAAAAAAAAAAAAAAAAAAAAGAGGTCATAGCATGGACAATGTGACACGTAAAACTCGTGACGATGCCGCTGCTGGTGGGTAACTATACCTAATGCTCCACTTACACCCGTTAAGTGGAGAACATCACAGATGCAAAACCCATAATGCATTGAAGAAACTAACGGGGGCTGACGGGTGGTTACACTCATTCTGTCTCCCCACACTGTATGGTGAAACCTGTTTGGATTTGTCGTGAATCGTCCAATCAGGGTTGTGCTTACGCGCAGATGTACGGAAGTGTGCTTGGAATTTTGCTCTCTTGGGAAGATTAATCATGGTAGTAATACATTAGTACTGTGACTACAATTGGGGTTCTTCACCCCAACCGGTAGGGGAGGACCCAAATGGAGTCATCTCTCCTAGAAAAAACATTCCGTTTACGCTTTGACGGACTGCAACTGAGCCAGCCAGTCGATAACCTTCTTGAGGATTCTCTCATTCCCCGGTTCCAGAGGAAGAATGTGGTCCATGTCCTCAATGGTAAACAATTCCTTGTTCTTCGTTTTAAGTGCATTAAAAAATTTGGACACTCCAGTGTACGAACAAGCGCTATCGAGCACAGAGTGGACAAACAATATTTGTACGTCTTCCGGAATGTACTTCATATCCTTGTGTAATGCATCTACTGCTTTTAGAAGTTCATTCCCGAAACGGTTCGTTATGGCCTTAGGGTAACAGTGGGGATCAAAGCTAAACAGGTCATTAATGTAAGGGAACATCTCAAACTTCAGGTAAGGGCCCAGTCTCATGGTGGGGAGAAGCGCGGCTGCAATTTTCGCTATAGGTATGTAGAAGTATTTATATTCTGGCTTCTTCTTCAGGTCGTCTAGAGAAATCATGCCCGCTAGACTAATCACTCCCTTTATGTTTAAACGTTTAATGGATTCATCTCCTTTTTTTTCCCTCAATTGTAATATTCTTAAAACGATGTTTCCTCCCATTGATAGACCCATGAAGTAGAATGGAGGGACGTCATTCTTACTGCTACTGTTCACGGTACTTGGGGTTTGTCCCCTACTGGATGGAGTGTTACCAGGAGAGGGATGAGTTCCCTGTGATGTTTCCTCATTATCGGAGGATTCCCCATCGTTAGACGTGTTAACACCCCCATTGGCTGCTTTTTTTTTGTTGTTCTTTTTCCCTGGTTCGCATAATGAGTCGTATACAATGTTAGCATACTGCACCACGTCGCGAATTAAGTCTTGAAAGTTATTTATGTGAGTCTTCACATTTTTGACGCACCCGGATTCTCCATGTCCTCTCATGTCTAACCCGTAGACTGAGTAGCCATTTTTATTAAATTGTTCTATCCAGCTACCTTTATAAAGGTAGTAATTATTTTTATCGATAAGGGTGGCCTTTTCCTTGCTCTCTATGATGGCATTATGCTTTAGGTACTCAAATCTCACATGGCAGTTTAGGGCATGCACTAGCATTATTATTCCAACTGGATTGTCCACCACCCACTCGTATGTCTTCAGCTCTAGTCCATCTCGACTTTTGAAGGACCCCGTCTTCAGGATGTCATTCTGCTCCACTTTATTATTATTATCCGTGGTCTTGTTTGTATGCATATTTGGGGGGTCCTTTGCCACCTTATCGGCTAACTTATTAGGCGTCCCCTTGGCTAGCTGACTTGTGGCCTTTCCGGTCTGAACCGGGATTTTTTTATTCGGTTCCGTTGAGGTCATCTTCTCAATCTCTTTTGCGCTCACCTTTGTGGTCTCACTTTGGGTCACCCTTGTTACCCCGTTTGGGGCCCGATTCGGGGCCTTATTGGCGGGCTGATTCGTCGATTGATTCGTTGACTGGTTCGTACCCCGGTTGGGCGCCCTATTATCACCCCTATTAGCTGGCCTGTTCCCGGGCCTGTTTTGGAATCCCCTACCGGCTCCTTTGTTTGTGTTACTCATCGTGGTTTGTCTCTATGTCAGTGCTGTAGAGTATCTACAAAGTGGATTATTCGACGGGTCTGTTCTAATGCAGCGGGGGAGCAAAGCTAGCGGGGAAGACGAAATGGAAAGATAATTGACAGGGGAAGAGCTTAAAAAATAAATGCGGATAAAAAACGGAAGGGAATTTCAAATGAAGGGCCACAAACATGGATAAAAAAAAGGGCAAGGACAAAAATATAAAAAAGTAAAAATGGGACGTTTAAAAAATTGCAAACGTGAGAAAATAAAAAAATCAATGTTAAGAAGAAAACCTTCAGCGGAATATAATTGATCAAATGTTCAATTAAAAAGAATTAACCTATTTGTTAAATTAAAAAAAAAAAAAAAAATACGAAAGGAACAAACGGGGCGACGAATATATAAAAGGGGAAAAATAAAAAAAATTTCTAACGAGGGATGCAAAAGAACGCAACCAAAAAAAAGTTCGCGTGGACTGTTTCTATTTTCTTTCTCTTTCAAATGAGTTGTTCGCGGGTTTGAAAAATCCTAAGAAACGTGAATAAGCGCAGTATGCCGTTTTTTTTTTTTCTTTGTAAGTGGCGGGGGAGAGCGAAATAAAATAATTCTTTTTAGAGTGATGTCGGGCCTCCTTCTCGACCCATGCTGCCTTTATCCATTTAACGTGCCTCTCATTTGTAGGGGGATAAGATTTTAGAAGTAAAGGCCCCATAATAACAAGGATCACCTCAAGTGACGATAACGCAGGGTGTTGACATGTATACATATTTATATAGAATTATTTATTTGCGTCATTTAGGTCGGTCCGTTAACTGCCCGCCTGCTAACGCATGGGGAAAAGCATGTCCACATATATTAATGGTTTTAAATTTTCTTCACTCTTGACAGCGTGGAAATATATTAACAAAAAGGCGTCCCATCGGAAAGGGCTAAGTAACCCAGTTTGGAGCAGCTTCCATTTGGAATGGCGCGAAAAATAATACAAAGGTAATTTAAAAAAGACACAAACACAATGCCAAGGTAATACAAAAAAGAAAAAAAAAAAAAAAAAAAAAAAAAAAAAATCCAAAACGATAAAGCGTTGTTGTGAATATGTACAGGCGCAAAATGACACATTGTGGGAAAAAAAAAACTACACGAACAGCTTAAGTGTCCATTTGATTGTATTCCCCCATGGGAACATAACACGTGGCGCAACTTCGGAACAATTGGCAAAAAAGGGTGGCCTACGCTGCAGCTTTATGCAAGCGCAATTGGGATGAATTAAGTAGGGTTGTATTATGGTTGGGTGAATTTTAATTGGGGCGGGTTAGGTGCTCGTTAGGCGCGAGTTAGGCACGCCTTAGTTGTCGGTCGCATCCGACGGAGAGTTTTCGGATAGCCACGTCAGCACCTTCTGCAGAACGCGCTCGTTGCCCGGCTCCATGGTGAGGACGTGGTCCATATCGTCCAGTACGTGTAGCTCCTTAAGGTTTGTATTAATTTTTTTAAAAAATGTTTCCGCGCCCCCGAAGAAACAAGCACTGTCATGTTTGGAATGGACAAAAAGGATAGGGGTGTCCTTTGGAATATGGTCTATGTCATTATGTAAGTTTTCAATGGCGTTCAGAAGCTCATAACCTAACTTGCACGTGATGGGTTTTTTATACCTATTTTTATCGTACTTAAAAATCTGATTAACATATGGGTATTTTTTGAAGTACAACGATGGAGTCAGCCTCAGGGTTGGAAAAACGGCGGCAAGAAATTTCCCAAAAGGAATGTAGAAATATTTGTATGAAGCTTTGGTGGCTAATTCGTCGATGGAGATCATCCCGGCTAGACATATACATCCTTTTATGTTCAGTTTTGCGTTATGGTCTTTGGATTTCTCCAGAATTTCTAGTGTCCTTAGTACTATGTTTCCTCCCATGGAAAGACCCATTATGTAGAAGGGTGGCATTTTCGTGTTTTTCAGGTTGTTGTGAATGGACGATGAGACATTGTTCCTCTGCGCTAGGGAAGTGGGCGATGGAGCAGACGTGGGGGATGAAGGGGAAGTGATCGACTTGGGAGAAGCCGACGAACTGCTCTTACTCGTTTCCCCACTTAGTTCATCCTTCTGACCGCGCAGACACATAAGGTCGTGCACTCTATTAATATACTGTATGAGGTCATAAACCATATCATCAAATTTTTTCACGTGCGTTTTTAAATTCCTCCAGCCGTCCGACAGTCCATGTCCCTGGTGATCCATGCCATATACGGAATATCCATTTTTGTTTAAATGCTCAATCCAGCTGTCTTTATAAACGTAGTAATTATCTGCATCTTTTAGAATAGCCTTTTCTGGGCTCACTATATCTACGTTGTGTCGCATGTACTCTAACCGTAGGTTTGTGTTCAGTCCATGGACTAGGAATATAACTCCTATTGGGTTCTTTACTAGCCAGGAATAGGTCTTCAATTTGAGTCCATCTCGGTTATGGAATGAATCTACCTTAGGCTTTCCGTCCAAACGCGCGCTTCCAGCGGATCCTCTTAGGCCCGTCGAGCAGGATCCCCCGCCCCCACGGCCTGGCTTGTTGTCAAGTTCCATGGACTGCGCCTCTGCCATTCGTTCGGGAAGTAGCGGTTGCAGCGGTCACGGTGATGAACGCGTAGCACTTATCAGTCCAACGATACAATGCAAAGAATAGGTAATCCCTGTTGGAAAGCAGGTGGTCACGAAGCGGAGTAAAAAGTTTGCTGAACAAACTAGTGCTCCTATATATACTATGAGAAAAACGGAGCAATACGGGTAGTGGTCCCCCCCCACCTACATCACTGCCTTATTTCCTACATACAAAGGGACGGGGAGTAAGCCAAATCGAAAGGGCTACCTCACGTAGTCGCGCTGAGCAAAAACACAGGGCTGTTCTGTAAACAAATGCCCATGTCAGAAACGCTTATGCGATATGGAAACAGTCCCAACGCGGGCGTACCTTTGGCCACGCATTTGCTTGTTGCTATGGGCCTCTTTTCCGTGCCTCAAAATGGGAATAAAAGCAATGTAAAAACGAAGTAAGAACGACGTAAAAGTGAACGAAATGAGAAAGAAAAAAATATCCCCAAAACGAATCACAAAGCAACAATGCTAACCTTTTAGCAAGAAAAAAACGCATGACTCATCTGCAAAAAAAATTGCCAACTCCGTCAGAACTTTTTTTTTTTTTTTTTTTTTTTTTTGTTAACATACTTTGGTATACCCCCATGGGGTTCCTTCCAAGTGCACCCACGTATAGCTGACATGACATGCGAAATGATCTCACATCCCTGGGGGGGACTCCGAACGGGAAAATCATCCCCACGCGAAGAAATACAAACAATGCCGCAACTGCGCAATGTGACGTATCACATAGCCAAGGAGTGGGCAGGTGAATTGCAATGTCAATGGAGAGGGAGGTACGTCGAAAGGATTGAAAAGGCCAGGGGAATCTGGGAAGGTCAACTCGTTCATTTGGGGAAAGCTGCTTGGACAGCGAGTTTGAAGTGGAGTTCCCTGAGAAGATGGACGTGATACTCATCGAGGGGGACACAGCAGAGTTATGTCAACCCCAGACGAAATTGCATCTCCACTCTATTTTTCTTTTTTCACCCTAAATTATTCTTCCTAATCTGAGCCTCATACAGAAACTAATCCGGGTGGGGCAACCACGAAATAAGACGCCACAAGGGAGAACACCCACGAAAGGAGTCTCCACGAAGTGCTTTTTTCACTCTTTGCTTCCCCTGCACATGCATTTCCTCTTTTCACTGCCCACTCGCCACACCAGGCAGAACAATCATCTGTCGTTCCGCTTCCCCCTGTCAAAATGAAAATTTACTTTGTGTCCCTTTTATCCCAAACGTGAGGTTTGCTCCTTAGGGGTAGCTATACTGTGCGCATGAGCCATCATGGGGTCATTCATTTGACTGATTCTACCGGATGTACGAAGGCACACCACCCGCGAAGTGTTCCTCCCATCGACTCAATCCCCTTCGTTGTTGCGTTTAACTTAGCTGGGGAGAGGAATGTAGAAGAACCCAAGGGGTGCACTTTCACGTGCATGAGTTTGCGCGTGCGTTTACAAAATACGGGGATTGGTGCCTCCCACCAGGATAACACAAAAAAAAAAAAAAAAAAAAAAAATATATACATACATATATATATATGAATTTTCCTTGTAACCTACGCGCGAGTCACTTTTTTCCACCCTGCGTTGTTGCGCCCCCCACCGTGAAAAAGGCCCACGCGTTCTTCCCATTTGTGAGTGCATCTCAATGCAGGTATGAACTAGTATTCGCGCCTACCTGCTGCTGAAGAAGTGGCTCCGTTTGCCTAGCTTCTTCCGCTCCTTCCAAACCGCAAATAACAGTTCTAAAGGTTTATCCCCCCACTTTTTAGGTGACCCTTGTTCCCCTTTTAAACGAGGCGAGAAAAGGAAAATGCCGCTGGGGGTCCCTCTGAGGAAGTACCTGTTCATTGTATCCACGTCCTTCTTGTGCATGGCCATGGGGTCTTGCTGTGTCCACCTGGTCATGAAGCCCGAGATGAGGGAGCACGACATTTCGAAGCACTTGCAGAATCGGAACAGCGCCATCCAGGAGGTGCAGCGGGAGATCCTCCGCCGGAAGACGTCCTAGCGAGGCGAATCGGTGAAGCGACGAAGCGCAGTAACGAGGTGAAGGCCCAAAAGGGAACCCCCTGCCTCCCCACGAATTGAAAACAGAACTTAGTATCGTATGGATGTCGCCAAAAAATCGAGTCAGCGGAGAGGTAGACCCCGTTACGTTCCTCCTTAAGAATCGGTGCACTGATGAACCTGTATGTATGTGCAGGCGTGTCATTTTTTTTTTTTTTTTTTTTTGTATCGTGAGGAAAAGAATACATGCATATGTGTATGAACACATGTAGGCATGCATGACGAAACAACTTCGAAACAAAAAAGGTGAAAAGTCCCCCTGTGCGGAAATAGTCGCGGGGGGTTGACCGGTTGGAGTCCGGGTGAGCGGCACCACAATGGCAAGGTCCGCTTCTCCATCTGCACTGCACATAGCGGGTTCACCTCATATGTCCGAATCGAATATGGACTTCAAGTGAGAGGGAGCGACTCTATAAACCCAGACGTTGCCCTCTCTCCGGTCCAGTCTAGAAGTCCTTTGCCGAGCCCTCTTCCTAGTGACAATGAGTTCTCGAATGTCTTCAATAATTTCTCTGTTCAACGACCAGTAGGAGTGTCTCAAGGTGTGCACATTAGATCCTAACCAAGTGGTATCAATCACATCTACATCTAGCCAATCACGATTATCTCTGCAAGAGTAAATGGGTTCTATTCCCGTAAAAACGAGTAGTGTATTCCTAAACATAGGTGGCTGGTGAACAAACTTCTGGTGAGCCGCATCGTTGTTGGTCTTCCCCTGATCATGTTCCATGGATGTCTGCTCATTGAAGTCATTCGAGTTGGTATTGTCCCTTTTTTTACAAAAATGAAAAACTTTTTTCAATTTTTGTACAAAGGTAGTCATCATTCCTTTGTTTCTCATTTGCTCATTTGACACGTCGAAGTTTTCACAGTCAAAGAAGGAGGAAACTAATTTAGGTCCCTGCAAACTGTCGTCACTTTCATTCGTTTTGTTCCCAACTGGGATGGAAAAGTAATCCAATTTGTTGCTATCGAAAACGTAGTTGTCCATCCCGTTGGATTTCTTATAGTAGTTTTCTTTACATATGTTTAAATCGAAGACATTTTTTCCAAGGGATTTTGTTCCACTAAAAATTTCCGCCCATTTTAATGCCTTGTCGTTAGAGTCACAATAAATAGATATGACTGTGCAGAAGGAGCGAAGGAACACATATTCCTTGTTTACAAAGTCACTTAGGTAGTATTCTGGGTTCATCATGGTCAGGGTGATGAGCTTCATTTTGTTCAGGTTATTTGTCCCCATTTCTTTCTCGTCGATGGTGGAGAAGAGGTCGCTCTTTACGATGTCGTGGAAGGCCAGCAGGAACATCCTGGTGCCCATGCTGTGCGTGATAATGTGGACGTGCCGGATTCCTGCAAGGGGTGTAAGTAGCAACACAAATATGGTGATATATTAACAAGGGGGTGTTGAAGTAGGTACTACTGCATGGGTGTCAGTTCCTTCTTTGCCCCCCTTACCGTTACTTCGCAGCGTGTCCAAGAAACATTTAAACGCGTGGTGCCCCTCCTTGTTCTTGGAGTTATCCTTGGCGATGAAGAACTCGAGGAAGTTCTTCCCCGAGGGCCAGTTAAACAGGAAGAGCTTAATATAATTGGGGAAGTTGCCAAAGGACGCCATCTGCCCCAGGATTTGCAGCGCCTCCAGGTGACTGGTATTATACCCATGGATAAAAATGACCGCCTCTAAACAACCAGCCAGTTCACATTTTACCCAACCGTCTAAACTCAGCTCCTTGATGTTGTCTATCCAGGAGTACAACCTTCTGTTTGTCCCCTTCTTATAGTTAAGTGTATTCTTCCTCCTCTTAATAATTTTTATTTTCACCTCGCTGTCTTCGAACTCATTTTTTCTCGTCCTATCATGTATGAAGTTACAGTTTTTTTTGTTAATGTAGCCAGTGATGTAGAGCCCCCTCTCCGCATCGATCGATATATGCAAATCGGTGTTGTATAGGATGCCAAAGTTTGGCATGTGTGGACATAAGTTCTGTAGAATTATGTTCATGCATTTTGTTTTGTATGCATTTGTTATCGTATCGGAAAAGAATATATTTTTTTTTTTTTTTTTTATTTTCAATTTTGGCAAAGTTCCCGACAATGCCCTCGGTAGGAACGTCTTTCTTCCACCTGAGTTCCTTTTCTTCACATAAGTTTTGGTTTTTTCTTTCGTTTGTATGTTTTTTTTTTTTTTCTTTCTTATCTTCAGGTGTTTGAATTTTCTTATGTGAAGTAAGGTGTTGGTCATGCTGTAGCCGATGCGCCTTTGAATTTTCCTCTTCGCGTCGGTTTCTTCGTTGGTTGCATCCCCCTCCTTGGTTGCGTCTGGGCTTCCTGCCTCTACGGGCGATTCCGCGGAGTTCCCCACTTCGCTTCGTTTTTTTACATCTCCCATGTGCATCCGCACAGTTTTATGCTCCCTCTTCTGGCTCCCCCTGTGTGTCTTTTTTACCCCGACCTGGAACTCCAAACTTGGCTTCTCGGGCGGGATAGCTAATTCGTGTTCTGTGAGGCTCTTCCGTTTTATCCTTGCCGTTGGCGCTACATTTGACTGGTGACGCGGATGCCCCCTGGTTGGAATGTCATCACCGTGCACAGCATCGTAATCAGTATGGTCACGCTTGTCATACCCATCGTCCGTTTTGTCGTTATCCCCCCCTTGCCTTGCTAACCCGTGCTTCATCCGCATGTCTTGGCACTTCCTCCTTGGCCTGGCGTGCACCTGATCCCCTTTCCCCAATTCGCAGTCAGGGGAACTATCATTCCGAGGGTGGTTGTTCCTCCTGCGGGACAGTTGCTCTTCTTCCGATGCGTGGCAATCCTTTCCCTTACTTCCTCTACCCTTTTCCATTTTTTCACTTGGCATTATTTTCTTTCTCCTCTTATGCTTCTCCTTTTTATGTACATCTTCGTGGTCACTTAAGTGGGTGGCATACTTAACTGATCTTCCGGCTCTATGCTCAGGGTGCCTCCCTTTGCCCAATTTGGTTGCACCCATTTCGGCGCGCCAACCTTGGTCGACGTCGGTGAGGTGCGTGTCACCTTCGTCCAGCAGGGTTGGCATTTCCCTCTCATCGAAGGGGCCAGGAGGGGTAGAAAAAGAAGGCGACGAAGAAGTGGAAGACGAAAAAGATGATGAGGACGACGATGGTTGACGCAAAGAGGGAGAAGACGGAAAAAATAGCGAAGACGAAAAGGACGAGGGCAATAATAGTGGTGAATCAGGAGGGAAAGACCTCTCCGGAAAGGCGGATGGATCATCAATAGAGCTTTGCCTAACTCCCCACTTCCCCTGCTGGTGATGCTCCTCCTCTTCCGCCAATTCATTGCTTGTCTCCATTTTCTTATTGATCGCCGAATGCGTTTCGTTATCCAATGTCAGGTCGTTAAAATCGTAACTGAGGTTGCAGATTTCGTCATAATTTAGTAACTCTCCTTTTAGGAATGGTTCACTGTTAACGATGGAGGGGGGGACCTCATCGTACGTCATGGTGGATCTGCTATTGGATCCTTTTCTATGGTCCTCTTTGCTGGAGGTACTGACAAAGCTTTTTCCTTTCGTTACTTTTCTTTCTATTCTTCCCATTGTTCTATTCCTCCTCCTTAGTATCTCAGAATTATTCTCATCCACGTCGTTAGGGTGGTTAATTCTTTGCTCTCCATCAGGCCTAACCGGGTCAGCTCCCCCTTCCGGATCATCCTCACTGTCTTGCAAAAGCTTGGCGTAGTCCACGCGCAGGATATCGTTGCTGGCTCTGCTAATGTGTAGGTATTCGCAGCACTCCCTCTTCTCCATAATTCCGTGTTTGCCTTCCTCATTTTTTTTGCTCCTCCGGTTGGGGGTAGTTAGGTTGAGGTCGTAGAAGACCACTCTGGGGAAGGTCCTGTAGAAGGCTCCACTTACACAACACTCGGTGTCCGCCAGACCTGCAGGTAAAAAACGGTGGGGTGAAAAGCGCACATGTAGATATACGTAGGTGTGTATACAAGGGTAAGCAGGCAATCGCACTTGTGATTTATCATCATTTGTTATGCCAGTTCGTCCTTCCGAACCTATGTCCAAATCGTTCGGCTCGCAGTTGGTGCGTCCGTAGCCAATCTTTATGCACATGAATCCGGAGCCCGTCTTGAAGTCCCGGCACTTGAAGGGGCCCACGGGGATGCCGTGGAACCAATAGCCGATGAGCACTTCCCCCTCTAGGTTGATCCCCCGCCAATAGCCGAACCCGTGCGGTCTTCCCTGGTCGTCCAACTCTCCAATGTAGAAAATTATGTAAAAGTTCATGTTCCATTTGGTTTGGGTGCTCGGTTGGGCGGCGGACGCTCTCCAGCCACATGTACGGCGAACAGTTCGACCACTTTGGGCACTTATCCCGCTTGGTACACTTCTTCCATTGGTGTGGCCCCCCCCGTCATGGGACGAATCGGAGTTGTCCCGCCTGAACAGATGCCTAAACAAGGAACAACGCTCCTTCCTAATGACAATGTTGTACCCAATGGCACTCCTCGTGTTACTTTCCAAGTTGTCCTTTGTTAGGTCGTCCTGTTTTTTATAAAGAGAGTTAAACATGTAGCTGTTCATCTGATTGAGGTAGTACGCGTCGATATTGTTTGGCACCCTGAACTGAATCACTTCCTTCTTAACTATGGTATAGGAGCTTAGGAAAATTGTGTCCAGATAGAATTTCAACAAATGGGGATAAATCAACTTATGGTAAGTGGCATACAAGGAGACTAAACACAACAGAATTGTGTATACTAGCAAGTTCAGCGTGTCAATGTAGAACACGTCATACACCCTCTGCATGTGCAAATTGAAGTAGTCCTTCTTATCGAATGCCTTTGCTTGCGCCTTGGCAATTCCCTCTTCCTTTTTCAGGGCCATAAAATTCGCATAAATCATAATAGGAATTTGGGCAAAGAAAAGAAACATAAAAAGAATGGTTAGTCTCCCCACCAGCAAATAATTGGATGGGATACCCAACTTTAACAGGAGGACGATACAGACCAGCAAAGAGACATAACAAACAGATTGAATGATCCCATCCATATCGTGCACATTCAGAAATAAGTTCGAGTCATTGTACCAGACAACGTTTATATTGTTGGATTTCTCACTAGGAACAGTACCACTAGATGTGGTTAAATTTTGCGATACCTGTGTTATTATTTTTACTACTAGGGCGTATAGGATGATATACGTGGCACATTTAACTGAACTGTAGTTGTAAAACGTCCCCATGTATTTTCTAAGTAGCTCTCTATACTTCATGAATTTTAACGTTTCCCCAAATCCGTGGACATTTCCATCGAAATTTGCGTGTCTTAGGTTCATTACACTTCTTAGTTGGTCTTTGTACGTCCTTCGTGTGTTCTTTCTTTTGAGTGGTACGTCTGCATTGTTCAGTGGATCATTTTCTTCTCTTCCGAAGGTGACACATCTGCTGCGCTTCTCTGCGGGGACCTCCTCCGATTCGTCCCGTTTGTAAATGTACTTCACGTAGGCGTTTTCCATATCGCGGCGCTTATCCATGTTAGATAGTTCGTTTAGATTTACCTTCATTTTGTCGACAATGGGGGTGGATCTGTCCTGGTTTGGCAGGTCCGTCTGACCCCTCCCTCCCCCGTGGAATTGCCGCACTTGACGCTTCCCCCCAGAGTTCCTCTTGCTCACCACCGTGCCCGCCTGGAAAGCGTGGGACTGCAAATCGGGAACAGAAATCTGGACACCCTGCAAGTCGCTGTCGAAGGAGACGTCCATGTTGAGCCCTGTCGTCGCGACGTGCTCTCTTCTGAATTCTGCCCGTCGTTGTTGATTATTTACGCCCTGCTCGTTCACCATTATTTCGTTATTACGCTCGTTGAAGAGGTCCCTGTTCCTGGATTTGCAGAAGAGCCCATTTACGCTGTGGCACATTCCATCCTTTGGGGGTGTTGCATTTACCCTGGGGGGGCTGTCCCCCTGATGGGCTCTGTTTCGATGTGATTCCCTGGATAATTTCTTCCTCCTCTTTTCTTTACTCGGGACGTCTTCCATTTTATTCTCCTTCGATGGGCATACACTTGGTTGGCATTCCGCACAATTTCTCTGCCGGTCCAGTTCAACGCAGGACAAACAACTGCTTCCGTAAAAGGGCGTAGAAACGTTATGCGCGGGGGAGAATGACTTTCGTGTGTTGGCACTAAGAAGACTGTCTACTCCAAGGGGGGTACACAAATCTTCACTCGCCACACTGATCGAATTTAACTTATTAAAGTGAATTTTCACGAATTCGTTTTTCATTTCTACAATGGGGAGAGGTTCTTTTTTATGGGTAACTATTGTCCTCTTTTGGAAGGGAGAAAAATGGGTTCTTCGTTTACATGGATTTAGATCCTCCGTTTGTCTTCCCAGCTGGATGAACTCCCCCCATTGTGAGTGGGTAGTGGTTTCCATGATTGGTCCATCTGTATTTTCATTGGAGAGGTTGCGCGAACTCCTGTTTTTGGATGAGCTATTAACCACTCCTCCGGGATTCATCAGACATATCCTCCTTTTGTCCACCTTTAGTGGAAGTTTCCCCCGATGATGGTAACCGTAAGGCGTCTTTTTATTCACCATCTTTATCTTACCAATTGTTCGCTTGTCGATAAATCCTCGTTTACAAATGACTCCATCGTGGGTTCTTACAAATGGAGTGATTACAATGCCACTCATTTTTCCCTCTCTTTGACTACCATTGTTGCGTTTATGAGGGGGGACAGTACACATGTTCGTTGTGTTCCCCTCTTCCCCTTTGGAGGGTACATCTCTCCAGCAAGTGGACTCTCCATTTGTGTGACGTCTCTCTTTTCCATTGCTCCTGCGAGGAAGTCGCACCAAATTGAGGTGCCTCTCCTCATCGTCCTCCCACGTGTCCTGCTTCGAATAATCAAAAAGCAGCGTCCTCACATATTCATCATTTTTTATTGTTCCTACGTTTCCATTCTCGACGTAGTTTATCCCTTCCCTTAGGAGTATATGTGCTACTCGTTGCTCCTTCGTGAGGATCGAATTCTTGGGGACCCTTCTGCCGCTGCGTCTTTTCACTTTGATGGGATTTCTGTGTTTACCCATGATTTGTGTTCCTCTGTCATTTGGGGTTTTATGCTTTGTTCGGTTGTGCTCATAGCATCGTTGCTTCACATGGGGGGAGGGTCACATAAAGGACGCACACACGTCACTGCTGAGTCGATGCTTCCTCAAATGGGGACATGAGAACTGAACGTACGTAACACAAATTGGGGAGTGACCCGTGCGTAGCTCCCTCTCTCACCACAGCTAAACAGAAAAATTACTTCGACTTGGGTGAATATAATACAATCAAATTAAGCACGAGCATTTGGGGTGGAGAAAGCACTGTAGAAAAGACAACAATGGCTATTCAATCAGTGGAATGGTGTGTTCCCACGCTGACAAAGGAGCATCCCCTAGAGGCCCACAAAAAAACGCGCCCTCACAAATTGAGTCGCAAAAATAGAATGTGGTTTATAACACTTGATGGAAATGTAGATCGGAGCCACCCCTTCTGATGCTTCTACATAAGTGGATGTTGTTTGCACTCGACGGAGTAGACACCGGAGGGGGACGCAACTGTGGTTCAGACGAAGGAGTCTCCTCTGCACACCTGTGAAAAGGTACGTCTTAACGCATGGAATACAAATAGGAAGGAAAATAAACAAATATTTTTTTAACCGCACACGTACACATGCGCAGTGCTTCGGTTTGGCTTGAGCTGGTTCCTCTTCCTTGCAGACATACACAAGGGTGAATACACCGGAGGGGTCACGTCAAAGTGGTCTCTTCGCAGGAGTAGCTGCTGTGAAATTATAGACGTATTAACGCGGCGCACTTGCGATGAACACCCCACGTGGCGATAGCCGAATGCAAGATCGACAAATGTGCGCCAATAACCCGCGCAGAAACATTACACATGCGTTTGAAAACACCTACACGCGTTCAGGTCAATGTGGCCTACGCGTCTGCCCCAGGCACAAAGGTGAGTAAAAAAAAAAAAAAAAAAAAAAAAAAAGATGCGTCCACTGATGACCGCAACCGTGCTATAAAAGGGCTGCACGAGGAAAAGATCAAACCAACAAACGATAGGACGAACGAAAGGATGAATAAAACAAAGGTATCGCGAAATCTGTAGAGGGGGAAAAAAAAAAAATTTACACCGATTAAGCCACTTGGGAAAAACGCCCAAGTGTACCCGAGCGGACAAAACACAGTTTGGTCATTTATACGCGGCGAAAAAGGTGCCTATGTGTACGCCTTAGTTATTTTTTTTTGTTACATTCGCGTGAGGTGAAGAATGTGCTGGAAAAAAAAAAAAAAAAAACGCATAACCTGTGCAGCAGCTGTTCTACAGTTACAAACTGAGCAAGTTACACGCTGCTCGTTTTGGAAATTTTCCCGTTCCCCTTCACGAATTTCCTTATTCGTTTCACCCGTCTCACGCTTTGTTTTTTTTGTTTTTTTTTTTTTTTCCACCTCATGCATAACCCCCTATAAGAATGTTTATTCTTCTTACATGTAACCCCTCAACAGTGTAGGTGCCGCCTCCCTACACATAACTTTTATTTGCATGCACATGTGCCATGTCTTCCCCTTCGATAGGAGCTAAACAAAAGGTAGAGAGCCAACAGCACGCGGATAAGTATCCGCGCCAAGGGGGGTTACCCATTGTATGAGGCAAACTTGCTAACGTTGGGGGTCCTCGCGAATTTTTTTTTTTTTTTGTAATGGGCTGTATGTATGACCACGTTAAGTGCAAAAAGGAATGCATGAAGAAAAAAGCCTTATCCGGGGGGATGTCCCACCCGAAATAGGTTTAACCAAATTGTTACTCAAAATGGGTTCCCTTCTGAGGCAACACTGACACCTCCTTTTGCCAAAGAAGAGTGTATGTTACACCCCACCGCACGTAACTGTGCTGATTGGATTTCCCTCCTATGTGGGTGACCAACTTGGTGGTTAAAGGGGGAGACGGACGCACTCCGCCCCACAGATGGTACCCCCCTCTACGGAGTAAGGAAATTTTTATTCACGCCAAAAAATTAAAAAAAAAAAAAAAAAAAAAGTTTACATCATAAGGCGTGAGAAAGGGAATGACATATATGTAAGCACAGTTGACAAAAATTGTTGTGTTCGGTGAAACAATCGAAATGGGGCAAGTAGAGGTAGAAGAACGAAACAAACAAAAAAAAAAAAAAAAAAAAACCACAATTGGACAAACGTGTGTAAACACGCTTACACAGCGCTGCGTGGATAGCCCACCCGTCCAGCTAATGTCCGCCTCACAACTTCGCTCCTTCCACTGCGGCAACGTCCGACGTGTCGCTTTCCTCCTTCGTTTCCGATGACGCTATGGAGCTGTTAATGGAGTCCAGGTTGGCAAATTCTTGGAGGTCTCCTTTTCCCCCCTTTGCTTCTCCCTTGCGCAGACCCAGTGCGGAGGTCAGGGTGTATTCGGAGGAGTCGTCCGATTTGCTGTCGTCGGAGGGGTCATCAAAGGGGTTATCAAATTGTTTATCGGAGAGCTCCTCGTCTGAGTTTCCTCCGTGTATATCCCCACTGCGTGACTGCTGCTCCCTCCCCGGTTGCCCCGTGCCACCCATTACCACGTAGTACTTCCACAGGGACAGATACTTATTATAGTAGTAGTACTTGTAGTGGTTCACGTTGGTGACGTACTTAAAAATGAGGGAGTAGAAATACTTCTTCGTGAGGGCAGCGTCGTTTCTCTGTTGGGCATCGAAGAGGGCTCTGCGGAGATTCCTCTTTTTTGTGAGGAGTCGAAGGAAGGGCAGCCAATACGTCCTAACCAAGTGTGCCTCCCTTTTCTGTCTTAGAGTTCTTTCGATGAGGTCCAATTTTTTGGAGCACGTCAAGGTGGCACTTCGCATGAAGCCGATGATGCTCTGTTTAATTATTTTCTCCCTCTTAAAGCGGACGATATCGAAGTTTTTTTTTTCTATTTTAATTTTGTTAATGGAAAAAATGAGGAGGAAGAGAAATTTCTTCACAAGATTACGATTGTGTCTTTCCTTGAATTGGTGACCCTTGTCTGCCAACTGGCGCGCAAGGAGGGACTGTCTATGCCAGTGGGTAACCACCCGAGCTGCCATTTTTTCTTGCACACTTTTGTAATAAACCAGTGAATTATATTCGCAGTAATTCATCCACTTGCGCTCTACGTAGAAATGTTTGAGAGAAATTATGCTCTCAGATTTTCTCCTAAAAGTTAGGAAGTCATTGCTCAGATTTTGGAGGTACTCATTTTCTTTGGAATAATTTTTAAAGCGAGTCCACTTGTCTAGGCAGTCCAGCAGGGTCCTCCTCTGTATGCGGCACTGAATGGTCTTCTCACACAGTCGCAAATGGTTGTTATAAAAAAACATATTGGTGAGAATGAAAAAGATTGTCCTGCATTTTTGGAACTTCCTCTCTATGGTATACTTGAGGAGCAAATTGTGTAGGTGCATTTTTTTTTTTTTTTTTTTCTTATAAGCTAGTAATAGAGCAAAGTGGCGTTTCTTCAGTTTTCGTTCCCGTGCTTTTCTACACGTCTCTAATTTGAATCTGATCTCCTTGCAGTTCCGTGCATACATGTTGAACGCCTTAAATCCAGAGGATAATAACTCCGTTCTGCAGGAGAGCGCATAACCTATTTGTTTTTTCACAAAGGGGAAGGATCCCCGTGCGAGCAGGTTATACTTCTCACTCCTGTTCCGCAAGTCGAAGTAGAAGCAGAAGATGTTCCTCGTGTAAATGTTACACACGTAAACATTTAACCTGTTTATGAAGTAACAAAATTTAAAATTGTGAATCCACATGAGGAAAAACTTCTGCATGGATCGCTTCTTCCTTCGCGTGGCAAATTCGTACAGACATCTCCACCTGTAGAATACAGTTTGCACTACGTTGTTCTTCTCATACTTTATTACGTCGTGAATTTGTTGCAATTGTTTCCTCCTCTGTGCGTGTAGTAGCCACCCGTTTAAGCAGCCTCTCAGCAACTGTGTGTTCCTCACAAAGGTCATCCTGCATATAACGTTCTTCACATGTTTACACAATAAGTACTGATTAACCCACAACGAGTAGTACCTCCGTAGGAGTGTCTTCTCCGAGAACTGCACACAGTACAGATTTATTCTTTTCTTGTTAACCCTCACCTGTTTGTTCTCCCTCAGGATGGAAAACATTTTTCTCTTCACTCCAAGTTGTGCCTTTCTAGTGTATTCCCTAAGCGAGACGTTCATCTGGAAGGTTCTCCTCAAATGACGAAAATAAAATTGTAAGGTATTTTTTTTTCTCCTTTTTTTCACCTTCTTGTAATGGTGATACGTCATCCATTTTGAGAAGAACCTCTTTACAAAAAAGGTGTCCCACTTTTTTATTTTCTCTTCATGAAGTTTGCTATTCTCGACGAAGTGTTTTACCCACTTGTGGAAAAAGACGCGTTTCTTCCTTCTCATAACGATGCGGTAGCTCTCTCTACACAGTTTTTTTTTTCTGTACTTTTTACTCCAAAGTCCAAACAGGTGTTTCATTTGGTTAAACCGTACAGACGCACAGATGTAAACCTGCAACTTTGTAATTGTGACGTTTCGCTTAACTAGATTGTAGTGCACGAGGAGACACCTCTTCATTGTGGAGACCGCCCTTCCCTTAATAAAACTGTAGTACTTGAATTTGTGCACCACGTGGGCGAAGATCTTCCTGAACAAGTGTTCATTGAGCGTGCGAATGAGGAGAAGATATATCTGCTTCTTCGCGTAGATGCCCAACCAGGAGTCGAAATAACACCTGAGTATTCTCCTTTGCATACGAGAGCGTACCAAACATCCCTTCTGTTCATATCGATAAAGTAACAACCACACGTAGAAGAAAGTTTTTTTTCTCTTTTCATTGCTGTGCTTCATTACAATGGAAAAGTTCCTTTTCTCACACTTTTTCCTAACATGCGCAGATATGAACCTGTCCAGATAGTCCTTCTTCACCCTCCTCTCGACTTGCTCCTTAAGTTTAAGAAATTTCTCCTTGTCGTAGTTTCCCACTTTGATTAGCCCATGCCAGTAGGAAAACAACAATTGGATGTGCTTCTTCAGAACTTGCTTCCTTTTAGTCTTTACTTCTTTCACCTTGCAGTTGAAGGAGAGGACCCATATGCCAAAAAATTTTTCCAATAGTTCGCTGTTTTTTTTTTTCTCTAAAGTGGCTACTCTTTTGCTGTCCTCCTTCTTATGTTGGCTCTTTACTAGACTGTACCGTTTCCACCACTGCGTGGACCTCTTCAGTCTGCTAAAGAAGAGGTGCACTTGTATTAGTTTGTCTCTACCTAAGCAACACATTAGGGAGAAGTGCACACTCAGGGTGGTTTCCCTAAAACGGGTTGCTATGCCACTTCTTAATGCTTTAACAAAATCTACCAGGTTCCTTTGCAGGGCGCCGCTCGGTAGGCGTCTCATCTGGGGGGTACGCTTCATGGAAGTGTTCATTCCTATGGAGGCGGCTCCATTTTGAGAGCTCTGCGAGGAGAGGGACGTGTCTACCTCGCTGCTGCTTGGAGTGGAGGATCTACCTCCCCCATTAGCGCATTTCTCGTCTGCAGTGTGTAAAGTGTTGGCCAAATTGGACGCTTTGACATCCTTCTCTGTCGTGTCCGATTCCACCCGTTTATGCGTCCCCCCGAGGAAGGCACGCGTAGTTGCGTAAATATGGAGAGCCCTACTTTCGTGTGAACCACCTGCGGATGGCACAGATCCCCCGAGCAGATAATAAATCAGCAGCAACAGTTTAAAGTTTGTATTTAAATCTGCATCCTTTGTATGAACAGCTTTGAAAAAACAAAAACTTCTATTCCCTTTGAAAACCTTCAATAGCAACTTCTTCGTTTTGAGGGAGAGGAAATTGAAAAAAAAGTGGTACAACAAATTGAACTTCTTCTTGAAGTGGTCGAAAAAGGCATTGATGTCGTGCAGGTCGCACATGAGAAGGTACAAAAGGATTAGTCTGTTCATGGGGGTGTTCTTTAGAGAGTAGCATAGTTTTTGGTAGTTGTAAAGATGGCTGTTCTTTCTGCTGGATCGTTTTTCCTTGGAGGGATAGTTTTTCTTTTCTTTGCCTGCAATCTGTATATGCATTCGATTCATTGCGATGAGTGCGTTAACTTGTTGGTGTGTGTTCCAGCTGGTTGGTCGCTCTGCCGTGGTTACGTCATGAGCGATGTTTTCACCCGTTCCATTAACTCCTCCACTTCCTTGCCATGTGAAGTTCAACTCGGATGCATCTCTTCCATTGTAACTAGCAGGATAGTTTCCTTTGTGGTCCACCCTCAGGCTGGCGCGCCCAAAATCGAGGACCTCCTCAAATGCGGGGATGCTACACCGAGGGGAGTAAACCAGCGCGTGTATCCTGTGCACTAGAGAGACCTTATTGTAACAATTTTGAGCCCTAACCAGTAGCATCATAATGAAGACACGAGCTTTCTTCCGTAACTTGACCTCATTGTAAAGCTCCTTGTGGAGTCTTTTCCTTTTTACAAGAGCCTTCCACGAGAGGAAGTGTCTCTTCCTACAGTGCAACACGAGGTTCGCATCCGCTCTGCGCAGGACTGCATCCCTCCTTATGGACAAATCGCGTGACCTCTGACAAATAAAACGAAAATATTTCTTCTTCACCAATTTGGAGTAGAAACCGCTGATCAAGTCCTTTTCTACTTGAGTTCTTCTCCTTTTGGCTAGTCTGTCCTTGAACGATTGGAAGACTTTCCTCAGCGTTTTCTCATGTCTGTCTTTTTGCAGCTTGGATAGGATTTTCTAAAAAAGGAGTAAGTAGAAATCGGGTTAAAAAAAAAAAAAAAAAAAAAAAAGTTATTCATCGATGTAACATATTGGCTCATTCTACACCATGTGGAGGAAAGCTCCTCTCATGCGAACCTCTCGTATGATCATGATTTTCCTGTAGGCCCTCATTTTGTAAACGCCCTGTTGGTACATCTTCATTCTGATCAGGTCATCCATCCTGCGTAGCAGAAGCATGAGGTACCTCTTCCTGTTGAGTCTTCTCTTAATTTGAAAAAATATGGCCCCCTTTATTCTGTTCGCTTTTTGTCTCTGTATTATGCGGGCGATCTTCCTCTCCTGCTTGCGCTTTTTCAGGAAGGCCATCCTGGGGGGGGAGGAAAGAGGTACAACGGGGTGGTGATGGGTGCAGTTAAAAAAGGGGTCCCCTCAGAATAACACCGCTGGGTAAGGCACAGATAAAAGACGAAAATGCGCAAACACAGCAGAGGGAGGACTATTCCACCTCACCCTTTGTGTAGCGATAAGTGATGACCCTACCAGATGAGGAAGAAATGGCGCCGCAATCTACTCTCCCCATTAAGCCTAATGGAATAAAAACTGAATTTAGCCTTTTTGATAAACTCAAAAAAGTGGAGCATGGCGTTGAAGTACTTCTTTTTCCGGTTCAGGGTGACCAGCTGGAATCCCCTCCTGAATGCACATTCCCTCTTCCAGTGCTGTTGTAATGCTGAGAAAGCCCTCACTTTTAGGACCGAACAGAGGAATTGTGTAGCCTTCCTGTTCCTAACTCGGTTGCTACGATTACGTTTTAAAATGCCCCAGATTTTTCTTTTCATTTTTTCTTTCTTGTCTACTAAAAAGTTGGTAAGCGTCACTTGTATGTGGACGTAGTAGTGGCTACATCTGTACACTGCAACAAACGCTTCACTCATGCATTTTCTAATGACAAAGGAGTAGGTTGCATGGATAAGACGCTTAATGTTCCTAGACTGTTCGGATTTTATCCTCCACAGGTGGGTCACCTTTCTTAACGTGTTAATATTTCCTATATGCCTAATTGATTGTATTATAATTTCCTCTTTTTTTTTCCCCCTTACTTTTTGGTACTGTTTCTTCCACTCTGTGTAGTACTTGCACTTCATCGCTGCTACTCTTCTTTCTATTATTTTTTTTTTCTTTATTTCAAGTTTGGTTTGTCTCCTCCATTTTTTCAGCATCCTCTGGCAGGTCACCACGTTGGTGCGGCTCCTCAGGAAAAGCTCCACCTGGGGGGTCAGCCGAACGGTAAGGTGAAATGAGATGTTAATGCACACATGGGTTGAAACACACAAAGATGGAGCACACGTTAAAACAGATCTTTTGAAGTTACCCGCTTCATCTTCTGACTGTAGAGGAGTAGACCCGCGAAGTAAACCAGGCAGACCTTGCTCGACAGGATTCTTTCCGTCTCCTTAAAACGCACGTTCAGCTGGAACCGCGTGTACCACTTGCTAATGACTTGCAGCTTCTTCTTCCTGCGCGGGTAGGAGGTGCAACCAAATGGGTTATATACGCTAGGGGACATCTACACGGATTAACTAGGCATCGGATACGCAACGCTTCTCCGAGATGGAGCCAAGAAAGAAGCTCCCCCTCCTGTGAAATACCTGTTGAAGAGGCTTATCATGTTGGAGAGAAACACCTCCTTGTTCCTCCTTATCTGGACGTAGCTCTTCCACTTGTTTAGGAACTTCTTCGAGAGCAGTTTCGCCTGGACGCGCTTCAAATGGGCGATCTGGGGGGTGGAAAGAATTGCATTTGCATTAAGTTGCGCGGTGCAGGTGTATGCACAGAAGGGTGGTAGGGTGGTCACCCCTCTTCTCACGCTCGGAATGGTTACCTTGCTGCGCCTCATACGCCGCAACCGCACGTAGATGAAGAAAATATTGAAAAAGCGGCGCTTCACTTTCAAGTCCAGCTGGCCTAAGGCGGCCCTCATTTCCTGGCGCCTGTCCAGGAATGCCTTAGTGAACTGCCTCCACCTTCGAACGCACATCTGCTTTAGGTACGATTCTGCAATTCTATTCAGTGCATTAAAGAAAAGAAGGTTCTTGGAGTATAGGAAGAGAGCCTTGAAGGCCCTGCTCTTATACTTGCGCATGTAGTACAGATTGGCAATTTTTTCCTTCACTTTTTTTTTCCTCCTTCTGTGTACATGCTGGAGTAGACAGTCGAAATGCTTCTTCTTCTTTCTCATCAGTACCGACTTGAAGAAGAGCAGAATTTTTTTTTTTTTTTCCCTCTTTTCCCTGCTTATAGTTATCCAGCCTTGTATAATTTTTTTCATTTTTTTTTCCCTATTTCGGAGGCCAAAACTTTGGAACCTTTTCCGGAAGGTGTAGTACTTCATTCGGAGGGACAGCCAGGTGGAAAAGACTTTGCTCTTTATCTGGACCTTCCTTTCCTGGTCGTACTTTTTTTTCGCCTCCTGGAGGGCCTTCTTCTTCTTCACGAGATTGTTTAAGCGGGAAAGACAACCCCTTTGGAGCTTCTTCCTGCACTCCGCCCTGAACCGCTTGATGCGCATGCATTCGTTACGCCAGGTGTCCACCACGCGTTTGTAAATTGCCTGCGGGGGGAACATGGTGCGGTGTAGAGATCAGGAGTGTGGAGACGGGTATCCATGAACAGACACGTCATAGAGATCCGTTTGGCAGACCCGCTTGGCAGACCCGCTTGGCAGACCCGCTTGGCAGACCCACTTACCATCTTCAGCGCGAAGCAGAGGTAGGGTAAATTATGGCGCAGCTTGCGCAGGCTGACGGCGAAGGGGATGGGCACGAAGGAGGAAATAATATTAAGAGACCTGTAAACGAACATCGCGTTGTCGTATAGAGTGCCCACGTTCGGAAGGAGACCCTTCCCCACGAGGTACTTCTTATGGATGAAGACAAAATTATTTAGATTAAAATTTATATTCGAAAAATTCACAATATCGAGGAGAGTTTTTCCGTTGCTTTCTGGAGAGAGTAAGCGACACTGCAAAAGAGCCTTTAACATAAAGAGGAGGAAGAAATTCCCTTGGTCGTTAAAATTGTAGTAATGAAGGATGTCCCTCCTGTAGACGCGCACATAGTGCATCCATTTGGAGACGGTTCGCTTCTTCACCCGGTTAACAAAGTAGCTATGCATCCGTTGAATGGAATCCTTTCTCCTCTTCCTGTAGTCCTTATAATCCCGTAGGAGAGCGAAACATCGAATGATAAGCTTATACTTATATTTACTGTGCAGGAGGATGTACTGCGTGGCATTGATGGTGTAGCGCTTCTTCCACTGCTGGAACGTACGAAGCAGTTCCAGTTGGTTCCTTTTCTCATAAAGGATTAGAAACCTCTTCTTCAGACTGAACGATCTATCCTTGTGTCTTCTCAGAATTTGTAGAAATTTTTTTTGCAAAGAATGGGACCTTCTCTCAAGGTGCCTGCTCAGCATGGTGGTGATTCTTCTCGCCTCGTGTAGGGTAAAAACCCATCTGTTAAAGTATACACTAAGCGTGTTTGTAGTAGTTTGTCGTGATAGCAAGTTGTGCGTCCTTTTTAGGTTCTTCCTCCTTTGGACATATCCTCTGAAGATGGTAAAAAATTTCCTTAAATGGTATTTCTTAACCTTTTTAAGGTACCTCGAGTAGTAGTTCTTAAACTGCACTTCTTCCTTGTATCGACTAACCAGGAGGGAGAAGTAAATGTGACACAACTTCTCCTTTGTGTGTAGACTAACCAGACGGAAGGATTGTCTCTCCCTCTTTCTCTTCTTATGGTACAAGGAAAAATGCACGTAACACTTGATCAGCAAATTTTTATTGTAGACACTTTGTATTTGCTCGTTTTTTTTTTTTTTCACTAACTTCCTTCTATATCGTTCCTTCCAAATGGAGAATATTTTTTTTTTTTTTTTTTTTCCACTTTTTGCTTTGCCCTCTTTAGCGTCTTCTCCTTCTGTGCGTAGGTTCTCCACTCACTAAAGATATGAACAAGGTAAATAAAATTTTTTTTTTTTCTCTTTTTATATTTGCACATCCATACATTGTACTGCTTCCGGAGGAGGTTCTTCTTCCTCTTTTCCACCATTTTTTCGAACACTCCTTTGATGTATATTTTTTTCTCATTTCGATAGAGCCACAGGTCGTAGAATTTGGCCAATATCTTCCTGGTGTATATTCTGTCATGCTTGGCGGCTCTGTTCCTCAGCTCCTTTTTCTTCCTCGCGTAGCAGACCCAGTGCCTTTGAAACTTCTTTAGCGTCTTGAATGTAAAGAACACGTTCCCCTCATTGTATAACTTCACCTTCTTCTGAACACTCGTCGTCTCCATGTCACCACTGCCGATCCCCCACCCGACTTTCTTGCTAAGCTTGTCATATATGTTACACAATAATTCTCCATTTAAATAAATTTTCAGCAAATTTCGGTTATTTTTATGCATGAATGACTTTTCGTTTTGCTTCGGGTCGGTATTGCTTCGGGGGCCTACGTTGCACAAACTCATCACGTTGCTCATCGGATTGCCCTTGAGTTTGTTCTGCGTTGTTCCGCCTTTTGTTGTTCTTGCCTTCGTGGCGCTGTTCCTTCCTGTCTGCTTACCCGCCAGCGGCACGATGCTCAATTTTCTCGGTGGACTCACTTCGCATATGTGCGTGGTCTCCTCGGTGGGTCCCTTCCTCCTCAGGGTGGTCATTTTGAGTGGCCCGTAGGGGAAGCACTCCTCATACGGGATGTTTTCCCTGTAGGGGGTGTCTTCCTCACGGGGGGTGTGCGCCCGCCCGGGCCGCACACGGCACACCTCGACGGATTCCCCCCCGGGAGGTAAGCAGTCGTAACGTTCACACTGTTCATATTGATCGTACTGATCGTACTGTTTGTAATGGAACACATCTTGTGAAGGGGAAAAGACATCCTGCATGCTGAGGGGACTGCTATCCTCTAACGCCATGTCATGTGCGTCTTCTCCTTCCTGGGCATCCTGTTCGACATCTTCTTCCTCCTCGTGGTGCACCCTCAGGGGGTACTCAGACGCAACTTTTTCCTCTATTATATTTTTACAGATAATTACTAGCTTGTTAAGGATTTCCCCCGAGAGCTGCTTCGTTGTGCTGTACTTGCGCGTCACGTCATAGTACTGTTTCATGATGGTCGGGAAGTTCAGCTCCTCATTGTTGTAGTTGCACTCGTCAGCGGACCTGTATATAATTTCTTTTATAATATCGTTGGCGTCTTCCATGGTTTGGACATGCGTGCACTTCGCTGTGGAGTTACTAAGGGGAAATTTACACTGGGGAGGATTCTCCTTGCCGTCTGGCTGTGCCTTTTCACTCCCCCACACAGTCTTACCACTTTTATGCACCTTCGTATGCAGCCGTCTTCCCCCTTTAGGCAGACCCCTTCATTTTGTCGCGAGAGGAGCGGTAAGCTACTCCTCTAGCGCGTGAAAAACTCCCCTCCAGTGGTGTGCCCTGGGGGGTGTCCTCACGGAAACAAAAAATAAGGCACCTCACGAAAACACAAAACATGACTGATCATTTTCATAAATCAGTTTGAAAAGAAGCAAAAGGGATAACTTCTCTTTCGCGCAAGTGCAAAAAAAAAAAAAAAAAAAAAAGGAAAAAAAAAATGGGACATTTTTACATGCCTTTGGCTTGCTTTTTTACGAACGTCTGTGGAATGTTTCTTCCACCCGGGTAAGACGTTTCCAATTTACCCCAGTGACCTAAAAATTGGGGCAAAAACTAAATTTCCGTTTCGGCAATGTGTGCTTAATTTGTGTACTTGTGTGATGGGCCCCGTGTCGCCTCCACCGGGGGTGCTCTCGTCGCGCAAATCAGTTTGACCAAAATTCCCCACCACGCATGTCATGTGCTTTTCACCCATGCTAGCACATTTTTTTTCTTGTCAATTTATTTATTGTTTATTTTTGCCCCACTTTGCAATTTTCCCCTTACCCCCTTTTTGCGTAGCTTGCAAACTTTAAATTGTTCGCTCTCCAAATTTAGTTTCTCCAATTTTTCCCCACTGGCTGCTCTCCCCCGGTCGAGATTAAAACAGAAATTTTCGACAAAAGGGTGACAATTTTTTTGCGAGCCGTAACCCATTTAAAGGAAGAGGCAACTAACCTCCTGGCGACGAGATGGATTTTTCCACCCCGCGTATGCTCTCGATAATGATGCCGAAAAATTGAAGAAGAATTCCAAAAGGGGAGAAGGCCACCTCTTCACTTTCATAGGGGAATACATCTCTTTCGTCCATTTTAAACTCTTCCCATAACTACCAAAGGTGGCATACCATATACTTACGCACAAACTTTTGCGGAAATTCTCCTTCCTTGTGGGTAGGAGAAGTCTTCACCTCGCCGCCACCATTTCAGGGCAACTGGAAGGGGGAGTTAACCCTTTTTTGGGATCTTCACCTCATGAGGCGTGAAAAATTTGTAAATGTACAGTGAGTACGTACACGCCTCACCTATTCTGTACATGTGCCAGTAAAGTGGGGAGAAAAACTGCTTCACGAGTAGGCAAAAGAGATCGTGCGGTGAGTAGCCAATTGGCAAACACAGCGGAAGCATAACACCAGACTAGACCCCTTGTAAGGAACGCCGTTACCCCCTTCCCACCCAACATGCAGAGCGCGCTTTTAAAAAACGTGCACGGCCAACTGTGCAGAGGCCGAAATGGCAGTAGGAAATGCTCTCAGCAGTTGGTGCGCTTGAACCCAACGGAGGAGGCGCCCCTCGGCGCCAGGGGGGTTAGTTCGGTTGGATCCTACACTCGGAACTACACAAGGGATTGTGCTGACCGTCATGCTTCCCCCTACGTGTGGCAGTTCACCCTTGACTCCTCATTTTCGCGCCGAGCAATTATTTACGCCGGCACCTGGAGCGGGAGCTCCCACCCGTTTGGAACGTATGGCAAATGTTATGGCATTCTCCACGTAGGGACACACAAATTGGAGCACCCCATGCTAGCCAACCACGTAACCTTCGCCACGAGCACGAAGAGCAAAAAGACCGGAAAGGATGCAGACGGGAAAAAGGACAGTACAAAGCAGTGCGAAGGACATGACCAAAGTATGGCGAACGATTCACATAGTGAGGGAATAAATGAGTTAGGCGGATTGAAAGGATATCCTTATGAAGGGACAGAGAATATAGGGGGAAAAAAAAAAAAGTCCAAACTGAAGCTACTAGTGTATCTGTTCACCCTCTCCTTCGGAGGATACGTCAGCTACAAAGTGTACGAGAACGACATGAACCTATCCAAAGCGGAAGAGAGCATAGTAAAAGATTTGGTCCACCTAATATATACATACGAAGAAAAAATGAGCAAGCAGAATTCCAAGTTCATGACCTGCTTAAGTGAAGAATTAAACAAACAAATAGCAATGTATTTCCTTCAGTTGGATGCAGACAAAAGTTCAGGCTTCCTCATCAGTGACGCGATCTCCTTTTTAAATGACCTGAATATAAAAGAAGACAACGCCATTGTAAAAAGTTTTATAAAAAATGGGGTCGGAAAGAACATCGAAATGAAGAAGTTGTCTGGGTGTTCTCTACAACAGTTCGCGGAACTCCTGGAAAGCCTCATCTTGGTCAGCAAAACGAAACAAGAAAATGACTCCTCGAAAGGGGAACTCCAAACGGATAGCAGCCAGGATAACTACTACCTCAACATGCTGCAGAAGTATTTGAACTGCCTAGTCAGCATTGTCAAGACGTCCGACTTATATTTGTACGTCCAAATGAAGAAGAACGCGGCGTCATCCTCCCCCGAAGGAGGTCAGGAAGGAGAACAGATAGACGACGTAGAAATGGCTATCCTTAATAAGCTCACCAAGTACAATGAAAAATATGTGCAAAAAGAGAATCTGACTTTGGAGTACTTATTAAGCAAAGAGGAGTTATCAAAGTTTAAGAAAAATGCCAACCTCTCTAGGAAGGAAGAAGAGAAGGAGTTACTCCTCATAGAGAAAAAAAAATTGGAAGAGAAAATCAAGCTTATGCTAAAACTGCAGGAGAAAAAAAACTTAACAGAAACGGAGATCAAGCGGCTACAAGATTTGAAGATAAAACTGAGGAACGTCAATTATACGATAAAGAAAGAGGAGCTGATGAAGTACTTCCAGTGAGGGCATACCTCAGGTGAGGTTGACACACGTTTGCATCTTCCCTGCAAAGCGCATGTTGTTGCTTTTTTTTTTTTTTTAAATCGCGTCGTTCACCCTGTTGTGATTAGCCACGGAGCTGGGTTAAAATGTTTTTGTTTTCCCATGTGGCTTCCCAGTAAGCGTTATGAGACCTTGCGTTGTGAAATTTGCACCTCACGTTTTGCATTTTTTTTCTTTAAGTGATACGCACTGTGTGCGAACCTTTTAAATGACACTTGTTGGGGGCACCCCGACTGCTTTACTAGAAAAGGGAGTATGCTTCCAAGTGGTTATCCACCCAAACATACACGCAGAAAAATTCCCCCCACTCGTGCTTCCCAATTTCGCATGAACAGTTGGGGCCATTATTGCGAATGTAGTAATTCGTTTCGGCCGCCCGCCATGGGGTGTACATTCGCATGCGCGTTGTAAAGCGGGGTTATTATGACCAGTGCGAAAGCTACCCAACTAGCCAACTAGGCAATTGTCCTGAGATATAAAAAAAAAAAAAAAAAAAAGGCGACTGCGTGAACGAATTCTCCACCTGCAAAACGTATGAACATGCACACACACACAGAAAAAAAAAAAAAAAAAAAAAATTTCCCGATAAAAGTTGTTTAAGACCTCTCCTCAAAAGAACAACACAGTTCTCCTACGAGACGGAGTGACATTGCCAGATCAAATTGTAACAGACTAATTCCAGCTTTTTAAGATTTAATCCATTGGCCAAAATGTGCACTCAATTTTCACCTTGGCTGTTCAGGTGAAAAAAAAGGATGGTGTACATATTATTTGTGCATTTGTCCATGCGGAAATTGCGCTTTTGCATGCTTGCATTTTTGTTTGTGCTTGCTTCATTTTACCTGCAGTAAATCCGAAACTTCATTCCTTTTATCCTTAACTTTATCTGCCTTTTTTTCACCATTTTTACACCTGGCCATTTGCGGGTTTTCATTTTCTCATCTTTTACCGGTTGCCTTTTTCACCTTTGCCGTCCCTTCAGGGATCACGAAAGATTCAGGCTATTTGTGCGACAACCTGTGTGACCCCTTTTTGCGCAATTTGATACTCTGCTTGTTCGAAGCATTTGTCTGTGATCACTCACGTGTATACGTGCTCGTGCGAAGGGGCATTGCATACCCATGTCTGCACATGAGCTGAGGGTATGCCCTGCTGCACGTGCGTCCGTGTCGAGTGAGAAAAAACATGGGGCACGTTGTTCCCCGGAGTTGTGGCAACCCTGTGGGTGCAAGTAAAAATATATAGCTGCGCGGTGGGCCGCACTTTTTGTCGGGAACCCCATTGTTTTTGCGTTGATTTACCCAATAACTTGGCTACTTGTTTTCGCATTGATCTGCACATATGTGTTAGTTTACTTGTCAATTGTTAATGTTTGTCAACGCAGTTCAACGTCTGTCAACTAATTCGAACGTGTGTCACCACGCTGATCATCGCGCTTGTCACCGAGTTGACGGCTCTGAGAAGTCTCCCCAAGATGAACCAAGTGCAAAGTTTTAAAAGCGAAGGCCAACGCAACTGCGTGGGATCTGTCGTGTCGTGCCCACAGCATGACAACCGCGACAAAGACGATGATGGAAGGAGACTCAAAAGAGAAAAAATAAAAAACATTTGCAAAAAGATAAACCGCCTAAGGAGAACAGTGTGTAGCTCCACTGACTACTTTAAGTGTGTCGAAATTTTATTTCACAAGGCGGGATCGAAATGTGTTGTCCCGAAGAGGAGGAAGAAACATCTGAAGCGTGGGAAAGGGCCTGTCTCTGCCTCCCCAAAGAGGGGCATATTTTTTAGAGGCAAAATTAACCACCTCGAGTTCTTTGACAGCACTAAGTTGTGCACCTTTTTTGAGAAGCACGCAGCAGAGGTGGTCCAGGGGGCGGCCCACGCGGAAGATCACTTTGCAACCCACAAAAATACATTAACCAATGGCAACGAATTTGTTTGCCCCTTAAGAGAAGAACCCCTATCGGTAGGGAAAAGTCGATTATCAAGCGGAGGGGGAGTCCCTTCCCAGACATTCCAACCCACCGGGAAGGATTCAAATTGTTGTAACAACAAGTGGGGTGATGTTATAAGTAATGCAAGCAGCATGTGCAATGCCAATAATGGAAAACAGCCGAGATGGGTGAAAGCTGATCAGCTTTCCAGGCAGGTCTTCACTAATGAGGAAAAGATAAATGGAGGGAACGCCCCACAGGATAACAAAAGAAAGAACGAGCATGTGGACAACTCAGGTAATTATTCCAGCTTCAACAAGAGGATGAAATTAGGCGAATCCGAAAGGGACGCTCACACAAATAATTTTTCATCTGAGAAATTGCAAATTGATGTTGCTCAGTTCGCACCAGGGCAGCAGGTCGAATGGGACGATTCACCTCGGGGCATGCGCATGAAATGGGTTGCGCAAGATGAACCCCCTGCTTACGTAGATGGAGTGCCCCCCAATACGATCCTCCAACAGATGAGCACAATCAGAGAGGAACGCCCCGCTCGGAAAAAAATTCTAATGCTAAAAGTCTCCAGCATTTTGTTCAACCAAGGGGAGGGTGCAATGAAGAAAGTGAACCAAGTCAGAACATTGGAAAATTCTCTCGAGGGAAGAAAGTCCAATCAGCGTGATGAGGGTAATGCTAGGTATGTGATGACTCTACCCACTGATGAAGCAGAATCTGGATTGGCCAGAAACTTCCTTACAGATGAGGACAACATGGAGGACGAGCTGCACATCAAGGAAGACATTCAATTCGTATACAATTTATTCTGCATATTGGCTGTTCATATGAACTCTCTTTTTAGCATGTGCACACAACTGCTTCGGTACAATTTTTCTGACCTGAGTTGTGAGCACAAGGAGTTGTCCAATCAGTCGAAGAGGCTCATTATACTGATTCGTGAGTATCAGAAGGAGGAGAGCTTCGTCATCCGATTCGCGAAATGCATTTTGAGCGTTTGCCGTGGGCATTCCCGGAGGGATGCCCACATAGGGAAGGGAACCAACAAGGGTGAATCACAACATGCATCACAACCCCCCCGCAGAGGAACCATAACCCACTTCAACATGACCACCCTGAAGAAGATAATCAGAACTCTCCTCAAATGGGAACAACACGACGAGAACATTCAGATCATGTTAACACAGAACAAAGTGGACAAACAACCACACACATTTAAAATGGAAATAGTGAACCACCAGAGGGTGAAACAAAACTTTGACGTGAGGAAACTTTACTTTTGCAAATACAACAGTGAGCTGTTGGCCTATTTGAAGAGACTTTCCACTGTGTATTCTCAATCCAATTGGGATTCAACTGAGGGGATTCACACGGGAGAGGTAGCAAATGAAGTAGCCCTAAACCGAGTGAATCTGTACCAGAAGTGCTTTTCCCCCCTGTGGAAGATCACAAAGGGGGAGACCAACGCAGAGAAATCATCACGTATTAAATGCACAACAGGTTCATGTAAAAGTATAGAAAATTTTCATTCCACTAATGACAATGATGGTTCCTTTGGGGAGGACCCACACGAAGATGGATGGGACAACAACACCCCCTTCAAAGTCTTCCCAAACGAGAGAAGTAACCTTACCACGAACCAGATGAGCATCATCCTCTATTTGAATAAAATATTAACAGAAGAAATTAGATGCAGCGAGGACTTACGGATTCGTGCAAAGAGGGAAGTAGAACAAACGGAGACTCTACTTTGGGAGGTGAAAAGGTTGCAAGACATCTTAAGTAGAAGTGGAACCGATGTGAAAAATATCAGAACGAATGAAAGGGTTCTATACAAAACGGTGCAAATGGAAAGAAGCACAGAGTTTTTCTCCCACCAAGATGGAAAAGACATACACCTAATGGAGCAGACAACTTTCGACGAGAATGAAATTGATCAAGCCATCTGTAGAAAGGACACCGAGTTATTCAACGTAACAAGTGATACCCATGGTATGGGGGTAAATCCCACTACTTATGCTTCAACGGAGGGGGAAAAATGTGTGAACCAATTCTACCAGCTGGATGACTTCACAAAGGGGGACCTAATTAGAAGGCTACCCTATGGGGAGGGAATTATTGCTAGCCCTCCCCAAGATGATGGAAACATATATAGGGTGAGAGACATAATTGGGAAAATTATCGATCAGTTGGTGAAGTCCCACGCGGAGGCTTCCCATCCGTGTGATAAGGATATTACATCTAAAGTAGATGCAGTTCAGGAGGAGTCACCCTTTGAACCCAATCAAGGAATCAAGGAACTTATGAAAGAATTAGAAACGGTGAAAAAGGAGAATTCTCAGTTTGGAGAATTTTTGGAGAGAGAAAAAAGGCTATCTTCCCAACTGGGTCTGGAAGTAGAAAGGCAGAAGGAAGCTATGGTACAGATGGAGTTGCAGCTGGAGAGTGAACGGAAGCGGAACGAGGAACTGAGGGTGAATGTGGAAAGGGAAGAATTAGTGAACGACGCGCTGCTTTCGCAGATGGAGGAGGAGCGCAAGGTGGGCAGCGAGGCGAAGTCGAAGCTGGCGGAATTGGAGGCAGAGCTAACGGAAGAAAGGGAAAGATCTAGTTCGTTGGAGGCGAAGTTGGAGGAGCAGAAGGGGAGAAGTGACTCATTAGAGATTGACCTGGCGGAAGAAAGAGACAGAGTTACCTCTTTGACAGAGCAACTGCAGGGGGAGAAAGACATAGTAACCGCACTTAAGATACAGTTGGAGAACGAGATGAACAGAGTCGCATCGCTGGAGAAGGAAAAGGAGATAATTGGCACCATTAAGGAAGAGTTACAAGCCGAAAGGGAAGCCAACGCATCGATGTTCGCTCAGGTGGAAAAGCAGAAAGAACAACTAACACAACAGGAGGAGGAGATAACAAAAATGAGGAAAAAGTTGGAGGAACAGACGGAGAGAAGTGACCCCTTGGAAGTAAACAACGCAAGTGATGCCACAAACCAATTGGGAGGAGACAAAGAAAAAGCAACGATGAAGCGCAGTGAAGGAAAAAAAAAGGAACTTTCAGACGAACCAAAGCAAACGATGAATTACGGACAGCTGTACGATGAGTTGGTAGAAACATTGGTGGAGAAAGAATCTCTCGAAAAAGAAAATGAACACATGATGAGTCACTTTAATGAAAAGATAGCAATGCTTGGAGAGCAAGCCAAGTACTTTGACGAGAAGATAAATCACTACAGAACTTTGTGTGAATCATACGAAAGGACAAACGTTCAAGTGGGCAGATGCATGCAAAGGTTGGAAGAAATGATAAAGGAGATAGAACTGTGTCCCGACCTGAGTAATGTTAACTGGGAAGAAAAAGTAGCTAACATGAAGAAGGTAGCGAAGGATATAAAGGAGACATATGAAGTGGAGAAAGTAGGGACAGATAATCTTCTGTTCGATGAAATTATAATGGAAAAAAATATCCTTATGGAAAAGATCCTACAACTCGAGAGTGAAAAGGGGGGTCCGATAGTACACACAACGGATAAAGGACAGACACACAGTGGGGGGAAGGATCTTCCAAACGAGGAAGCGGCCAAATACATGGAAGAAATGAACTTCAAGTCATTGAACGAACTATTTTCCTTCCATTTAAATATACTGAACGAGCTCAGTTTTACAAAAAACTGCTACAACCAGCTTGTGGAGGAAAACCTAATGAAGGGGAGGGAATACCAGAAGGAGATTGCTCAGTTGAAGAAACTGGTGAACAAGAAGGAGAGAGAAGTTGGCGTCTCCGATGAGAACTGCAAGTCGCTTCTGGTGGAGGTGGAAAACTTAAAGTTCATTCTAAATGACTTGTTCACCTGCGGGGGTGGTCGGGCACGCGCCACTCGGGGGGAGGATGCGTCTGCAGTGGTGCAGGAAAAAGCGGAGGAGCAATTGCCTGCAGTGGTGGAGGAGAATGTGGAGGAGGACGTCCTTACCTCTGTCCTGGAAGAGGAGTCCATCGTCCCTCAGGAGCCGTCGAATATGGCCCCCAGGGAACCATCAACCGTGGTGCTGGAAGAATCGTTGCTGACAGCCCCAAGCGAACCGCCGCTGTTGGCGCGGGAAGTGCCTTCCGTGGGGGATGTATTATCTTCAGTGCCCCCAAAGTCCGCCAATGACAACACACTGCAGAGCAACCCCGTATTGATGGACATCCAAACTTCGAAGAACGCCCGAAGCAGCAACGCCGCCCCGACTTCGAAGGGAAAGAGGACAACACCTAGAAATCGAACCAGTAGGGGAAAAAAAGCCACGAACAAAGAGGATGCCAAAGAGGCGGAAAAGAAGGACGATAAGAAGGCAGAAAAAAAAGAAGAAAGGAAAGAAGAAAAAAAGGAGGAGAAGAACAAGGTCAGCAATAAAGAGGACACCAAAGCGGACAGCAAAGAGAAGGGCCAAAATGGGAATGAAACCAAAACGAACAAAGGCACGAGTGGAAATAAAAACAGCCGAGGCAGCAAGAGCAGAGTTGGTAGCAAAATCATCTACGCGGAAAGCGGCAGCGCGGGAAGCGATTCGTTCGTAAACGGTAGTGTGCTCGATGAGGGTGGCAGGAAGTACCAACTCAGGAGCACCAACAGGAGGAAGTAAAAGTCACCCAAATTGCTATGTCCTAACTTGTTACTTGTTACTCCTTCCCCCATACCAAGAGGTGTGCTCACTTGATCAGATTGCATAGCAGTTCATTACCTCGTCTTTTTTTTATTTTTTTGCCACGTTTTTAGCAAATCATATAAGGAACATATAAAATTAAAAAAAAAAAAAAAAAAAAGGAAGGTTCTAAGAAAAAAGTAAAAAGGTTTTAATGAAAAAAGAAAAGATTGAATATTTCCTTCTTTCTTTTTCTTAAAAGCATGAGAAAAGTATAAAGGAGGAAGTTTTTTCTTTTTAAAGAAAACAGAAAAAAAAAAAAGAAAGAGGAATTTTAAAAGAAGCCAAGCAAAGAAGGAAAAAAGAAAAAGAAGGTTAAAAAAAAAAGAAAAGGTGCGTAATTGCTTCTTCTTCCTCACTTATTCCACTCTTTTTAGAAGAATGCAAGTGCATATAAGGAAAGGGGGGGAGAAGGTTCTTTCTTTTTTATCTTCTTTAAAATAATACAAATAAATTCCAAAAGAAAAAAAAGGTTTTGAGGGAAAAAAAAGAAAGAACCTTTCCCCCTTCTCCTTTCCTTATATGCACTTGCATTCTGCTAAAAAGGGAGGAAAAAGAAGGAGGAGGAGGAAAAGGAAAAAAAAAAGTAAGGTGCGTAATTCCTCTCTATTCTCTTTTCTGTTTTTAAGAAGGAAAAAAGAGAGAAATAAAACGGAAAGAAGTTAAGAAGAAAGAGGTTAAAGTAGAAAAAAAAAAAAAAAGAGAAGAATAGAATTAATATAAAAAAAAGAAAAAGAAGAAAGATAAAGAAAAAAAGGAAAAGGAAGATGAATACTTCTTCCTCTTTTTTTTTAAAAAAGTGCAAAGGAGGTATATGAGTAGGAAGGATAAGAAGGGAAGCTTTTTTGTCTCTTCCTTTTTTTAGGAAGCATGCAATTGTACATAGGAAGGGAAGGAAGGGAAGATTGTACATTCCGTTCAGCAGAACAGAACAAAACAATGTTCTATAAACATTAGGTCTCTCGAACAATAATATTCGTAGTAATAGTGGTTGTAAGAACGTAAGGAGTGGAAGGTCACCAACAGGGATCATCACCAAATCAACACCATCCAAATAATACAGTGTGGGCAGCAACATGGCAGGAGAAGGATCAGCAGGGAAGGCGGCAGCCGCCATGCGGCAGCTCCATTTCTTCACCAACTTATTGGCACAATGGATAAAGGCAAAGGGAATGGATCAGTCCAAGATGAACCAATTCGAGGTAAATGATCTCTTTAAATGTGTGAGGCGGAGTAGTAGAATAATAATAATATATGAAAAAAAATATATATATAATGGAAGGAGGACATTAATATGGAGTTTAAAAAAGAAGTAACCTTCCCTAGAAGGGGGGAGGAAGGAAAACCTTCTTAGAGGGAAGAAAGAGGTCTAAGGAGAAGGAAGGTAGGGGTATAGTGGAGCAGCAAAATGGATCTAGGGAGGGTAGGAAAGGAAAGGAACATTTTAGGGGGTGGTTTAGGCATTAGGGTTCAGGGTAAGGTGGGTTCCGTGTTAAGGGTGAAGGTCGGACCCGGGTTAAGTGAAGTTGGAAAATAGGTGTGATGTATGAAGAATAAGTAGAAAATTGGAGACTAGAAATTCGGATTTAGGTTTTAGGGTTTTGTGTGTAGGTCTGGGATTTCGGGTTTAGGTTTCAGGATTTTGGGTTCAGGGATTAGGGTTTAAGTGTTAGGGGTTTAGGGTTTATGGTTTAAGGTGCAGGCTTTAGGTTTCAGGCTTTAGGGTTCAGGATTTAGGGTTTATGGTTCAGGCTTTAGGGTTCAGGGTTTAGGGATTATGGTTCAGGGTTTAGGGTTTATGGTTTAAGGTGCAGGCTTTAGTCTTCAGGCCTTAGTGTTCAGGCTTTAGGGTTTATGTTTAAGGTTTTAAGCTTTCGGGTTTAGGATTCAGGGTTTAGGGTATATTAGTTGAACTTTGTATTTAGGGTTCATTTTTTAAAGGTATTGAAATAGTATTTCGTATTTTGGATTCTGGGTTTATGGCCTGGTGTTTTTAAAAAATGAAGGTTGTATTTGTTTTTGAGGAAAATACCTCACGGATAGAAGGGATTAGCTCCGATAAATTAAAAGAGGCCCCTGCCTGTTAGGAACGTCTGCTCGCAGACAGGAGGTGACCTCCGATTGATTGTAGAGGGGCGTCTAGCGCTCCTTA
Organism: Plasmodium coatneyi; assembly: GCF_001680005.1. Classification (NCBI taxonomy): domain Eukaryota; phylum Apicomplexa; class Aconoidasida; order Haemosporida; family Plasmodiidae; genus Plasmodium; species Plasmodium coatneyi. The sequence continues at coordinate 494,879 of NC_033556.1, forward strand.
GGGGAATAAAACTCCTCGCAGACAGGTCTACCCGAAACTGGGTAAACCGGACAAGTGGTCCAATAGGACAAGGGGGGAAATTAACCGGACAATTGGGCAAGGAAACCGGGGGGGGGAAGGAACTGGGCAGGGGGGAACCTGTAAGTGCACCCTGGAAAGGGTGCATCCAAAAAAAAAAAAAAAAAAGAAAATGTAAAGGAAGGTGTTTGAGCAGGAAAGATTAGAGGATCGTGGTTTATGGGAGGAAAAATATATATATAGCACTTACATATATATATGTGTGTACTTATGTTAATTCACTCTTATAGACACTTCTATGGAATGAGTTGGCGAGATTCTCCGGAGACATGATGTATAATATTGACCAGGATGGGCAAGAGGATAATGAAATGTGTTCCACGTTGGACAAAGACAAGGAAAAAGAAGAAAAGGAATTATGTAAAATACTATTAAGAATATTCTTCTGGATGGATGGATTAAGGCAACAAGTGCCGGAGGGGAAGGTAGGCAGTACTAGGTACATGAATTGGGTACAAAGGGTAAAAGAGACGGAGGTAAAAAAGGAAGAAGAGGATCTGGAACATTATTATAGATGTTTAATTGGAAAAGTAACCTTAGTAAAAATGTTAGGCAAGCATTGTAAGTTAAAGGAAGTAGCAGACGTAGTTATGAGGGATGTGAGAACTATGAGGGAAAGTAAAGGTCTTCACGGTGGGAATCAACTCTGTAGAAAAGTGGATTTCGGAAGTTTAAAATTGGGGAATAGGTACATGTGGGATCAAATTGAGAAGGGGATAGATGCTTTTAAGAGGACAGACAATTATGGTGTTTTTGGGTTATCGGAAGTAGAACAAGGAAAGAGCAAGTTGCACACAATAAGGGACCAAGTAAAAGAAACTAGCATTTGCCCAAATGGAGAAGACAACCTTGACAAAGACACCTTAGAAAAATTAGAAATAACACTCTACAACGATGAAGACCTGTCCTTAGACGATGACATTGACACGGACAAGGACACTAAAAATTCAGGGAAGGAGTTGGAGGACCTATTGACCAAAGCGAAACAAGCAAAGGAAACAGGGAGGGATGGAAGTACAGATGAAGGATTTCAGAAGATGATGGAAAGTATAGATGATGAGTTAGGAAAAAGGCTTACGGCATCACAGGCAAGAGCACAGGCAACACAAGCACAACCAGTAGGACAACAGGGTAAGTAAAACACAACATTAAAAGAAAAAAAAAAAACAGCAGAAAAAAGTTAGGAAGTAATGAAGCATGTTGGGGGAAGTGTCCAGAGGGGTGCACTTAAAGGGAAGGTTTTGAATGAGGTTTGCACAATGGTGAACCTTATGCCAGAAGGGTATAGTGGAAGAACGAAAAGGAAGAAAAAGAAAAACAGAAAAAAGAAAAAAAAAAAAGAAGAAAAGAAAAAAAGGAAAAGGGAAAAGGAATAAGATGAATGAGGAAAAAAGAAGGAAGGGTGTACCACCATCGTCACCACCCACACTAACACTACGCCAACACACCAACCACTATCCTTTCTTTCTTTTTTTTTTTTTTTTTTTTGTTCCTTCCTTTTGTTTTCCCCCCCTTTTTCTACTTTTGCATTCCCTTAAAAGAGAGGAAGAAGAAAAAGGGGAAAAGGAAGGAATGAACGAAAAAAAAAAAAAAGGAAAGAAAATAAAGGACGAAAGAAAAGGAATGAAAGAATTGATGAAGGAATAAAGGAAGGAGATAAAAAAAAGGGGAGAAGGAAGATACAAAAGAGAAGAATGAAAAGGAAGAAAAAAAAAAAAAGGGGAATGTAGGAGAATGAATCTATACTACTGTCCGTGTCTTAACTTTTTTCTACTTCTACAGTTGATGAAGACTGCAGCAAGTACAAAGATAACCTATGTGAACGTGCAAAGTGCGTAACAGGGAAATGGTTTAAAAACAGAATAAGCGGAGGGTCAAAACAGACTTGGGTAAGTAAACAATACTGTCTATTTTAGTTAATGGCATAAGAAAGAGCAGTATTATCTATACATAATTAAATAGAGAAATAACGACTGCGAGTCCTATATATGTACATTGAGTGTACATATATGTTTTGTTCTTCTTCCTTTTTCTGTGCACAGTGTACTTTCTGGAATACTGACGTCAAGGGGAAACTGAATAAGTTGTCTGAGGCTATGACCGATCGAGCTACGGGAGACGGCGGTATATGCCAAAACATTGCGCAGAGGAAAGGAGATGGTACACAACATCCAGAAGCAAACAGAAAAGCTTGTGAATACATTGTTAAAGGGTTAAAACATATATATAATTCTAAGGAAACTGGGACCCAGGCCCAAAAGAAGAATAACCAACAATTTGATCAAGTTATCGGATGCATCTTTCTAAATGCTTATGCAGATAAGTTGGAAAAGCAGGAAAAATGTAAGCCGGAGACAGGCATAGACCATGCCTTATCTAAGAATGAAGAAATTAAGAAAGGAACTCAATGCGAGAAGGATAGTAACTGTATTGTATGTACAAGGCAAAAAAATTTTGATTGCAAATTGGACGTAGAAGCGGGTCTATGGGATGAAAACGGAAGCAAGGGTTGCATGGAACACAATAATAATATAGAAAAGAAAGTGGAAGAATTACTTGAGAAGAATACCAAAGTACAAAGAACTCTGAAGAGCATATGTAAGCAAAATCTTTTTTTTTTCTCGAACATCCCTACAACCTACATATACCACTGAAACGGGCACACAGTCACTGTCCGGACAAAGTAAGAATAACAACGGAACCAGACCGGACAAAGGGGGTAGACTGGACAAGGGGGGGAAACTGGACACATAAGAATAACAACGGAATCGGACATACGATAATTAACGTACCTATAACCATACGGTACCATTCCATTATCATGCGTAATACAGTTCATATACTTTCTGTCCTCACCCCCACCGTTTTCCCACTTTCTTCTTCTTTTTTTTTCTCCTTCCTCCATAGGCAGAGATTGCAGCAGCAAGAATAAATTATGTGAACGTTTGGAGTGTATAGCACATAATTGGTTCGAGGACAGAATAGGTCCCACCGAAGGAAAACGGGACTGGGTAAGTAAACAATGCTATTCACTTTGGTCAACTTTTTATTTCAGTGAACCGTGTGTCTTATACATGCAACAACGGAAAGGGACAACAATAAATGTTATATATACATATATAAGTATATGTAATCATGTATACATATGTATGTATTCCGTCATTCATTATATGTCCTGTTCTCCTTTTTTCCTTCCTTTTGGTACGCAGTGTTTGTTTTGGGATCCAGATGCCATAAATAGACTGAAGGAGCTGTCTGGAGGAATGACGAAGAAAGACGCAATCATCGATTCTCTTTGCAATAGCGCTAATGGAAAGAACACTACATGGGGTGATACAGAAAAGGAGGCTTGCAAGCTTATTACTGGAGGTTTGAAATACATTTATGAACTTGAAGAGAGTACGAAATTGGTAAACAAGAAGGAAGCAAGGAATAATAGACTAACAGAGCAAACCATGGGCTGTCTATTCCTAAACGCTTTTGCAAATAAATTGATACAGGAGGTTAAACGCCCCTGTAATATCACAGAAAAAGAAATACAAAAAATGTTTGAGGAAGGAAATAAGAACATAAAAACCTGGTGTAAAGAAGGGGAGAATAATTGTGTTACTTGCACAAGGGATAAGGACTATGCAAATTGCACATTAAGCGTGGAGGAGGACCTGCGGGATAAGGGCGCAAGTGGAAATTGCGACATAGGCAAAGAAAGTAACGGAGCTCAGATAGGAGACAAAGTGGAGAAAGTGTTTGAGAAGGGAAAAGCTGGAATCCAAAAGCCGCAAATAGAGAAAGCTCTGACTGCTATAAATACTATAAATAAGATAAATGATACCTTATGTGGTCGTGTAAAATGCGTAACAAAGAAATGGTTTCCAAGCAGAAAGCGCAGTGAATCAACGCCGTCCGACTGGGTATGGGAAACAATATTTTTTTTACCATAGAAAAAGGATGGTTTCCATAGTGGGAATTGTGTCTCTATACATATATATATATATGTTAATAAGAGCGGTGCCCACAAGCTGTGTATGTATACTCACTGAATGAACACATATATGTTCCCTTCTTTCTTTTAGGATGGGAAGAAGGGTGGATATTGGGGCGATTTCGAGAACAGATTGAAGGAATTGTCTGAAGCTATGACCAAGAACGGTGCATCTGATGATAACTTATGCAATAGCATGGATGGTGCCAATAAACAAGCATGTAATCTTATTGTTAGAGGATTAAAACGTATATATGAAATTCCACAGGGGAGTCCCTCGCCTCCGCAGAATGCTGTGGACAACCAAATATTCGAGCGAACTATGTCATGCGTCTTATTAAATGCATACGCAAAGAAGTTGGAAAATTTAGCTGAAGAAAAGTCTTGTTCTGTAAAGGAAGGTATAAACCTTGCCTTTAATAAAAGTAATGACATTAAAGCTATAGTATCCACATGTACCGATAATACATGTGATTTATGCCAGGAGGAAGACTTTAAGAACTGTACAATCGGCAATAATGAAAATCTATGGAATAAGGTAAATGGAATGCTCGACAAGAAGAAAGCTGAAATAGAACAAACTCTAAATAAAATATGTCCCAGCACTGCGGACCTTGGTAGGAGTGACAGAGTGGACCAAGTTCCAGGACCACTACCACCATCACCAATACCAGCACCCCCAGGCGTCCCACCAACAGCGGGAGTGCAACCCCAACCTGGCGCACCAGCAGGACCAAAAGGTCCACAACCAGCTGGGACGAACACAGGTAAGAATACAGCATCTTCTAAGAATACTCCCAAAAATATAGACTGCAACAGGCAGGAACTTGATGGTGATGAAAATTTTGATCTATGGTGGAATACGTGCAATAAGAAAGATCAAAAAAATGGGGATAGGGAGCATGACGATGATAAAAAATACAGCATAGGTAAATGGTCCATAACGGACAAAGGTGCAACAACCACTGTTATTGATGCTACTCCCACTAACATTGCAGGTCCTGATGTTACTGCCCCAAAAGGACAAGATGGTTCTTCCGGTCCAGATTCCTCTGGACCCGGCAGTACAGGACATCAGTCTCCTGGTTCCTCTGGACCAGGTAGTACTGGAACCTGGAAACCTGGATCTTCCGGTCCAGGTTCTACGGGAACGTGGAACCCTGGTTCTTCTGGTTCCGGCTCTACAGGAACCTGGAAACCTGGATCCTCTGGACCAGGTAGTACGGGAACCTGGAATCCAGGTTCTTCTGGTACCGGTTCCACTGGAACGTGGAATCCAGGTTCTTCTGGTACCGGTTCCACTGGAACGTGGAATCCAGGTTCTTCTGGTACCGGCAGTACGGGAAACCAGAACACTGGTAGTCCAAGACCAGGTTCTACCCGTAATCAAGACACCGGTAGTCTCCCACTAGGCAAACCTCAAGGACCACCACAACAAGGTGGTAACAAACCACAAGGACCACCTCCCCCCGGAAAACCACAAGAACCATTATCACCAGCAAGAGCAACAGAAGCAACATCACCATCATCAGCTGGAAGTATTACAACGAAAGGGGGTCACTCAGCGGGGGGTACCGGAGGTACCCGCCGGCTTCCTGTTCCACTCCCAGTCCGTAACCCCATAGATCCTTCTGAATTTACCCCATACCTTCCTACCATTCCTGTCTTCATTGGTATTTCTGCTATGAGTTATCTTCTATGGAAGGTAAGAAAAAAAAAAGAAAAAGAAAAAAAAAGAGAAAATATATTTTCCGCAAAAGAAAAAAAAAAAATATATATATATATTTTCGCAAAAAGGAAAAAAAAAAAAAAAAAAAAAAAGAAAAAGGAAGAAGTCAATGAATAAGTGAATGAGTAAAGGAATGTAAGGTTCCGCATTTTAGGGTGTTTGTGTAGGATTTCGCATTTTAGGGATGTGTGTGTAGGATTTCGCATTTTAGGGATGTGTGTGTAGGATTTCAAGCTTTAGGGTGTGTGTATGTGTAGGATTTCGTATATTAGGGGGTTTGAAGTAGTAATTATTGTTCTTAAAAACAACACACTCACCCTTTCTTAAAAAACATTTCTTCTTTTTTCTTTTCTTTTTTTTTTTTTGCAGTATTTTGCTTTGCCTGGTAAAAGAAGACGTTCTAGAAGGGCTCATCAAGTACGTGGTCCTCCAACATTGGATGAACAACTGCCTGATCATGTGGACGACCAAGCAGATGGTCCACATGAATATACCTTAGTAAAACAACGCAGACAACCAAGATCTGCTCCAACAAAAGCGAAGACACCAAATGAACAGGTTGTTGGTTGTCGTGCTGGTCGTCACCGCATGATTATTGATATTCATTTAGAAGTCTTAGACGAATGTCAAAAGGGGGACTTGCATTCGACGAAAGAAGACTTTTTTGAAATTTTGGTTCAAGAATTTATGGGTTCCGGGTTTAGGGAAGGAAGACTTTGTTCCTATGGAAGATATTCCTAAGGAAGTTATTCGTAAGGAAGATGTTCCAACTTCAAATTCCTGGTTTAGGGAGGAAGACTTTGTTCCCAAGAAAGAAGTTCCTATGGTTAATGTTCCTAAGGAACAGATTTCAATTTCAGATTCCGGGTTTAGGGAGGAAGGCTTTGTTCCAAGGGAACAGGTTCTAAGTTCAGATTGCGGGTTTAGGGAAGAAGGCTTCCTTCCTAAGGAAGATATTCCTAAGGAACAAATTTGTAGGGTTGATGTTCCTGGTTTATGGAAGAAGACTTTGTTTGTATGGAAAATATTCCCAAGGAACAGGTTGGAAGTTCAGATTCCGGGTTTAGGGTTGATGTTCCTAAGGAACAGGTTCCAAGTTCAGATTTCGGGTTCAGGGAAGGAAGACTTTGTTCCTAAGGAATAGGTTCCATGTTCAGATTCCGGGTTTAGAAAGGAAGACTTTCTTCGTAAGGAACGGTTTCCAGGTTCAGATTGCGAGTTTTAGTGTGTAGTAAATATTTTTTTTTTTTCGTATTTTCCTAAGGGGATTATGCTAATGTGTAATCAATATAAGTGGAAGAAAAAATTTTTTTTTCACTTTATTTTGATTTGTTGGGATAATTTTTTTTGTTGACGATCCAAAATATGTTAAATTTTTTTTTGTTATAGGTTTCTTTACCTGCATAAAGTTTTTTAATCTTAATAATTTTTTTTTGTTTTAATAATTTTCTGTTTCCTTCTTCATACTAAGGTTCTAATTATGGACCCATTTGAAAAGGTGCTCCTCCAAATTGTGCGCGAGCGTTCGAGCGAAGGTTCGCGGGGGTGCGCAGCGATTCGCGCCCGCCTCTTATGTTACACATCTTTTAGGTGTGCAGTTCATATAAAAGTACAAATTACACAATGTCTTCACAGAAAGGAAGCTGCGAAGCTGTGTCCCTTTCCTTGTGTGTTTATTCAATTTTAAGTATAATATCAGGCAAAAAAAAAGAACTGCCCTAATATAAATTTGTCACAAAAAAAAAAAATTGCACAAAAAGAAAAAAAATTTCACTAATATAAATTTGTCACACAGAAAAAATTAGCAAAAAAAAAAATTCTCCAAAAAGTTGTCCAAAAAATGCCCTAATTTGTCACAAAAAATTGCCAAAAAAAAAAAAAAATTCGTCCAAAAAAAAAAGAAATGCCCCAATAAATGTGTCACAGAAAAAATTGTCCAAAAAAAAATTGCCATAATAAAAATGTCCGAAAAAAAATTGCAAAAAAGAAAAGATGTCCTCCCAAAGAAAAAAAAAGAAAAATTGCCCTAATATAAAATTTCTCACACAGAAAAAATTGTCCAGAAAAAAGAAAAAAATACCCTAATATAAATTTGTCACAGAAGAAATTGGGAAAATAAGTTGCCAAAAAAAAAAAAAAAAAATGCCCTAATTTAAATTTGTCACACAGAAAAAATTGTCCAAAGCAAAAAAAGAATTGCCCTAATATATAAATTTGTCACAGAGAAAAAATTGCAAAAAAAAAAGAAATTGTCCAAAAAAAAAAAAAAAAATGCCCTAAAATAAATTTGTCAAATAAAAAAAAAGGGAAGGAACCATGTTTTTGTGAGCGTCCGAATTGTTTACACTGGTTGAACTGTACCGCATATATTTTTTTTTTTTTTGCGAACACACACATCGGAAAAAAAAAAGGACAGTGTGTAAATCGCAGATGCAAAGAAATTTTTAATGGACGCTTTATATAAGAATAAAAGGAGTAACTGCATTGTATGAACAAATAAATTTGCGGTGACAAAAATTAATAGGGCAAACAGATCTTTACTGTATACGATGTAAGGTGGAGTGAGGAATCCTTTAAGTTTGAGGAGAAGTACTATGTATTTGAATAATTTCTAATAAAAAATATGGAAGATTGCAGTATAATGCGAACTTAAAGTATAGAATGAGTACAATGTTTTAGGAAAGAAAGAATTACATCCATATGAAAATGTGGATGAATAATATATATGTAGAAATAAAATGCTGAAAATGGAAGAATAGAATAGTATAATGTATGAGTGGAATATATGATTCACCTCATTACCGTTATAATGAACAATCCTAAAATCATGGAACACTATTATAAGTGAATAATATATATGAAAATTTAGTACATGTATACATGTGCTATATTTCATTTAATAAAGAAAAATATCTATTGTAGGGAAAATGAAAAATTAATGTATAGTCACAAATAAATATAAAAGGAGCAGGGGGACGGTCAAGAATACACCCCCAAGAAGACTATGTATCAGAAGTAAGCAGTCTGAAATTGGAGTACTGTAAACCAAAATATTAAGGAAAAAGGGGAAAAATGGAGTTGTCGGTCAGTGAAAGAATAATGTCCGTGTAATGTGTTGTACGCAGCACATTGAGTGAATGTGTACATGCGTAATGTGACGTATATATTGCAATTATTAAATTTTTAGGGTATAATTTCAAATACTCTTCCGTCCGAGTTGGTGTATAATAATTTTAACATAGGATCCAGGAGTTGTAGGTGCTGTGGGAGTAATGGAGCAAGCCATGAAGAACTGAAGAGAGTGTTGACGAATTGTGGAAATTTTAAGATCCGTTTAGATAAAATTATCAATGTTTGGTGTCAAGTATGGAATGTGAGGACAATCCTGAATAAGAAGAATGAATACTGTGATTATTTTTACTATTGGTTAGGGGATATTTGGTTCAACGGATTAAGGGAACAGGGTCCATTTGCTGAAGTGAAAGATAAGGTATATAAGGAATTGCAAGGGAAAATTCCAATGCCGTGGTGTGTAAGCTTATATGAGGATATTCCTAAGGAACATTTTGAACCAATGAAAGCATTGTTCGATTATAATCAGAATTATGGGCATATGGGAAAGAACATAGGAAGTGGTACTAAAACCTATAAGAGAAAATGTAAAAAATGTCTGGAGAATGCTGCAAAGGCCTATGAGCATATGAGGGACTATTGTGCATGTGACAAGGAGGGTGATTCTTGTAAAGAGTTTTATAAAGCATTCCCAGGGGGAAGTATTTCGGAGCTGAAGCAACTTATGACAAAATTAGGTATGACCTCACAGATTCTAGATGGAATAGAGAGCTTGTGTACCCACGCAGCACTGCGCCCTGAGCTCGGTGAAAGGTCTGAGGAGGAAGGTCTACAAGGTGTAAAGGGTGAACCAGGTCCAGCAGTTGTAACTGAGGCAAGGACAGAGGAAACTGTAGAAGCTCCACAAGCACAATCTCTAATAAGTAACAAATGTATAATCAAAATTATTATTAAAAAAATGAAGGAAAAAGAAAGAATGTGAAACACATAAGAGGATCAGAAGAAGGGACATATATGGAAAGGGGGAAGCTACACCCACAGGGTGTGTACACGCATAAACAAACATACATTCTAATATTGCCATCACCACCACCACCACTGTTCATGAATATATATACATAAAAAAATACTCACGTTTCCCCCTTTTTCCTGCCCTCCCCTTCTTCCCTTTAACTACCTCTTAGATAAGGAAATCGAAGGACGAACTTCCACGGAAGTCCCAGAGAGTGGTCAAGCTCGCGATGGCAGAAGTATTTCGCAACCTTCCCCCGCGAAACCCGACTCTTCCGGCTTCGGTAACACAAGACCGAGCAACACGTATCATAAACTTACAGAGCAGGCTCCTGCAGAACAGCGTCCTGGTGGTGCTTCCAGTTCGGACACTGATGCAGCTAGGGGGTCCGATGCAAGTCAATTACAAAGTGTGGATAATAGTCTAGATGGTGCTCGTTCCATCCCTACCGTCCCAATTGTTGCCTCTGCCACGACTGTAGTGGCAGGTTTAGTTTCCATTGCCCTTCTCTTATATAAGGTACATATAACATTAGAATAGTATACACACACATATGTCCATCATAATATTTTTTAAAAGGGGAAAAAAAAAAAAAAAAATATATATTCATCATTTCTGTTGTTCAAAGAATGAATGTCCAATGTACACGATAAATGTACACGGGCGATGCATACATTCTTCCTTCCCTTTCCTTTTCTTCTTTTTTTCTTTTCAGTATTCTTCCATATTCTCTCGGAAAAATAATTCCTCCCTTAAAAGAAGAGAAAGAAGAAGAAGAGGAAGATCCATTGAACGCAACATTGATATGAAAACGGACGACGACGATTCTACCGACTACTCCACCGAATATGCAACAACAGAAACTTCAACAACAAATTCAACTTCAGAAGGGGACTCCACATTAGACGACTCAACATACGATTCCACAGAAAATTCAATAATGGAGGATTCTAACACGGAATACTCTGCTCCATATACTACTACCACACGACCATCATCCACTGCAGGAAGAAGGACCAATACAACAGGAGGTCGTCGAAGAAATATACGTTATCATCCGAGGTAATATTCATCCGTCCTTAAAACTGTAAGTGGAATCTAATGTATCGCACACCCTAGGGAGCATGTAACATGGAATGTAATGTGTCGCACATAATATAAGTGGCTGCATAGTTCATACAGTGTAAAGGACAAAGTTGCATTTCATTTTTATTTTTCATTCTTTATTTTTTTTTTTTTTTAATAATATGAATTAATTCAATTCAATTAAATTCAATTTTCTTTTTTCTCTTCTTTCTTTTCCTTTCCACCTCTGTTCTTTTTTCATTATTTATCTATTTTTAGAAAAAAAAGAAAGAGAAAAAAGGGAAAAAATTATGAAGGTTAAAAAAATTATTGAAATAAAAAAAATTATGAAGATAAAAATTTATAACAAAAAAAAAGTTTAATGAACATATATTTTGGATCTTTAATAAAGAAGAAATTTACCAAAAAAATCATTTAGGTGAGAAAATTTTACTGACAGGAGTTGATTACACATTCGAATGAACACATTAGTGCAATACGAAAAAAAAGAAGGAAAAGGAGAAAATAAAAAAAAAAAAAGAGGAGAGAGAAAAAAAAAAAAAAAAAAAAGGAACAAAGGGAACGAAGAATAAGCCATTGTACCCTTGTACACTATATATGAGCTTTTAGCGGTTATTTATGCCCTCCTTCCGAAGGAAAACATTACACATACAACGGTGTTACATTCCACAATGTGTGTTACATTACATACGTTGATAACTAATATTCCTGCCCCTGTTTCCTGGTCTTCTACCATTATTTGTTCGTCCTCTGGATGTTGGCCCATCATATATGGTGGAATTGTCTTCGGTTGAAGCTACGCTTGAAGCTATTGTTGAATAATCTGTTCCATATTCGGTAGCAGAATCCTCTGATAAGGTGTTCAATTCATTTCTGATGATGGATCTTTTTTTTCTGCTTCTACTGTTGCTTCCACCAAAACTGTTACGTAACCCAGAGAATAAATTCGTATACTAAGAATGGAAAGGAAGTGAGGGGGTGGGAATTTGTATATATATGTAGGGTGCAGTCTTATTTATGTCTATTTATGTGTATTTTTATGTGTATTTCTTGTACTTTTAAAAAAAAAAAAGAAAAATTAGTAAAATGCTATTATTTACACTTCTACATATAGTGGTCATAATTATTTTTAAATTACAATTGTCCATTATAATTACCATTGTAATTATAAGTGTAATTACGTATACATACCTTATATAAAAGGAACATAACGGCAGGTAATCCTATTGCAGCAATTCCACCAGCAGCAGACACAGCAGCAGGTGCAACAGTACTGCTAGCAGAACCATAATCATAATCACTAAAAGAACCACTACTACCAGCTTGATTTGGATTGGGATTTGGTTTGGGTTTTGGTGGTGGTGTACATTCCAGTATTTCCAGGTCTTTTTCTTCGTACCCTCCCTGTCCTCTGGGCTTCGGTTCTTTGTACTTTTTCCACTTAGTGTTAAAGTCGGAACAATACGGTTCAGTGTCCTTCCCTTCACAATCTGTGCGAATAGCGTTATAAGCATCAGCACGTTCCTTTAAGTAAGTGTGATATGCTGCATTGCATTTGGTCCCACGTTGCTCCCGCTGTTCCTTTATAGCTCCGTAGTTATTATAATACTCATATGCTAATTTTCTCTGCTTGAATTCGCCCTCACTAATATTGTCGTATATAATTTTACACCTTTCTTCATTCGCCTTTTTACGGTACTCCTCATAGATTTTTCTCATGAGGGCCAATACTGTGCTACTATCTATATTTTTCCATAATATGTCTCCTAACCAATAGTAAAAGAAAGTGCATGGCTTATCCCCCCTATCGCCTGTACCTTGCCACGCATGTGCGAAACATTGTGCATGAGCTATCTCCTGCATATGACCCCCCAACTCCGTATGTCCATGCAGTGCAGTCTTCACTGCTTCCGTGGCACTATAACCACAAGTATCAAATACCTCCCTGAATTCATTATAGTATGAAGAATTTGAAGGTAACTTACTCAATTCCTCATCCTACAAATAGTTAAATGGGTAAAATGTTAAAGAAGAGTTAAAATGCGTATACATCTTATGGTATGTGTATGATACTGTACATATATATATATAAGTAGCATATATACACATGTATATATATGTCTATGTATTTATGGTAAGGAGCACATTTAACCCCAAGTACTGTTCCTGTCGATGATGGTGTCATTGTTTATGTGTGCATATTTCCATGTATATGTAATAAATTTAAGTTTAAATTGTTCCTTATATATTCATATATATTTCATGAACACACACATGTAAAAATTTTTGCTCGTTCCGTGCTGGTTATGAATATGGTATTTTTACTTTTTTAAGCAATAAACATATTCCTTAATTTGTGAATAGTAGTAATATCACAACATACACATGTACGGTAATCATTACATGTATATAATTGAGGTAAGAATATGAACGGGCGTACGAATGAACGAACAAACAAAGAATAAAAAAAATAATGGATCGAAGGAATAAAACCCTTCGTGTTCAATCTGTGTATCTATGTATTATATTTTTGTGCACATTTTGTGTACATTGTGCATGTTTGTTCATTTGGAGCATTCCATTATTATGTACACTTCTCTATTATTATGTATATAAGCACAACTTTTTTCTATTTGACGTAAATTTTCACATGTACTACATGCCTTTTTTGCCTTATTGTTATGCTTAAAGGGGAGAGTTAATTGAAAATTATTAATACGCATATTGCATAATTCAAACAAAAAAAGAAGGAGCACTCTTTCCTCTAAATGTGTACATTCATTTATATTCAGTAAAAAAAATATGCACAAATATTATAGAATTACCAAAGTAAAAGAGAAAGAAAGAAGTCAAAAAAAAAAAAAAAAGAAAAGAAAAGAAATGTCAAATTAATAAAAATTTATTTATGTATGCACTTTATTCCACACACACACAGTACAGTACACTGCACTCCATTTCAAAGTGTATATATAATTATTATTATTATTCGTACAACATTTTACTACTACACTGTGTATCTTGTTTCCCCACTTATTCTTTCCTTCATTGGCACAATTTCGGCTTAACAAACAAAAATTTTAAATAGCTTTTATTAATGTTCCCTTCCCCCTTCATTTCTCTCCCCTTTCCCTTAAATATATAATAAATAATTCACTTACATTAGATACACACATCCCCCTAGTTCAAATTATCATCTTTCCTTATATCCTAATATATTCCTGAAGACCATGCTTCTCTCTCTTTCTCTTTTCTATTGAAAATTCAGGACGATGAGGATCTTCTTTCATCCTTTTATTTCCACGTGTATTACGCTGATATATATACATGGTTCTACGTGTGCACCTTCATATTCAGTTATACTGTTCTTCATTGTTAGGCAGGGTTTAGGGTTCAAGGTTTAGGGTTCAGATTTTAACGTGGAAATTTTAAGGTTCAGGGTTAACGTATCAGGGTTGAGGGTTTATGATTTAGGGTTTAGCGCTAAGGTTTGAGTAATTAGGGTTCAGGGTTGAGTGTTTAGGGTTGAAGGTTTAGGGTTCAGGTTTCAGGGTTCAGGGTTTAGTGTTTAGGGTTCAGTCTTCAGGGTTTAGGATTCAGGGTTCAGTCTTAAGAACTTAGGGTTCAGTCTTCAGGACTTAGGGTTCAGCGATTAGGGTTTATGGCTTAGGATTTTGAGTTTGTGGTTCAGGGTTTAGGATTCAGCTTTTAAGCTGTAGGTTTTAGCGTTTAGTCTATGAGGTTCAGGGTTTAGGCTTCAGGGTTTAGGGTTTAGGTTTTAGCGTCCAGGATTTAGGGTTTAGAGTTTAAGGCTTTAGGGATTAGGATTGATGTTTTAGGATTAAGGTTTTAGGATTTAGTTTTTAGAGTCCAGGTTTCAGGGTTTAGTGTTTAGCGTCGAGGGTTTAGTGTTTAGCGTCGAGGGTTTAGCGTTTACGGTTCAGGCTTCAGGGTTTATGGTTCCGGTTTTAAGATTTATGGAATTGTGTTTAGGGTTCGGGGCTTAGTGTTCAGATTTTCAGGGTTTAGCGTTCGGGTTTAGGGTTGAATGTGTAGGCTTTTAGGTTTTAAGCTGTAAGCTTTAGTGTTTAGTCTATGAGGTTCAGGGTTTATGCTTTAGGGTTTAGGGTTTAGGGTTCAGGGTTCAGTGTTTAGGTTTTAGGATTCAGGGTTTAGGGTTTAGGATTCAGTGCTTAGGGTTTAGGGTTCAGGGTTAAGGGTTCAGAGTTTAGCGTTTCGGAGTTTAGTGTTAGGTTTTAGGGTTTTAGTTTCATTGTTTAGCTTTTCAGGGTTCAGTTTTAGGATTTAGGATTTATGGTTGTGGATTTAGTTTTTCAAGATTCAGTGTTAGGATTTAGGATTGAGGTTTTAGCGTTTTAGTGTTTAGGGTTTAGGTTTTAGGGTATGTGTGTATGATTTCACATTTTAGGATGTGTGTGTGTAGGTTTAGGGTTTTAGGGTTTAGGGTTCAGGGTTTAGGGTTCAGGGTTTAGGGTGTGTTTGTTTAGGATTTCGCATTTTAGGGTGTATGTAGGACGATTTCACATTTTAGGGGGGTTGTGTGTAGGATTTCGCACATAGGGTAATGTTCCGGTTTTAGGGTTTCGGATTTCGCATTTTAAGGGGTGTGTGTATAAAATTTTGGGATTTTAGGGAGTGTGGCTGTAGGATTTTGCATTTAAGGGTGTGTTTGTGTATAGGATTTGACACTTTACGTGTATTTTTTATCCATTCGTTTGCGAATGTTTTATTTTTTTTTTTTTTCTTAAAGGATGCCGTGCGCACATATGTGTCGCTGCGCTTGGTGGCGGGCGGACAATAAGGTTTCACAAACTGGGTGGATTGGAATGGTTTGATTGGAATGGGTAGACTGCAACGAGTCGACTCCAACGGGTTGGTTAAGAGAGCAAAACTACACGTTAAAAAACATCATATAAATGAAAAGGGGGAAGCACATGCAGAGGTTGTCGAGGGCGCCGCCAAAAAGTTCCAGGAGGCAGAGGGACAATCCTAGGAGGAGCGTGTGCAGGTAATTTTCCACGTAGTAGAGGGACACGAGCGATACGAAGAAGCAGGTCAGGGTGCCGTGCAGCTGCAGGGGGGAACGAATCGGTGAAGCAATGACGCAGTGAAGCAACACGGTGAGTAGCCCACGGAACTGCCAAGCCACTTAGCAGATGCACCCGCTGGGATAACGCGGAAACCACTCAGCTCGATTTCTCCCTCTCTTACCGTTTTCTTCTTGTAAATGGAGTACGCGGGGAACTGCGTGCCCACGATCGCCGCCATAGGGTCGGAAAAAAAGATGGGCGTCAACACGTAGAGCGGAAGTTTGAAAAAGAAAAAAAGTGACACGACTGTGTTGTAAACAATAATTCCTTTGTCTCGGTAGACACCAAATCTGTGGATAGGTGAACAGGTGAATGGGCAAATAGGTGAATATGTGAACAGGTTAATGAGGCGATGGGCCACATCTGAGGGGATGAAAAACTCCCGCGGGGAAATCGCGCAGGGACATACCTGAATGGACAGATAAAGCAGCGCAGGATAGACGTGGCAGCTATTAAATAAATGAACAGGACACAGTAGCTTCCCTGCCCGCTGTTGGTAGCATGGTTCACTTGAGGCGACCTTCTATTACCGTTTATGCTAATGTCGAAGAGGAGGATTATTAGCCCGCATAACATATGAGCTAACTTTCTGAAAAGGAGGGGGGAAGCGAAAGGATGTATCATATGAGCGGTCAGACTCATCACACCAGTGCAACTGCACCAGTGGATGCAGCAACAACCATGCATGGAAACGTTCGTCCTTCCAACCTTGCGTAAAACTTGGGGATTTTCTCCCATCGGTCGAGCACCGTCACTAAGACCGCCACCACAAGGAACAGGATGGTGCAATTCATTTTGCGCGTTCTGTCATTCACATGTGGGGGTCGGAAGAAAGCGAAATGGGGGCCGCGTCAAAGGGAGTCTTATAAATGGGTATTCCCTTTTTTGCTATCACATGGTGGGCCCCCTTTTTTGGCTTCTTATTCGCCCCTTCCTTCTATTCATTTTCTTCACCCAGGGGAGAGCATTACTTCCTGCTCGAAGTGGCATAATCTGCAGCTGATAGAACCTTCTCTGTAGATGTATTTTGAAAAGAATGGAATCAAAAAGGGGTGGCTCTAAATTTTTAAAAAAAACATCTATAGAGGTGATGAAGCGGCATGCAGAGAAAAAAAAAAAAAAAAAAAAAAAAAATGAAACGTCGCGTATATCTATATGGTGATGTATACAAGGGCTTTGTGCACTAACATGAGTAATTTTTTTTTTTTTTTTTTTTTTTTCCCTTCTCTTGTACGAAGCATTCATGGCTATACCCCCTGTTGCCCCTTTGCACAGAGGAGATCACTAACCGTCAGCAACGTAACGACCCCGTAATAATAGGCACACATGGATTTTTTTTTTTTTTTCTACCCCTTGAAGAATTCATCCGGGGGAGAGCAAACCTTAGTGGACCTCGCATGCACCACGTGTCTCCGTGAGTATGCCGCCCCCACCTGGACGAATTGTTGAAGGGGAGGGCAACCAAACCGATGCGACTGGGAAAAAGCAACTAACTGGAAGGGCAGCTGAGTTAATCCACCGCAACCATGGCGCACAGCGATGATTCGCAAAACGAAAGGGAAGAAGCCAATTACAACACCATCCTGTATGAACAGAACTTGAAGGACGAAATAGACTACTACGGGGAAGACCTACCTCACATAAACTTTTACTTGAAATTCCAACGGAAAAACTTTTTGCAGGAGTTCCTCCAGGAGGTGATGATGCTGCCAAGTGGGGTCAGATCGGATGGGGCTGAGGCGGGGCAGAGGAAAGAGGAGACGGCCATCCTGGTGGAGGAAAGCAAGGAAACTGCTACCCTAGGGGAAGGAAACGCCAGCGATAATGCAGTCGCACGGGATGCAGAACTGGACGTGTTGAATGACGGAGGGTTCTACGTGGAAGACGACTCCGGGGGGGAGGAACCACCCTACGATAAACCGCTTTCAGAGCAGCCTCATTTTGTACCCACCCCAGAACATCCCTGCGAAGACGCCAACCTGAGGGATGTCTTTCTAAAGCTCACCCAGGGGAATACCACCTGCAGTGACAACGCGGAACTAACCCACCTAAACGAAAGCGATGAAGCCATAAAACACATAAATGAGGTTTTCCAAAAAAATAAGGATAAATTCCTGTTCAGCGTGGAGCGGCAAATCGAAAACAATGAAGAGCTCATCTTACAAGAGTATTGCTTCCTTTGTAATAAAAAAAAAAAATTAAACAAACCCCTGTGTGCAGTCAACATATACGTATGCTACGATTGCAAAGTGCAGGACAGTAATTTTAAAATGATATCCCTGAGCAAGTTGGTGCGGAAATATTGCCTTAACAACTATGACCTGTCGAAATACGAAAAACATCTAGCTCTGTTGTGT
Organism: Plasmodium coatneyi; assembly: GCF_001680005.1. Lineage (NCBI taxonomy): Eukaryota > Apicomplexa > Aconoidasida > Haemosporida > Plasmodiidae > Plasmodium > Plasmodium coatneyi. The sequence continues at coordinate 513,303 of NC_033556.1, forward strand.
ACAAAGAACCCACGTGGGTACTCCAAGCAAATGAAGCTATACTTTGTTTTTCAAATAAAAGAAATTGCTATACGGAAGCATGGGTCTTTGGAAAATGTGAAACAGATGTATACCTCCAAAGTGCTAAAGTCATTTAGAAGTGCACAGGGAACTCCTCAGTCGTCGAAGAAACGGAAGGAGCTGCACAAGATGGTTAAACCTAAGAGCATTTACAGCAAGAAGGTTAAAAAGGCGGAGGACGAAAAAATAATTTGCGATAACAGTCAACACGAGTTTGACTCACCAACGTGTACTAACGTGGAGGATTCCCTCTACGTGAAAAAGTGTAGGAAGTGCGCCTACCAGGTGGAGTACATGCAGTTCTGAGGGGGCGCAACAACGTGATCAACGACGTGGACAAATTTAACTGCTTACACATGGAAGTATTAACATATCCCCCTGTTGAAGTAGCCCCCTTCCCCAGGGGTCCTCATATCGGGGCGCAAATAAATAAAATAAAATAAAAGGTGAACTTCACACGGAAGACCAAATTACACAGTGGCAGAAAAGTTCATCCCCCTGTTTAACTCCCACCAGATGGTGCCGCTACTCCACGCAACATTCGAATTCACTCCAGATGGTCTTCTTCACATCGCAGTCTAGTCAAAAAATCTTTTTATGTTGTCCGAGGGCTCCTCCTTCAAGTTGTAAACGAAGGTGTACCAGTCGATTATCCCTGAAGAGGAAAAAAAAAAAAAAAAAAAAATAGCTAAATGACCCTATTTGATGGTGCCTAACCTTTTGCTCATTTATACGTAACAAGACAAAGTCAACATTGTTCAATCTTGCGAACCATCTGACGGGGCCCACTCATGAATTCGGCTTATAAACTGATCCTTCGTTAGCTCGGGAAGGTCACTAAAGGAGGAAAAGACGCATTCTATAAGGGGAAGTAAATGGGAAAAAGGCATGTGTGTGGGTAACTAAATGGAAATGCTCTCAGGGATCCCCCAATTGGCAGATATACAAACGCCCAGTTGAGAAACTCTTCCCACTTTGGCATGAGCTCCAAATATTTCCTCCTTTTCCATTGCCCTCTTCACTTACGCATTGCATCGTTCGAGATGGGTTGCTCACTCACGTACTCGTTAATAATTTTTAAATTTATTATAGCTCCTGTGCTGGTGCCTGCGTTGGTGCCGGCGTTCATGCCTTTGTTTTTGTTTTTGCTTTTGAGGAACTCGCTAATTTTTCGGCAGCTCTCTACATAAACGATGGGGGAGACTGCCATAGGGGAGGGGAAACGGGTCAGACATATAGGATGGGTGAAACGGGGGTAAGGCGAGACGTAAGTGACACGTGCGGAAGGTAACCACTTCGGAGTAGCCTCCCCCCGCGGGACCTACCCGGGATGCTGATCGAGCCCTGGTTCTTTATCTGCCCAGAGTTGATGGTGAGGGGCCACTCGAATTCAGCCTGCCTCAAAAAATTCTTAAAAGCTTCGAAATTTAAGCTATCGTTTTTAGGAAGGAATAATTTCTCCCACTTTTTTGGGGGGCGATTTTTTCTGAGCTCTATAAACTCGTTGTTGTGTGAAATTACGTGCCCTAATAGTTCTTGGTCAGACAGCCGCCCAAAAATCTGCGCAAAAAATGGGTGAGGTGTGCTCGGTGTGAGGGCAGAAAAAAGGATGACTACACACCGGCGCTGCTTGAAATAATTCCCCATGCACTGGATCGAACAGGTGAAGCCACTCTTTTTCTCTGATTTACCTTTACTATATCAAAAACCAGAAATGCAGACGCACGCGGAGCAGGAACACGCTGCTGCCTACCCCGCCTCAACGTAAGGAGCCTCTTCTTTATGTAGAGCGAATTGCTTTTCCGGTTTGTCTCTAGCGTGGTGCTGTGCGAACTCCTATTTAGTGTGTAACAATTTTGTGCGTGTTTACTTTCGCTAGTTATTAACAGCGTATGTAGCATAAGTGTGAGGAATAAAATGGGAAGGAGTATCTTCGTTGCAGACATTTCTGAATGGCAGTGTGTGGTTCGGTCTGCTCTGGTGCATCCTACTCAACTGCTCCGTGTTGTAGCACTTCCCCGTTATAGCCCGCCCCTAAAATCCTCGTTCACCTCCTTGCCATGCAGTTGCTTCTCCCACCATGAGGTGTGCTCAAAAATGGAACTTAAACAAGCGCATAGTCGACTGTATGGCTCACAATGGAAGGAAGCAAAAAGGGTTCGCTCGGTAGCGAAAGAAACTATACAGGGGGTGGTACAGAGGAGCATCTTTTTTTTTTTTTTTTTTTCTTCCAAAATGGCCATCAAGATGGGAAAGCACGATAGTAGTGCTAGTAATTCGTGCGTGCGCATTACACAGCAAAGGAAAAAAAAAAAAAAATTTCACGCTCCTTTTTTAACCTTATAATGAACGGAGAAGTTTCCCCCCAACACGTCACTACAAATTGGAGTAACCACACCATGGGGTGCTACGAGACGATTCTGCCAAATGTGCAACACTAAGAGGTGAGAAAAAAAAAAAAAAAGTGCTACCGCCAAGCCGTTCGGGTGAATATTTAAAGACGATTTTTCAATGGGAAGAGCTTTCTTTTTTAAGTTCCGTTTTCCTTTTAATTTTGAAGCTAAGTATCAATTTGAGGAAGCCGTGGAGGCACGATCAGCCGGGTTGGAAGCAGCACCATGACGCCACACCTGCATGAATGCGTGCGCCTCACCTTTGGCACTTCCCTTTTGAGCGCTTAATTAAAAAATTTTAAATGACTTATATAAGTTTAGTACATATATACTACGAGATGGAACAGCGGGGTGTAGTTAAAAAAAAAAAAAGGAGAAAAAAGAGCAGTTAAATGGGAGCAGGTAGGAAAAAACTGTTATGCGAATATACACACTGCGCATGCGTATGAACCAATGCTCTTGGGCGAAGAGTTGCAAAAGCAGCGGGGAACTCACACAGACGGTGAGCCGCCACATGTGCGCACATAATATTTCTGACTTTCTTTCCGCAAGGAGGGTTGTGCGGTGGGGTTGTCTATATCATTGCTTTTCCTGCACATTTATATATTTCCCTGGTGAAGGCAGTGCTTGGAGACAAGCGCTTCTCATTCATCTGCCCTTTCGCTTATCAGCGACCTTCTTAACCTTCTTGTTATCAGTTGTAGTCTTCTTTGCATCCTTGGTTGTTGATTTTTTCTTTTCCTTTTTAACCTTCTTTACCTTTTTCTCCTGTTTCTTCTTTTCCTTCAATACTTGTCGAACACATTTCTGCTCCTCAAAAAGGAAAGCTCTCATGATTCTTTCCCGAATGCACTTGGCGCATATGGAGCCTCCATAGGCCCTGGAAACTTTTCTGTCCTTTTTCCTGGCTCGGTGGTTGTCAGCTGGTCGCAGGGCCTTAACCTAAATGATGGAAAAAAAAAAAAGAAAAATGATAATTCTCTGTTGCTAATATTCAAGAGGGAAATTACACCCTTACATGAACAGCCAGCAAACATCCATTCCTTGTGGATGTCCTTCACGACGTAACGAACAAGCTGTTGCGCGAAACAACATAAAATGCTCAATCATGGTGTGCAAGAAAAAAAAAAAAAAAAAAAAAAAAAAAAAAATATGAACTGTTCAGGTAAAAAAGGACACAACTAGCCAAACGGGTAACACTTCACGAACAAGCAAAAACACTAACTAACGCGTGAAGTATACATAAACAGGTGCGTGGAGAAATGGCGCGAAATGGCGAAGCACGTGTTTCTCTCGTTAGCCTCAAATTTAGAGGAAAAACTCGATATGCATATGTATCCATGTGCATGTATATATGCCCCATCCACTTTGGCATTCTCCTTCCACCCCTCTCTCCGGAGCTGACTCCCGTGTCAGCCACTTCGCTTTTTCCCTCGTTGTACTTACCCCCTGAATGGCCGTTTTGCAGTCGGCACATTTTGGCTTTCCGGCTTTCTTCTTTACTACATGGATAGTTAACTTGCCCCCGGGCGTCCTTATGGGCCTCACTTTGTTCGACTTGGTGTTGTAGTGATTGTGTTTACGATAATGAACTCGTTGCGCCATTTTGAAAATAAAGAGGAGGATGGGATACAAGTTAATAAAAGGGCGGGATCCCGAAAAATGTTGCGTGAACAGGGGAAAATCTTCTCCCTAACTCGTACGGCAAAGGAGTTACGTAAGTATGCGCGTATATATTTATATGATTTCCCGCGCGACTGTTTCACTGTAGGATGGCGGACGAGCCGAACTCGTAAAACTGAATGCAAGGAGATAGTTAATGAAAATGGCGATGGCTAAGGTTGCTAACGCGCGTGAACGTAAATACAAACTGCGAAATGCGCCTAACGCTTAATCTTATCGTGTGATTGAATGTACGGATGAAAATAAGCATCACGTCAGTTGTTACCTCTTTTTTTTTTTTTTTTTTATGTTACCAAAAAAGAAAAAAAATAAATAATTTCCTTTACTCGCAGCTGTGCATAAAAGGTCATAAACGTGATTGATAAAATTTTTTTTTATTCAAATTGGCGAATTAAAAAAAAAAAAAAAAGGAAACGTACACGTAAATTTACGTACAATAATGAGGCTTGGTTCTGCCGCAGGTGACCCTAAATAATAATAAAGTGAGTATTTTCGCGCATTGCATTTATTTGTGGATACCGTATGAGCGGCGCTTCGCTTCCATCACGGCTACCGAAAACTCACGTGGGGAACCTACCTCTCCCCAAATGGGTGTTATATTTCCATCTACAGGTGCTGACGTGCCAAGTGACGGTACCCCTGCACTTATCGCAATGTTGGAGGGACGTATATATATACTTAAGGAAGGGGTGGAGGACGAAATTATTGCCGCTCCAAATATGCGGCATACGTGGTGGGCAAATGCACGTTTTCGTTTTATATGCATATGTTTTGCCCCCTTGTTGTGGTTACTTCACTTTTGCACGAATATGATCCAACCGAAACGGGGTTAGGTTAATGAAAAACGCATTAGTATACTTCTGTTCATGCTGATTATAACGCGGTAGCGCCCCGCTTTAAATGCACCAAGCTGCGATAAAGGGCATTATAATATCCTCCATTTTAGCAGAAGGCGGGCGCAAAATGCCGCTGTTGAGTGGATACTCTCTCCAAGCCTTTGAAGCACTGCCCCTACGTACCTATACCTACATGTACCCATTTGCAAAAAAGCGAGAGGCATAATTTTTCAGCTAACACAGGAGGGAAATTAATGAGCCACTTTACCTCACCAGTTTATTCTCAAAGGGAATATTTTTAACCATAAAATTTGAATAGTAGTTTGAAGCATTTTTTTTCCCCATTTTTGCAAAGAAGAAAAAGGTACGCGGTAAGGGGAGTGGGACAAGGCGAGGCGTTGGGGAAAAAAGCACTCGAGCTTAAAGGGGTTGGTTTGGGCGTGCTGCACCGTCACGGCTTGGCGCAGTGCTGCGCACTGTTGTATGTACATGTAGTACTGGGTTTGTCCTGGTATAACGGAAAGAGTAAATAAATGACGGCAAAAAAATCCATGTTAGAAAGATCGCAAGGAGCAAAATTGCGAAGCCGAAAATGAACAGCGTATATATACTCACCCCACATGTTTACTGCATCCCCCCCGGGGAAAAAACCAACGTAATTAAAATTTTCTCCTGAAAAGATACGCACCCGGAGGAGGAAACATTATACATAAGGTAAATCTTCCCAATTTCATGGCGACTTTTCCCAACGGGTTAATTTCCCACTTTACGCGGAGGCGTATGCATTTGGGATCGCCATTATAAAAAAATAAAGGTGTTCACCAAAAGGGAAAAATGACAAGGGGGTTGGTATGAGTGGGGGGAAACCTATATGAATGAAGTATATTTCTGCCCAATTTTCCACCATACGTCAGGAATACCTTCCACAGAAGTAACCTTCTAACCTTTCCACGCGACTTAACATGGACCACACGCTTACAAAAGAAATGTGTGAAATTTGTTCAAGTCCTATTCGATTACACCCCTCAGCTCCTATTGTGGCAAAACCAAATGTTCGTATGAACGTCTATCTTGGTTTACCAAGTGGGGCCTAGATCATCACTGCTAGGTAAACCACACTGGAGCATTAGCGGGCAATGCACACTAAAGGGAGAAAACACCCCTCGGGTAAGTTGCCCCATTTGTGTCCACATATTATACAAACAAATTTGATTAAAAAAAAAAAAAAGTAGAAAAGCGGAGTCTTATTTAAAACAAATGGGAAAATTAGGTGGGTATTTTTAGGAGGAAAAAAAATGACAAGGAGAAGGGATTGGTTAATCCGCAGGGGATGCCTTCTTAATGGTGGGCACCGTTACATATTCCCGTAGGTCATTTTCTCCACCCTCCATACCCCTTAAATGGGAAAAAAAAATGAAAAAAAAAAATGGGAGAAGCGCAATCCACGATTATTGTGATAACTGCGCAACACAGCTAGACATACATGTGCCTAGGTTTTTTGGTCACCACCTTTTCCTCCACCCCCACAGTAGTTTTGTAATTTTTTAAAAACTTCAAATACTTTTTAAAGCCGCTGGCGGCGTAGGAAGCCAGCTCCTTTTCGAGTGCCTGCTCGTAGTGGTCAAGGGGTAGGCACTCGGCTGTGCAGAACTTGCTTTTCATCTTATTCTTCTTATTCTTCTTTTTCTTCTTCTGACTCTCCTCATTCTTCTCGTGTTTTTTTTTGCTAATTTGGTTGCTCTCTAACGTGCGCTTTTTGTCTTTCGTCTTACTTTTTTGCTTGTCCTTCTTATGGGCTTTTTTTTTTAACGCCTTGGGCATGAAGAGGTTGTCGTCGTTGTAGAGTTCGTCTTCCGAGTCAGTTAAGAGGGTATCGTCCGTTCCGGTCGAATCATCTTTTTTCCCTTTTTTCATCGCTCTGGCCTTCTTCGCAGCTACCTTTTTGTCCTTTTTCTTCACCTTCCCTTTGGCTTCCGCCTTCTTCTTCTTTTGGAGTTTTCCCTTTGCCGCTTTACCAGCCTTGTCCAAGCTCTTGCGTACTTTCTTCGCCTCTCGTGTGGGTTCCTCCGTGGCTTCCTCAGCGTGCTTCTCCACGTGACACCCGTCCGAGTTACCCCATCCTGCGTCACTACCACCCGCGGTTAAATCTTGGTTGCCACCATTTTTTGTCACTTCTTCTGCGACTGCATCATTCGCGGACTCTTCCCCCTCCTGGGGAACATCACTCGTATGCATGTTTCTTCCGCCTTCTTTTTTTTATTTTTTAATTTTTCCTGCTAGCTAACTTTTCCCAATTGGCAAAAAAAAAAAAAAGAGGAATGCTTCAAAATGGCATAGCAATTATACACTGCGCTCTGGAGCTACGCTAAATGAATTTCGCAGTAAACCACAATTCGACTGCTTTATTGGGACGCTTTTCTTTCCATCCCCACTCTTTCCAATGATGAAAAAGGAAAGAAAAAAATCAATCGAAAGGAAAAAAAGGGGAACTGTTGCTACCGCGGCGGTTATCACTGTAAGAATACAAAACTGAACGGTCCTTTTTTTTTTTTTTTTTTTTTCCTTTTCCCCACCTGCATAGGATGCCTTATATATCTTGCCCGTGCAAAAACAACGCAGGCAAAAAAAAAAAAAAAAATCCACTGCCGATGCAACTTCCCCATCCACAATAATACATTTTTTACATACGGTTGAATTATCTTAAATTACCAAATGTTTACAGAAAAAAAAAAAAAAAAGGAAATTCCCTTCGCGGGTTCGATGCGGGTGGAAGCAGCGGTGATATCTTCTTCTTGTCTTCTCCTCTTCCCTTTTCTGTTGGTGATTTCCCCCGTTCTGCTTGCTCTACGCCGAAGCAAATGTGTCCTCCATTTACTGACCAAATATCGCGGCACAAAAAGGTACCCGCGGGGAGGGACTCGAGGTCACCCCATGTTCTTGCATGAGGCTCTCTTCACCGCTTCCACGCGCTACAAAATCAGGATGACAAAAAAGGTGAGCACGAACAGCAGGGCCGAAACAGCAATTATGAGCAGCGACACGAAGAAGGAAATGCTTTTGTTCTGCCCCATTTTTTTCGTCTTCTTATACACATCAGTTATGTTGTCTAGGTTGGATAGCTGTTTGTTCGCCGACTGCTCCAGCATCCTGTTGTCTTCGACAATTATCTCTCTGTATGTTAAAACGTTTTCTTTCATTTCCTGTGCCAGTAGGCACAACTCTTCATCGATATTTTCATCTGCGTTGTTCATATTTTTTCTGGATTTCATTTTCTTATGTAAGTCATTTTTTTTAAATGCAAAGGAGTATTCATAGAGTAGGTTATCATACTCATCAATCTGTTCGCTCCATTCTTTTAGTATCTCATCATTTAGGGTTTCCACCCCATCGTAGCTTTCTTTGCGCTCCGATTGGGCTGCTGCGGCGGGGTCTTCCTTTGAAGGGGCTTCATACTCAGTTGGAACCTTTTCCCCGTTAAGCGACGGTTCCACTTTATTATACCCCCGGGTTGAACAAGTGAGACTGTGCGATGGGATTTGATCCTCCTTCTCAGCGGCGTTAACTTCTAAGGATGTGTCCGAAGTTGTGCCCACACTCCTGCCGCTGGGAGAGTGGGAGGTGGGCCCCTTCGCATAAGTAGTCACTTCTGCCTTGTTCGGTTGAGCGGTGGCACTAGGGGGGATTCCCCTGTAGGGTTTTCCACACCACTGCTGCTGAGGTCATCATGATTGGTTCCTTTAGCGAAGATGAGCGGGGAGGAATTCCCCCCCGAGTGGACGCCTCCAAGGAAATTGTCCCTTTTCTTCCGAAGGATCCACTCAAGGCTCTCCTTCTTGTTAATAATTTTTTTCAAAATATCCTGTTCGGTTATGTCATCGGGGGCGTTTATCCTATGCTTCAGCGAAAGGGAAAGATCCGCGATGTATGACTTCAACTCATTTAGGAAGAGGATAATTGCTTCCTGTTCTTCGTTCTGCTCGTTAAAATTATCGCAGGTTATTTCAGCTTCCCGTAGGAACTCGAAAAGCTCATCAAAGGCGATCATTTTGACATGCATAATCCTTTGCGGGGAGCAGGACCAAGTGGGGAACTAAAAAAAGGGGCGGACGTGGGAACCACTCCGCAGGGTTTATTTTTGCAGTGTCATCATCTTTGCGTGCTTCCTCATTTGGGGTTCCACGTCGGGGAGATAATCCAGATGGCACTTACAAAAAAAAGGAAATTTTTTTTTTTTTTTTTTCCCCGCAAAGGTAAAACTTAATCCTTTTTAACATTACATGCAGGACAAACTAATGAGGAAAAAAAAAAAAAAAAAAAAAAAAAAAAATGTGACGTATTGTGGGGCGAAGCAGAAAACTTGCAAAGTTCTCTCCCCACCTGGTGCGCACACCACACCGGTGGATGCATACTACGGGGGGGCATACATGACGTGAAAAAAAAAGGACCCGAATTGATTACATTTTGCTTCATTCTAATTCACTTTACTCCGTTGCATTTGGCTAAGATCTGTCACTTCACTATGATTTGTTACTTCCCCATTTGAGGGCGCCATGAGGAGGCTGCTGGTACTGCACCCCCAAGTGGGAAGTAGCCTACTCCAACCGAAGGGACCTTTTCCCCAAGTGCGAAGATGGAAAAAGTACATTCCCTTTTACGATGTGAAGAAGAGGCACAGACCAAGGACGGGGAGTGAAGAGGTGAATGAGGTGGAAAGTACAAACACAAGTGGAGTTGCTGAAGGCGATACACAGTCCAGTTGGGCTGAACAAATAAACGGAGAGATAAGTCAAGACCTGCGATGCGAAAACCTCGTCCCCCCAGTGTCCCCCATGAAGGGATTAAAGCTTCTCCTAAGCTGTAGACATGCACAGAGCGGCTACCACCATCATAGTGATGACGCCTCCCATAAGGAGGAAAAAATAAACTTCAATTTAATCATAAAAATTGATATCAAGAGAGAGTCCCTCAGAGGGATGTGTAACCTCACCCACAGTGTGGACAGAAATAAAAAAATTCTGGTTCTAGTCGATGAAGACCATCAGGCGTTAAGGAAGGCTGGGGCAGATTATGTAGGGCTAGAATACATTAACAGAATAAAAAACGGATGGCTAGATTTTCACATCTGTCTGTCCGATTTTAAGAATATCAATAAAATCCTTCCGGTTGCAAAAATATTGGGACCGAAAAAGTTAATGCCAAACGTTAAGTCTAACACGTTGGTACACAACTTGGTGGATGCAATCCTTTCCATTAAAAGTGGGAACAGAATTGAGTACCGAAGTGAACAGGTAGATGCAGAGACGTTTGACTTGTTCAATCACATCTACCAGTTTAGAAATGTCCACTTAGGTTCTATAGCCAACCTGAGTGTTAATATTGCATCTACGGAGATGAACCCATACGACACGCTCGAAAATATCAAGTGCTTCGTCACAGAAATTTTAAAGTGCAATGTGCACTCGAGTCACATGGAGAAGGATGCCAAGGTCACCTTCACCTGGCCACCCATCACTTCTAAACGGAAGAGGAAAAAGATGCTGCACCTGCAGGGAGGCAATCCCCTTCTAACCGGTGGGGAGCAGCACTCCGAATCCTTCATCCTCGGGGCCTACGTCACCGTACCTGGCGTGCCAAAAATATTCCTGCACCCGCAATTGTTGCTACCCCATTCGGACGGATACTCTGTGTAGGAAGTAAAGAAGCGGCACTTTTTGGCAGATAAGTGGTTATCCCACTAGGACAACACGAACATCGCAATGGGGCTAGCATTTCGCGCCTACTATGCGCCCCTTTTTTTTCTCCTTTTTTTGCTAAACGTGACGACTATGTGCAAATGGATGAATTACCCCCGTGTAGGCTTCCCACATTGGGGGAGGAAAAAAAGGAAAAAAAAGTAGACATACAGACAGACAGGTGAGAACGCATAATATGGGGCGCATTGATGGCGCAAACGTGTGTGTTGGGGAAAAAGAAAAAACTCATGCTGTACCACTTCGTGGCAGTACACTTTACAACCTTTACATTGGCGTGCATGTCGTTATGCATACCATTTGTTATTCAAACGGAGATGCTTTGTAGAGCTATCCGCTGGAGATGACAAAAAAAAAAAAAAAGGAAGCGTTTCTTCGAAAGGTAGGGAGTTTACCATAAATGCGGGGCCCCGAGATGGTAAACAACGGGGGAACGTCCTTTTCCAGGGCTTCCTTCTAGTAACAAACAGAGCGTAGCAAATGGCATTGGGAAAACAGGTGCGGGCAAACGTGATCGGGGGGACACCCCTCATTCGAAGTTCTGCAGGGAGAGCTTCTCCTTGAAGCGCTCGTACTTGAGGACGTCCTCTGGCCGAATGGAAATGCGGGCGTTTTTGAAAGCCAAGTCAAAGTGCTTCTTCTCTAAGGTGGGCACCGGGTCGTAGTGGTCATCGGCACCCTGCGTCCGTGCACCTCCCTTCTCCGCCTTCCGTTGGTTAAGCAAGTGGATGGTTTCCTTAATCGCTTCGTTGACGGCACTCTGACACAGGTTGGTAATATCCGCCCCGGAGAAGCCCTCTGTCCGTTTGGCCATGTCATGAAGATCTACATCCTCACTAAGGGGTGTGTTTTTCAAAATGGCTTTAAAAATACTAAACCTGCTTTTATAGTCGGGGAGAGAGATGTATATGAGTTTGTCTAACCGTCCTGGTCTGGTGAGAGCTTTGTCGAGAATATCTGGCCTATTCGTTGCAGCAATGATGAAAATAGTTTTCTTCTCATTTATTCCATCTATTTCGGTGAGGATCTGATTGATGACCCGATCGCTGGCGTCGTTGTTATTGTTACTGTTTCGTTCCTTTGCCAACGAATCAATCTCGTCGAAGAAAATAATGCAGGGAGACGCTGCACGCGCTTTATCAAACAGGTCCCTAACATTGGCTTCCGACTCACCAAACCACATGGTTAGCAATTCTGGTCCTTTCACGGATATGAAGTTGGCATTGCATTCATTAGCGATCGCTTTGGCTAGTAAAGTCTTTCCACAACCAGGGGGGCCATAAAGCAATATACCCTTATTATAATTGGAGTTAAATTTAGCGTACAGGTGTTTATATTCCAGAGGGTACAGAATGGTTTCCTTCAGTTGTTCCTTCACTTCCTGCATTCCTCCAATGTCCTCCCATGTTACGGTAGGTATTTGGACTTGTCTCTCTCTGAGCGAACTCGGGTTGCATATATTCAGTGCGTGCTGAAAATGCTTCGCCTTGATTGTTAGTTTGTTCAGAATGTAGGGCGGGATTTTCTTCGCCTTGCTGTCCAGTCGTTCCGCACCTTTGTTGCTCTGTCGTTCTTCTTTGCTGGAGGGACTGGACTTGATCGACGTGGCAGCCGATTTGGATTCTCCCCTTTGGAAGAAGAACCCCCTTTTCTTCTTCTCCTCTCCATTAGGTAATAGATTATTTTCCCCCAAATTGTTACCATCACTACCAGGCCGCTCATCCACGCTTATTTTCATAAATTCGATGAAGTCCTCCTCGTCCAGGTCCAAAAAGTGCACGTGCTCCTTGATACACTGAATGGCGGCTTCAAAACAGAGCTGCGCGAGGTCTGCCCCCACATAGCCATGACACTCCTTGGCAATCTTCCTCAAATTTACATCTGCATCGAGTTTCATCTTCTTCGTTTTGGTCAGCAGAATCTCGTACCTCCCCTGTTCGTCTGGAACGGGAATTTCTATTTCCCTGTCAAAGCGACCAAAACGTCTCAACGCAGGGTCGATGGAATTGGGTCTATTCGTAGCAGCAAGAACCAACACGTTATTGTTTTTTTTTAACCCATCCATGAGGGTCAACAATTGTGAGACGACTCTCTTCTCCAACTCGTTGGTACTTTTGCTCCTCTTATTTGCAATAGAGTCAATCTCATCGATGAAGATAATGCATGGTGTTTTTTCGCTGGCTTTTTTAAAAATTTTTCGTAACTTCTGTTCAGATTCTCCTATATGCTTGGACATAATTTCTGGTCCATTGATTATGTAGCAGTAGGCATTGCTCTCATTAGCAATTGCTTTGGCGATGGAGGTCTTTCCTGTGCCGGGGATTCCATGCATGAGTACCCCTTTGGGAGCAGATATCCCTATGCTGATAAATATTTCAGGGTACTTCAATGGCAACTCAATAAGTTCCCTAATTTTGTTCAGTTGCTTCTTCATTCCGCCTAGGTCCTCGTAGGTGATGTCATCCGTGTGTTCTTCATAATCCTCCCTGTTTAGGTACTCTTCATCCAGCGTGATAATCGCATTGTCACCTGCATAACCGTACTGCTCAGATGTTGGGACGTCTACTCGTCCTTCCCCCGACTTTTCCTCCGTCTTAGCAGCTTTTTCTTCCTCCCCTTCCCTCATCAACTTCACAACCCTAAACTCGATCTTCTTTCCTTTGTGGGAGATATACAAATTTGTACCTTCACAGAGAGGTTTGAAGCTTCCTTTTAGGTAGGGCTTCAGAACCTCCTCCTCCAATTCCCTTCTACTTAACCCCCCGACGGTGTCACTAAACGGGCTAACCACAACTGTTCGTAAAGGACTTACCTTCACCAATGGGTATATCTTTATAATATCGTTGTGCATGAGTCTAAGGTTCTTCTTCATCGCGAAGGAAATTACCACGAAATGTTTCTTTAACCTTTTGTCCAGCTTAGTAACGGCTAGCATCTCCTTTTTCTTCTTTCCCTTTAACAGAACGGTGAACCCCTCACTCAGATTGAGCTCCTCCATTTTTTCTTTACTCATATATATTTCGCAGTTATCTATATTCTCGTCAATATTATCGACGAGACAGTAGGAGGGGAACTTTCCCGTTTCTAGTGCTTTTAGGAGGAAGTTGGTTTCCTTATCATGGTCCGTGCCTCTGCTGGGTCGATGCATCTGTCTTGGGGATCGCTCCCCTGAGGAAGGTTCCTTGGGTTGGTTGTCACTTGACTGGTTTGACGACCAAGGGTTCTTGTCCGGGTCAGGCGGGTCTCCTTCTCCTCCTCTTCCACCATATTCACTACCTGTGGTCGCCCCTTCTTCCTGCCTCCTTGCGTGGTCCTTCTTTTCCCCAAATGGCCAAAATTTGCTGATGAGTCCTCCAATCAGGTTATTCTGCAGGATATGCGTCTGCTCCTCCGAGGGGTGTATTTGGTTTGTTTCCCCAATGGGTGCATTACCACCACGAATTTTATCACTATCGTCAGTTTTTCCATCAGCAACGATTCCTACCGATGATTGTTGCTTCTCCCCCTTGAGAATTTTACACCCCCCTTGGGGCTCACCCTTTTGGCTGGCGTCCACATTATTGACCACGTGACTCTTCCATTCGTCTTTTCCCTTCCCATTGGAGGACTGATTTTTAAAAAGGTCAGTACTAATGGAAGTGAATTTGTTCTTTTTCCTTCCTAGGGGGAAAAAAATCGAGTTGGAAGAATTTTTTCTCTTAACAAAGGAGAACCTACTTTGGTGGTTTCCACTCCCGAGCATAAAACGGTCGTCCTTTTTTAACCCAATTTGATGTGAAGGCTGGACGATAAGGAGCAGGATGAGGGTAATGACGAGACAGGGGGACAGGCGCACTTCTCGGGGGGGGTAAGCAGGTCGCATTTTTTCTCCTTTCATTCTTCTATTTACATTTTTGGTGGTGTGTATGTGATGGGTGTTGGGGGTGGCGAATGGGGGAGGTCAGTCTCCTCTTAAATAACTTTTCCGGCTGCGTTGACTTGACTTGGTATACGTGTCCCTCTTGGCCCGCTCCTCCAGATTACCCCCGCACAATCGCACACGTGACGAACCACACGGGGGCGCAAAAACCTTCTCCCTGTGAAGTTGGTTCTTCCTTTCACGTGGTCTACGCAAATTCCTTGGTGGGGAAAAACTTAACTACCGCGCATCCTTCGCATGTGCCCTCACCTATACGCCTATACGCATGTAACGTGGTGTAGGTAAGGTGGTAAGCACGCGTAGGGTGGCCGTTGCACAGTCGCTACTAGCCGTCACATCGCCGATGCGTTGCCGATGCGCTACCGTTACGCTGTACTGCTCGATCACGTGACGCCTTAACAGATGGTTGTGTAAAAACGACTACACAGTTTTATCAGCATTCTTGCGACGTCCCTGTTGAGTCGGAATGCATGGCGAAAGTCCGTTATTCCTACTCAAGCGTGCACAGAAAGGTACCTACAAAGTGTATCTCTACACGCACGCGGGGGAATGAGAAAAAATAATCTGAGCAAGATGAGAAAGCTGAACAGGCAAGGTAATTTTATTCTAACATGTAAAATTTTTTTTTTTTTTTTTTTTTTTTTTTTTTCTCTCTTTCGCCTGTTGACGCGGCGACGGCGGGACAGATTTTCTCTTACATTTGGTCAAAGAGGGGCACTACACTTCATGGGTATAGATGTTTCACTCACGGGGGGGGTGTACTTGCAAAGTTGTGCTGTGGCGTGGGGGCAGGACGTTCCACATGTCGGCGCTGACCAAGGTGATATGTAATTCGAGTAACGAATCGCAACGAACCGTTGCAGCGGGACTACAGCACAAGTTACGGGGGAATATTACTGAGGGCATGCGGAGGACTAACCGATGAAGCTGCCTTTCCCATTTGGTAAATATTAAACGGGAGGAAAGGTGTTAAGAATGTGGACTCTACGTTGAGAATACATATTTCCCCTTAGTCGTCTGCCAAAAAGGGAGGAACATCTTTACGTTGCTAAAAGGAACAACTGAGTCGTCGTTTTAGTGCACCCAAGGAACAGAGCTAAGCTAAGGTGCTTCCAACGGGGAAGTTGGGGGAAAAGGTTCCAAGTGAAGGTTAACCCCCATGGGAATTGTGACGGATGGGTAACCACCAAACGGAAGGTTGATTTATACCGTCGTGTGTTCCAAAAGACCCCCTTTGGTGAAACAAAAAACTGAAGCAGATAATAATTTCTTTTCAAATGAACTTAAAAAAAGCCTAAAGTTAAATTGTTGGTTTTTTCATAAACATGGAGGAAGCATCAAATGGGGAGAACTCATAGGGGGAGGTGTGCAGCGGCGCGTGCATAAATATACGCATCAGCTTACACATGCGGAAGAAAAACAACGCACCCCCCCCACACACACATACACACAGATTACAGATACGTAATTAATATTTAACAAAAATGTTGGACGCATCATTCGGTTTGAAAGGGGGGGCCATGTAGGCAACGTAAAAAAAGGGATAATCGCTTGGTAAAACATAAAAAAACCTACAACGTTGGAGGTAACACGAATGCACACACGGAGGGTAAGCGGCGGGAACGAATCATCACTGTTTACTATCGCAGACAAAAAAAAAAAAAAAAAAAAAAAAAAAGGCTTCAAAAGGAGCTTCAAAAATGGCGGTTCTTGCGTGCACATTCACGGTATGTTTGATAAGGCATATTATTGGGTAACTGGGGGAGGTGGCTAACATTCTTCGGTTGACTTTGCTCAGTGTGCAGAGGGTGGGACCTGCCACCCTTTCTTCTTGCTATGGCCAGGCGGCAACGTGGAGTTTATCTGAGCACCTACTTTGGTAGCCATATTGGTAGTGGTTTTGGTAGCCATGTCGGTTTCGCTTCGCTTCACGAGTGGTCAATAAGCTTGTTCTTCGAAATGTAGTAAATGGAGAGGGCGGACATGGTCCCGGTGGTGTGGACGAGTAAGTGGTAGAGAGTGCTATACGGATTGTAATTGAACTTCTTCCCGGTCAAGTAAAGTCCTGTCATAAAAATGGCTCCACAGATGCAGACAAAGAAGCACATGGAGTTTATGCTGAACGAGTGGATGGCGTGCATGAGGAAGTTCATAACCACCATGGTCATGTCTATCGTCCTCCGTAATCCCAACGTAGGTTTCCTCCAGTGAATTATAGAGGTTAAAAAAAGCCCAGTGTTAAAAATGGCAAGGACGTAGAATTTGCAGTAAAGGGAGAACATCAGGGTAAAAGACAACTGGAAGGAGGAAAAGAACAAAATGTGCTGGCATTCATACGTGACGTAGTTAGAGGGGTTTATCTTTTCGTTCATTATACTTGAGCTGTCCGTGCTGCCTTCACTTTCCGAGGAAGTCTCCTCTGTCTTGTTCCCGTAGCGCCCGTTGGTGCACTGAATTATTCGATCGTAGATCCTCATCTTGGGGGTGGGAAGCGGTAGGAGGAACTGTTGAATGTGCTTCGCTGCGAAGACCGCTTCTTCAAGTAGAGTGACGCCCCCTCTGTCCCGCCACCCAGTCGGTGTTACGATAAAAAGGGGAAAAAAATTCGGTCGAAAAAAAGGAATCAAAAAAAAAAAAAAAAAAAAAAAAAAGGCCCAAGCAACTTCTCCCCAAAAGGTGGCTCATCAAATTATCAAGGATGACTCGTCTCTCCCTCCTCCTGTGTATGTTTCGTATGCCATGGACACGTACTCGGCGCACATCTTTTTTGCAAGCTATCCCAATTTTTTTCTGTTTCTTTTTTTCCCTGCACCTTTCTTGGATAAGCTTCGTGGAGATCCTCCTCTTGTTGAAAAATGTATGAAGGTGTATATATCTGCTTATCTGCGCAGGAGTACACACATGTGTTTTGGGTGCTACCTTCAGCACTTGGGCCACTTCCAGCGCTTCGAACCCTTCCTTTAAGGAGTGGATAAGGTCGACGCACGCGGGTGGCAGCTCAGCAAATGTAAAAAGTCGGACGGAAAAAACGGAAAGCAGTAAAGTATGCAAAGGAAGCTCCCTTTATGGAGGGCGACCAAGGACCCCCGGTGAATCTTCCACAAGACGTCATTTGGGAACACCCCAGGGACGCATAAAAAAGGGGCAAAAAAAAAAAAAAAAAAAAAAAAAAAAGGTGGAATAAACGTGGCACAATCTCGGTATGAGGATGGCACGCATAAATGGGGGAAGAGCAAGAAATGTAATGTGCACAGGGTAACAACTCTTCTGTGCCGAATGATCAAAAATTGGGACTAATTTTAGGGTAAGCTGAGAACAGGCAGTGCATAGGCAACGAACATGCAGCGGATTAATACGGCCTGGTGCGGTAAATGTAGAGGGGATAATTCTGGGTTGAGATTAGAATAGATTTCGCTGCCGCATCAGCCGCACTACTACTGACCTGGGCTAGCGAAACAGTGGCGGTGCACACATCTATGCAGAAAAAAGGGACGGCAGAGTGAACCTCCGCTTTGTTTCCTTTTTTGCACATTGCAAAAATGGAGACCAAGTGACATATGAATGAACCCAAATGAGGGTAGTACTAGGAGCATCTACAGAATTGCACACAGAAAGATGAAAGATAAACAGTTCGTAAAGACCTTTCCAGTGACATCTCTAAAGGATGCCCCAGAACAGTACGCCAAACGGCACCCTACACACACGCTAAGCGCTGCACTCGGTGGTGCTCTTCTTTCTATCCCACTAACAGCGAAGAGGCGTTCTCTCCCGCATGCACCTATTCATATGGTTCGTACGGTGCATATAGTACAGTATATAATTTCGAAGTAATATTTTTTTTTTTTTTTTTTTTTTTTTTGTGACCTTGTGCCGAGTACACATTAGCGGGGTTAGGCATGGCCCTGGCCACATGTACACCTCCACGGGGTGTTGATAGATGAACGAGCAGAGCCTAACGGCAAAAAGGTGTAGCGAAAAAAAAAAAAAAAAAAAAAAAAAAAAGGGGTAAATTGTGTGAATTGACAAGGCACGAAAAAGCAGGAGATAAAAGGCGCGGAGTTAAAAAAAGAGCAATGCAAAATAGGCAGCTAAGCAGAGGAGCGCTAATCATTGCGACGTTGAAGAACGTCCCTTCGACTAACAAAAAAAAAGATAGTTCGGTAGTAAGGAGCGGCACAGTCTTTAGTGAACAGGCATAGGTTTTGTTTTTGTGGCCCCCTCTAGGTGTACATAATCCTATGTCGCAAATGCGTGTATATAGGGTGTGGCGACCCTACAATCGTAAAAATGCGTCTCCCCTTCCTACGCGATTAGAAAAAAAAAAAAAAAAGCACTACTCTGTGTGTATATAATAGCAGAACGGTGGCAGCCACGGCAAGGGAGATAAAAAAATTTCATCACAGCGTTCCTTACACAGTGAAGATGTGCGTTTTTTTTTGTTTTTCTTTTTAAGGTACGGTGCCTCTCTACCCATATTAGAGCAAAAATAAGTTGCGCGGAAAGGTCTTTGCATGTTTGCTCTACCATAGTGGTGCAGGGGGGAAGAAATTTCCAAAGAATAGGAAAAGGTAACTCCCGCATGCTACGGGGGTATATAATTGCATGGCGGTACTGTACGCATGTATATAAGGACACGAATTGTATGTTTAGGATTCGCTTGTGCATGTGTACTCTTCGCGGTGTTGCCTAACGTGGGAGGTAGGCCCAATAAATTTAAATTGCTCCTTACCATTTTTGGCAACACGGACGACTTGTCGCTCATAGGAAGTTATCCCCGCTTAGGGAAGAATTTTTTTTTTTTTTTTTTTTTTTTTTTTTTTTTTTTCTTTTTTTTTTTTTCTTTTTTTTTTTTTCTTTTTTTTTTTTTTTTTTTTTTTTTTTCCCTTTCATGTCTGCGTGGTAGATTCTACCAAGTGGAAAAGGCGCAACTGTTATGTATACACATATATGTGCACTCACCCGTGGGAATTTCGCGACCAAAGCGGGGCACATTTTGCGGAAAAAAAAAAAAAAAAAAAAATGTTCCCATCTAAAGGGTAACTCGAACGAGCGGTACATTTACATAGTAAAAATGCGGGTCAGTTCTGCGGAAAGGTGAATTGTACGCTATACGTACATAGGTGCTGAGGGGCCCTGATTCGTTCTCCTCCGTTGTGCGCAGCAAGAAAAAAAAAAAAAAATATACATATATATATGTATACCCCTTGGGGAGAAAAAAGGGACTTCATTTTCCCACCTTATCGGGCGACGACGCGCCCAGCTACCTGAGTTCCTTGCGTGTTGCGCGTAACCGTTTGCCGAAGAGCTGGGCACAACGATGACCATAGCGTAGGCTACTAGAGGACTTTCCCCCCTGCCGCCGTGTCACCTTCATGGCAGTGCTGAGCAGAAGGCCGCTTGTCCATTTGGAGAAGGCGAGGACTGTTTGGGCGCGCCGGAATGGCGTTGGGAAGAGGAGGTTTACGCAGCTGGGTGGGGGAAGCAACCAACATGGAGGAAGCGACTACCCTGTTAGTAGCATTAAACATGGAGGTGGCAACTACCCCGTTAGTAGCTCTAAACAACGGGAGCACACAAAAATGAACGACTTCCATTACTTTAACATTTTCCTCCTCAAAGGCAGCGACTTCGTTAAGCTAACATCGACATACAATTTTTGCGAAAACAAAAATATGTACGCGTGCATATTGCTCCACCTGAGCAGTGTCTATGAATCAATCCCAGTGAGGGACGTCGTGAAAGTGTTAAAAAATATACTTGAGCAGAATAAGGCATCCTTTTCGCACCACTTGGTGAAGGGAAAAAGAATCACCGACTTATATAAACATGTATGTCACCATTTGGAAAAATTGAATACAGCAGAAGTGATTGACTTGCTGAAATGTGCCTGCTACACGACACAGGAGTTTCCTGTGGAAAGTATGCGACTGTTGTGTAGAGTGATCCTTGCGAAGCCCATGAGCTCCTTCCACCCAAGGCAGATACACGAGATCTGCTCCTGTTTAATAAAAATGAAGAATGAATTTTCTATGAGAAAGCTGACTTATGATGATGCACTCCATGTGAAGATGCTCGAGCATGTGAAGGGAAGAATCGTGGCCTGCGATGCCCAGGCCTTCTTTGAATACCTACCCCTGTATATTAGCCTCTCCAAGGGAATCCATCCAGGTGTTGCTACTACCCCTTCAAATGTTACGCCTGATTGTAGCTCCGTGGCCTCCCCCCAGGAACGTAACCTGAGGAAGACATGCGAACTGATCTTCCTCAATCACCTGAACGAGCTCAACCGGGAGTCCCTCCTCTCAGCAGTTAGCATATTCAAGTGGCTGGATCTGAGAAATCACTCCATTTTTTTTCACATGTGCGATGCGTTCGTGCAGCATGCCTTCACCTTGGACACCAAGTACGTGGTGCGTTTTTGGAGGAAGTGCCACAGTTTGAGATTTGAAAAGGGGGCACAGAAGCGTGACGTGGATGGGGGGAAGCAAACGGTATCCTCGGAAGGAACCATTAGTAGCATGAAGGGAGGAATTACCACCCCCGGTGAGAACCACCATTTGGATTACCGGATTACACTTAAAACGGGTGAAGTTCTATCAGAGGAGAGACCCCACTTGGTAGCGGAATCACCCCCCAAAGGGGAAGAAGAAGAAGGTAGCAATGTTCTGTTGAGCTTTATTAACAGGAAAGTCTATCACATGACACCTCATCAATTATCTCTAATTACCTACGGCCTGTACAGTTTCGTGGAAAACATGAAGCAGTACTCGCAGCTCAGCAGTTTGAGGAATAACATGAATCTCCTATTTTCGATGGCTGTGCAGTACGTGTTAAATTACCTCGACAGGGGGGCTCTACACCAGGATGTGGTTCCCCCAAGTGGGTCCATCCTAAAAGGTACTACTTATCAACCACTCACATCCGAAGGAGACCACCCCAGCAGTATTAACATGAATACGGACTATGTCTACATATCTGAGTCGGGCGTACATGTGAGTAGGGTTGACCGAAGCGGGGTCCATCTCCCGTCAGATAACTGCGCTGGAGATGGTCTGCTCCCAAATGACTGCCCCCCAAGTGGCCCCTCCTCCCGCCGAGCCAACCTCACACACGCGTGCGATATCCTGCTGAATATTAGCTACCTCAACACGAGTCAGAACCACCGAAAAATCAAGGACGCCTATGATTGTGTGAAAAAAATCATCACGCAGGAGGACCCTCCCGTTGAATTGGACCACCTCTTATCGCTCCTACTGTGCCTGTCCAACTTTTACCATCGAACAAGAGACAACTATGTGTTCCATTCGTACAAGCAGATCTTGCACTTGCTGGAGATTAAAAAGCCCCAATTCAATGCACATCATTTTAATAGACTCTCCATAGCTATTACTCCGTTGCTACAGGAAAAGAACAACCTAATTGGCAGCTATGCTAATCTGGTTTGCTTCTTTATAGAAAATGAGGTGGTTCCCTTGAGGTCATGTGTATTTACCCTGCAGCTTGTAATGAAGAAGATCTGTATCAAGTTAAGCGACCCTCTGGTGAAGCTTCTTTTGGTCATTATTCGCCGCATGGAGAAATTCCTGAGCGATGTACGTGCGCACATTACGCGCAGCAGCGCTGACAACGAAGGGAATCAAAACAACCTTGACTACGTGGACAGTAGTGCTAATCGCGACGCGCTCAGGAGATTCCTCCTGCTACACTCCATCAACGAAAGCACTCTCACCTGCGTCCTTGTTAGCCTGTCGCTTATTTTGCAAAATGCCAAATACGGCACGGGGTCACGGGATGAAGCCGCGACGCTTCTCTGCAAAGTGGTCTCCTACGTGTCCACTTCTTCTCTGGAGAAAATCCCGAAGAAGTACATTCACGCCGTGCTGTTGGACGCACTCCCCCCTGATGATAACAGGGTTAAGAAGGTTCTCCTAAGTAGGGTGTAGAGCGATTGGTGCGGCATTATATGAAGTATCGTCCCCATTATGCGTCCCCACTTTGTATGTTTTTTTTGTGTATTGTTTTTACAATTTTTGTTACATAACGAAAGTGGACTTATTTTTCTTCACCACTGCGGTGTTTTAAACGGACGAATGTGGGGACCAGCGGGGGGAGTGCTAAGCACAACATACTACATACTAAAAACTGAAGTAGTGGGCACACATGGAAGGAAAAAAAGAAGGGGATGATTCCACCACCCATTCCTTCATTCTCTTCCCTTTCCTTACTTAGACCTCATTTCCTTCCTTCCTCCTCCTTAGACCCTGCTTTCCTTCAATCTCATTCGTTCTCATACGCACACACACCAGCGGCGTATATAACATATATATATATTCGTAATTCCCGATTTCTATGGTTTTTTTTTCTTTTTGTTCCTTACTTATCTTTTTTTCTCTTTTTTCCTACAAAAAAAAAGAACTCAACAATTTCCTACAAAAAAAAAAAAAAAATTAGCAAATTATTTCCTTTCCTCTCTACTTATGCACTTGTATTCTTCTGAGAAAGAAAAAAGGGAAAGGGAGGAATTACCCATCTTTTTCCTCTTTTCTCTTTTTTTTTTTATTCTTTTTTAATTTTCTTTTTAATATTCCTTTTTCTATTCTTTTTTTTTTTCTTTTGTGATAATAAAGAAAGAAATAAAAAAAACGTTAAAAGAAAAAGGGGAGAGCTGCGTAATTCCTCACTTTCTTCCCTTTCCCTTTTTTCTTTCTCAGAAGAATACAAGTGTATAATTAGAGAGGAAAGGAAGGGAAAGGAAATAATTTGCTAATTTTTTTTTTTTTTTTTTTGTAGGAAATTGTTGAGTTCTTTTTTTTTGTAGGAAAAAAGAGAAAAAAAAGAAATAAAAAACAAAAAGAAGAAGAAAAGGAAAAATAAGTGTATATCCCCCCCTCCTGCAGAAGAAGGAAATTGAAGCAGATGAGAAAAAGAGGTAAACCATGGAACCTCCCGGGGGAAGTTACGAATAATATATATATGTTATATACGCTGCCGGTGGTGTGTGTGCGTACGAGAAGGAAGGAGAGTGTACGCAATGAGAGAGTATACGGAAGTCATCCACGCTAAAAATTGTCTCTGTATATAACAGGATTTCTTCCCCTCCCTTCACCCTCACCCCTCACATATGCAACCTGACATAGAAAATGTATACTACATTAGGTTAGTTGAGCATTCTTCTTCACTCCTTTTCTATTTTCCATTGTATAGATTACATTTTCTACATATATGAATGTATTCCCTTTGTTTTTATTTTTCTTATTTTATATTTGTTCTTTTTTACTCTTTTTCCTTAATTTGAACAAACGGTTTGAAGAAATGGTTTCAAGGAGGGGGTGTTACAGGTGGTAGGGTGGTAGGTGGTTTGTTAGGTGGTGGGGTGGTAGGTGGGTTGTTAGGTGGTGGGGTGGTAGATGGATTGTTATGTGGTGTTAGGGGTAGTTGGTGGAAGGAAGATTGTTAGGAGTGGAAGGAAGGTGGTGTTAGGGGTATTAGGGCGAAAGGAAGGTTGTTAGGGGTGGTGGAAGGAAGGGTTTAAGGAGTGGTATAATGAAGGGTGTAAATGGTGTGTAGAATGCAGGGTTAGGGGTTGTGTGGTTCAGGGTTCAGGGTTTTGTTTCTGGGTTAGGGTTTAGAATTTAATTTTCAGGGTTTAGGGTTTAGGGATTCAGGTTCTAGGTTTTAGTTTTTACGGTTCCGGATTTAGGCCTTAGGGTTCAGGATTTAGTGTTAAGGCCTTATAATAATAATGAATGTATTACAAGTGTTCATATTGGTAATGATCTGCGAATTCTAGGTCTTAAACCCCGAACCCTAGACCCTGAACCCTAAACCCTAAATCCTGAACCCTAAACACTGAACCCTAAACGCTGAACCCTAATCCGTGAAACTCGTAGACTTGAACCTTAAACCCCTGGGCCCGTAAACTTGAACGAAGGAAAAAATTATTTATGCACTTCTGGAAGCACTTGAGCTATTCAAAATATATTGGAGTTCTACTAAAGCTCCAATCCTTCCAAATAATGATGTAGTGCGATGAGAATTAACCCTATAAGATTCTTTATTTAGTTTTTTATTTTCTTGATGCTTCCTTAACCCTGTTGAACGGCCTGAAGCTCTAAATATTCTGTTTACGAAAACCTTATATCTTGTGCCTCTTGTAAGATGAAGGTAATGTTTTAACACTTTTATATGTACGATAAAATAAGGATTAAATGGAATAGTGGGGTCCCCAAAGCGTAATATTTATAATATATGAATGAGACTTTAATGTTGTAACGGTTGGAGGGGATTAAGTAAAATGTTATGGATGAATATATTATATGTGTAAGATTATTTTAAAGGAGCAGGTAGGGTTGGGATAATAGAATACACATTTTCAATATGAAGGAGTTATTTGTACTGTATGTATCGTGAGAAGAAGAAGGAGGGGGAAGAAAATAAGAACAGGGAGCTATTATTTTGGAGTAATCAAAAAGAATAAATGATGTGTGTAATATGATATATGATTATAAGAATATGTAAATTTTTTTTCCTTCCACAATTAACACAGTTCCTCATATTACATCTTCCTGAAACTTCCGTTATGTATATAAACTCTTTACAAATGTTAATCAATATACACATGTAAGAAGGGTGAAGGAAGGAAAGAGTTACGCTATTTATACATAATCTATACTATATATGTGTGTTAGAAACTGCCATTATTCCTTCTCCTTTTTCCTTTTTTTTTTTTATCTTCTTCACATCTTAAAAGAAGTACTCACTTCAAATAATATGTTATTTTAAATAAGAAAAGAGCTCACTCCATAGTGTATGCCACTTTGGTCAGAATAAAAGTGGAGTTTGCAAACACAGACACATTAATTATATAATTAATGCTGGAAAGGGAAGGAATGGTTGTTACGTGGGTGGTAGGTTGGTTGTTAGGGTGGTGGTAGGTGAGTTTGTAGGGTGGTGGTTGGTGGGTTGTTAGGTGGTTTGTGGAAGGAAGGTTGTTAGGGTAGTGGTAGGTGGGTTGTTAGGTGGAGGGAAGGAAGGTTGTTAGGGTGGTGGTAGGCGCAAGGAAGGGTCTAAGGAGGAGGAAAGAAGGAAAGAAGGAAAAAAATAAGGGGAAGAATGCCACACGTACAACTTGTACAATGTACAACAACAACTACTACAACAATCCTTGTATAACAACAACAAAAATTACACACAACAATCCTTGTATAACAACAACAACCACAACAAGCAATAACAAACAGTGCTCAAAATTTTTTGTATACACATCCCTTACACTTCCCTCTCTTCCATTCCTATCTTATGCTGAATGTACGAACATAAACAAAAAATTTCAATATAAAGTCATTACATATAGAGAATTGTACACGTAAACCATAACAATGTCAGAAACAGTAAGGAAATGAATTTAAAATTATATATCCTACCTACTTATAATGATTGTGCACATATGATGTGTACGCCAAACTTCCCTGCATGTACATAATATAATGAGAATATAAGGAGTACGTATATATATATGTCTACATATATATATTATATGAATTATATTCGTAGCCGCCTGAGTTGGATAAATTACCTTCTAAGACCGATTACTATGATAAATTCGATGCGCCTAGTGGGAGTGAATGTAGCTCCCTTGGTCACAATTTCCAACAATGGGAGAGTCAATTAAAGAGTGCATTGAGTGAATATCATAAAATTACTGATGAAGCTGAAAAAATTGCAAAGGCCTACTGTTCCGCATGCAAGATGAAGCAAGAGAGGAAATCAAAGCCTGTTAAAGCAACACCCAATCTGTGCAAAAATCTTGCACGAGGGCTTTCCTCTGTATACTTTTCCCCTTCTGTAAACCTCCCCGTTTGTGAACTTCCCGTTTTTTTTATTCTCTTTGATAAATTTATTCCCCAGCTGCGACCAAATACATTTTGTTGCTGCTCGTACGTTCGTCAATCACCCACACGAACTAAAATACGAACTTGTTCCCCCGTCGATAATTTTGCCAATTCGTTCAATACCATCACAAGTTGGTGAAAAATAAAACACAAAGCAGAATAGAAAAAAAAAAAAAAAAAGGAAAAACATAAAATTTCGGAAAGCGTAGGGCGATCAAGTCCGTAAGGTCGAAACGGCTCGAATGGAACATCGCGTCAATTTCATATGCGCAAGGGCAATGAAGAAAGTATGCCCCAATGTGACCATGCGAAGGCACACGACATTTTGAAGCACAATAAAAGAACTTCCTTTAGGGGCTCATGAGGTGGCTTCCTTCCCCTGTTTGCTTCGTTTAAATAGAACAAATTTTCTGCCTTGCCCTAAACGGGTGGAACTGAAATAGGTAGTGCTGCGCTAATTTGGGTACCTCTAATTAATTGGCCATCGCACATGTCATTTTCCTTCCATGCAGATAAGCATACTTTGAGCAGCACTAACTGGAGTGAACAGCAAGGAGGTTACGTCTATGCTGTATATATTTCTGCTATCATTTTGATTACACAAATTATTGTTCAAATGACACGTAGCTTTTTGTTTTTTTTTTTTTTTCGTGTGTGTTTCTTATGCGTATCACAAATCAGAATTAAAAAAAGAAAAAAAAAGGGAAAAACTAATACGAACTGCACGGCACGCACACTCGCATAGGGAAGAAAAGGAAAGAAACGAAAAGTGCTGACCTTTTCAAAGAAATCTTTACATATAGAAGGAAAAAATAAAAGAAAGAATTACAAAGATAAAACTTTTTGTAACAAAATAAATAAGCATTTTAATTCTTCAATAATAAAATTTACGAACACATCGGAATAAAGTGGGAAAATTTTTTTTTCTTCCACTTATATCAGGTACACATTAGAATGAATACATTAGTACAATGAAATGAAAAAGTAAAAATAAGAAAAAATTTAAGTTAAAAGAAGAAAGAAAGGGAAGTTCTTCTCTTCCTACATTGTATGAACTGAGTGCGGCCATTTATTTTTCCTTCCGAAGGGCACTTCTTCAGTGCTACATAAGACCGTAACCTATATTCCGATGGTGATGACCTATATTTGCTTCGTGATGACCTGATGTGCTATTATTATTTCTTCCCTTTCTGGCAGATGGTACACCATATTCTGTTGCTGAATCATCTCCTGTTGTGGAGTCACCTCCTATTGTTGAGGCGTCTTCTGTGAGTGTATCAAAGGTGCTCTCAGTTGATCTTCTTCCTCTATTCCTTCTATTAGTTCTGCCGTTGTTGTTGTTAAATCCGAGAGTGTTTTTTATGAAAGAGGTTACTGGAGTGTACTGAAGGGGAGGAAAATAAGGAAGAAGCGTTAAAAGAAGAAAGGGTTTAAAAGGGAAGGTTCCATTGGAACATACGTTACGCATATAAATACATATATAATGCACAATACATAGTCTAATCTGTATTTATTCTTTCATAAGGATAGTGTATATATTAGTTATATTGTCTAAATAATTTCAATTTTAACTATACTTTATATAGTAGGAAAGGAAGTGCTGTAACTGCTAGTGTGGCGAATATAGAAGAAAGGGCAGTGGTGGTGGTGGCTTTATTTAGATCTTCCTGAGCTTGGAATAATTGATTTGATTTTTGCTCCAGTTGGCTTTTTAATTGTCCATCGTCACAGGAGTTTGCCTTAATTTCTACCTCCGTATCTTGGGACTCACATTTCTGTTTTAGCACTTTCACCATATCACAATATGCCTCGTACCTACTATTGAAATTGGTACAATATGATTTATTATAACCCTGACCACCCTGACAATCTGCCCTTACAGTTTCACATGCTTCAGTAATTCCTTCCAGGTAACTTAGCCACTTATCTTTACAATTGGACCCACTTTTCTGTACACCTTCTTTTACGTCCTTATAATCGTAGGAAAAATTGAATAGTTTTTTCCTATGATTGAAGATACTCCTATGAATACTTTCACAAATAATATTAAATCCTTCCTTTGCATACTCACCTCTCATATTTGAACACATTATACTCATGAAGGACTTGAATGTGCTGTCACCTACATCAGTGCTCGGTTTGTCCTGTACTGTATCTCCTATCCAATAATATAGGAAATTGTAGCGTGCCCCGGGGAGATCATTTCCCGCTTCTATTTTTGATGCGACACAGCAGGCGCCACAAATTTTACTTTTATATTCATTACCAGGAGGAACCGCCAGAGCGAGCTCTATACTGTCCTTGCATTTATCAGTACAGTTTCCACTGTCGCTTTTGAATTTCTCATAGAAATTCTTCCATGAAGGGAAACTTTGTGGCTTGGACGGCTGCAAAAATATATAATTGTTGGCAGAAGAAAGCAGGAGGAGTGTGTGGAAGAGTATGGAATATATATATATACATACATTGTATATATCTGTATATATGTATACATATATATAGGATATATGTGGACACATTATTCAAATACTCCTTTCACATAAGGAAGGAATAAAGCATCTTACATCAGTCATTGTTTATGTGTATATATTTTTCTTCTGTTGTATATGATGAACACTTCTTTTGGGGGGGGTTTGCTTATATATATTTATTCACTCCTTATAAAGGAGGTATGAAAACTTTGTTTGTTCGATAGTGATTATAAATATAGAGTTCATACTCCGTGAACAGTACATATTCCTTCTAATTTCTTCCAAAAGTAACAGAAAACAGATTATGCATACATATGTGCGCATCCAAAATCATTATATATGTGCACATATATAATTAAAGTGGAAGGTAAGAACGGGGAAGAAGAATTAAGCAAAAAAATTAGCCTAACGGAATAGAAGAAAGGAAGTGAAACTCTTTTGAGTTATCTGCACTTATCTTATCCTTCTAAAGCATTTTAACACTTCCTGAACACTAAACCCTAAACCCTTCATTCTAGTACCCTGAACCGTTCATTCCTGAACCTTTTCAAACCTTTTCAAACCTTTTCAAAACTTCTTTAACTTAAACAAAGCAAAAACAAAAAATAATACATTAATATATGAAATATATAGTGTGCACATATTTTTTAAAGGAGGAGGGAAACAGATAACTCAGATGTGTAATGTGTCGCACATTCATATAAATGACCTATTTGCAGTAAACTTATCGAAAAGAAGTAAAGTAAATATAAAAAAAAAAAGGAATAAAATGGAAGGGAAGCACACTTTAATATATATGCAAAAATATAATGAAGAATGGAAAGGGGGGAGAATGAGTAACAGGGAAGAAGGGTCAAATCATCCTTGGTGCACAATGTGCACATATTTCAGAAGAAGGGAAGGGTAGGAATGTACTTTCTCTGCTCCATACACATGAACTGCATACAATATATATCTACGTTAACAATTATTAATAATTCTTTTTTAGCAATAGTAGAACATAAAATGAATAGAATACATGCTCAAATTTTTCTTACACAAAAAGAAATTGTGCTCTCCGCCCACCCTCCCTCACCATATGTGTACATTAGAGGAAGTATGTGTATAATGTGATAGCAGTGTTCTGAAAGTAGTTTTGCACATTTGAATAATATAATTGATATATGTTTGGAATATATATAAGAAACCTAACCATTTCTTTTTTTTTTTTTTATTCTGTTTACTCAATACATTTGGTCTTACTTTGTATTCGTCGCACATATGTAATGATCTTGATATATACATGCACACGTAAGTAATGTGTCATTGTTGTCACTTGAAAATTTTAAACAACATATATACACTCCTAAGAAAGAAAGTACAAAATACCCTATATACATATTCATATTCCACATACACACTTCCACATTCATATTCATCCATATTCATATTCACCTATTCAACTTCACCCATTTATATTTACCAATAACCATATTCATAATCACTGTAGAACAAGGCACAACATTTGTATTTCCCCCTCTTTAGAATGTACTAATAGTTTCAGAATAAGTTTATTATACACATATAGAAGCATATATTAACCATGGCAGGAGTAGACGTAAGGAGAAATCTTCTGAAGGAGAAAGGAAGGGAAGGTTTCCTTCCTTCCACCCTCCTTTCTTCATTCCCTTCCCTTCTTTTCTTTCTCTTTTTTTTTTGCCCCCTCCAAAAAAGCACATGAAAGGAAGCACATATATATATATTCCCCTATATATATAATATAATAAAATAAAAAATGAAAAATAGGAAAAAATACATATATATAGAAAAACTTACACTTACACATATACATAACATAATATATATTCCACACTCCTCTTCCTCCCTTTGATAACTATATATATTTACAGCCGTCCAAGCCACAAAGTTTCCCTTCATGGACAGACTACTACGGTAAATTCGAAAATGGGGGAGGGATCCAGGAACCAGACTGTACAGATGAAAAGGATTGTGGCAAAGAAGTAACAAACTATTCGTTGAGAAATAGGGATCTTCAGATGTATGAGGGCAAAATTAGGGCGGCACTCCACTATTTACTCGAAACATACAGAAAAAAGGGACCCAAGAATTCACTGGAAAGTACAGCACGCCACTTTTTTTATTATTGGTTAGGGGAAAAAAGGTCTAACAGTAGAAAGGGAAGTACCGAATTTCGAGGTGACATAATTCTTCTTTGCAATGCTATAAATCAACCCTCTGAGAAGGGACCATTTGGAATTCCCTGTGACAATCCTGAAAAAGTTATTTTCGACCAAAGAAAAAGAATATTTGATTATTACTACGATTATAGTACAGTACAAAAGAAAATACTGGAAGATGGGGACGCCTCCAGGGAAAAGTGGTCCAGTTATTTGGAAGGAATTACTAAAGCATGCGACGCTATAAAGGATTATTGTAAACCAGAGGTGGAAAACACAAGGGGGGATGATCAATATTGTAAACAATTCGAAGCACAGTACGGCGCATATTGTTCAGCGGCGAAGTTGCCAGAATTGGAATATAAATTAAAATCTGCACAACAGGAAAAACAAAGCACACAACTCAAACTAAACAGTGCTCTCCATCAAGCAAACAAAGCTTCTTCTCTTTCTTCTACCTTTGGTACCGTAGCAGCAATAGAATTACCAGCGGTTATCTTTTTTTTATATAAGGTAAAATTACAATTTAAAGTTGCAAAATATAAATAATAGTATTCTACTCCTTCCCTTCCTTCCTTAGACCCCTTCCTTTCCTTCCTTAGACCCTCTTTTCCTTCCTTCTCCTTAGAACATTCCTTCCCACCTTAGAATATCCTTCCTCTTCCTTAGAGCCTTCCTTAGTCCTTCCTTTCCTTCCTTAGATCCTCCTTTCATTCCTCCTTAGACCATCATTTCCTCCTCCTTAGGCCCTTCCTACCACCAGCACCGTAACAACCTTCCTTCCACCAACAACCCTAACAGCCCACCTACCACCAACCACCCTAACAGCCCACCTACCACCAACCACCCTAACAGCCCACCTACCACCAACCACCCTAACAGCCCACCTACCACCCCTAACAACCTTCCTTCCACCCTACCACCACCCTAACAACCTTCACTCACTCTCATTCCTTCTACACCCCTTCCTTCCACACCCCTTTCCTTTCCTTTAGTATAAGCCATGGTCTTCTTGGTTTGGTAAACACTCTTCTGGAAGCAGCAGAAGGAAGAAAAGATCAAGCCAACAGGAATTTGACGATTTAACAGAAACTTCAACAGTGGACTTCACAGAAAGTTCAGAAACAAGTTCCATACTTGATTCCCCCACAGTACGTTCCTCTGCTGCTCTATACACAAGACCACCTACCCAAGGACAGCCTAACAGGGGAGAAGGAAGAGCAAGAGCAGGAAGAACAGGAACAGGAAGAACAAGAACAGGAAGAAATAGGTCGCCGCCGGGTGGCCCAAGTATAAGTTATCAAAACATGTAACATACCAATGAATGTAAAACCTAGAAAGCGATTGTCCCTTCTCCCTTAGGGCAACATAAATAACACCGCTCACACATTTTATATATACAGTTTATGGAAAGAGCAAAGAGCAAAATAACATTTTTCTTTTTCTCTTTTTTTTCCCTCATTCTTTTCTTCATATTTCATTCCCTTTTTTTCCTTCCTTCCATTTGTATGTTTGAATAAGCACATACGCGAAGCAGGTACTCCCAGAAAGGGGCGCGAAAAGAACAAAAAAAAAAAAAAAAAGGAAGGTGCTGAACTCTTAAAAGAAATATTATGGTATTTTAAAGAACAAAAGAAAATTTATGTAACAAAATGAATAAGCATTTTTTTAATTTTTCAATAAAAGAAGAAATTATCCCAAACAAATCAAAATAAAGTGGGGAAGAAAATTTTTCTTTTTCCTGGCTTAAATTAATTACACAAAAAAATGACCCTATTAGTATAAAACGAAAAAAAAAAAAAAAAAGAAAAAATATTTACTACACCCTAAACCCGGCATCTGAACATTGAACTTGTTCCTTAGGACGAAAATCTTCCTTCCTAAACCCGGAATCTAAACATGGAACCTCTTCCTTAGGAACATCTTCCACTTTCATAAAATTTGATCCCATAAATTCTTGAACCAAAATTTCAAAAAAGCCTTCTTTCGTCGAATGCAAGTCCCCTTTTTGACATTCGTCTAAGACTTCTAAATGAATATCAATAATCATGCGGCGACGTACACCACAACCACGACCAGCAGGGCGACGACGACCACCTCGTTTCTTCCTCCTTTTTATAGGCGTAGAACGAGGTTTTCGTCCCTTCACTAAATAATATTCACGTGGACCACCGTCGTCCACATGGTCAACAATCTGCTGTTCTAAGGTTGGACCACGTACTTGATAAGCCCTTCGGTAACGTTTTCTTACCTTACCAAGCATTACAAAGTACTGAACAAAAAAAAAAAAAAAAAAAAAAAGTGAAATATGTGCTGTGTGCATGTTTATAAGCAGGTGGGTCAAATGGTTCGAATGGGTTACCGAAGGGTTTCCCTTTCGCCACCTTAGGATCCTTTAATTCGTTCTTTTTTTGTATCTTTACTACTTCGTACTCTTCCTACATTTTACGTATATGTGAAGCATTCTAATATAAATGGAAAAAATGAATCCTTTCAAATGGTAGGCTTAAAATGTGGGAAAGAAGAGTAGGATCATTTAATGTTCTTTATATGAGATTCTATAATATGCAGAAGATATTCGTCCAAAAGGGAAAGTCTTTATATATATGGGTTCTCGAAATATATTCATACTTGAATATGAACTAATTTTTTTTTACTATGGTACAGATTAATTACAACTTTGCAGCTATTAATTTTTAATATGCATGATCAAGAAGTACGCATAGCATTAAACTATGCTGATAATGTTTACTTTTGGGAACAATTTTTTTTAGGAGGAATTTCTTTTTTTTTTTATTTGGTCTTTTCTTGTTCGCTATTTATTGTATAAAAAGAACAACGTTTCTTTTCTCATGACAGGGTCTTCGTTTTTTCCTTTTTTTTTTTTTTTAATTTTTCTCTTTTTTGTATTGTACTAAGGTGTTCATATTAGTGTGTAATCAATATAAGTTCGAAGAAGAAAACAAAATTTTCCTCCTTCACTTCATTCTGATTTGTTGGGAAATTTCTTTACTGAATATTTAAAATGTCCATTCCTCATTCTTTAGAAGTTTTTATCTGCATAATTTTTTTTATCTTCTTTTTTTTTTAAAATACAAAAATACCTCTTTGAGGAGGGTAAGCACTTTTTCTTTTTTTCTTTGCGCCCTCTGCTCGAGAGCATTTTTCCCATATGCAAGTATTCATATATATAAAGCAGCAAGAAAGAGGAAAAAAGAAAAGGGGAGAAGAAGAAAAATGTTATTCTATTCCTGTACACTGCATATAAACTATGCGTTTCTTTATGTCCTTTCGGTGTCCACTTATTCAATGTTACATACGATGGTAACTTATATTCTGTTCTTGTTGGTGCTGATGCTGTCCTCTTCTATTATTACTATTTGCTGTTCCTTCCCTGGTGGTAGATGGCCGTGTATTATATTTTGTGGAGTATTCAGTCGGATCGAATGTTGAAGCTATTGTGGAGCTGTCATCTGTGGAAGCATCCAAGTTGTTTCCAGTGGATCTTCTTCTTCTGTTCCTTTTTCCTCCAGAATGGTTACCAAACCAAGAAGATAAGGGACCGTACTAAGAAAAAGAAAAAAGGGGGTTAGGTTTAGGGTTTAGGGTTAAAAGAAGGAAGAAGGAAGGAAAGGAGGGGGTCTAAGGAGGGAAGGAAAGGAGGGTCTAAGGGGGAGGAATAGAGTATGGAAGAATGTAGTACATACAGCCACATAATGTAGTTTATTCCTATGTCTACTGCTCATAGAAATGATGTATGCAGGTTCAGTTATATTGTCCATATATTTCAGTCATAGCTGTACCTTATATAAAAGGAGAAGGATTGTTTGTAATCCTACTGCGACCGTTGTAGAAGTAAGGGAAGCGGTGGTGGTAGCTTTACTTGCAGCATTGTTTGCTATGGAGGATGCTATATGTGTTGCTCCGGACACTATTCTTTCTTGTAGATATTTTAATTCACATTTCAGTTTTGACAGTTCCGCCATATTGCAATATGGTACGTACTTTTTTTTGAATTCTTCACAATATTCCTTCCTATCTTCCTTACTCTTTCCTGCGCAATATTGCTCCACTTTATTACATGCTAAGGAAACTCCTGCGTCGTAACTCGACCAACCTGGATCACAGTTGGGCCCATCCTTCCTTAAATTTCTCCCTATCTTACTGTAATCGTAATAATAGTCGAATATTGTTTTCTGATTATCAAATGTGGCCGTTCCTGGATTGTCACATGGAATTTTACATTGTTTTGACGGACAATAATCATTTATATTTCCGCAAATAACACTTATTTTAGCTTGAAAACCGTCCCTTCCCCCTGAACTCTTAGATAATTTGTCACCTAACCAATAATAAAGGAAATGGTAGGCTTCCTCTTTCGATGGTGTCTTATCTTTTCCGCATTCATGGTATATATAGCCCAGTGCTTTCTTAATTCGGTGTTCTGAAACATTACATTTATTATCTTTACACCTATCTGAAACCCAATCTATATTGTTATTGCATCCATTTCCACATGTTTGCGTGCTTTCATCGAAGTTCTTATAAAAGTCTTGATGCGAAGGGAAAGTCTTTGGATCTATTGTCTGTAAATATATAATTGACAGGAAAGTGGGAATGTGTAAGGGTAGGTTTTTCTATATATATGTATTTTCCCCATTTTGGGATATTTTTCATTCTATTATATTATACACAGGAAATATTCATATATATGTGCTTCCCCCTTTTATGTGCTTTTTTGTACTGTAAAAAAAGGGGTTAAAAAAAAGGAGAAAAAAAGGTTCAGGTAAAAAAAAAAAAAAAAAAGAAAGAAAAAGGAAAGAAAAAGGAAAGAAAAAGGAAAGAGAAAGAAGGAAAAAGATGATCTAAGGAGGAAGGAAGAAAGGAGGAGTGTGGAAGCGAGTGGAATGTATGTGTAAGTGTAAGTTCTCCTATATATATGTATGTATTTTCCTTCTTTCTTTTTTTATTTTATTTTAAAATATATACATGGGAAATATTTATATATTGTTCTTCCCCCTTTTATGTGCTCTTTTGTAGTGTAAAAAAAGGAGAAAGAAAAACAAAGGAAGGGAGGTCCAAAGAAGAAAAGAAAAGGAGGAAGGAAGGAGGAGTTTACACCTCCTTCCTTCCCTTCCTTCCTTTGTTTCCCAGCTGTGAAATATGCTCCCTTACGTTTACTGTTTCTGACATGGTTAATATATATATGTGCTTCTATATGTGTATAATAAATTTATTCTGAAATTATTAGTACATTCAAAAAGGAAGGAAGGAATTATAAGGGGAATTTGTGCTCGTCCGTTTTTTTCGTGATTATTGATGAATATGAATATGGATGAGTATATGTGAATATGAATGTATGTCAAATTTTTGCACTTTTTATTCGCTGTGTGTGTGAAAACCATACGTACACATATTACACTTCTATTTTCTTCGAATAATAATAATAGTAGTAGTGATAGCATACATTACACATACTTCCTCTAATGTACACAATAAGGCGAGGGGCGGGGAGAGCATCATTTTTTTTTTTTTTTTGGAGTAAGAAAAATTTGAGCATGTATTCTATTCATTTTGTGTTCTATTATTGCAAAAAAAAAAATATTAATAATTGTTAACGTAGATATATATTGTATACAGTTCATATATGCACATGTGCAGCAGGGAGAGGAAGCACATTCTACCCTCTTCTTTCTTCCACCTTACCTTCCATCAATGTGTGTACGCATAATTATTTATATTTTTTTTGTAAGTAGCTCATCTAATGGAGCCAATGAGTTAATTAAGCATATATACACATGGGAAGGATATATATTACAGAATCTTCGTATACGAAAATGTGCATATTGATAGAAGGAAGGGGAGGTAGAACGGAAGAATGTGTCCTCTCCATATGGACTATATACTACACAATATTTGTTAACAATTTTTAATAGTCCTCCCTTGGAATAACGGTAAAACAAAAATTAATAATACATACTGAAGGCTCCTGTTAAAAACGAATTTACACTTCCTTCCCATATATACATAAAGGTTGAATAAGGTAAATGACTAATAAGTACAACATTATAAGCATTAACCTACGAACCTGTAGTACAGAACATGGATGGAGGATGTATAAAGTATATGATTCTTACGTTTCTTCTGCTCCTGTTCCATTCTGTTAATTCCAATACATTACCCTTCCTACATTTTTATACCTTATTTCATATATGTGCGTATATATATAATGATGTTAATGCATGCGTATATTAATTTATCATTCTTCAAGGAATTAAAAAATATATGCTCCTGCAGGAAAAAAATTGGAACTTCATATATTTTTCCATTAATTATACTTATTATTGAATAAGCAAAATATACCTGCACACATGAACATATTCTGTATAAATATATATAGAAGGAACAACAGCACATAACTTTCAATAATAAGTTTATTATATATATATACACAACAGAAAAATATACAACACACAAACCATAACAAACAATGTCAGGGGTAAGAACAATATTGAGGGTTGTCCCTTCCTTCTTTTTTTACTTGCACTATGAACAAAAGTACATATAGTGTGCACATATCTAATATTTTTTATATATGCACGATGTATTAAAATAGGAAGAATGTGTTAAATACATGAATGTATATACATACATATGTAATTATATATATATACATATATATAAATATATGTGTATGTCCATATATATATTCCACACACTCTTCCCCTTCCCCCTCCCCCTTCCTTCCTCGTTCCTCCTTCCTTCCTGTTCCGTCCTCTTTCTTCTTCTTTTTATATGCAACATAGATAATTACACAATGTGTGCACATGTAATATTCCACATATATATGCATGGTGTGGTGTGATTGTGATGTATGTGTAAAATAAAATGAGGGAAATGTGAAAAGAATAAATGTATACATATGTTATATGTACATAAGTACATATATAAATATATATATAGCTGCATACTCCACTTCCTCGTCAATTATATATTTACAGGTTACGTTTCCACCAAGTTTACCTTCGAACAATATATATTATGATAGGTTCATCAAAAATGCTCGGGGCTCCTGTACTGATTATAGGGGAAAACTCACAACACTTGAAACTAATTTAGGGACTGCATTAAATGAGAAAAATGGATTTTCCGATAAAGGGAAGAACATCATGGATGCCTACTGTAAGGCATCCAAAGAGAAGGAAGAAAAGTCCGATGATAATACACCTTGCCTTTTTTTTTATTATTGGTTGGGGGATACATTATATAATGGTCTTACTTGGAAGCACCATTTTCAGAGTAACATAAATTCTATTTGTAAATTCATAAATGAAGCAGAATGGGAAATTGGATGTAAAATTACTTATAAGGATGAAATTGACTATGGAATTTTCAAACAAAGAAAAGAAATCCATGACTATTCCTTCAATTTTAATACCATAGAAAAAGAATTACTTAAAAATGGCCCTATTTGTGAACCAAAGTGGTTAAGTCACCGCAGTGATGTTCTTACAGCCTGCACTGCTGTAAGTGAGAAGTGCCCAGAGGGAGGTAGTAAAACTACTGATGACCCCTATTGTAAAGAATTCAAAGACAAGTACAATTTTTATTGTGGTATGGTAAAAACGTTAGACTCGTACTGCAGAGAAAAATCCAAATTGGAACAACTAACAAAAGAGAAACAAGAGGCAGATGAAGCAACCTCTACAGCACAATCCGAATTAAGCAACGCTATCCATCAAGCAAATAAAGCCTCTTCTCTTTCTTCTGCTTTTGGTACCTTAGCACTAATGGAATTACCCGCATTGGCATATTTTCTATATAAGGTAAAAATACAATTATAGTGGCGAAACATAAATAATAGTACTTAATCCTTCCTTCCCTCCTCCTTAGACCCTCATTCACTCCTCCTTAGACCCTCATTCCCACCTCCTTAGAACCCCCTTTCTTCCTTCCTTAGGCCTCCCTTCCTTACATCCTTAGACCCTCCTTCCTTCCTCCTCCTTAGATCTCCTTTCTTTCCTTCCTTTTTTTCTTTCAGTATAAACCATGGTCTTCTTGGTTTGGTAAGCATTCTCTAAATGGAAGGAGCGGAAGAAGCACAAGAAAGGGAAGATCCACCAGGAATGAATTCGACACATTAACGGAAGCCTCAACAGCAGATTCCATACTGGACGCAACAGAAAGTTCAATGGATAATTCCACAGTTGGCTCTTCCACGTACACAAGACCGTCTACCAGGGAAAGAGAAGGAAGAGCAGGAAGGGCAAGAACAAGAGCAGGAACAAATAATAATAATAATACACCAGGTCATCGACAAAATATAGGTTACGGTCGCATGTAACTTGCACAGTGCAACCTGGAAGCGAAAGGGATAGAAGAGAAATGCTTCCTTCCCTTCCTAAGGCAGTCATAAATGACCACGAACAGAATTC
The DNA here is from genome assembly GCF_001680005.1 of Plasmodium coatneyi. Lineage (NCBI taxonomy): Eukaryota > Apicomplexa > Aconoidasida > Haemosporida > Plasmodiidae > Plasmodium > Plasmodium coatneyi. The sequence goes on from NC_033556.1 coordinate 552,918, forward strand.
ATACAATGTAGGAAGAGGAATGGCACTTTTCCTTTCTCGCCCTTTTTTCCCTTAAGGGCTAATTTTTTTTTCTTTCTTCTTTTTATTTTTTATTCCTTTTCTTCACATTTCTTTCTTCTTTTCCCTTCCATGTGCTTGTTTAAATAACTTCATCAAGGAAAAAATACGCCCAACGCGGATGCGGAAAAAGGTCCTGACATTTTTGAAAAATTATTTATTTTAAAAAACAATAAAATAATTTATGAAGAAAAAAATTTATAACAAAAAAAAATTTAACATATTATGGTTCCTTCAATAAAAAAAATTTCCAAACACGTCAAAATGAAGTGAAGGAGGAAACATTTTTTCTTTTCCGACTTATATTGACCACACATCAACGTAAACAATTTAATACACAAAACAAAAAAAAAAAAAAAAAGAAAAGAAAAATATTTACTACACCCTAAACCCGGAATCTGAACTTGGAACCTGTTCCTTAGAAGCACCTTCCTTAGGAACATGTTCCTTGGGAACAAAGGTCTTCCTCCGTAAGCCCGAAATCTGAACGTGGAACCTGTTCCTTAGGAACTTCTTCCTAGCAACACTTTCCTTAGGAACACCTTCCATAGGAACAAAGTCTTTCTCCCTAAACCCGGAATCTGAACATTGGACCCTGTTTCAAAGGAACTTCTCCCCTAGGAACAAAGTCTTCTTTCCTAAACACGGAATTTGAACTTGTAACCTGTTCCTTAGGAAGAACGTCTTCCTTCCCTAAACCCGGAATCTGAACTTGGATCATCTACCTTAGGAAAAAAGTCTTCCTCCCTAAACCCTAAACCTGCAACTTTGAACTCGTTCCTTACGAACATCAACCCTAAACCGTAAATCTGAACTTTGAACCTGTTCCTTAGGAACACCTCCCTTTGGAACAAAGTCCTTCTTACCTAAACCCGGAATCTGAACTTGCAACCTGTTCCTTAAAAACATCTTCCTTAAGAACAAAGTCTTCATCCCTAAACCCGAAATCTGAGCTTGGAACTTCTTCCTTAGGAACCTTTTCTTCCTTTATGAATTCGCTTCCCATATACTCTTGAACCAAAATTTCAAAAAAGTCTTCCTTCGTCGAATGCAGCTTGCCTTTTTGACATTCGTCTAAGACTTCTAAATAGATATCAATAATCATACGGCGACGTACACCACGACGACCAGCAGGGCGACGATCAGCACGTTTTTTCCTCCTTTTTTTAGGCGTAGAACGAGGTTTGCGTTTCTTTACTAAGGTACATTCATGTGGACCATCTGGTCCAATGTGTTGGATGACTTGTTCCTGTAAGGTTGGAGGACCACGTACTTGATGTGCTCTTCTGTAAGGTTTTCTTGTCTTACGAAGCATTCCAATGTACTGAACAAAAAAAAAAAATGAAAAAAGGAAAAAGTAATTTTTAGCGGCTGAATGTATTCTTTTTAGAACCATAATTACTGCTTCACACCCCTAAAATGTGAAATCCTACACATACACTCCCTAAAATGTGAAATCCTACACATACACACCCTCAAATGCGAAATCCCCTACACACACACCCTAAAATGCGAAATCCTACATACACCCTAAATGCTAAAATTTCTTAACCTAAGTGTGAAATCATACATACACACCCTAAAACAGCGAAATACCGGGCCACATTTGTTGCTCTTGTACCCTAAAACATCTAAACATCAGGCCATATTGTTCTTCTTACACCCTAAATCCTTAACCACGATTGTGAAATCCTACACATACAACCCCTAAAATGCGAAATCCTACACTCATACCCCCTAAAATGCGAAATCCTACACATACACACCCTAAAATGCGAAATCCAATACACACACCCCACGCACTCATTCATTCACCGTAATTTTTTTTTTCTTCTAAAAATAATTTTTTCTTTTTTACTTATATAAGTGTTTTTTTTTTTTTTTTTTTTTTTCTTATATTAGTGTTCTTCTTTTCATACTTTCCAAAGGTAGTAAGTCATAGCAGAAATACCAAGCACGGCAGGAGCAAGGGGGAGGTATGAAGTAAGATTAGGGTGGTCTGTCTGCTGACTGAGTGGGGCAGGAAGAGGTTCAGGTTTATCAGGTTTCTCAGGTTGAGCCGAGGTATTTGTTGCTGTCCTTGGGGCTTGAGTGTCTGTTCCTGTGCTTGGGGTTTGGGAGTCTGAAGTTCTCCTGGTGGAATCATCTGTCTCCTTTGTTTGTATTTCACCTGAAGAAGCAGGAGTAGATTTCGCGGTAGATTGTTCATCTAGGAGTTTTTTAAGATCAGAACAACGAAGTTGTCCGTCCATCTTATGTTGTCCTTCCGATACAGTAATGCCCCCGCCTTGTTCAGTCCTTACAGTAGATTTCGAGTTACGTGCGTTGTCATCAATGCAGCCCATATCATGTTCTTCCTTATCTTTCTTACCTGCTTTCGATGATGGGCCACTGGGTGGTGCTGGTGGACATATGTTAGTTATTGCAGACAGAGCTTCCTTTACTTTTGAATCCTTGTTCGTGTCTGGGTCCAGCTTCTCATCCACTTCTTTCTTCATATTATCCCTTTTTCCTTGTTTGCACATCACACCCGTTGACCACAGACTTCCATCCACTTTTAAGGGGCAACTTAGATTTTTTTGCCTTGTACATTGAAAACAGTTAGGATCACTCTTCTGCGTACACAAATCTGTATAGACACTTTTCCCCTTTGTAAACGCCTGCTGTACGGTACTTTCACCTATACACTTTTGTTCAGCCAATTTATCTGCGAATGCATTTAATAAGACACAAGACATGGTTTGATTAAATTGTTGATTATGAACTGCCTTCCTTTTTTCCTTCTCTACCTGTTCCGGCTTTTTCTTCTTATCTTCATTTACTTCTTTCTTCTTAATTTTATATATATGTTCTAACCCTGCTGTAATAAGTTTACATGCCTCCCTTTTTGCACTACCTACATCACCGACTTTATCGCAATACTTCTCCATGTCCCCATTCTTATTAGTCATAGCCTTAGACAGTTCGGTCAATACTCTTCCGACGTCACCCTTCCCCCAATATGCACACTATGCACAAAAAAAAAAGAAAAAAAAAGAAAAAAGAAAAGAGAAGAATGAAATATATATATTTACACATTTTAAATTGTGTGTATGAATTATGATCGTCCTCCCTGAACATATTTATAGGGCACAGAGTCCACTGAAATGACGTTGAATACAGTAATTATTAATACTTCTTACCCAGTTTTGTGTTGACTTTCCCTGTTTTCGGTCTTTAAACCAATTTACTGTTACACATTGTACACGTGCACATAAGGAAATATCATTATTTATAGTATTTATAGTATTTAGAACTTTCTGTGTTTCCACATTCTTCCCCTTATCATTGAACATTTCATCCACTTTGTTTTTTATATCGTCATTCCCTTCTTCCTGGCACTTCACACCCTTCGCCCACAACGTTTGATCCACATTTAGTGTGCACTTTAGATCTTTCTGCCTTGTACATTCAACACACTTAGTATCACCCTTCTTCTGACACTCAGATACCAAAAGTTGACTTCCAGCTTTAAAGGCGTGTGTCACGCCTGCATTTGGTGTGCAAGGCGACAGCTGTTCCAATCTGTCTGCGAATGCGTTGAGGAAGACGCATGACATAGTCTGTTCAAATTGTTGGTTGTTCAGAGCCATCTGTGTCGTCTTGGCCTTTCCCTTTTGAATGTCATAAATGTGTTTTAAACCCCTAACAATAAGATTACATGCTTTTTTGTTTACCCCTTCCATGGTACTACACAGGTTACTATCAGTTCCGTCACCCTTGGTCATAGCTTCAGACAAATTCTTCAATTTATTCATGGTATCCGGATCCCAAAATACACACTACACAAGAAAAAAAAAAAAAAAAAAAAAAAAGAATGGAATATATATGTGTATATTCCATGTGCATGTGCACATATAGGGTCTATGGGATGTTCCTCTTTCCTTTTTTTTTTTTTTCTTTAATTATGTATGAAGTGCATTGTCCATTAAAGTATCCTCCATTCCAGTGAACAATATATTGTTCCATCCTTACCCAGTTCTGTGTTGTATATCCGCCTATTCGGTCCCTAAACCAATTCTCTGTTACACACCTCATACGTTCACATAAGTCTTTCTCCTTGTTGCAGTCTTCGCCTGTAGAAAGAAGAGAATGGAAAGGTATTAATTGTTATGGGGATGATAGTAAAATGGTAGGGTAGGTTCGCTGTTAGGGGTGGAAGGAAGGGTTGTTAGGTGGATGGTGGTAGGTGGGTTGTTGTTAGGAGGTAGGGTGGAAGGGAGGTTGTTAGGGGTGGTGGATGGAAGGAAGGTGGGTTGTTGTTAGGAGGTAGGGTGGAAGGAAGGTGGGTTGTTGTTAGGAGGTAGGGTGGAAGGGAGGTGGGTTGTTGTTAGGAGGTAGGATGGTAGGTGCGTTGTTAGTTGTTGTAAGTCTGCTTACATATTTTGTCGAAGGTTTTTTTTATTTCTGGATCGTCTCTGTTGAGCAGTTCATCCACTCTGGTCTTTACATTGTATTTGTTTGCGCCTTCTCGTATTTCACAATTTATGATACGTTCCCTAGTACATTTAACACAATCATTACTCTTACCATCCTGACGCTTATGCAAACACCATTGATCCATCCTTGTATTTGCTCTATTAAATATTTCCTCTATTTCTTTTTCAATAATATTGCATCCCTGCTCTTCCGATTTTTTGATTAACTTATCTGCATAAGCATTTAGGAGGAAGCAGGACATAGTTCTCTTAAATAACTGCTTGTCCTTAGCGTTCCCCCCATCGCTCCTTTCTTCTTCTTTAATTTCATAAATATGCTTTAGACCTGCAGTAATTAACTTACAAACCTTTTTGTGGAGTCCCCTAATTGGACTACTACCATCAGAACTCTTACATAACCCTTCTTTATCCTCAGTATTTCCCGACAGAGCTCTAGCAAGATCTGTGACCCTACTATTAATATCATCTCTTATATTATCCTATTCAAAGCAGAAATGGCAAATATATATATACCATGAGTATGCAAGACATGGATGTGTTTATTCTATTAACTGCTTTTCCATACAACATGCATCCTTTGGAATATTGTATGTACTAAGTAATACAATTTTCCTCTACCCAGTTAGCATTTTGTTCACTTCCACTTTGACTCAATTTCCCTAGTAAGCATGTTACACGTTGGCATAAATTTGTATACTTCCCCTTACAGTCATCACCTACAGGAAGGAAGAAGGAAGAAACATTGAGTGAATGAGGTAAGGAAGGAGGTATGTATGAATGGATAATAGTAAGGTAGATTCGTTCCTTTCTACTTCCACCTTCCCACTTCTTCCCATTTCTTCCCACTTCTTCCTACTTTTTCCATTCCTTTCTTCACTTTTTCACACTTTTTCCTCACTTCCCCCTTTTATCATTTTCTTCTTTATTCTTTTATTGTTCTTAGCTACTTATTCCTTCTCTCTTTCTTTCTCCTTCTTCCTTCCTTCTTTTTTTCTTTATATCCTTGCTCCGGAAGGATAGCGGAAGTCCCGACCCCACCAACCATACTCCCCCTTGTCTGGTTCTCTTCTCCCCTTATCCAGGTTCCTTGCCCCCTTGTCCAGCTCCATCCCCTTGTCCGGTTATTCCCCTTGTCCAGTTCATCCCCCTTGTTCAGTTTCCCCTTGTCCGGTACCCTTCCCTCCTTGCTCGATTGGACCTTTTATCCAGTTCACCCAGTTCTTGGTTGGCCGACTTGCGAGGTGTTTCATCCATTAAAACTACCCTTTCTTCTGTAAACACCACCCCATAAACCCTTAGCCCTAAACCCGAAATCCGAATTCCTATACCTTCAAACTCTACAACCTGAAATCCTAAATCCGAATACCTATACCCTTACAGCCCTCTTTCGGACTCCCCTAACACCACCATCCTTCCATCAATCACCCCTAACAATCCTCCTTCCATGAACCACGCCTAACAATCTTCCTTGCCCTACCAGCCCAACAATCTAACATCATCTTCCTTCCTTAGACCTCCTTTCTTCCTCCTGAGACCTTCCATTCCTTTACTTCCTTCCTTAGATACTTCTTCCTTAGACCGTTCCCTCCTTAGACCCTCCTTCCTTAGGGAAGATATCGTTCCTTTTCCTACCTTGCTTAGATCTTCCTTTCCTTCCTTCCTTAGACCATCCTTTACTTCCTCCATAGACTCTCCTTTCCTCCACCTTAGACCTCCTTCCTTTCTTCCTTTCTTAGACCCTTTCCTTCCTTCCTCTTCCTTGGACCACCTTCCTTTCCTTACTTAGACCTTACTTTCTTTCCTCCTTAGACACCTTCCTTCCCTAGACGTGCCTTCCTCCTTCCTTAGACCATTTCTTTCCCCTTCGCTTCCTTTTAATCCCTAAACCTTGAACTGTAAACCCTAAACGGTAAAGCCAAAATTTTACACCCGTCTTTCTCTTAGAATTGTTCTTATCTATTTATTTTTTTCTTTTCTTTTTAAGCTTATGCTTATGTTCTACTTACCTTGTTGTTTTGGTAGGGCATCCTCCATGAATTTATTCACAGCTTCCTGCACTCTTCCCTTCAATTTCTCATCTATTCTGTCCTCCCTTTGGACATCCTTCCTTCCTGCTCTCTCCGTATCCACTACATGCTTGACCTCCTTCACTAAATCCTCTAAAGCCTCCTTATTGAACGTTACATCGTTTTCCCCTAGATTTAAGTCTTTCCCATTGGTGACTTCTATTTCTAATTTGTTCAGAGTTTCTTTCTTAATTTCCTTTTTTTGCTCTGTTTTCCGGCATGCGTCCCCTACCACTTTTATTTTGTGTAAAGTACTATTGCCTGGGTCCACTTTACTTATTCCTTTCGTTTGATCTCCCAATCTGCTATATTGATTTACCCATTGCTGAGCTTCATTCCATATGAATCTTCCTCCCCATATGAAATTTTCGACATCCAAATCCTTACATAATTCATTCCCACCTGAAATACCCTTCTCTTTCCTCATTGTTTCCATACCCTTTTTAACTGTTTCTGCTACTTCGTCGAACTTACAATGTGGTGCTAGCATCCTTAACATGGTAACCTTACCAACTAGACATCTAAAATAAAATTGTAGTTTCTCCTCTTCCCTTTCTTTCACTCCCTGCACTCCCTTCTTCTCTTTTTTTTTCCATCGCAACTTCCCTCGTTCACCCCAGTTCGGTTTTCGCTCTAATCCATCCATCCAAGAATATAACCTTATTAATATTTTACATAACTTTTTTTCCGTGTTCCCCCATGATGTGGATTTGCCATTTGCAATCCTCTTGGCACACATTGGTTTCTCATCCTCTGCATCGTCGTTTATATTTTCCATCATGTCTTCGAAGGCTTTTTTCAACTCAACCCACAGAAGGTCCTATAAAATATATTACCATGAATACATATATACCCCATATATATATATATATATATATATATATATATATATATATATATATATGATGAGCATATATATATGTATATATATATATATATATATATATAGTGCACACATTATTCTTTTCTATGCGCGCTTAAAAATTTATATGTACTATGAGCTTATTCTTCATTAATATTATGCTTATATTATATCATTCTAACTTCTACTTCTTATATTTAAAGAGAGTTCCCTTACCTGCATTCCGGTGTACGCCGGATCACCCCTTGCATTTATCCATTTATTCAATAATTCCGATATGAACGTTGCCCTCGCGTCGTTCGCCATTTTCGCATATTATTCTTACATACAAGGGCACGTTATATATTTTCCTTCAACTGTGCTCGTCCTACAATTCACTGTATTCCACTGTTCAGTGTATTTTCAACTATAATAATTCACAGCAGTGTACATTCCACTTATTGCTCACAGTGTACTTTTTTTTTTTCCTATTATAATAATTCACACAGTGTACACTTATTATTTCAGTGTATTTCTACTAATTCAAAGCATATTCCAGTAATTCACAGTGTATACACTTATTTGTTCAGTGTACTTCTTTTTTCAACTATATAATAATTCACAGCAGTGTATACACTCATTTCCTCTCCTTCTGCTTTTCTTCTTCTTTTTGTTTTTTATTTCTTTTTTTTCTCTTTTTTCCTACAAAAAAAAAGAACTCAACAATTTCCTACAAAAAAAAAAAAAAAAAAATTAGCAAATTATTTCCTTTCCCTTCCTTTCCTCTCTAATTATACACTTGTATTCTTCTGAGAAAGAAAAAAGGGGAAGGGAAGAAAGTGAGGAATTACGCAGCTCTCCCCTTTTTCTTTTAACGTTTTTTTTATTTCTTTCTTTATTATCACAAAAGAAAAAAAAAAAGAATAGAAAAAGGAATATTAAAAAGAAAATTAAAAAAGAATAAAAAAAAAAAGAGAAAAGAGGAAAAAGATGGGTAATTCCTCCCTTTCCCTTTTTTCTTTCTCAGAAGAATACAAGTGCATAAGTAGAGAGGAAAGGAAATAATTTGCTAATTTTTTTTTTTTTTTTTGTAGGAAATTGTTGAGTTCTTTTTTTTTGTAGGAAAAAAGAGAAAAAAAAGAAATAAAAAACAAAAAGAAGAAGAAAAGCAGAAGGAGAGGAAATGAGTGTATACACTGCTGTGAATTATTATATAGTTGAAAAAAGAAGTACACTGAACAAATAAGTGTAACACTGAAGTAGTGAGGACATACACTGTGTACTGGTATATTACCGGGAAATTGTATATACATATTTTAGGGAAATATATAGTACATTAATATAAGAATCAATCATACAATAAAAAAGATAGATTAATACAATAGAATGTTAGATTCATCATGGAGTCTGGAAATGTTTTATATGCACTGGTAGAGTGGTTATCAGGGCGAGGAAAAATAAAACAAAATGTAATTACAATCATTTTAATAATAAATAGAAGTGTATGTATGGAATGGATAAATATATATATATTAGTACAAAATAAATACAGGGACATTGATATTGTATATATCCTTATATTATTATTCTAATTTTTTACTATAGGAAGAAATAAAAAAAATTGTTAACCGAGTATTTAATGAATTATGGAATTATATAGAATATGGACACACCGAGGAAACCACGATGTGCGCAGAGGATCAGGATACCAAAGTCCGATTTCCGCAGGGGGAAAAAGAATTGTGTAAAGTGATAATGAAAATATTCTTTTGGATAGAGGGATTAGGTGAAGCCAGGAAAAGGAATAGACAGGTGCGACAGGAAGTGGAAGAACCATTAGAACCATACCTAAGATGTATAATAGGAAATATGGCTATATTAAGAATGTTTGGACATAGATGTGAAGTTACAAAGTACATAAAGTATGCGGACAGAATGGTAAGGAAGAAGATTGATCAGAAAGGAGGGTCAAATAGGAATAGTACTATATGTGATTGGGTAGAGTATGATAGTATTGGAGTAGGTAAAATATTATTTAAACCTGAAATGGAAGATTTGATAGAGAATGATGTAAGGAAGGATGGGATATTTAGAGGTCTAATGGGGGGGAATAAGTGTAAGAAAGAGAATTATTTAAACGGAACAGAGAATGGAAGGAGCGGGGGGGAAGGACCAAAGGGTATTCTAAAAGTTATAGAGGATAAAGGTATAGAGCAATTGCATGATTTAGTTACGAATAATAGGAACACATCAGATGAAGAAATTGAAAAGATTTTAGGAGGAAACGGAAATATGAATAAAGAACAAATGCAACTGAAGGAAAGAGTAATTAGAATAAAAATGCAGAAAAGACTTAGGACGGATATACCTATACGACAACCACAACAACCGCAACTACAATCAGCAACGGATGGGAACAACGTCACCACAGGACAGTATGCGTACTTCTCACAAATGTTGGTGGAATGGTTCAAGGCAAAAGGTGAAAGCAGTCCAGTGGATGTGGTAATACATGCGACAGGGGAAAAGAAGAATCATTAAATATTAAGGGGGGCAGGGAAAGGGAAATTTTTTATAAAAATACATAAAATAAGGAAAATAAATATATATGTAAGGGGCAATTCATTCGTGAAATACTTTTATTATTCCTTCCTTTGTACTCGCAGAGTGCTATATGGAAGGATCTGGAAGAAATATTTGAAGGAGTAATGATAAATGTATCACAGAGTCCAACAGTAATTAGTAAAATGTGTTCAGGTGTAGCTGGAAAACAGGATAAAGGATGGAATAAGGAAGAAAAAGAATTATGTAAGGACATGGTGAAAATATTAATGTATATAAATGGCCTGCAAATTGGAGCGTACAATAGTATAAAAGAAATAGTAAGTCTCCCCCGTCATGAACACGTAGATTCATATTTCAGGTGCCTAGTCGGAAGAGCAGTTTTAATAAAATGGTTAGGGGGGAACTGTAGAAGGGATGAAGTTATGGGAACTGTTTTAAATGCTGTAAAGGGATGGGATGGTCTCCGTACGTTAAATAAAATCTACGAGAAATGTGAAGGTTTAAATTTTAAAAATTTAGAAATTGGAGGAAAATATCTTTGGCCCCAAATAGAAGAATGGGCCAAGGGGAAAAAGCAAAATGCGAATCGTGCTTATATAAAGGATGGTATAAAAAGATTAGAGAGCAGGGAAAATGAAGGAAAGAAATGTAAGGACAGGGGAACGAAGAAATCGGAGCTTGCCGATACAGCTGAGGATGTTAAAAATTTAAAAGAACTATTGGGAGTAAGTAGTAAAGATGAGTTAGAACAACTGGCTAAGAATGAAGACAAATGGGATAAGAAGGATATTGAGGATACATTAAAAATAATAGACGTAGAAATGAAGAAAGAGGATAAGGATTGGGAGGAAGGAGCAACCCAATTGGCAAATAAGAATTTGGAGCAACTATTTAAGAAGAATATGCAGGAGAAGGAAAAGAGGCAAAGGGAGAATGTTGCCTCTAATGCCAGAAGCGACAGTTCAGCAGGGAAGGATACACCTCCACTCTTACCACCACCCCCACAAGTAGAAAACTCCGCTGCAGGAACTGTGAGTGGAAAATCCCCAAAGGAAATATCTTCATCCCCAAGTGATGACACCGAAACACAAACACCAATACCAGCACCCGCACCAGTAGTGACAACAACAGTAGAGAATCCGAAGGCAACAACATCACCAACGGCTACCACATGTGAAGAAAAACTTCAGCAGGATCATAATAACCCAAGTAACAATGAGTATTTAACGACTTTAATAAAGGAATGGAAAGATAAAAATGGACCATGCGGTCAGGTAAAGTTCCGTGTGAATAAATTTTTAAAGGACAAAGGTGGTAGGTGGGTTGTTAGGTGGTACAGTGGAAGTAAAGTTGTTAGGGGTGGTAGATGGAAGGAAGATTGTTAGGGGTGTTAGAATGAATGTTTACGGGTGTTAGGGTGGAAGGAAGGTGGTGTTAGGGGTGGTTTGTGGAAGGAAGGAAGGGATCTAAGGAAGGAAAGGGTTAAAAGAATGAGGGGAGTCAAAATGAAGGAGGGTCTAATGACGAAAAGGTCTAAGGAAGAAAGGAAATGAAGGAAGGGTCTAAGGAGAAGGAAGGAAAGGAAGAGAAAGGCTTCAATGCATGTGTCTAAGACAGTATAATTAAGGAACAATTTATAAGGAAGGGTGAAATAAAAATTTGTACACTTGTCTACTTTTCCTTTATCATCCTGTAGGGGAAGATATGGGATTATATACAAAAAATATTCAGAAATATGGTTGACACATTCCCATTAGAGGAGACTCCAGTGAAACAAATTTGTGCTAATCCAATCGATGGAAATACGGAAATTTTTTCAGATAATCAGAAAACATTCTGTAAGCTCCTGCTGAAAATACATCTCTATATGAATGGATTAACACAATGGTTTGGGCGAAGACGAGGTACTGACAAGTGGAAAACGGTGGATGCTTATTTAACATGTGTCGTGGGTAATGTCATTATAAAGGAACTATTTGATGGACACTGTTGGTTAGAAAAATTTACCAAGCATGTCTCCGAGGCAGGAGGAGGAAAACTGAAAACTTCAGGACATAAGGATAATAGTAATGTATGTGGTGATATTGACATGGAGGTTACAACCATAGGGTCACAGTTGATTGGAGGCACAATACGGACATGGGTACAGAATGAAAGAAAAGAAGGACGATTAGCACGATATGAAAATTTAATGAAGGATAGAGTGTGTACAGGTCAGAATGGACCAGGTGGAGCACTAGGTAGAAAAGAAGACGAGAATGGGGAAGGTGGGGAAAAGTGGTTCGATACTAAGAATCAGAGCGATCTGCAGGAGGAAATTAAAAAAGGGGGATATGTCACCAAGGATGTTGCGGACGAAATAGTAGAAGGAATAGATATAAATAAAAGTGACAATGAAATATTGGAGGATCTGAAAGAAAAGATTCAAGAAAAAATACAGCAGCCACCGCAGTTACCTGAAGCAGGAGCAGCAAACACACAGCCTGAACGGAAAGGTAAAAGCACACAGGAGGATGACTGGGACTCTATTCTTCCTTTGGATGATGACGATAGCACTTTACACACGCGCAGTTCAAATGATGAGGAGGAAGATTTATACCGCGCAGCTCGTCCTACTTCAGGACGTGCTATTATCATTGATGTCACACATAACAGAGGAACGTTCTCTGCCCCTATTTTTTCAGACCCTCCTGCAGAAATTAATGGAAATATTTCTTCCAGTACTCCAAGCACAGGAACAGTCACTCAAACACCCTCAGGTAAGAACCTTAGGGAATAAATAGGAGGAAGTAAGAGTAAACACTTTAGGGGAAAGGTGAACACTTTAGTGAAAGCAGTCACATTAGTGAAAGTAGACGCTTTAGGGGGAGATGAACACTTTAGGGGAAGGAACATTACCTTCCTGAAGAAGGGGAGGAAAGGAACAACCTTCCTAAGGTCCAACAACTCTTAATTATACTCAAAGGACTTTCTTCCTTTTACTTACTTTTCAGGTGCAAGTAGTAGTGATAGTGGTCATAGTAGTAGTCAAGGTAATTTAGGTGCTAATGGTGGAGGTGGTTTAGGGAAGGGTGGTGCTGCAGCTCTTTCTTCTCTTCATGTCCCAGTTTTTCACAGGACAGACCAGCCTAATCTTACTTCATACTTTCCTTTGGCTCCTGCCACCATTGGAATCACTGTTATGAGCTACTTGCTCTGGAAGGTAACAAAAGAATAAAGATAGGAAGAAAAGAAAAAAAAAAAATTGCTACTTCGCGCTGGGAAGAAAAAGTTTTGCAAAATGGCAAACAAAAAAAAAAAAAATAAAATAAGAAAAAAAATTAAGGTGAATGAATCAGTGTGTGTGTGTGTGGGTGGGGTGCAGGATTTCGCATTTTAGGGTGTGTATGTAGCATTTAGAATTTTAGTGGTGTGCGTCTGTAGGATTTTCGCATTTTAGGGGTGTATGTGCAGGATTTCACATTTTAGGGGTGTATGTGCAGGATTTCACATTTTAGGGGTGTGCGTGTGTGTAGGATTTCGCAATTTAAGGGTGTTTGTATAGGATTTCGTATGTTAAGGGTGTGTGTGTGTAGTAATTACTTTTGGGTGAACAAACATTTCGCATCCCTATTAAAAAAAACATTTTCTCCCTTTTTTTTTTTTTTTTTTTTTTCTAGTACTTTGGAATGCTTCGTAAGACAAGAAAACCTTACAGAAGAGCTGCTCAAGTACGTGGTCCAACCTTACAGGAACAACTCCTTGCTCATGTGGACCAAACTGGTCCACATGCATATACCTTATTAAAGGAACGCAAACCTCGTTCTACGCCTATAAAAAGGAGGAAGAAACGAGGTGGTCGTCGTCGCCGTGCTGGTCATCGTGATGGTGTACGTCGCCGCATGATTATTGATATTCATTTAGAAGTCTTAGACGAATGTCAAAAAGGGGATCTGCATTCGACGAAAGAAGACTTCCTTAAAACCATTGTAGAAGAATTTATGGGATGTGAATTTATAAAAGAAGAAAATGTTCCTACGGAACAGCTTCAATGTTCAGATTCCTGTTTTATGGAGGAAAGACTTTTTTGAAATTTTGGTTCAAGAATTCATGGGAAGCGAATTTGTGAAGGAAGAAAATATTCCTAAGGAACAAGTTTCTATGGTTGATATTCCTAAGGAAAATGTTCCTAAGGAACATCTTCAATGTTCAGGGTTCCGGTTTTAGGGAAGAAGACTTTGTACCAAGGAAAAACTTTGTTTCTAAGGAACAGGTTGAGTATTCAAATTCCGGGTTTAGGGAGGAAGATGCTGTTCCAGAGGAACAGGTTCCAAGTTCAGATTCCGGATTTAGGGAGGAAAACGTTCTTCCTACGGAAGAATTTTCTAAGGAACAGGTTCCAAGTTGAGATTCCGGATTTAGGGTGTAGTAAATACTTTGCTTTTTTTTGTTTTTTCGTATTGTATTAAATTGTTTACATGATCATGTGTAATTAATATGAGCCGCGAGAAAAAAAAATTTTCACATCATTCCTATTTGTTTGCAACTTTTTAATTTAACATTCAAAATGTTAAATTTTTGGGGGGGTTATTTCTTTTACGTTAATAATTCTTTTTTATTCTTTATATATTGTTTTGAAAAATATTAGCACCTTTTTTTTCCATTCCTTCTTCCGCGCCCTGCTTGGGAGTACGTTCTTCCCTTATGTTCTTATTTAAACATAGAAAGGTAGGAAGGAAAAAAAGAAGAAATATGAAGAAAAGAAGGAAAGAAAAAAATTAACGAAATATGAAGAAAGGAAAAGGAATAAAGAGGAAGGAAAGAAAAGGGATGGAGGAAAAAAGAAAAAAAGAAAGTGTCTCCTTTTTTTTTTTTCCTACACTGCGTATAAGCTTCGTGATGGTCATTTATCTCCCTCCCCCTCTTGATGGGGAGGCGCACACATTCATTCAACATTCCAAATGTTTTACACAGCAACGGTGTTACAAAGCGACGGTGTTACATCCGACCATAACCTATATTTTCTCCATGACCTGGTGTATTATTATTTGTCGTATTTGTTCCTGCTTTTCTTGCTCTTCCTTCTCTTGTTCCTCTTTTGGGTGATCTATCATATATAGTAGAAGTATCTTCTGTGGATTCTGCTATGGTTGAATCTGCTGTGGAGACGTCCGTTAATGTGTCGAATTCATTCCTGATGGTGGATCTTCTTCTTCTGTTGCTCCTTCTTCCTGCACTATTTCCAGAAGAGTGGTTACCAAACCAAGAAGACCATGGTTTATACTGAAAGAAAACAAAGAAGGTTGTTAAAGGTGGTTGGTGGAAGAAAGGTTGTGTTAGGGGTGGTGGTAGGTGGAAGGAAGGTTGTGTTAGGGGTGTTAGAATGACGGTCCTTAGGTGAAGGAAGGTGTGTTAAGAAGGAAGGAAAAAATGTCTTAGGGGTGAAGGGAAGGAAGGTCTAAGGAAGGAATAAGAAGGAAAGAAGAAATACGGAATATGAAAGAATGAGGAAAGAAGGAAAGAAGGAATAAGGAAAGGAGGAGTCTAAGAAATGAAGGAATAAGAAGGAAAAAAGGAAGGAGGAAATGAAGGAAGGGTCTAAGAAGGAGGAAGGAAAGGAACGGGTCTAAGGAAGGAAGGAAAGGAAGGGTTAGGTACTATTATTTATTTTTCGCAATTTGAAGTTTTAATTTTACCTTAAATAGAAAATATGCCAATGCTGGTAATTCTAATGCTGCTATGGTACCGAAAGCAGAAGAAAGGGAAGAAGCAGCACTCGCTTTACTTTCAGCTTCTTTTAATTGGGATTGTGCTAATTGTTTTTCTTGTTTTGCGAGCTGCCGTTCGGCCTTTAATTTTTTCTCTACAGAAGGGTATTCCCTACCTTCCCCTATGGTAGCTGCCTCTGTACAATACAAATTTAACGCTTCTGCTACACCACAGTGTACCTTATACTTGGTATTAAATTCGCCACAATAGGAATCACTACCATGTGTCCCACCCGTCATTTTGCAATCTTCTCTTATAGCTTCACATGCTGAAGCAATTTGGTTCACGTAAGTGGACCAATTTTGCTCACAACTGGGCCCATTCTGTAGTAACCTGTCGTTTATGGTCTTATGATCATGGTAATATTCGAATATCCTTTTCATGTGGCTCACAAGTGTTTCGTTAGCATCGGTGTATTTGGTTCTACATTTGTCGTTAGGATTACTTCCCTTCAGCGTTTGGTAAATTTCATCCAAAAGGCTTGATAATGTGTTAGTACCTAAGTTTTTACCGTATTTATCCCCCAACCAAAAGTAAAAATAAGTGCAGGGTGTCTTATCATCCTTTCCCAACTTCTTCCTTTCACATGCTGAACAGTATGCCTTTGCAATTTTTTCAGCGTCTGTAATAATTTTCTCACAGCCATTGAATTTACTTTCCAATGGAGTCTTTAACTGTTCAGGTTGAATACCAGTGCTACTGCAGTCGTTTATACTATCATTATTGAAGGTCTTATAGAATTGCGCATATGAATTTAAAGTATTTAAAAATGAATCCTGTGAATGCAGTTGAGAGAGAAGGAAGAGTAGAATATATACATAAATGTACATATTCACATGGACCATATATATATACAGATACATATGTATATAGTTCCATGTGTATATTCCTCCCCTCTCACACACATTCCTTCCTCCTTAGACCCCATTCCCTTCCTTCCATGCTCAGACCCTTCTTTCCTTTTATTCCTTCTTTCCTTCCTCCTCCTTAGACATACTTTCCTTTCATAGACCCTCCTTCCCTAGACCTTACTTTCCTTCCTTACGTACTATTTTACATTACACCATATATATAAAAAGTATTACATATTCATTATTTAGTTCTTCCTTTTTATATTCTTTCCTTACCAGTGTTGATGATACCATGGTTTCTATGCATGTGTATATTTTTCCCTTTATATGTATAATAAAATTTACTTTTAAAATATGCTTATTCATTCAGAATACATGTGTAAACATTTCGTGCGTTTCGTGATGGTTTATGAAAATGAGTAATTATTAAATTCTCATTTTTTGTATTTCGAATTATACACATGTTGTTCAATGTTCTAAATAATAAATAATAATACATAATGTATAATAATAATATATTATATACACATGTACATGCTTTCACATCATTATGTATGTGCACATATATATAATTAAAATGGAAAGTAGGGTGGGAGGGTGCAAAATTTTTTTTTTTTTCTTTTCTCTTCCTCCCTCCATCCCTGCTCTTATTGAAAATTCCTCTCTTCTAATCCTCTTTTCTAAGGTGAGGATTCAAATGTACGATATTTTTAGTCCATGTTGTTCAACTATTTCGATTTGTTAGGAAAATTTTGTTTTATATATGCACTTTCCGCAGTTCACATATGCATGCATATACATACACATATGTGCAGAGTACATTTATCCCTCCTCCTTCACTGTGTAATGTTTAAATATGTATTCATATGTAATAGGTAGAGTGTGCACGAAATTAGGGAATTAAATGTGGGAAGGAATAGAAGAAGTGAAAATGATAAAATAAAAAGAAATTAGGCGAGTTATTCATACGAATAGGAATATGTACACACAATTCTTATATATTAACATTTTACACCATAACATTTATTTTATTCATGACTTCTCAGTAGTAATCAAAGTTTCTACTTCTCTTCACTTTTCTTTCTCTTTTTTCGTACTCCATTATTATACGAACAGGTCATCCATGTGGGGAAGACGTACAGTAGATTATACTATTGAGCTACTTCTTAATTGTTTCACATTGTGTTTTTTCACATTCATGTGTATATTCCATCTTTTTCTATCTAATTTATACGATTTGAAAGTATCCAGGGTTTAGGGTTCAGAGTTCCAGGTTTTACGTTTTAGGTTTTAGGTTTCAGAGCTTAGAGTTCAGGCTTTAGCATTCAGGTTTTAGGGTTCTGAGTTTAGGGTTGAGTGGTTAGGGTTCAGAATTCAGTGTTTAGGGTTAGAAGTTCAGGGTAGAGGTTCAGGTTTTAGGGTTTGGGGATTCAGGTTCTAGGTTTTAGTTTTTACGGTTCCGGATTTACACCTTAGGGTTCAGGATTTAGTGTTAAGGCCTTATAATAATAATGAATGTATTACAAGTGTTCATTTTGATAATGATCTGCTAAATTTAGGTTTTAAATCCTGAACCCTAAACCCTAAACCCTAAACCCTAAACCCTAAACCCTGAACCCTAAACACTGAAGCCTAAATCCTAAAACCTATACCCTAAACACTGAACCCTAAAAACTGAACCCTAAACACTGAAACCTAAACACAGAATTCTGAACCCTAACCGTTAAACACCGAACTCTAAACTCTAAATCCTATAAATTAAAGCGCTAAACCCTAAAACCCTAAGTTCTGAACCCTTAAGCCTAAATCCTGAATCCTAAACCCTGAACTCTAAACCCTAAACCTCAAGACTAAACATTAAAATCTGAACCCACAAGCACTAAACTATGAACACTCAACCCTGAACCCTAACCTGCAGAACACAAATGTCAAAACCTAAAGGAAAATCCTAATCACTCAAATACAAAAACAAAACCCTGAACACTAAACCTTAAAAACCTAAACCCTGAACCTTAAACCCTGAACCCTAAACCCTGAACTCTAAACCCTGAACCCTACACCCTGAACCCTAAACCCTGAACCCTAAACCCTGAACCCTAAACCCTGAACCCTAAACCCTGAACCCTAAACCCTGAATCCTAAACCCTGAACCCTAAACCCTGAACCCTAAACCCTGAACTCTAAGATCTGAAACCTAAGAACACTAATCCCCTTAACCCTAAACACTAAATCTATAAACCTTTAAGCCAGAAATAGTAACTCCCGAAATTCTCGAACGTAATTCATGACCTCTAAACCCTGAGCCGTAAGCCCTGAATCTATGAACTACGAATCTAGGAAACCTGAAGCTTGGGAACCTTATGCACGGCTCTCATAAAATGGGGCTTGTACTTTGAAGTCTCCGGACCTTCCAAAATTTTTATTTTGGAGAGGAATCAAGAATACATTAATATGTAGCATGGAATGTGTGTTGTAGGGGGGGAGTGTGTATTGTTGGCACAATGCACACATTTAACACATAAATTAGTTCAGATGTACTAATTAGGGTAGATGACGAGGAAGTATCTTTATTACTGAGAAATCGTAAATAGAAGGAGGCATATATATCTATATAATTAATGTAATCTGAGTAGGAGAAGGGGAAGGAGTTGTGGCTATACAATATATATTTCTTGTAGGCTCTTTATTATGTAATTTTATACAAAAGTGAAATAGAGGGCCGGAATAAAGTATTCTTATAATAGTACATTTATGAGTATGAGAGGGGGGATGTACTATGGGATGAATTAATATAAAGGTGCGAGCACATTTTTCTTTTTGTATGTGATGATCACGGTTATTCGTATAATACCCCAATCATTCATTTTATAGATGTGTACACTTTCCACTGCATATGGAGCAGTATTTACAAGTAAGAAGGAAAAATAATGTGTATTCTGGAACACTACAATATGTACGCTGAAAATTCATAGAAACATCTTTGAATAGTAATAAAACACGTTTTAATAATGGATACAAGCACTTCAATAATATAAAATTATGTTCATACAAAAATAAGGGGAGGCGAATATTTACATGTGAGTATAATAATCTGAATTGTTATGTACAGTCCAGTAGTATAGTATAGGAGCCAAAAATATATGAATGTTTTGACTTCTTTTTGTTATTTCACAATTCCCATCTGATTTGTTCTTATTTCTACCTTAATTATATATGAATATGATTATTTAATAAAAATGTGCGTATTCTTACAGTTTAAAAATAAAAGGTGTAATAGTGGAACGAATAAGTAATTCCAAATTTTTCTTGCATGATTACTGTGAAAGCATATGGAAATTTTACACACTTTCCTTTTATTCTGAATGTATGAGTACATATGAGCAGCACATGTTAACATAAATTTATTATTTAAATAGGAGCACACATGAACACATATGAACAACAATGACAGTAAGAAATATAAAAAAAAAACTGCATTAAACATTCATCCTTATACTGAAAAGAAGGCAATATATGTGTGAATATATAGTTACATATATATATATATATACATACACATATATATACACCTTACCAATTATACATTTATAGGACGAGGATCAGTGCAAAGTGGATGAGTTACCTTCGGTAGAGAAGTACAAGAGATTCAAGAGCAGAACGGAGTGTTCGGGGGAAAGTGAAATTGGGAAGAAGGAAAATGAAATCGAAGCTGAATTAAAGACTGTATTAAGCCAGTATGAAAGTATTAAGGGACTGAAGGATAAAATTATGGGTGCCTGGTGTTACATATTTAAGGGGGACAGTAGTAGTACAGAGGATAATCCTTTATGGAATTTTTTTTATTTTTGGTTGGGGGAGAAAGTATGGGGTGAAGTGAATAACAGCAGTAATTCATTTTCAAAAATTATGAGTGAAATTCATAAGGTCCTGCAGGAGAAACTTCCCGGGGCAAAGTGTGGAGATATGTGCACTAATAATGACCAGGATAAGTTCAACCTCATGAAAAAAGCGTATGAATACTATATGGACCACAAATATATACAGAGTAACTCAGAGGAATATGGTCCCGATGGGATCCACTGTAATTCTGAGTGCTGGCAGCACATAGAGAAAACTGCTTGTGCCTATAGGGAAGTATATAAAAGTTGCAGCGGAACGACTGATAGTAATGAATATTGCGGCAAATTTAAAGGAATGTTTGAGGGTTACACAGAAGAGAAACCCCTAGAAGAAAAATGTAAAATAGAATGTTCGGAAGCAATAAGTACGATCGCCACCGCCCCAGCCATCATCTCCTCCACAATTGCCACACTCGGACTACCAACAATTGTTGCTTTCCTTTTATATAAAGTAAGTATAATTACAACAATTATAATTACCACTATGTATATGGACATACATGATATATATGTATATATAATACATTTCTACCCGCCCTTCCACCTAACAACCTTCCTTCCACCCTACCACCTACCACCACCTCCCTTTTACCTAACAACCTTCCTTCCACCAACCACCCACCTACCACTACCCTAATAACCTTCCTTCTACCAACCACCACCCTAACAAAATTCCTTCCTTCCACCAAGGACCTAACAAAATTCCTTCCTTCCACCAACGACATAACAACCTTCCTTCCATCTACCACCGCTAACAACCTTCCTTTCACCTACCACCAGCCACCACCCTATCACAACCTTCCTTCCACCCTAACACAACCTTCCTTCCACCCTAACACCACTCTTTCTTTCCTTTCCCGTACCCCTTTTCTTAGCATAATCTTCTACCCTCCTGGTTTGGTAACTACTTTCCCAACAATAAAAGCGGAAGAAAAAGAACAACAGCAACAACAGAAATGGGACGTCACCACTTTGAGAACGACACATTCACAGAGAACGGTGATTCCACATTCGACTCAACGTACGATTCAACGGACACTTCCACAATAGGTGACGATTCCACAGATGGTTCTATAGCAGATAGAGCATCTACCATATATGATAGACCACCCAGGCAAGATAGGACAAGAACAAATAATACGCCAAATCGACAGAGGAATATACGTTATCAACGTATATAACGAAAACAGCACAACACCACATACACATCACATTGTGGAACACACACACATTTGGAATGTAATTTCAAATTCGGAATGTGATGTACCATTAAATGAATGTTTCCCCCTCCGGAAGGACATAAATAATGGCTGCACACTTTATACAAAATAGAAGGGCAGAATAACATTTCTTCCCTTCCTATTTTGCTTATTTTTTTCTTCTTTTTTCACTTTCCTTTTTTTTGTATTGTATGAAGGTGTTCATGTTAATGCGTAATAAATATAAGTCAGAAATAAGAAATTTTTTCCCAGTTCAGGGACGTGTTGGGAAGCTTTTTTCTGTGCTTAAGATCCAAAATGTGTTCATTAAATTTTTCCTTCCACAAGTTCCTATCTCTATAACTTTTTTTATTTTAATAATTTTTTTTTTACATACAAATATTTGTTCAAAAATGTCAGCTACTTTCCTTTCTTTCTTTTCTTCGTGCCTCCTTTGGAGTATTCTTTCTCTTTCATGCAGTTATTTATATAAGCAAATTGGGGAAAAAAACAAAAAAGACGAAAAAAAAAGAGAGAAAAAGAAAAGAAAAAAAAGGAAAAGAGGAAAAAAAAAAAAAAAGGCAGCAAAGAGTGCATGAGTGAATGAATGATTGAATGAGGAAATGGATGTAAGATTTTAACACTTAGAATATGCGTAGGATTTCACATTTTAGGGAGTGTGTGTGTAGGATTTCCCATTTAAGGGTGTATGCGTGTACGATTTCGCATTTTAGGGGTGTATGTATGGGATTTTGCATTTTAGGGGTGTTTGTGTAGGATTTCGCAATTTAAGGGTGTTTGTATAGGATTTCGCATTTTAGGGGTGTGTATGTGTAGGATTTCATATTTTTTTGGGGTGGATGTAGGCTTTCGCACTTATGATTAAGCTTTTGGGGTGTAAGAAGAACAATTTTACCTGGTGTTTAGCTGTTCTAGGCTGTGAGAACAACAATGTGGCCTGGTTTTTAGCTGTTTTAGGGTGTAAAGTGTGCTGGCGATTCGTGCACCTTAGAAAAGAAAAGGAAAATAAAAAAAAAGAAAGAAAAAAAAAAAAATGAAAAATGTAGGAAAACAAGGAGTGAAGGAAAGAAGGAATAAGGAAGGAAGAAAAAAAAGAAAAAGGAAAGAGGAAAAAAGAAAAAGAATGAAGAGGCAGAAAAAAGAAACTAAAATGTATTAAGTAAAGCCCCTTACAAAATGAAGCATTCCGGATGGGTTCATCACAGTTGGAAGGAAAATAAATTCCTTTTAATTTTTTTCAACATTCTTCATAATAACCCTGTTGGTGTCCCCTTCTTTCGTATTTTTCTTTTTTTTCTTGCGAGCACATAAGGCGTGCATACCATCCATCAGTGACGTTCCGCTAAAGAAAGGAGGTAGTTCAAAAAAAAAGAAAAATGCAAAAGGCAAAAAATGCACGCTTAAAAAAAGAGAGGTACAACATAGCAAATATTTTTCTTTTTTTTCCCATTTTATATTTTGCTTTCTGTGTATAAAAAATTCCCCCCCCATGCGTGATTGTTTTTTTTTTTTTTTTTTTTTTTTTTGTGGATGGAAGTACAAATGTGTGTGTGCCAGAGTTACAGATCTACACACGTGACATGCACCGTTTAGGCGCTTGGCTTTTTTTCTTCTTTTTTTTCTTTTCCATTTTGAAGGATCACTTGACCAGGCACAAATGAGGATGTGCACTCGACGGTTCAACGATTTGGGCTTTTTGTTTAAGTGTGTTATGCCTTACCAATGAGCGTGATAGGTGGGATCTCCTCATTCTAAGAAGCAAAGTCAGTGGTGCCACCTCGGTGAGGCACATTCAAATGAACAAACACCGTGAGCGGGAGAGTACCTTCCGTTTGCGTCCCAATTTGTAGCTATGTCCACGTTATAAGGATGCTATTAACGCGCAGCTAAGTTGTTTTTTCTTTTTTTCTTTAAATTGTGCAACGTATTATTTGGACTTCACTTTATTAATCTTCTGCGGACCTTTTGGAAACGACTGTTGGGTCCCCCCAACTCATGTGCGTCGCGTCCGTGGACGTCCGCAGGGATGAACAATAAAAGCATTTTTATTTTATTTTTTTTTTTTTTTTTGTTTTTTTTCTTGTTAACATGGTGACGCAAACACATAGGAAGCGCGCGAAACGTTTTCCCATTAAACACAAATTGGCTGCTAAATCGATCGGTGAAATTAGCGCAACACGGGCAGTTGTGCTAACAAAATAACTACTGAAACAAGGGTACCTTCTTTTTTGTCGCGCTTATGCGTACACGTAGCGACTGTTGAAAGGGAAAAAAAAAATATATCAACTTCTGTGACATGGCATAAGTGGGAGTTTCCCCCACGTGATGCTCCACTTTGTTTTTAAAGGATTCCCTTTCACCGTTGATTGTAACTTCCTGCAGGTGTAGGGGATGTTAGGCAAGAGAATCTATCCACGAAAGGATGCTGCTCATCCTTCTCCGTAAATCCACGCACATTAAAGAATTCGGATAAAGGAGGAGCTGCCAACTCCGTTACAACACTACTAAGCAGCACTGTAAAAATCGACAACTGACGTAGGGTTACTACGCCAGCGTATGCAAATAGGGGACGACTTCAGCACCTCGCTGATGGGAAGTTAAGAAAAGTTTAACTTTTGGGGACCTGCTAACCGAGCCAATCTGCACGATGAACCCGAGCAGCAACGAGAAGAAGAGAAACCTACCCGCGTATGCAGATGAGAATGACTACGATATGTCCCGGGCCGCTGCAGCGCCGAACGTGGCACCAGCGAACATGACATCAGCTAACATGGCATCGGTTACCGTCCCTTCGGCTACCGTGCCTCCGACTAACGTAGCATTGACCAACGTTGCGGCCGCCCCCGCGGTGACGATGCAGAACCCGTACTTCTACCCTGGGGCGATCATACCGCAGTTCCCCTTCAACACACCCATGTACCAGCAGCCCATGAGCTATAACCACATGATGCCTTACGGCGACTACGGTTACGGGAACAAGCGGTTCGGGAAGAGAAAGAAAAATTACCACCATTTTTCGCGCCAGCAAAACAGTGGCGTGTCCATCCTGAAGGAAGCCATCGTGGACCCCTGGGCCCAGCAGTACGCCAAATACCCGAACATCATCTTTGATTGAGAAGGGGGAAGTCTAACAACGTGTGCAATCCTTTGGCGTAGTTTGATCCCTACGTTGGGATTGCTCACGTGTCCTTACGTTATTTGATCTGATACATATATATATGTATATTTTTTTTTTTTTTTTTTTTTTTTTTTGTGGCCCGCGCACCCCCCGGTGAGATAACAACACGGAGGTTGTTGTACACTCTTCGGAGGAAAGCGCATTTCTTTTCCCATTACCGTTCCCCGCAGGAGAGGCAGTTTTTATTTTATAAAAACAAAGTTTATTTAAATAAAAAATGTGCACCAAGCAGTGTGGTACGCGGTAGATACGCTAATAAGAGGGGTGCATATCTACGCGGCCTGCCTGTCGAACATGATGGAGAGGAGAAGAATGTCTCCGATCTCGTAGTCCAACGATAGCAGCGTCTTGTTGTCCTCCCGGTAGTTGTACTTGGTACTGTGGACGCGGGATAAGAAGGTCAATTCCTTCTTCTCATTAGAGTATACCTTAAACACCCAGTGGGCGTCCCTCTTCCGGCTCTCCTGATAAAAGTCCTTAACTAACGTTACGATCTCACGCATGGTGATGTCCAGCCAGGCATAGATCTGCAACTCGTTGCTCTGCACTCCGCTTTCTTTGCAAAGTTTGACGTCCTCCACGTCATTGTATTCGTCGTCTAGCTTATAGAACAAGCGCAGAAGAAATGGGCACGTCTTCTCCCGGTCGATCATCCCATTGGGGATTCTACCTTCATCGAACCTGTTACTACCATGCTCCTGGTAATACTCATGTCTTCTGTGATTAGTCAAAATGGCCACATCTTTTTTATGCTCAGCCTGATCGTACTTGTGGTACCGATAGGGGGGCATCATCTGTCTGTATGACGGTCGCTCCATTCGATCCTCCCTTTCTATATATATTTTTCTTTCAAATTCCCGAGGGTGTGTTCCTCCATAGGGTTGCCATTCTCGGTCCCTAAACCTGGGCACTTCCTCTTGTTCCTCCGTCATTCTTGGCCTCCCCCCCATGAAGGGGTCTCCTCTCTTAAACCTGGGGTGCAAAAATGGGTCATCACCCTCATCATGGTTGTGATGAATACCATCCTCTCCTCTCCTTCCTCCAGTCCCTTCTCGCCTGCTTCGTACCATTACGGTACCATAATGTGCCATCCTTCCTTTGGCTCGGTATCTCTCGTCACTCCTAATTGAAACGGCTAAATCTGCCGACTCAGCATCACTCAAGTAGGGTCTTCTTTTTTTACGCGTGGGGACATGATTGGACCGGGACTGTACCTCATCGGAGTAGGAGTCCGTAGTGGACTCATACCCATCTGCATCACTTCTTCGCCCATTTCGGTTCGCTTTATATGCCCTACTTTCTTTTTTTATTTTCTTTTTATTTTTCTCCACCCGTCTTCTTTCGTCCCCCCCGAGCGTATCTGTATGCCCCTTCGTGCTGCCTCTATGGGAATGCCTTTTCCGAAGTGGACTCCTACCATCGTCGTGGTGATAGTTGTGGTGCTCCTCCGATGGGGACTCCCCTGAGTTGCCTCTCCAATTATGGTACTTTGGGTTATTGAACTTATCACGAACATGTTCCACCCTTGAGTTGTGTTTATAGGTCTGTTCTTCGCTGCTTCTACGTTTGGTCCTTCTTGTGCTTCGATCATCTGCCAATTTTTTTTTTTCTTTTTTTTCTCCTTTTCGATTCTTCTTCCGAGCTTAGACTGCCTGAGTAGGAGGGCTCTCTGCTTGCTCCCCTCATTGATCCGTTTCTTTTCTTCATCACATAATTTGCTGATCCTTTTCTTTTTCCTCCCTTGTCTTCATCGTACCTATGATGGTGGTTCCTACTGGAAAGATAATCACTGCTCACTTTTTTTTGGATTTTCTTTTTCCGTTTGTCACTGTGATGCTTGTAATTAAGGTCACTTATGCTCTCCAGGTCCATATCAGCATCGGTGTAGCTGCTGGAGAGGCTGAAGCTGCTCAGCTTGCTGTATCTTCCTTCTCCCTCCCCCAACTTGTGCTTCCCTTTCCTTTTGACCTCCTTCTTCCTTTTTCGTTCTTTTCTCTCTCGACTATGGCGGCTATAGGAGCTTTCTCCACTGCTGTCACTTCTACCGTGGCTATCGCTGGAACGGCGCCTTCGCTTCTCCCCCCTGTCCTTGTTCCTCTTCACTCTGTGGCTGCTACTTTTTTTATCCCTTTTCTTTTCTCTCTTCCTTTTCCTATCGCCCGTCTTTCCGATGTCGCCAGCGGAGAGCAGACTCATGGAGCTCCTATAGGACTTCTCAGAGGCGTCCTCTTTTTTTCTCCTCTTATACTCCTCACGTGATTTCCCCTTATTACTCCTTTTGTCACGCTCACCATCACGCTCGCTTCCACCTTCGCTGGGCTCCACGAGATTCTCTTCCCCATCTCCACTTTGGGTGTCATCCCCCTTGTCGTTTTCCAGAACGGAGCTTTTCTCGCTGCTGCTCATTCTGGGGTGGCAACTTTGACGCTGTACGGAATGGATAGAAATAGGTTTTGGGAGGTTCGCTTCCTTCCCTGTCTTGGCTGCCCTTTCACGTAGCGGTGTGTCCCCCAGTGTACACGTTGCCCCGGTAGAACCTTCTCCCTATTCGTCGCGCAAAATGAGGGAAGCACACTCGTGCGGCTTGATCAAGTGACAACAAAGCAAAGTCACTGTTGGTTAGGTAAACCAACCTTTGAGCTAACGGAAGGAGCTACACTGAGTGAGGCACCTTCCTTACTGCGAAGATTACAAAAAAAAAAAAAAAAAAAAAAAAAAAAAAAAAAAGAAACATACGGACGTGCAGAAGGACCTACCGAGTGGTGAGAACCCTCTCATCATAATCACGCACAAAGCGGTTAGAATTCATATACCTTTTGGGGGTAGGTACACAACGTAGGGATGCAACCTCCCAATGATTCGCACAAACAATGGAGCTTCATACGCGATGCAGCTACACGCTGTATGTCCCCACGTCGATTTGCCTCCTTCAAAAAAGAAGCTTCGAATGACCTTCTAATAGGCAGGAGGGAAAAAAAAAAAAAAAAAAAAAAAAAAAGTTTCATTCTTTCTGGATCATTCCACTGTGAAGATAGTATGATCACCATACCTCCACACGTGGCTTCTGATGTAATAGGAATGACGTAAAAACGGGACCATCACACTTTATCCATCGCTCTACGTACAGTAACCGCCGCAACCGTTGGTCATTACATATGCCCACACAAGCACCTCTGTTTTTTTTTTTTTTTTTTTTTTTTTTTTAATATTCCAATTAGTTATATGCGTAAGTTATCATCACCGAGTGGGGTGGCACAAATAAAGAGAAAGAAGAACCCACACCTGTTTACTACGCCCCGGCGCCTTTTGTATTTCCCATCACCCATACGGAAAAAGGAAATAGTAACTTTGGAGATTGTGGTGAGGAACACACTAGTCTCACTCAATGTTGTTCCTTTTTTTTTTCTTTTTTTCCTCTTTCATTTTGCCTCTATTTTGGGCACATGGGTAACAATTCGCCAGTCCCCCCCTGCGCCGCCACGTATATACGTGAATATAGCTAGCCAAGTGTGGGAAACAGTTCGAAACAAAAAAAATGGATAAATGTTGGCGAGGCACCCTTCTCCTCTACAAAGTGGTACCACTAATGTGATTGTGATATATGACGAAGAAGAACATTCCATGGGGAGACAAACCAGTGGCCATTTAAAAAAAAAAAAAAAAACGAATTAAACCAGTAGAGGAACACATGGGCGAATGGCACAGTTGGTCCACATTTGTCATCCCTTTTAACGGTTGGGAGAGTCGACACGCAGTTTGATCACACCCTTATCATGGGCACCAAATGAATGCCTACTCAATCTGACGCATGAATAACGATACCCCAATTGTTTCTCCTTCGAGCAGCAGGTGTTATGAATGCGGAGTGTTCCTAGGGAAGACGCGTCATCACGTTGGTTCACTCAGCTGAGCAATCAAATGTCTACCCTTCATCTTAATTTAAGTTCCTAGCGGTGCATTTTTTTTCTTTTTTTTTTGTACATGCTTACAAATGGGGCAGAGGACAAGATGGGGAATCCCCTTCGAATGGATAACAAAACCACCATCCTTTTTGGGGGGAATATCCCCCGTCATTTAAAGGAGCCATTGCGTTTTCCATGTGGGCAGCTAATAGGGCTAATATGTGTGCATTCCTTTAAGGCTTTACTAGTCATCCCACGCTGGTCGATGCGATATGCGTCAGCTGGCTGGCTACATTTCTCACAGCGGGGCCAATCAAACAGGGCGGAGGCGCACTTCTATACTCCCCCGTTTGTGCGTACAGCGAGGATTATAAATTTTCTCACAAAATGAGCGGTGTCCATTTCGCTACTTCCTATTAGGGAAGCCGCTCACAATTGAAGGAATCTGCGCCTTTTCATATGCCCCTTCTATGCTTCTCTCCCCCGCGTTGTCGTCATCCTACTGGATGAGTAACCATGCAGACCCCGCTATAGCCAATCATGAGGGCAATTTTTACACACAGCGAACGTGCTCGCTGAGGCAACCAAAATTGGCAAACGCTGGACGGACGTTTTTATTACCAACAGTTATTTGCCCCCCCCCCCGTTGGAAGTTCTGTCCGTTGCGCCGCCCCCGATACGTTTGCAGTGGTGGACATTTTCACCGCTTCGTCACTTTCGTTACCTTCCCAAGTCACCTAACGTCATCCCACATTACGATATGCCATCTTTATTTTTCCCTTTTCCCCAACCTGTGGCTGTGAAGTTTTCTATCGTGCAGCATATTGCATGCATAAGTGAAGCACCGTCGAACAGCAAACGTACGTATTGGCTGACGTTCACGTGTGGCTGTACGCGAATGAACTTTTCATCTCCAGGCAAGCTGTGATAGATGGCCAAACTGGAATGCGTGTCGATGCGCATATATGATTATCCGCCCGTGACGCACTCGCGCAGCATATGGGGGCATACGCACGAAAACTACACACGTCGTACGTGGATACAAAAAGCAGCGTCGCCAAAATGCATTCGTCCGAAATGGATAAAACGAGTCAAATTGAGTGAACAAACTCCCCATTCTGTGCATCCTTCGGGTTAGTCAATTTGGTCATGACAAGCATTTTTTTTTTTTTTTATATACAATATACAGTGCAGTAATTCGTGACCCTTTTTTTTTTTTTTTAACAATTTCCTCCCCGCGCGGTCAGTTTCGATGAAGGAAAAAAAAAAAAAAAATGAAGAGCGAAACAGCGGGAAAAGTCAACTAGATCGCATAAACTGTTAATAACTACATTAAGTACCACCTCCTTATGGGCGTGTATTCCTGTTCATATGCATTTCCCCACGGCTGTGCGCCCGCCGGCGCCGTTTCTGCCCCGCAACTGACGTGATATCTTTGCTCACGTTGACGCAGCGACCCACGGTCACGTCTGTAGGAGAATTGGCGGCGGTAATATAAACAGTGATAAGCAGTGCAATCACCACGACATTTGGTAGCACAGTCACGTGGATCACCGCCCCCACGATAACCATCGCCATCGCAGTGAGTACTTCCACCACCGCACGAATGAAGGTGAAGAACACGCTGTTCATCTTCGGGTCAGGAGAGTGCGGCCAGCTGCCGCCCGAGTACTGCGCGGACTACGTGCAGGTGAACCCGACGGCCGTGCAGAACCTCCCGAACGACATCGACCAAGTCGTTTGTGGATCCATGCACACAATTATAAAGACGAAGGATGATAGGCTGTTCTCCTTCGGGTGCAACGACATGGGCGTTCTCGGTAGGAAGACTCATGCCAACAGTACGAAGGACCCCGAACACTCCCCAACGTTACTGAACTTCACCTGCAAGTCAAAGATTAAAAAAATCAGCTGCGGTGATAACCACACAGCGGTTCTTCTGGAAGATGGAAAGGTCTACATTACGGGGGGGTTTAGGGACTCCTGTGGGGTTATAGGTCTTCCTTCCTTCCATAAAAAGGGGGAAATAATACCCAAATCGGAAGAATTCGTGGAGGTAAAGTTTTCCTACGCGTACGATGGGAACGCCTCAGATGGTTACGCTGACGAGGTGGAGAAACCCATGCAGGAGGGGGAGGTCATAATAAGTAACATAATATCGGGAGAAGACCACCTCGTGTGTCTGGAGCAGAGTGGTGAGTACATATACACCATGGGGAACAGTGACTCATGCCAAGTATGCAACACCTTCTACGATGTAGAAAATGCGCATGAGATAAGGAACAGGTACATCTTCCCCAACCGGTACCATTTCAAGGATCTTGGGTTCACTTCAAAGTTTAGGGACATCTACTGTGGTGGTAACAACACGTTTGTTCAGTTAGAAGCATCCTTAGATGTGTATGCAATTGGAAGAAATGCCTACGGATCATGTGGCGTATCCATGAGAGATAACATTATAAAGAAGTTTGCAAAAATTGAAGAGCTGTCTTCGAAAGAAATTGTGCAACTCTGTGGTGGACAAAGCTTTACCGTCTGTTTACTTAAAAATAATGACCTCTACATTTGGGGTAACCGCGAAATATTGGGCATGGAATCTGAGGAGGACGCCTACTCTCCGCAAGAATTAACGTACTTCAAAAAGAAGAAACATCTCATTAAAACCATTTCTTGTGGAACGGACCACTGCCTAGTCTTAACGGAGAGTGGGAAGCTCTTCGGATGGGGCACGGGTGGAAACGACTTTGAAGAAGACACATGCATCGCTGTTATAGAAAAGAATGAACCCTCAGAAATTGGCTTCCACAACTTTGTTACAAAAACGTTCAGCAAAGGTAGGAAAGAGAGCGAAGTATCTATTAGCCATATTCAAATTGTGTCCTTCGCGGGGGGATCATCCCACTGTGCTTTTATTACATCCCATGAGGACTCTGACAGGATGTCTATTAAGAGAGGTCACGATGAAATATATGAGGAAGAAGATATGTTCGCGAAAAAACACAGAAGGGAAAACTTCCCCCAGGTGGAAATGGACGCGGGGCAAAAGGAGGCGGTACATGAGGAAGATGCAACGAATGAACAGGGTACAGATTTTTCCCTTATGGACAAACCTGAAAAGTTAGGAACTGGAGAGAACAAAAAAGGAAGCTTCTTCAAAGACCTCTTCTACAACCCACAAACACCAGTTAATAGTAAGTACTACATACAGTCAAAGGATTTAGAAAACATGGACAGCGATCTTTTAGGCACCGTGGATAAGACCACCGTCAGTAAGGACACTCAGAAAAGGAGAAGAAGTGTTAAAACTAAGCCCTACTTAAGCAATGAAAGTCCCACCAGGAGACAACCAAGGAGGTCTTGCAAAGAAAACATCAACCTGAGTGAAAAGACTTATAGGCAATTCTACCAAATTGTGGACACCCCTATATCGAAGAAGAAACGGAAGACGACACCTTCTTCTATGAGCAGGAACGTTAAGATGAGGGGGTCCCCATCTGAGAGGACCAGCAAGTCTAGGTCCGTTGGTGGAAAGAGAGAAAGCGTAGAAAGGTCCTACTCTAAGAGAGACAACCCCAAACATGAATTCGCTTCGCAGACACCCGATGCGAAGGTTGTGAGGGTGAAATCATCCAAAATGAAGAATTAGATAGCTCTTCCGAGGGGAATTCAAAAAGTTTTTCCCTTCCTTTCGTTACATTTTTTCCCTTTTTTTTTTTTTTTTTTTTTTTCTCATTCGTCAAGCATATGTATATGACTGCCATAGGAAGTGACGCATGCAACATCAACGCGTGTGTATTTGCCATGCGCTACAGGTCCTCTCTCTCTCACAGATGCTGCTACTGTACTATCACCCCACCCAATGGGTCGTGCATTTTATTGTATGTGCCCACCTCATTTCGTTTGTTTCATAATGCTTAACCCTCTCTTTTTAGTGCACCTTCTTATAAGCCCGGCAGTGTGTCACCGTTTGGGTGCCCGTCGTTTATGTTCATTTTGTGATAGGGGCATCACGAAGCACGTCTGACGTGGCCCATCTAACATCGCCCGTGCAAAGGGGGATTTTTACCCATCGCATGCTGTGTTCCTTGTTTCTCTGTACCACCACTCTTTAGCCATTTGTACACTATCAGAATTAATAAAAACAAAATTGTATTCCTAAAAAAAATAACATTCTGCTCTGCCGCACGGGGAAGGGCAAAAACTTGTTCCCCTTGTCCACTTTGTACGTGTACATAATATGAGCGTTTACTGTACGATTGGTGGAATCGTTTGCGGGGCGTTTCTTCGCTTTGGGCTTGTACACATGTCGGATAACCGGGGATCGTTCATAGCAGGTGAAGCACCATTGGGCGGCGCCCATTTATGCCATATGCATGTATACACACATATGTTACCTACCTTTAGCATGCGTGCAAAATTGTTATGACGCGAACGGGTCACGTGATTGCTGCATCGCCGGGCCAATGAATGACACATAACGATTGATTGATCTGTTCCTTTCTCCAAAATGGATGCACAAGGCTGTGAAGGATCTACTTTTCAGTGCATCCTTCATTGAGAATTACCTCCCATGCAACAGTGCCACTTGTTGTGTGGTTATGAAAGGGGGCACCACCTCTCTGCAGTGAAATTCATCCTACATATAAGCGTTGTCACGTGATGGGTTGAAAAGGGCCCAAAAGTGTTACGGATCGGAACGCTTATTCTCTACGTGTGCACATTTTTTTTTTTTTCTTTTTTTTTTTGTATGAACAAGCAATATAATATGTGCCTATTTTTCGCTCCCTTTTGGCTAGCTAAACCGTTTTCTTATGAACACGAAATGTAATATATGTAGCTTTTTTTTTTTCTTTTTTTTTTTTACGACGTTTAGCCATTTCCGTATGAACAGGCAATAATTTTTTCCACTATTTTTTCTCCTTTTTGTGTATTCTTTTGTGTCCCCCATGCTAGTATGAGAACAGCGCGCCTGAGGAAATGATCCCAAGTAAAGTCCTACCGTTTTGCCACCGCCCGTTCAGTCGTTCCCACTACAGTGGGAGGTAAAACTCAGGGGCGTTAACGTTTGGATGGGTTTATTTTATGCAACTCGTGGCGAAGCAGATTCACGCACACGTAGGACGAAGAAGCACGTACCAATTTGGGGCCCCCCAAAAGATATAGAAACGCGTGCACACTTGCAAATGTGGAGTTCTACTTCCACGTAACTTCGATGCGCACTCTGGGATGCTTCCATGGTGAAAAAAATATTTTTTCCTTTCCATAATAAGTAGAACAGGAGCTGGTCATTTTTATATTTTTTTACAGCCCAGATGCAACCCTAATTCGTTTTCAAAAAATATATATGATTTAGTAGGAATCAACCACTCCTTGAAGCTACTTTTTTTTTCCCCCCCTGAATAGGAAAAACGCATTTGGTTGACGATGATTAAGTCACCCTTTTACAGCTTTAACAAGAACTCGTTGCTGGTGCAGTGCTTCAAGGGGGCGTGTGTCTACTACCTTCCGCAGAACTTGGCCGTTATAGGCGCTTTTTTATATTACCAGTATAGGGTATGACGGAGCGGGTGGATACGTGCGATGAGCAGTCAGAGGAAGCACTGCGTCGAGCGTTTCCTCCCTCATGTGTGCCCCAATGGTGCCGCTATTATATTGTTACTATTATTTTTTCAATTTTTCATTTTGTTATTTTTTTGTTTTTTTTCAGGTGAGCGAACTCACGGGCGGAAAGCGTGTTCCCGTGAAGAACCCGGACGAATCGATAGACAACTTTTTGGCGACAAAAAAGTTAAACCGCGATGAGGTAAAAGTGGAGTGGCGGAAAGATGTGTGCCACGTGTCCCTCACGTGAGGAGGAAGCTTACCCCTCCTGCAAGCAGGGGATCGCTTGACGAGGAGGAGCTAAAACTGCGCAACGAAGTTATCAACCGCATCGTCGATATTTTTCAAAACGGATAAGCTCTCATGTGAGGGGAAGGAATCGTAAAGCTTATCCAAGAAGTCATTCGCCTCGTCCAGCTCGTACAAATATAAAGAGCATGTAATTAAATTGTAAAGGGCATCCCCATTTGTGGGATCCTCCTTTAGTGTATTTTTCAAAAACTCCTTCGCATCATTGAACTCGTAGTTTAAAATATTCGACACACCCTTCCCATTTAGAATGACGGTGGAGGAGTCGTTCACGGTGGATCCAAACATAGACTCCAAGTCGTCAAAGATTAAAAAGGCTTCTTTCTGATTTTCTGTATATAGGTAAAATATGGCTAGCATAATTTTTACGATGGGTATTTCATCATTCATCCGTTTGTAATCTTCTATAATTTGACTGACCAAATCGTGTCGGTTCATGAGGAGGAGAAGAACGATTTTTGCGGACGTCACTTCTATTGGGCCATCTGCTAGTAACTGGAAGCACTCCTGTAACTTGTTGCAGTCGAATAGGAGTCTACTCTTTAGGATGTTTCCATTGGGGGAGGTTATTTTCATCTTTTCCACTTCGCTCAGCAGTGCTGCTTCTGCTTCCATGGCGAGATTCCCCTTCGCCTTCTTCTCTTTCAAGTAATAATGCTCATAGTATTTGCATAACCACTGGAGGTTCTCATTTGGGGACTTTTTCAAACCTAGCAGAGTTTCCTTCTCGTTCCTTCGCATGTATATTTGATATATGTACTCCTCCGCTTCCTTCCGCTCCTCTTTGCTAGCTGTCTCGAAGTTCCTCAGGCAGTAGTTCTCATACCCCGCGTAGAAGAAGTCACGAATCTGCGGGAGGTGGTATGTGGTAGGTGGAAGGTTGTTAGGGTGGCGTATCAGTCATCTGGTCGCTCGGCGTTCATACAATCGCGCAGGATCTTATGAGCCTACACTCACCTGCAGTATGCCATCCATGGCGGGCACGTCAAAGGGTGGATGATACGCGTCGGGGTCAAGGGGGGAATGCGTGCCCAACCAGGCACGTGTGGGTTGCAAGTGGCAGAATTGGGGAAGTAAAAAAGTGGAAAAGTAACAATGCTCTTACGGGACAAAGTGGTGAACGTGCGGGTCGCGCATCTCTCCTTCCTAGCGTGCGCTTAAATGAACGCTAAACGCGCACTGCCATATGGCAATTATAAAAAGAAAAAATATATAATATGAAAAAAACGTTAATTTTTTTTTTTTTTTTTTTTTCTTTATATTTCTCTTCGCCCCTTGGGCGCGGAAGGCCAACAACCTGCATGCAACGACCGGCGCCCTCCTTTTGTGCCCACATGAATTTTTTCCACCCCACCAAGGGGTATTATCCCCTTGAGGGCACAGCCTGATCATCCTGCTGAGGGATTAGTC
The DNA here is from genome assembly GCF_001680005.1 of Plasmodium coatneyi. NCBI lineage: Eukaryota > Apicomplexa > Aconoidasida > Haemosporida > Plasmodiidae > Plasmodium > Plasmodium coatneyi. The sequence goes on from NC_033556.1 coordinate 589,043, forward strand.
CGACGCTACTGACCACTATTTACAAAGGTGCCCTCTTTGCACGTTAAAAATGGGATTACAGTAGTAGCAGTCGTAATGGTGACAGGTGAAAAGGGTATCACATCCTGCCACACGTGAACTCGTTCATCCGGCGTGGAAAATAAAAAAATATCCTCTTAAAATGGGCGGAAATGCCAGACGTGGCTCGAAATGACACAACAACTGTTCCTTGGGCGTGAAAAAAAAAAAAAAAAAAAAAACACACTTTGTACACGCACAGGGGATATGGGTTCCTTCAAAAGGCACGCTCACATATGAGTTGAAAAAAAAAAAAAAAAAAGAGGGGAAGGAAGATACAACCAAATGACACAAAAACATTGGGCTTCCAGTTTGCTTCATCAATCGGTGTCCCACTTGGTAAGATACCTCAACGGAGGGGGGGATATCGTTACATTCATGGTTTTGACTAGCTCACAGGATGGGGCGCTAAAAAAAAGGCAGCCTACCCAAGGGTTTCCTCCCACGCAAGCACACAGACAGGCACAGACGGAAATAAACAAAGACACCCCAGATATGGAAGGACCCATCACTGCGTGAGCTTCTGCGTAATGAGCATATCTATCAGTTTGGCATCCTGCAGTGTTGTCTGGTCGCTGCGTTCAATTTTCTTAAGGGGGAAATCAAAAAAGAGAGAAAAATTGACAGGGGTGTAGCTATACACGAACTGAAACAAGTCTTCCACAGTATGGTCATAATTAAATTTTTGTGAAACTTTTTTTCCATTATATAATCTGACATGTAATGTCGTAATAGGCTTGGAATCATCTACGTGGATATTTTTAATATCTGTCGGGGCAGATGCTGCAAGTTTTTTTATTTCTTCTCCGCTAACACTTGGTGTGCTACTTGACCCTAACTTGACTCCCTGTCCTTTGTAGGTTGAACTAGTGGTCTCCACTTTCTCCTTTGTGTAGACTTGGTTGCTCTTATCCTTTAAGGCTACATTCATCGTTTTATCCTTGCCGGCCAATTCCTTGGGCAAAATACCTGCCTCGATGTTTTGCATGAACTTTTTATTTTCCTCAATCTCTAAATCCCGGAATTCTCCATCATCTACGATGAACCCATTTTTATATAGCGTGATGCGTCTACAGTTTTCTGGCAGTTTGGACGTGAAGAAACTAGGGACCATATCATCGTCTGAGTTTTCCACTTCAAGTCCGCTGTTCTGACCGCCTGTATAGTGCGCTACGCGTTCCTTGTTTTTTTTTTTCGTCCTTCCTCAGGTCGCTAAGGGATCTGCAGCGGGGATGCACAAACAACGGGGTTTTACATTGGGGATGAAATGAAGTGACACACTAAACTGTTTTATCGTCACGGCAGGGAATGGGCTATGCACATCTCTTGCCCACACATGCAACTGTCCGACGTGCAGGTGCTCCCTCACCAATAATTACATACCTTATGTTCGACATGGTTCCCAAGCTTCGCAAATGATTCCTTTTAAACTTTGGGGGGAGTTATTCAAACTGGAGGAGTTTCACCAGCAGGGAAGCCTCTCAGCTGCTCTTACAGAGGTAACGTATTTTTTTTTCGATTCAAGGGGGAAGCAAAAATAAACCCTGAGTTAACCTTTCACATAAACGTTTGGCTTCAATTACGCAAAGATAGGCGAGTTTTCCCTTCGCCGCTCGGGGTGGAGAAGAAATTTGGCAGTGGAGGGGAACGCAGAAGGGGTCGCGGAAAACGGGCAGAAACGGCGAAAGGCGACGAAAAGGATGGCAAAAAGGATGGTGAAATTTTCCCCAAAAAATTGCAAAAAAGTATACGGTTAAAAATATACGGTCAAAGATATGCCGTCAAAATGTGCCGTAAAAATATGCCGACAAAATGGTGCCAATTTTCTGCGTCCAAAGCGGGGCGTGCGCATGCGGGAAAAAACGTTCCTTTTTTTTTTTTTTTTTTTTTTCCTCCGTTCATGCAATAACCGAGAAGGGAGAATTATTAAGGGGAAATAAAATCGGAAAAGAAATTATCGAAGAGGGGGACAAACATAGAGATGATGAGAAATAAGGAAATGGTCCAGTTAATAGAATTTGTTCCATTCGGTTGGCATGGCCTTTTTCATCGCATGTGAGGAAAGTTCCACCTTGGCGATCTGTTCATTCTCGCGCGTTTATGTCTTGGTGCTTTTCCTTAGGGGTTCTCCCCCAGAATAATACGCAACTGGAAAGGATGTCCGAGGAAGGTGAACGCGCAGAAGGGGGGACTCACCAGCGCAATTGTCCCTCGTCCGTTGGAAATGCAGACCGTTTGTCCGAGTATGGGAGGAGAGGGGCCTCGCACAGTAACGCGGTGATATAATGATCCACCCATTAGTACTATCCCCCTCGAGGGAATAAACCCAAGAACAGGTACATGAACGTGTAAGTGTGGCCGCCGATTTGAAACAGTTTGATGCCTCCCTGTAGACACACTCGCGGAACCGCGGCGATTCTTCCAGTCACTGCCTCACTTTTTGGAACACAGTGGGAGAATAACGAAATGGAAAAAACGTAAGCTCTTCAGTAGGGCCAAGGACGGGGTGATGTCCAACTGATGGTTAAACAGCGTCCCCACCAAAAGGGGAATCACTGAAATGGGGGTACGCAAAAAGTGTGCAGGAAGAATGAGGGAGAAATGTGAATATTTACGTTTACGCTTATGTTCACCCGTGTGTATATATTTTTTTTTTTTTTTTTTTTTTTTGGCTAGCTACAGTGTAAAAAAAAAATTGAACTTTTGAAATTTTTGAGCATTTTAGCTGTTTTTTTTTTTTTTTTTTTTTTTTGCGCGCGGTGTGTTGGCACTTCAAAATGTAGACCCAAAAGAAACATCCCTTTTTTTTTCTACATTACAGAAGTGGTGAGTTAACGATTTTCAGTTGGAAGTTCTTTTTTTTTTTTCCAAAGTTTGTGATGTTGGGGAGAATTGCCTTTTAAAAAGGGGTTGTTGTGCTATGTTGGAAAGCCGCGCTCGTTTGGTGTGCTCATCTGTTTTTTTCATCTATTTTGCTTGCCTGTTTTGCTCACCTGGTTTGCCCCTTGAGTTCTCAACCACGCTCTCCTGCGTGTTTTTACTTCATTTTATTCTTTTTCCTTTTTTATTTTATCCTATTATTTTCTCTTTTATTTTTTCCTTCTTGCATGCGGCGAAACCTTCACACGCAGAACAAACTGGAGGGGAAAAATACAAAATGGTCACTACTGCCGTTGTGACTTGTTCTCTTTTTTTCTCCACACGCGTTGCCACCCATTCGAGTTGAGTGTCAGTCGTTTTTAATTCGTAGACCAACTTGTTGTTTAAACTTTACGAGTTAGTGTTTTCCGCGCAGTTCGTTTTTGTGTCAACTGTGCTCGTTTTTGTTTTTTTTTTGTTTTTTTTTTTTCGTCACTATTCAGTTTTTTTTTCCGTTTTTTTTTTCGTCACTTTTTCGTTTTTTTGCTCCCCCCAAACAACGGTCCCAAGTGGTTAAAAGGCTGCTCCCCTGTTTGACTCACCACAGGGCGAAGCAGACCATTCCCAAACATGGACGTGGGCACATCAATTCATTCCTGCCACGCGTAACGTGTAATCGTACCCTTTTGCTTGCTATACAGCGGTGCTACACCGGCGAGTGAGTTGCGAAAGTAGGTTCAAGTCGAATTCGCATTTAACGAGTAGAGAACCAGTCTTTTTTTTTACATCAACTTAACCCGTTTATGTTTTTTTTTTCTTCTTAAGCTGTGTATACTTTACCAGACGAGTTGGCAAAATTTGCACAAGTCAGCAAACCAACCAAGTCGCGTCTTCCGTGCAATCCTTTTTTTTTTTTTTTTTTTTCCGTCATTTTAATATATACCATCCGAATATTCGTCTACACTTTAAATACATAAAAAAGATTGCGTGAAATTGCTCGTTCATGTTGATCGAATGAGATGCCACCTGACGGGATGATCAATTTTGGCGCATAGATGAATAATAGCTACTGGTGTGTGCCACGACACGTGAAGTAGAACTGCTGCGGAAGCAGTGTGGCCTTTTTGTCCAATTTTTCCTTTTTTTTTTTTTTCTTCTTCCGTTTGCCTGCCGACCTGCGTACATGAGAGGCTGACGGTGGCCATTCAAATAAACCTCCAAAGTTAAAGCAGCAACCACCCGCAAGATGAAGCACGCCAAGGGGTTAAGGACGCTCTTCTGTGGAGCTCTGTTTTTACTTCATTTATGTTGGGAAGCCACGTGCCACAAGGTGTATAAGGTTGGGCCAGAACCCATCCCCTGTTCGCAATGCAGAGACGTACGGGAATGTAGTGCGTGTGTGTTTGAGGAACAGGAGTCTCCATATGCAATCCACTTGAAGCTAAACAAGAACAAGCCAAATGACCACAGCAATTTGAAAAAGCATCACGATTCGCTGAAGCTCGGAGGGGTGAAGTACTACGTCAAGAGGGGAGAAGGAATTTCAGGCAGTTTGGGTAACCCATCGGGGAACACCCTGAATGATATAGACAGGATTAACGAGGAGATCAGAAACAGGCGTGAGGACAGCGCTCAGGGGGGCAGGAACTTCATTGACATTAGCAGTTATGGAAAGGATAGCTTGTCAGACTACTTTGTGGGTGTGCAGAAGCATGCCTACACGGAGGTGGGGAGCATAAACGGGGGAAGTAACGAAGGTGCAGGTGACCACCCCGCCAGGGTGGAAAAGAACTTCATCGACCTGAAGAACACCAACGCAGTGGTGGAACAGACGGAGGAGAACGTCTTCCTAGTCCCGCTGAAGCATTTGCGAGATAGCCAATTTGTTGGGAAGCTCCTAGTTGGGGTTCCTCCACAGGAGATCCACCCCATCTTCGACACAGGCAGTACAAATCTGTGGGTCGTTACAACAGATTGTGAAGAAAATTCTTGCAAAAAAGTTAACAGGTACAATCCGTATAAATCCAAAACGTTTAGGAGGTCCTTCATAGGGAAGAATCTTCACATCGTTTTCGGATCGGGTTCTATTTCAGGATCCATTGGGAAAGAAACGTTCGTCTTAGGAGACCACACAGTACGCAACCAAACCTTTGGCTTAGTGGAGAGTGAATCGAATGACAGTTTAAATGGAGATAACATTTTTGACTACATAGATTTTGAGGGGATTGTTGGGTTGGGATTCCCAGAAATGCTATCTGCAGGGAAGGTTTCCTTTTTCGATAACCTACTAAAGCAGAATAAAAATTTGTCACCCCAGTTTTCTTTCTACATTTCACCAGATGACAACACATCTACATTTATAATAGGTGGTTTGAGCAAATCCTTTTACGAAGGTAGTATTTATATGCTTCCCGTCATTAAGGAGTATTATTGGGAAGTGGAGTTGGACGCCATTTACGTGGGGGAGAAGAAAATTTGCTGTGAGGAGAAAAGTTACGCGATTTTCGACACAGGAACGTCCTACAACACTATGCCCAGTGCACAGATAAAGGACTTCTTCGATGTAGTTGCTTCTGTCCCTTGTACGGAAGAGAATTACCAGGACGTCCTCAAGAAATATCCCGTCATTAAGTATGTCTTTGGCGACTTAGTTATAGAACTTATGCCTGAAGAATACATGATTTTAAATGAGGACAGTTGCATCCCGGCGTACATGCAGATTGACGTTCCCTCTGAGAAGAACCACGCGTACCTCCTCGGAAGCATTGCCTTCATGCGGCACTACTACACGGTCTTCGTGCGTGGCGTGGGGGGAAAACCGTCCATGGTGGGCGTTGCGAAGGCCAAGTCGGCTGCACCGGCTGTGAAGTGATAGAGGTGGCATGTTAGAAGAGGTACATCCAACCTTGGATCTCCATAATGCTGCTTTAAAAGTCGGTGCGGATGCCTCGTCACATTTCTACGCCAGGTGTTTGTACGCACACACAAATGTACCTGTTTTTGTTACTTTTTTCCGACGGGCAAATTTTTCCCCAACAGGAGCTGCTCCTACTATTTTATTTTATTTTATTATTTTATTTTATTATCTTATTTTTTTGTGTAAAAACTTACTCCGCTTCGTCTCAGCATGCCGTTTTGTGTCTTTCCCATTTTGCTTTTTTTTTAAATTTGGGAGGGAGCAACGGGATGGGACAATCCGCATCCTTTAATTAAATAAATAATAATTTTTTTTTTTTTTCTCTCTTGATGATAGTGTACCACCACATCAACGTGGGTGGCGCCGCTCGGTCTTTATACATAGTTTATTCCTTTTACAAAAAAAAAAAAAAAAGAGGTTCATTCGATTCGTTCAAAAAAGAAGCAAAATGAGAAGACGACATAGTTACGTAATCCTTTTGACAAAAAAAAAAAAAAAAAAAAAAGGGGGGGAAGGGACAGAAATAAACATGCACGAGTGGACACAGAAGGTTGATCAAATAGAGTGGGGTGTACCCTATGTTTGGAGATGGTCAGAGGGGGGGGGGAAGACAATCGCAGATTGCGGAGTGGTCTGTGTAGCTTCACATGAGTTATGCTATGTGGTTAGCGTGCATGTCTGCTTCTTTATCCGTTTGCGAATTTTTAGGCTTTTCCCATTTTGCCTATCATCGCGTGATGGAAATACGGGGTGCTTTCATTTTGACCTTCCCCGTGAGGAGCTTCGTCAGGTAGAACTGGATGTAGTCCAGCATCCGCACGCACTCCTCCTCGGAGTCGTTCAGGACTTTCATCTTCGCTTCGACCTTGTACGTGGGGGGGTCTTCTCCCGCCTGACCCGTTTTCTTGTAATGCACGTTGATTAGGAACACCGTTTTGTCTAGCGGGGCCTCCCTGCTGGTCGTATGAGCTGCACAAAAAATGAGGCGAAGTGTATCCGCAGAGTAGCCATGTTGCAAATTAGAAAAAACCTTCCCCATGTTGAAAAAAAACAAATGGAGGTACTCTGCCAGAAAAACACAACAACTAAAAATGAATTCATTTGGGTGGATTTCCTCGTCAACTTTTATCTCCTCCGTTATCACTCTGTTTATGCCTCTTCTCTTCTTCACCTAATTAAAAAAAAAAAAGCGAATCGCGTATGCACATGTGTGGAAATAGCTAGTATAAAGATTTGCCTACGAATTGGGGGAAGTCCATCTCCCTCACACAGAACAGAATTTTCATCCGGTAGAGTGCCGGTGGGCTGCATCTTTTGCCCCCTTTTTTTGAACTTACGTTGGTAAGCTCGTCTATCGATAGGGTCGCCGGTTCGAGGGGCACGAATGGAATCTCAACAGATGACTCTTCATAAAGAACCGAGTTGCATAAATAGGAGTAGGCCAATTTGACGGAGCCGGATGGAACTTCGAAGTGCACACTAATGAGAAAACTTTTGCTGACCTCTTCGACGGTGGTTAGTTCGGTTAGGTTGGCAAATCCAGTTCTTTCAGGATAACACCTTTCGATAGATCGACCACCTTGATCGTGATGCTTGCTTCTTGAGTCATCCCCGATGGTAGTACCCTGGGCTATTTTTTCATCCCCCAGAAGAACAAGTTCGTCTTCCTCTCCGTTGTATTCCACCTGGCATTTATTCACTTGGAGAGATGTTCGCACAAATAAACTTTTAACAGTTACGGGAGAATCTACCAATTGGATATACAAACGGAGCATACGCTCTTCCTGATTCAGCTGGAAATATAACTTGACGTGGGCACTCTCGCTGATCTGGTGAAAGGTCCGTTTGTCTGTTTGTCTCCACTTGGTTTGTTCCTCCTTCAGTTTGTGTAAGAAGGATTGGAGGTCTGCATAGGAGGTGCCTTCTCCATTGGCACAGAGGTCAGAGGTGCATGCGGGGGGAATTGCTGCCTCGTCCACCGTCAAGGCGGAGGCGGTAATCTCCGAAGGGGTCCTTGCCGAAGGGGTCCTGGCCGAAGCGGTGGATGCAACTGTGTTTGCCTCAGTTAAGGGAAGCTTCATCTCACTAATATTCGATCTCTGAACTGGGAGAGGAATGTGCTCCCCTGATTGACTACCCCCGGTTTGCAAAAAGAACGCGTCGTTGTATTTGAAGGGGCGCTCCAAGTTGAACTGCTCCTCTGCGGGATCGAGCTGGAGGTAGTTCGTAACGTAGGAGAGGAAGTTGGTCCCCCCGTTGGTATGGTCTCCTCCATGGGGGGATTTCTCCTTAGAGGGAAGTCCTTCTGCATCCTTCGCGTTACGCACAAGGAAGAACACACTCCCCAACGTAACGCAGCAGTCGATGGTTTCTACGCTGTTCCGTCTACCAAGCAGGTAGGCCACATGGGAAGACAACCTACTCACGTAGAAAAGAACCAAACTTCTGTTCTGATCATATTGGTAAAAAAATAAAAATATTTTTCCAACGTGCCAGAGAATACTACTGACACTGAAATGCGTAAAAAAAAGATAAAGGGAGAAAAAAAAAACGCTCAAGAAGTGCTCATTCTTATATTCCTTTATATGGTCATGTGCTTCTTCCAAATATGCGTAAACGAAATAAATGAGATACTCAAAAGTGGCTACATCTACTTGGTTTACGTCTTTGTAGGGGTTCTCTTCCCTGTTGTTCGTATCATCACTTACATGCACGTTTAGTGTCCCTATGATGTATTCTAGTAGGTCATATCTGGTAAACGCGTCGATCGTTTTTACCTCCTTTAGGAAAGTGCTCATTTGGTTTAGCAGGTCCGATTGGTGGGTTTCGTTCTGTTGCATTTGTCTCTGGTGACCCCCCTGTGGAGCGCTAAATGGGGAGACCTCATTACCCACACTACTATTCACATTGTCATTACCAATATGGTTACCGCCCAGTTGGCGCCGCATGAGGGCCGCCCCGTAAGTCACAACATACATGGCACTGAGGAAGTTGGTGGTGATGCGGGTGGTTCCCTCTAGACTGTTGTTCACGTGAAGGATCTCCTCGATAACCTGGGACTCCTTCTTGTGATTCTTAATGCAAAGCATATAAAATAGAATAAACACATAAAGGTTACGATTTCGGAGCAAGTGGGCCTTCTCCCGTCCATACGAAAGAATGGTATCTACATACTCTCCTACGAAGTCTCCCTCCGATTTGTGATACAGGTAGGTTAATATATTATACGAAATGGCTTCGAAGTTTTTTTCATTCATGAGGTAGTATAAAATACGGAGGAGAGTCTTCCTTATGGTTACGTCTTCGTAGAGACTTCGCAGCACGTTGGTAGATAATTCTTCCTGCATGTTCTGTTGCGCGAATTTTGTATGCACATCTGGGTTCGCAAAAATGGACAGATATATCTTCGTTGTGACGTAGACGATGTTTTTGTCTTCGTTGTGGAAGTTGTTCGAGAGGTGCGTGAAGCAGAGGTGCAATAGTTTATCCATGCAGTTCGGTGGTGACAAAGATGCGTGGCCATCATCCAGCTCGCCGCAGAACCCGTCACCACTTCGTTGTATGATCCCATGAACGTTTTGATCGATAGTGCCTTCAACCCCCCAGGGGGCGTATCGTTGAAGATCCAAATCGACCAGGCACCCCTTCTGGTAATTTACGAGCAAAAAGCTCAGACATTCGTAGATGACGCTTTTCGCTTTGTTCGTAAAAAACACATGAACAATTAGAGGCAGAAACTTTTTGTAGATTCTATTTTCGTATCTAACTAGCTTTTTTAAAAATTTTAGGATCTTTATAAACTTCCAGTTGTCTATCAAGTTGAGTCGTTCGTTTAGGATGCTGTAAATGAGGGGAATGAACGCGAGGAACTTCCTCAGGTAGGTGGTGGGTACTCCCCCTCCGTTGGGAACTCCTCCCGGTTGGTCTGGACTGCAGGTAGTTGTTCCTCCGTGGGGGGCATCTCCCCTGTTGTCACGACCAGGAGAACAGACCTGTTCATTCCTCTCTAACGCACAGAACAGCTCCGCCAGAATATTTACGATGAGGCAACACAACGCAGTGTTGTTCCGGTGAGCGTCATCCATTCCTTCCTTGCCCATCTGATCATACGATGCACTCTCATCACTGTAGAGAGAAACAAAGCTTTTTTTAATTGTTTCAAAAAAAGCTGGCAACGTTTCTAAGTTGCTTATTACAATTTTGTAGAGACAAATTATTGTTTTCTTTTTTATGTAGACTTGGGAGCTATTCAGAAGGTGCATGACATGGTGGTGTAGGTTGCTGCTCATGATTGGGGTGCATACGTTACTGAGTGTGTTAAGAACGAGAGCCGTGTTGTATATGTTTGTCTCCTTTGTTATACAGTTTGTGTGTGCGAATTGTTTTTTTTTTTCCTGTTCTCGTGGGGTCTCTCCACCATGGGGGAAGTTACCCCGGGAGGAAGACTCATTCGACTGTATACCAGGCAATATCGAGTAGGTCTTCACAGAATTTTGGAGCAACCCGATATTCTCCCTCATAATGGCAGAACCAATATTAGCTAATGAGTTAATTACGTTCGTCTTTCCATTAGACGATGCAGTGGGAAAGCTCTCCTTGTATAACTCCTTCCTGAACAGATTAATCGATAGAAAAGTCACGTCGTCCCTATCGATGCAATGGTGCAGGAACAGATGGCCACGTCTCCTTAACACATACTTATCCGAGGTAAGCATTTCAATAACTGCAAAGTTATGTTCCGGGTCTATCTTCCTTCCATACATTTGGAGATAAAGCAACTTGAGCAGAGTGATGGACTTTTCCTTTGTTCTGGAATTGAGCAGACTAAATATAGGTTCCTTCTCCCTGTAGCTTTTACTTTTATCCATTTCTTTCAGGCTCCTAACGCACAGGTCGTAGTTCCTCTGCACGTTCTGCATACTGTCATCCCGCTTAATGTCCTTAATCAGTTCGATGAAGGACCCGTTCATTTTGCTCAAAGTGGGGGTGCAGACTTGTGAGGGAATAATGACTAGGTGAGTGTGTTACCCTCGGTTGATCGGAGTTCCACCCTACTTCCACCCCCTTAGCGGACGGGGATGACCTAACCAACGCTTACGATCGGCAATTATACCACTGGTACGAC